>NC_053151.1:8860059-9460059 GCF_016808335.1 Panicum virgatum | reverse complement strand
GAAGCCAACCACGACAAGATCGCGGCTATCACCAACATGGGACCCATCCGCGACAAGATCGTGTCAATGGTGTCCAGAGGTTAACCGGGTGCCTAGCAGCGCTCAGTCGGTTCATTGCCCGGCTGGGAGAGCGAGGCCTGCCGCTGTACAAACTCCTCAAGAAATCCGACACCTTCGTCTGGACGGAGCAGGCAATGGCGGCCCTCGACCGCCTCAAGACTCTCTTATCCTCTCCACCGATGCTCGTGGCACCGGATCCCTGCGAACCCCTTTTGCTTTACCTGGCAGCCACTAACCATGTGGTCAGCGCCGCTCTAGTAGTTGAAAGGGAAGAACAGGGACACGCCCTTAAGGTCCAATGTCCTGTGTATTTCGTCAGTGAAGTACTGACCGCCACAAAGTCACGGTACCAAGACACAAAAACTCCTCTACGCCGTCGTCATGGCAGCCAAAAAGCTACAGCACTACTTCACTGAGCACGAGGTGTCGGTCGTCACCTCATTCCCACTCGGTGAAGTTGTTCGCAATCACGATGCCGAGGGGCGGATTTCCAAATGGACAGTCGAGCTGATGAGCTATGACCTCAAGTTCATGCCGCGCACGGCGATAAAGTCCTAGGCCCTAGCCGACTTCATCGCTGAGTGGACGGAAGTCCAAGCTCCGACCCCAGAAATCTCTCACGAGTATTGAACTCTCTACTTCGACGGGTCGGTCATGGGACCCGGCGCGGGGGCCGGGGTCATCCTGGTCTCCCCAGACGGAGGCAAGTTCCAGTACGCAGTCCGCCTCCACTTCCCCGCGTCAAACAACATCGCCGTGTATGAGGCGCTCATCAGCGGCCTCCGCATAGCCATCGACATCGGGGCAACCCGCCTGTACGTCTACGGCGACTCCAATCTTGTAGTCGACCAAGTCATGAAGAACTCCAACTATGAGAGCCCTCTCATTGACGCATACTACTAGGAAGTACGTAAGCTAGAAGGGAGATTCCGGGGTCTAGAGCTCCACCACATCACACGGAAGCAAAATCCCGAGCGCAAGCCGGCACCCAACGGCATTTTCGTCAACGACCTGAACACGCCGTCAGTGCGAGAGAAGCAGCCGGCCGCAGACAGGACAAAAATAGAGGAAATAGGGGAAACAGGGCGTGCAGAAAAAACAGAGCACGCTCCCTCCGACCCAGCCCCCGACCAAATACCCGGGGGCCCATTCTGCTTAGCAACGGGCCAACCCGACCCAGGCCAGGCAGACAACACAAATTGGAGAGCCGATCTACTGGCTTATCTCCTACACGAAGCCCTCCCAGAGGAACGTAACGCAGCCCGCCGGGTAGCCCGATAGCCAAAACCTTCGCTGTAATCGACGGCGAGCTCTACAAACGCAGCCCCTCCGAAACTGGCATTCTCATGAAGTGCATCCCCATTGCCTAGGGCATGGAGCTTCTTCTCGAGATACATGTCGGGATCTGCGGACACCATGCTGCACCACGCTCCCTAGTCGGAAAAGCCTTCCGACAAAGATTCTATTGGCCAACAGCACTACGCAACGCGGAAGAAATCATCCATGCATGCAAAGGCTGCCAGTTCTACGCTAAACAAACCCACCTGCCAGCCCAAGCCCTTCAGACCATTCCCATAACATGGCCATTTGCCATGTGGGGCCTGGACATGATCGGGCCACTAAAAAAGGCACCAAGAGGGTTCACCCATTTACTTGTCACAATCGACAAATTCACAAAATGGATAGAGGCAAAACCAATCACCACAATCGACTCCAAGGAGGCCGTTAAGTTCTTCTTGGACATCGTTTATAGATTCGGCGTGCCCAACTCCATCATAACCGACAACGGAACCAACTTCACAGGCCACTACTTCCAAGAGTTCGTGGAAGGATATGGGATCCGGATCAATTGGGCATCGGTCGGACACCCACGCACAAACAGGCAAGTCCTCGCCAACGGCCTAATCCTCCAAGGGCTCAAACCACGAATTTTTGACACGCTCAAAAAATTCGCGGGCCGCTGGGTGGAGGAGCTGCCAGCAGTGCTCTGGAACTTGCAACCCACACCTAACCAGTCTACAGGGCTAACACCTTTCTTCCTAAACATACGGCTTCGAAGCCGTGCTCCTTTCTAATTTGGACTACGGTGCGCCAAGAGTCAATGCGTTTGACCCAGAAACGGCAGCCGAAGCCCAGAGGGATGCCATGGAAGTCTTAGAGGAAGCAAGGCTGTCAATGCTACACCGATCGGCCCGCTACCAGCAAACTTTACGCAGGTACCACGAGAGGCGCATACGGGAGAGGACGCTGCAGGTTGGAGATCTGGTCTTGCGATGAGTCATGATGACGAAGGACAAGCACAAGCTCTCGCCGCCATGGCAAGGACCCTACAACATCGCAGAGGTGATATGGCCAGGCACCTACAAGCTAAAAGACTCTGACGGTAACATTCTAACCAACTCTTGGAACATAGAACAGTTACGGTGTTTCTTCCCTTAAGAAGCACTAGTGGCTCAGTCCAAGTGCCCCGACCCGGCCACTTCCGGCTCGGAGCACTCGGGGGCCCAACACCTGTCAATTTTTTTCTCACCACACAACAAAGTGCACTCACCCGGGGTCCTGACCCGGCCACTCCCGGCTCGGAATCACTCGGGGGCTGGACACTGCATCCTTTTCGCTCGCAACACACAAGCTCTTTGGTTTCTAGCACCCCGACCCATCCACATTTGGCTCGGAGCGCTCGGGGGCCAGACCATGGTCTTCGACCATCCTACTTTCTATTATTTTTTGCCTCTAGAGCCCCTTGCCCTGAGCACTCTCAGGCCAAGGTGCTCGGGGGCCTCACTAGGACTGACTGTGCAGCACGCGCACACCGGTTTCTCCTGCCACACAACACACAGAAACTCCCATAACCAAATCGAAAAGCAAACGCCAGAACTTTTTCCAAAAAAGAAACCCGAGCGAGACGAAAAACAGAGCAAAAATATAAGAAGCAAACACGAAATTAAACATAATTAGGGGCGCCACACACATGGTGAACGCCCCAGGAGTTCACCCAAGCCGCACGAACGCCTTGGGGCACAACACTTACATAGTTTTGACAATTAAACAAAATAAAAAGATGGCCGCCGGCTGGCCCCGCGCTCCGCCGTAGTTCCACTGGGCCTCTACGGGCCGTCCAGCTCCGGGTCCGCGCTGTGCCGCAGGAGGTCGTCGACGTCCATCTCCGCCGCGACGACCCGCCCGAACCCGGCGAAGTCCAGCATGGCCCGCCGACGAACCGCCACGCTAGAGGTCTCTGAGAAGCCGGGGTCGATTCCCCTGAGGTGCACCCCAGTACGCAGACAGACGGAGGCCAATGCAGCGGCGGCGCCACGATGGATCCCCAGCCTCACCGATGAGCGAATGATCTCGGGGAGGGCGTGGAGCTGATCCACCCGCATGGGCCCCTGCGGCTCCACCACACGGAAGACAGCGAATGCGCCGTCCTCCAGGGCCTCGCGCTGGTCCTCCGCCTCACCGAGGCGGCATTGCAAGTCCGTCAACTCACTGCGAACGGCCTCCAACTCCTCCTCCAGCATTGCAGGCAAAAATTATGAAATTGCAGGAAGAACGGGGGATAGGAGGCCTGATCAAGAATGGAAATCACCAAAGGCACGGGCCTGGGCGTCTGCTGCAGCATCCCTCGCCGCACGCGCCTCTTCCTCGGCAGCGCCCCGAGCCACCTCGACCACCCGCAAGCTTCCCCCACAGGTGCTCGATCTTGACTGAGGCGGCCGAGTAGTGACCACGCTCCAAGTCACACTCCCGCTGCAGAACCGGTATGTCCGGGTGGACCTCCGTAGAGCCGGACTCCGAGGACGTGGCGGACGCAGCAGGCAAGCCCGGCGCGAGCAAGCCTGGTGCGTGCGAACCTGGCACAACAGCGGCTGCGACCGACGGCGCCGCGATGACCGGCACCGGTGGCACGACGGAGGACGAAGCCAAGCCGCCACCGGCAGCAGCAGACGCCCCGGTTCCACCCTGCACCGGAAGCCTGCCAGACGAAGAGGAGCCGGAGGCGACGGGGCCGCCCGACGGCCCAACGCCGCCTTGCCCCATGATCCACGCTCCGGGACCCGTCGACGGCACTCTACCACCGCGCAGGTATCATCACGAACATAGCCAAGTAAAATGCAGGGACAGATTAACGAGGACGGCGTCAAAAATACCTTCCCCGAAAGAGCTCGCGGCATACCCGCGGTAGACCGCGCGGCGGAGCACTAGACCCCTCATCGCGGGGGCGCTTGCCATCAGCCATTAGGAGAAGATCGACGATGACGATGAAGGCGGTTAGCACTCCTCCTCCTTCTCTTTTCCCCTGTGCCTTTGCCCTCTCCTTCTCTCTATTTTTCTCTGAGAACGGGCAGGCAACAACATCGACGAAGACGAGGCGATGGGAGGTAGGGGGTTAAATAGGCGATCATCATCATCACTCCGCGGTGGTTCCCGAGCGAAGCGATGCCTCGAGACACAAGCTGGCACAGACGGACCTCTTCGTGGCAACCGGCGCGACGCATCGGCTCCACAGGTGCGTATTCCACTGTTTCAATTAAATCTTCGTTCTCAATTCGTTTCCAATTGTAGGGAAGACGGCGAACCGTTTCCATGCCTCAAGCGAATCACAACCGCACGATTCGATTTTAAGGTTCGAAGGCCAATCCGCTAAGGGCTCCGCGCCACCTTGACCCAAAGAGCCAGGGAAGAAAAACCGAGACGAGCACCAAGCGGCCCAAGCCCGACCTGCCTCGGCAGCAATCGGGTCGTCTCAAATTTTCTTGACTGATCCAGCCTCTAGCGTTCCACGGAATCCCCTCCTGGGGGGAGGCCAACTAGGCCCCCCGAGCTGGCTGACGGCTCGGGTATCTGACTGGGATGCGGGCTGTAGAGCAGTGGAGTGCTCCCAATGGTGCTCCGTCAACCGGGTCGTCCGCGGCAGGGTCGGACTTCACTCGGATTGTCCTTAAATGGGTGTACCCGCTATCGAGCTCACCGAACCTACCATTCCGGGCCATCTAGGTTAAGTGGTAGGGTTCATCTCCTATGATCGCTACCGGTCGCAGTGGAGCCATCCGTCGTTGAGGCACGAAAACAAAAAGACAGTGCGGTAAAATAAACAAACAGAAGCGCCCCAGGGCTAACTCTATTTCATTAATCATCTCCTTAAAACAATCGGCCGGAAGCCGTTACAACAAACGAAAGCTAGCTATTCTCGACTCAGGGAAACAACGGATACAATGGATCAGATCCATTTACTCCCTGTCAGTGTTTACCACCAAGCCTGCTCAGGGATACCCTTAGCAGTAGGGTTTGTAGGTAGGGATCGACGGCTCTGGAACTCGATGGTGCAAGGAACACAAAGATTTAGACAGGTTCGGGCCGCGAGTTGCGTAATACCCTATGTCATGTATGGAGGTTTGTATTGTCTTAGGTTTAGATGTGTTTCGAGGGGGTCCCTGCCCTTATATATCCGGAGGGACAGGGTTACATGAAAAGTCCTAGCTGAGTACAGTTGGAGTCCTTCTACAACACGATCGGGTAGTTTCCTTGTACTGCAGCTAGTACTATGCCTATTCGGGTAGTTACAAAAGAGGTAAGGTACATCCATGAGCTATCCCTTACTCTAGAACATTCTATGCCTATGAGCAGTCCCGCTGTCCCGGGTCTGACAAGCCCCCGAGCTCTTCGTAGCCGAGTCCTGCAGGCGTCGAGTACTTGGACGGCGTCTTCGAGTACTTCGAGTAGTCAGAACATCCTTCTGGTTGCTTCTGGGTCTTCCTTCTGATGCGCCGAGAAGTCCTCCAAGTACTTGTAGTTGCTCCGAGGCTGTGAGGTGCTCAAGCCCCAAAATCTTGATCATATATGGTGCGCGAAGTACTCGCGCTCCATATAGAGTAGCCCCCGAGCCTTAGATTGAATCACAGAATCAGGCTGAGGGTCACTTCAGTCTTTTTTCTTCTTTATTTTCCAAAAAAATTGAAAAATAAATCTCTGATGCACATATCCCGCAGCCCCCGAGTCTTGAATTTAAATTCCTCCATTTAGATTTAAGAATCAATATAAACTCGTGGCAAAAACTGAAAACTTCTCTAAGAAGGAAAGAATCCGTTGGCATCCCGAATATTCACAAAATTGCCCTTAAAGACCGTTTAAAGCCGATTGAAAAACTTCTAAGAGTTTTACCCCTTGAACTCCTGGCCGCCGTCAAACTCAAATTCACATTTGTCTCTTCTCAGTCAAAATCCAAAAGCCCCTCTCGTAGCCCCCAAGCTAGAACTCATGACTGTGAGATGGCTCCCAAGAAGAACAAATCCAAGATTAAAGAGGGAACGATTGCCAATATGTCCACAGGTTGGCATAAAAGCAAGATGTCTGAATCACTGGTCCGGGAGTTGGAGAGTATGGGTCTCCTCCAAGAGCAGGGCGTAAGCCAGTGGCACGCTGGTGAAGGAGAAGATTACCCCATGGAAGGTATCCTTGAGATCATTATGTTTCGTGATTTTGTAGAACCTGGTCTCACTCTTCCTGTGTCAGAATTTTTCTATAGACTTCTTCAGTTTTGGGGAATTCAGTTACATCATCTCACTCCCCAATCCATCTTGCATCTTTCAATTTTTACTCATTTCTGTGAGGCATTCCTTGGAATTCTCCCCCATTACCACCTTTTTCTACATTTCTTGTTTCTTGTTCCAATCCCTAATGCCACCAATCCCGCCGTCATCGGGGGATGTGAATTGGTACTCCTCCCTGAGAACCAAGGCGAGTACTTGGTTTATGATCCGGTGGGTCAAGGAGCCGAATGCAAGAAATTCTGGTTCCATGTTGGGAACTTTGAGTCCCCACTTCCAGAAAGGACTGCTGGTGTCCCCCAAGTCCAGAAGAGTTGGTCGAGTAGAGGACCTGGTGGCAAGCAAGTTGAAACCATTCTTCGTGCGATTGCCATTATTAAGAAAAAGGGAGTCACTGGAGATCATGTGGTCTTCTCATTTATCAGTCGCCGGACGCAGCCTCTCCAGCTGCGAAAGCATCCTGCCTTTAGATATGAAGGTACGCAGGATCCCACTAGGATGTCCTCAGAACCAATGGCTCAGTCTGAAGTAATAAAGAGATGTCGCAAAGTACTCGATAACTTCGACAAGTCTTTGACGCTTCCAACACTCTTCTCGGCACAAAATCCTCCCGAGAATGCCTGGGTACGTGCTTTGGATAACATATCGAGTACTTGTAGTCAACCATTTTTGATCTTCTGACTAAGTATTGTCTTCTTTCTGCAGAAGAATTATAAATTCTGGTATTGTATGCCTCCGACTTCTGCAAATGCTGATTCTGACGACAGCAAGAAATGGAAGGTGTCTCCCGGATCAATGTTGCAGAGGAAAATTCCTCGTCTTGATGCCAGCCAGTAAGTATATAATATTTTGTTGATTGTATCCCGTTTGCCTCAGCTTTCTTATTCAGAATTTTGCTTGGCTAGGGTCCAACATCTTTCAGCGCATGAAAAAGATCAAGTCCAAGACTTCCGCAATTGGGTGTCGAGTGTTTCGGAAGGAACTAGTTGATCAGCCCCCGATTCTCCTGTAATTGGGTTGATCGAGACCTCGGCTGCCAGTTTCCCGAGTGCAGACACAGCTGAGAGACCAAGCGAACCAAGCCCTGAAACATCTGATACTCCTGCGGCTGCTGAAGGAGCCTCCAAAGCTGGTGGATCTGGGAGTAGTGGAGCAGAAGGGTCAAAAGGTCCTTCTGTTCGACTGGTACCATTCCAGTCTATGCCTCAGTCAGCCCAGGAAGAGTTGGGAAAGGAACTATTTGATGATCCACTGTTGTCTCTAGACAATATGAAAAAACTTGCAGATTGTATGCAGTGGAGCTTTAAATTTACCAAGGTGAGTCTTTCGCCACTACTTGTCTTTGTCAAGTAGTTGTTGATGTCTGACCAGATTCACCTTGTATGTCTCAGAATATAGCCAATCAATCTTTCTTGAAGTCTCATGCTTTATATAAGACTGTAGACAATCGGAAGATCTTAGAGGAGCAAAAGACCATGATTGTCAAACGACTGGATGAAGCCCTTGCTGCTCGGAACAAACTTTATGAAGCAAGTCAGCAGCATCATCTGGAAGTTTATGACATGAAGCACCAGATTAAGAGCCTTGAAGAAGAAAAATCAAAGCTTCAAGGGGAAACTTCCAGGCTTCAGAAGCAATTGCAGTCTGCCCAAGCCTGTAAGCACTCGATCTTTTGTCCTGATTTTACTTTGTCATATCAATTTCTGAGATATCTTCCCATCAGGTTCTCCGAAAGGCCATACTCGATTAATAGTAGCAACTCAAGCTCTTGTGGATGTGGTTGATACTAAAGAAGAGTCGTCAAGTAGCAAGTCCTTAGTGGAGCGTTTGGAAGAGGCTCCCCAGAAATTTTTTGATGTCACGATGGCTTCTTCCAAGAATTATCTAACCCACATGATAGGAGTTGTCAAGTCATACTTGCCTCAGTTTAATTTAGCTCCGATAGCTAAAGGAATAGCTCCTAGTTGCTCTGATGAGAAATTCTGAGAATATTGTTAGGAATCAAAAGTGATTGAGGAGGAAATTCTAAAGAACATGGCAGAGTAGACTTCTTATAACAACTCTTATAATCTTCAGTGAGCTCTTGTCGTTGTTCATAGCTTGTATCCTATTGGTGTGTCTTCAGAAGCATAATCTGATACCGTAGGATAAGTATGAGCTAGTCGATCAATTGAGTAGAATACCCGCATGGAGTAATCCTTAAAGTTAATCAGTTAGGATGAGTCCCGTCAGACTATCCAAATAGAAAAAACTTGTAAAGACATCCAAAAACTACTCAAGCAAGCGAGTAGTATGTCCTAACCAAGGACTGGAGTAATCCGTAAGACAGAACTGTTAGGTACGAACCCCGTCGGGTTGCCCAAGATGTAAATGTCGAAGGGATATCCAAAAATTACTCGAGCAGGGCGAGTAAGGTGTCCTTTAACCAAGGACTGGAGTAATCCTTAAGTCAAAACTATTAGGTATGAACCCCGTCGGGCTATCCAAGTGCCAGAAAAATATCCAAAACTTACGTGAGCGAGGCGAGTAAGGTGTCTAACTTGTAGACTGGAGTAACTACTAAGATTGACCTGTTAGGGCGAGCCCCGTCGGGTTGCCCAAGATGGACAAAATGCAGTAGTATCCATAACATACTCGGGCGAGCGAGTAGTTTTGCATTTACAATAATGCTGGAGTTCCTCATAGTTGACCTGTTAGTATGAACTCCGTCGAGTTACCCAAGATGGACAACTAGTAAAGGTATCCATTCACCTTCTCGAGCTAGGCGAGTAGGTTGTGCCCTTTAAGGGAAAGGATGCGGCTTGTGTAGTTGTTCTGATGCAAAACTGTGTAAGCTTATCCTGAACTGGTGATGCTGTAAAAATTGCCTTTAATGTAGTCGATATGCCAATAAGGATCCTCACTTTATTAAAGAAATCAACTGACACCACTAAGTTGTTTGGATCAGGGATAAAACTTGCGCAGGTGCTCGATGTTCCAGGAATTCGGTATCTCATTGCCATCTGCATCAGTGATTCTGTATGAACCTGGTCTTGTAACCTTAGTTACGATGAAGGGACCTTCCCATCTGGAATTTAACTTGTGCAATCCTGTCTCATCCTGAATCTGGCAAAGTACTAGATCTTCAATGTTGAAGGATCTTTGCTGGACGTTGCGATCATGATAGCGTCTGACTCCTTGAAGATATCTAGCCGATTGAGTTAAGGCATTGACTCTGGCCTCTTCGATTGAATCTAACTCCAATTGTCGAGCTTCATTTGCTTTTCCTTCTTGATAGGCTTCTATTCTTGGGGATCTCCACATGATATCAGCAGGTAGTATAACCTCTGACCCATAGGTAAGGAAGAAAGGAGATTGTCCAGTTGCTTTGCTAGGCTGGGTTCGCAGCCCCCAGACTACATGCGGTAGTTCTTGAATCCACTTGCCGCCTTTCTTGGTGTTGGCGTCGTAGAGTCTTTTCTTCAATCCGTCGAGTAATAAACCATTAATGCGCTCAACTTGTCCATTTGCTCGAGGATGAGCTACTGAAGCATATTTGACCTCAATGCAGGAGTTGTCATAGAAATCCCAAAAAGATTGTGACGTGAAGTTGGAGCCAAGATCTGTAATAATGGTGTGAGGAAAACCAAACCGATGGATAATGTCGGAGATGAAATCCACTGCTCTATCTGATGAAATCTTGACAATGGGCTTGTACTCGATCCACTTGGTGAACTTGTCGACTGCTACTAGCACATGATTGAATCCTCCTGGAGCGACGGTTAATGGTCCGATCATGTCCAAACTCCAACAGGCGAACGGCCATGATGGAGGGATTGTTATCAAGTTGTGTGCTGGGACGTGAGTCTTCTTGCCGAAGAATTGGCAGCCAGGACACCATCTGACCAGGTCTTCTGCGTCCGAGATAGCTGTTGGCCAGAAGAATCCTGACCTATACGCCTTGCCGACTATTGTCCTTGATGCAGCGTGATTGCCGCAAACTCCTTCGTGTATTTCTCGGAGGATGTCTTTGCCTTCTTCAAGGGTAATGCATTTCATGAGGATGCCTGAAGTAGAGCGCTTGTATAAGTTGTCGCCAATGAGGACCAAACCCTTGCTACGCCTGATAATGCGGGCGGCTTCAGCGCTTTTAGGATCAACATGTGGTGGGAGCTTGAATTCCTTGATGAAGTCGATAAACTGAGTTCGCCAATCTTCTTCAATCATCATCACTTCTCTGACTGTGGCCAGGGCCTCCGTGTCAGTGGCTTGTTGGCTTTGTTCCTTGACTGATGGGTGGTGAAGTTCATGGACAAAAACTCCTGGTGGAACAGCTGCTCGAGTGGACCCAAGTTTGGAGAGGACGTCAGCTCCCATGTTGTTGTTGCGATCGACATGGTGGATTTCCAATCCTGAGAACTTGTTTTCGAGCTTTCTGATTTCAGCAACGTATGCGTCCATTGTATCCTTGTTGACGTCCCATCCTTTATTGACTTGTTGAACGACGAGTAGAGAATCGCCGTAGACAAGTAGTCGCTTGATGCTGAGAGATACTGCTAGTCGGAGGCCGTGTAGCAATGCCTCATATTCAGCTTCATTGTTGGAGACCTTGAACAAGATTTGGAACGCATACTTCAATTGTTCTCCCTTGGGGGAGATGAACAAAACTACTGCGCCACCTCCATCGATCTTGAGTGAGCCATCGAAGTACATCACCCAATGCTCTGGAATGCTCTAGGGTGCTGGAATTTGATTTTTCCGCCATTCAGCCAAGAAGTCGACTAATGCCTGTGACTTGATTGCTATTCTGTAACACCCGGTTTACAAAAGGACATAAACCGAGCAATCATATACGTGCCAGGATAAAGTCACACGTATATACAACATAATGAATAGTATATCACAGCACATATCACGTAAAAAGATATAATAAAGCGAGTACGAATGTTATTTATTACATTAATGATAAAATGTCTGATACAGAGTATGCGGAAGCGTAAAACAGGTACGAAACTTTCGGAAGCTGGGCGCCACAGGGACGTCGACTGAGAGACGACCGCCTAGAAGTCCTCGTAATCCTGGTAGCTCTGGGTGAACTCCTCCGCGTCGCCAGGAACTGAGCAGTAGTAGGGTATCCCCCAAAAAAGAACAAGAGGAAAAGAGTAGAGTAGGCAAGAGTGAGTACACAACTTGTACTCAACAAGTATAACACAAACTATGAGGCTCTAAGGTTGGCTGACTTAACTGCATTAGCTTTTAATCTTGGCAAAATTTTATTAAAGCTATTTACTACAAGTTGATGAATTACCATACCCCAGTTACATAGTAATTAATCAGAATTAATTATGAACTACTGAGAACCAAACCAAACCACCCGGGGAACCCCCCCTAATCAAAGGAAGATAACCCCACTAATCAAAAGGAGGATCTGGGCCGCTCATAACCGCGAGCACGGCTAGTATACCAGTTTTACACTCTGCAGAGGTTGCACATCTTTACCCACAAGTCGTGAGCTACGCTAGTTGTTCATCACACTTCCGTAGGTGAGATGACTAGCAAACTCACTACGAGGCTGTTACAAAGAATCTCGTTGGTAAGGAGTAACCGCGAGGGTTGGAGCAGGTCTAGTGGGCGTCAAGACACAAAGCATAGATGAGGCCACTCAGTACGAGGGCCATAGAAGCTTACCACCCTTGCCCCGCAGGTAAGTTACTCCAAATCAAAAAGACCTAATTAGTAAGCCAAGATCGTCCCATTCCAGTCTTGTGGTAGCGCTGTTGTCCCAGGTTGTCGCTCTATGAAACGGTCCTTAGGGAGAGTGGCCAACCAAGCACTAAGCACCGTGCTGGCCCCCTAAACCATGTTTCTAGAAAACCAATTTTAACGAGACATGAGCCACTCAAGCACAGAACACAGAGGGCCACTCTCAGAATTAAGTTGCATATACCATTAATCAAATTAATTAAAAAGGACCAATTGTGTTATAGCGCGGCACCTAGCACAACTAACCAAAATGCAACCCAAGGGATATATATAGGATATAAAGTGGCTAGGAAGTCCTTATAGGCATACAATATTAAAATGCAGTATGAACATGTATTTAAAAGTGATAGGCGGTTCATGTTATACTTGCCTTCCTCAAACTGCTCCTGCTGCTCGAAGTGTCCCGCGGAGGATGGCTCCTGGTACTCCTCCGACTGCTCAACGTCTACTCACGATCGTAACGCCAAAACAAAGTCCAGCACATACACATACATGCGAACAAGGAAAAAACTAAGAAACAGTACAACATTACATAAAACAGCAAACAAAACAGAGCTAGAACTATTCTACGCGTTACAATAATCGCGTGGGCACAAAACCATCTAAAACGGAGTTAAAACGTGAAAACTAGAGCTAAAACTAGGTCTAGGGACTAAACTGCGAGAAAAACTAAGGTTCCAGGGGGTTCTGTGCAAAAACCAGGGACTAAAACATAATTAATGGTTAGATCTAGGGTCTAATGTGCAAAAAGACAGGGGCTGGATGGCGGGTCCTATTATTAAAAAGGTTAGGGGCCTAAACATTAAAAACAGGACTGTTCTGCAATTATTTTTGAACTGCAGTGGACCGCGGGTTGAATCTAGGAAAGATCAGGGGCTCTTTAACAAGATTGCCAGGGCAATGGGGTACGCGCGGATCCGATCCGTTGGATCACGATCCCGCGGTTCAGATCAAAGTGTTATGCCGTTCTAATCTGGGCCGCAGTTTTTAGATCGGACGGCCAGGATGGATGGGGGCGCCGGCGGCGGTGCTGGCAGCAGCGGCGGCTTGCCGGAGTTGGCCGAACTCGGTCTTCCCGGGGTCAACTCGATCGGGGTTTGGGTCAGGGAGGATCAGCGTGTCATGCGTAAACCTCCTGGGCCAAAAGCGAGGCGAGGCGAGGTCCTGAACGCCGGGCACGAATGCGGCGTTGGCTCTGCGCGACGGAGCTCACCGGCGCAGCGTGTTCGGGCTGTTTCTGTGCCGAGTCAGGGCTGCAAAACGTGCGCAAAGCTCCTGCAAGGCAAATGCAAGCTAACGTGAGGACCAGGCGGGGCTGCGGGGGTCTGCACGAGTTTGCCACGACGAACTGCGGCGCCGCCGTCGCACTGCTCGCCGCGGACCCGCCTCCTCCGACCATCCCAGACCCGTCCAAGCACACCGTTAGGTGCGCCTTGACTTCCTCTCGCTCCCACGCCCCTCCACCCTCGCCGCCGGCGATCGCCGTCACTGGATTCGGCCGGTCAACACCCGCTCCCCTGCTCTAACTCCGACCAGGGGCGTCCAGCAATTAGTTGTAGATTTCTAGGGTCCTGTCTGCAAGATTTCAAACCTTTTTCTTTTGTTTTTAGGTTGAACTTTGAAAATACCTAGAAATTCATAGAAAAATCAGAAAAATACAAATCCAAATGTTTTAGAATTCTTTTTACAAGATCTACAAAGTTTGTCACATGCACATCTTCAGTTTTGATCTGTATTTTAATCCAAGAAATAGCATAGAAATAGTAGACTTTATTTGTTTCATGAGTTCTACTCAGTAACTGTATGTGGTTTTTGGCTAACTTATGTCTTGCTGTGTTGTTAGCATCTGGTAAACATATGAAACCTTTTTGACATTATTAGCTAGGTCAAAGTTTCAAGATTCTTAAACATACTGGTTTTGCTAATTTATTTGTGCTAGTTGAAATACTAAAGTTCTGTGTGTGAAACTTTTTCCATGATCATATGCTACTAAAACCTTGATGTTGCCCAAGTTTGGGAAATTTTTGATCTGTTTAGCTATTTCTTTCATTTAATGCTTGTTAAGTAGGCTTTAATTGTGATAAATAGTTTCCTTGCTTAGAAAATTCTGAGAATTTTTGTGTAACTCTAATTTGGTCATATGTCCATGTCTGTAAAATTTAGGATCCAGAACAAGTATAGAACTACCGGTACTAATTAGTTTTATCTTATGTATTTTATTTTTGTTTAATTTATTACTTCCTTTTTATGCCTAGATAAATTCTGAAAAATTTATGAGGTGTTAATAAGCATATTAAGTCTATTCTGAAAAGTTTTGGGCTTCATAAGTATTGTAGTTTGTTCTGAAGAATTCAATCTTGATCTAGGTGTTGTCTGAATAAATGATTTTTATGAATAAATGACTGCATGTTTTGGAATGAAATTTACAGGATAGATTGTTCTTTGTACTTCCTGTTTGAAGTAATTTTACTAATTTTAAATTCTGTTTAGGTCCTGAGTTACTCATTTATTAGCAAACCATGATTTATATGTTATATGTAGTAGCTAAACCTTACTTTGTGTAGATAATCAAGTTGTTTGGTGAGGTAAATCATGTTGTTTTGTATAGTATGACATGTTAAGTTACTACTCTATAAACGATTGCCCATATATTAAATTGTGTTGCTAATTGTAGACTACAACTTTATCTTGAAATATATGTGGTTGTGGTAATACTGTTCTTGCATCACATATAGATACGACTGTTCTAGCAGACGGGACATACGAGTTGATCCTGGAGCCCGAAGAAGGTGATCCCGAAGCCCAGGTGAACGCTTCTATATTGACTGAAGCCCCGGACCAAAGTCCGGAAGAGCCCAAGGCTAACCTAGCTAGCGACTACCGAGAAGGCAAGCCCCGGACATAATCTATATTTCAAATTATTATCATTTATTATTTTACTTACTTGTGCATTTACAGTTCTTAGGATTTGAATTGAAACCCTAGATGCATGATCCTGGGAACCTATGTACTGAACACTAGACCTGAGTTCGAACAATTGCTAAGCTCATAGGACCGGTAAAAGTCGAGTGATTGCCTGTCACTCGCGAGCTCTATAGGAATTGCTTGTTTACTTTCTGCTATCAATATAAGGACGACGGACGGGGTCGTGTTCGATATCATGACCTAGTGTGAGACCCCGTCTGTGTTGATGAACTTGCTAATGTCGCGGTGTGTGGTAGTGTTGGTTAAGTTTTTGAACGTACTAGCCACATGCCGTAAATATGGTACGCGGTAAGCCTAGTTGCCGATTGGACCGAGGAGTGGATATACCTTTCACTCTCTCTTAGGGATAGGTTTTATTTATGTTTATGTTGCGTAACACCGCGACTTCAGGGACGAGGTTGGTGCCCTGTAGTCGGGGAGAGTGACCCTATCCACAAGCCAGAAAGAAAGGTAAACGGTTGTTTGGGAATGACCCGACGGTGTTCCAAACGTGTGTGTTAGGTCTGCCTAGCCAGGTTAACAAATTCGATTCAAATCGACCGCTTCTCATGGTTTGGGACTGCTTGATCTCTTTGCCACATAGAGTAAAAAGAGCAACATTATTATGATCAATTTTGATGTTTGCTTAAAGTTCTACCATGGTTGAATAGTAGTTGCTTACATAGAATGATTAATCAACTAGAATCTTGGAAGCTAAAATTTGAAAGTAAGTACCTACTCTTTATTGCTTTTCAGCAAAAGGAAAACCAGAGCCTCACAGAACCCTGCATAGTCTAGTTAGGTGGGCTACGTATAGCCGATGACGGTTAAGTCTTACTGAGTATTAGAATACTCAGCCTTGCTGTTGAAACCTTTTTCAGGTATGAGTTTTGAGGAACAGATCGCTAGTCTGTCTTGGCCCTGCTCTTTGCCTCCTGACTGGTCCGTAGAATGGGATCCGTCTTCGGCCGGCAATGACCCTGACGAGTAATACCTTGCTTGGGCTAGCTTGGTATGCTTTTGCGACGTGTTGTAGCCGTCGTGTTTTATTTCCGCTATCTTAAACTCTGAACATGAAACTTATGGCTTGTATAACTATTTTACTAAGTTTGGACCTATAATTTGGCATTGAGCTGGTTTGTAATAACTGCTATGCTTGTGTTGTAAAATATGTGGTTGTAATATCTCTGGACTCGCCTTCGTGCGGGGTATGCTTGTCGATCCGAGAACCGGTGGTTGTATCGGGACGTTACCCGACAGACCAAGAATTGTTCCATTTGAAGTGTGTTTGTGTCGGTGTTGCCTTTATGGTGATGGCCAGCGCACTTGAACCAGGATAATTCAGGTGGTTCTGCCACAAAAACAAACAAAACAGAGCTAGAACTATTCTACGCATTACAACAATCGCGTGGGCGCAAAAACCATCTAAAACGGAGTTAAAACGTGAAAACTAGAGCTAAAACTAGGTCTAGGGACTAAACTGCGAGAAAAACTAGGGTTTCAGGGGGTTCTGTGCAAAAACCAGGGACTAAAACGTAATTAACGGTTAGATCTAGGGTCTAACATGCAAAAAGAAAGGGGCTGGACGGCGGGTCCTATTCTTAAAAAGGTCAGGGGCCTAAATGTTAAAAACAGGATTGTTCTGCAATTATTTTTGAACTGCAGTGGACCGCGGGTTGAATCTAGAAAAGATCAGGGGCTCTTTAACAAGATTGCCAGGGCAAAGGGGTACGCGCGGATCTGATCCGTTGGATCACGATCCCGCGGTTCAGATCAAAGGGTTATGCTGTTCTAATCTGGGCCGCAGTTTTTAGATCGGACGGCCAGGATGGATGAGGGCACGGGCGGTGGCGCTGGCAGCGTCAGCGGCGAGCCTAGCGGCGGCGGCTTGCCGGTGTTGGCCATCAGGGAGGATCAGCGCGTCATGCGTAAACCTCCTGGGCCAAAAGCGGGGCGAGGCGAGGTCCTGAATGCCACGCGCGAATGCGGCGGTGGCTCTGCGCGATGGAGCTCGCGCGGCGCAGCATGTTCGGGCTGTTTCTGTGCCGGGTCAGGGGTGCAAAAGTTGCGCAAAGCTCCTGCAAGGAAAGCGCAAGCTAACGCGAGGATCAGGCAGGGCTGCGGGGGTCTGCAGCGAGTTTGCCACAATGAACTGCGGCATCGGCAGCGGCAAAGCGGCGGCGAGCGCCGTTCCGGCCTCTGCAGGGGTCTACGGGCGTGCTAACCTAGCGAAAAAGGACAAGGGGGCGGCACTGGTGCTTACAAAGTGCTCGAGGTGGATGGGGCTGTAGCGCAGGGTGGTCGGCAATGAGGTCCAGCGGCAGAGCTCGGTGCTGCGTTCGCGGTCCGGGCTCTGCTGGGGTCCTCCGGGCTCCGGATCTCCACGGGAAGGTGCGGCGACGTGCTGCTAAGGTGTACCAAAGGTCAGGACGAGGTAAGGGCTACCGGCGGCGAGGAAATCGGGGCGGCGGGCCGACTTACCTGCGTGGCGTCGGGCACAATTCCGGCCGCTGCAGGTGATGTGATCGAGGATTCCTGCTCGGGCGGAGGTTCTGCGGGGGTTGGCCGAGGCGGTGGTGTGGCCGGGCTGCTGGGCCGCGGCGGCACAGAGCTCTACTCCGGCGGAGCAAAGAAAGCGGGCAGAGCTAGGGTTCTGGTGGCGGCTGCGGGGTGGAGAGATGCAAGGAGGGTCGCGGGTGCGTTTAAAGGAGGCCGTGCCGTGATCTTGGTGTGCGCACTCGGGAAGGAAGGCCGGCGGAGATCGCGGCCGGGGATCTCGGGGCCGTTGCGCGAGCGCGGGGGAGGCGGGGGAGACGGGCCTGAGCGGTGGGTTCGGGCGGTCAGCGAGAGGAGAGCGGGTCGCGGCAATGCGGCGGCGGGCGTGAGAGGGCTGACAGGAGGGCCCGCCTTGTCAGTTGGGGACGCACGCACGCGGGCGCGGGCCGTTGCTGAGCTGACCGGCGTGCGGGGCAGGCCGAGGGAGCTGCGCTGCTGGGCCGGGCCGTGGGCCGTGTGTGGGGTGAGGGAGGGAGTGGGCCGCCGGGGAAAGAAGGCTGGGCCGAGCGACTGGGCTGCGCGAGTGGGGAGGTCAGGCCGGGGAAAGAGAGGTGGGCCGCGGTTTGGGCTGCTGGGTTGGGTTTCTGGTTTTCTTCTCCTATTTCTCTTTTTTTTTCTTTTCAAACTCCCTCAAATCTAATTGAATTCAAATGAAATTTGAATTCAAACCCTAAGCACTCAACCAAAATAAAACTTATGCACCAGCATGAATGCACAAACATATTTAACCTAAATAAATTTTAATTACTTGTGAAAGAAAATTAAATTAAATGCAAGGCTAAGCATATAAAACCTTAGAAAATTAAATAAAGCCAATTAAATTTATTATTAAATATTGAAATTTAAATTAGGGTGTTACATATTCTTGGCCTGAAGTTGATTTCCAAAGCTCCCAGTTCAACTGCCCACTTTGAGATTCATCTAGTGGCATCCCGATTGTGGAGTATATCCCCAAATGGGAAGTCAGTTATGACTGAGATCTTCTATTCGTCGAAATAATGCCGGAGCTTTCTAGAGGTGATTAGAATTCCATACAGAAGTTTCTGAATTGATGGATATCTAACCTTTGATTCAGAGAGTACTTCACTGATAAAGTAGATTGGTTTCTGAACACCGTAAGCGTGGCCTTCCTCCGGGCATTCGACTACTATCGCCGTACTGACTACATGGGTAGTTGCAGCAATGTAGAGCAGTAATTCCTCACCGAGTATTGGGGTTGTTAGAATCGGCAGAGACTGGAGATGATGCTTGAGGTTCTCGAGTGCTTCCACGGCTTTTGTAGTCCACTCGAATTTATCTTGTCGCTTTAGGAGTTTGAAGAAGGGAAATTCCAGTTCGCCAAGCCTGGACAAGAATCGATCCAAGGCTGCCATGCAGCCTGTAAGCTTCTGGACGTCCTTGATAGTAGCTGGAGCATCCAAGGCGATGATGGCATTGATCTTTTCTGGATTAGCCTCAATTCCTCAGTTGCTGACGATGAATCCGAGTAATTTTCCAGAGGGTACACCAAAGACGCACTTGGTTGGTCGAAGGCTGTTGAAGGTCTCTTCCAGGTCAGTAATGAATTGATCCTGGGTCTTCGTTTTGACAACGATGTCGTCAACATAGGCTTCAACGTTGTGATGTAGCTGATAGGAGAAGCACAGCTATATCGCACGCTGGTAAGTAGCGCCAGCGTTCTTCAACCCGAAGGACATGGTCTTGTAGGCGTATGCCCCGTAAGGGGTGATGAAGGCCGTCTTGATTTGGTCTTCTTCTTTTAGGGCGATCTGATGATACCCTGAGTAGCAGTCGAGGAAGGATAACAGGACACATCCAGCTGTCGAGTCGATTACTTGATCAATATGTGGTAGCCCGAAAGGATCATTAGGGCAATGCTGGTTTAGATCAGTGTAGTCGATGCACATCCTCCACTCGTTGTTGTTCTTCTTCTGGACGAGCACAGGGTTGGCCAACCAATCAGGATGGTAGACTTCCTTGATAAACCCTGCTGCGAGTAGCTTTGCCAGCTCTTTCTTGATGGCTTCTCGCTTGTCCGGTGAGAACCGTCGCAACCGTTGCTTTTTTGGTGTGGCTTTAGGGTCGACCTTCAAGGCATGCTCGATCAACTCCTTAGGCACCCCTAGCATATCCGCTGGATTCCACGTGAATACATCTCGGTTGGCCCTAAGGAAGTTGACGAGCTCGAGTTCCTATTTGTTGCCCAGTCCTGCTCCGATGATGGCTGTTTTGGAGTCGTCTCCCTCTTGTAGCTGGATAGTCTTGGTGCCCACACCATTGGTTGGTTTAACCGATGATTGGCTTGGCTTCTTGGAAGGCATCGACTCATTGAGTGAGAGTTCTTTAGCAGTGGCAAGTATTTTGCTGACAGAACTAGGAACCCGGATAGTAGAAGCATGATCTATTGCTTCCTTGTCGCACTAGAAGGACTTGAGGAGGTCTCCCCGTAGTGAAAGGACTCCTGTGTTGCCTGGCATCTTGAGGAGCAGGTGGACATAGTGCGGCACTGCCATGAACTTGGCTAGTGCAGGTCTTCCCAAGATAGCATGGTAAGACGACTCGAAGTCGGCTACTTCGAATTTGATGTACTCTCCGGAAGTTCTGTTCTGTACCAAATGTGACTGGGAGGGTGACCAAGCCAATTGGTGTAGAAGAGTTTCCAGGAACGATGCCGTAGAACGGAGCCTTGCTTGGAGTAAGCAGACTCATATAGTTAAGGCCCATCTTTACCAATGTGCTTGCAAAGATCAGGTTGAGCCCACTTCCGCCGTCGATGAGTACTCGAGTAAGCTTGGAGCCCTGCACGACTGGATCGAGTACTAGTGGGAACTTTCCAGGTTCAGAGAAGCTGGTACACTGATCCTCCCTGGAGAAGGTAATGGGGACCTCGCTATATTTGAGTGGCCTCTGAATTGCTGGCTCGACCGAGAGGATCTCTCTAAGTAGGAGCTCCTGAGCTCGCTTGGAGAAGCTAGTATCTCCTCCAAATATGACGTTGACGACATTTTGCTGCTATTGGAAACCATCACCGTTTTTCTTGTCATCTTCATCATCTCTATCTTGTTCTTTCTTTGGAGCGGTTGCAGGTGCCGACTGGAAGGATTTGCGCAGGATCGTGCACTCCCACATCGAGTGGTTGCTCTTGGGGTGGATTGGACATCTTTTGTTGTGAAGGATCTTGTCGAACTAGTCCTGCGGCTTGTCGCCCTTCTTACCACGCGGTGTGCGATCCATAGTGCCGATAGTGTCGTCAGGCTTATGCTTACGCGTGGGATCCCGCTGGTTGCTGGGCCCTCCACGGTCATTGTGGCACTTCCCGTTGTTGTCATTGTTGCGGCGGGGAAAGCGACTGCGTTCTTGCTCCTCTTCATCTGCCCAGCGCTGCATCATGTCACATAGATCTACCACCGTTTTGGGCCGATTACGCCTAAAGTCGCGGTATAGTGACTGGACGGTGATGCCGCTCTGGAAGTACTCGATGACGTCATCGTCGGCGACATTGGGGATGGTAGCTCTTGTGTCGAAGAAGCGCTTGACGTAGGATCTAATAGACTTTCCTTGCTCCTGCATGATCATGGATAGGGCATGGCAAGTAGCTACTCGGTGTAGCGACCCTTGAAAGTTTTAGACAGGTTCGAGCCGCGAGTTGCGTAATACCCTACGTCCTGTGCGGTGGTTTGTATTGCCTTAGGTGTAGATGTGTTTCGAGGGGGTCCCTGCCCGGCCTTATATATCCGGGGGGGACAGGGTTACATGGAAAGTCCTAGCTGAGTGCAGTTGGAGTCCTTCTACAACACGATCGGGTAGTTTCCTTGTACTGCAGCTAGTACTACGCCTATTCGGGTAGTTATAAAAGAGGTAAAGTACATCCATGAGCTATCCCTTACTCTAGAACATTCCATGCCTATGAGTAGTCCCGTTGTCCCGGGTCTGACACTCCCACAAAGGGAGCAACAAAAAGGGGCTAAAGTGGCGGCTGCTACTTGACAAGCTGGAGGACATAGTGTAACGACCCGGCCCGAGATAACGGCTAAGATCTACTCTACACATTGAGTAGACCACACCTGTTAATTAACTCTCTTGCGCTTTTGTCCTCGCTTCGCGTAAAAAGATCGATCCGGAGTTAATAGCTTCCCAGACTTAGGTTTTTAAGCTGGTCTGTCTCTCCATCGGATTCCAGTATGGGACTAAACTAGGAATACTATGCCGAGCTACAGTCGCTCCGCGGCGCTACAGTACCGCAAATTCGGTCTGGCCCAACATGGCCTGTGGGCTGATCTGTTACAATCACCCACCCTAAAGGACTCGACGTCCTCGTCGAGACATCGAACCAGCTTACCCATATGGGACAAAGGACCAGGATCTCCTCTCTTGGCCATGACTATATGTCCTAGTGCCAATCAACACATGTACATGTCCATGCGTCCAGTGCTAACGGCACATCCCTGATGCCCACGCACTGACCCGCACACGCCCGTGTACATGCTGGGCCCGTGACCCACACCTATCCGTGAAACCGTGAGAGTCGGCTCTGATACCACTGTAACGACCATCCCGGGATAACGGCTAAGATATGCTCTACACGTTGAGGAGACCACACCTACTAATTAACTCTCTTATGCTTTCATCCTCGCTTCGCGCAAAAAAGATCGATCCGGAGTTAATAGCTTCCCAGACTCAGGTTTTTAAGCTGGTCTGTCTCTCTATCAGATTCCAGTATGGGACTAAAATGGGAATACTGTGCCGAGCTACAGTACCTCTGTGGCGCTACAGTAGCACACTGCTACAGTACCGCGAATTCGGTCTGTCCCAACATGGCCAGTGGGCTGATCTGTTACACATAGCCAAAGAACGTCGCAAGACTTCTTGTAGCACCTCGCAAGCCTTCTTCCAGCACCAGCCGCGCCAAGAGCCCACGGCGGAGATAGAGGCAGACGACACCATCGAGGAGGGTTTAATGGAGCTGAGGTTAGCCCTCACCCCTCGCCGACGCCGCTTCTGGATATCCTCCTCAGGCACTAGAAAACTAGCCATGATCTCCTTCCCACGACCGCGCCCGCCTTCCAGTTGCACCTCAGAGGACCGCCCGCCTCCAAACGGAGGTGCAGAGACCCATCCTGGCTGCATGACCACCCTGCCAGATGAGAGAGGAGCCCATGACCATCCCTCGCTACCACGAAGCACGGCACCAAGTTGTGCCACCTTCCAGCTATAGCTGGAAGATGAGGCAGCGGATTCGCAGCTCCACACCAACGGCGCGTGATACACCCACCCGAAGTCTCGGGGGAGCGGCACTCGCAAGAAGGATGCAGAAGAGCGACCCCCGTGGCAGGATAGGTCCACCACCACCAAGTCTCCGACCCGACGCCGAGGAGAGAGTCCAAGGAGGCCACCAGAAGCTGGGAGCCCCCCTCGCCGATTGGCAAGGGAGCCGGCAGACTAGTGGCCTAGCTTGCCTAACTCCAGCAGCAAGCCCTCGAACCTCTCGGTGCCGGGCAGCGGTTGGCGGGATGAACTCATTGATGAGTTCATGCCTGAGGAGGATCCCCTGCTGTTCGTAAGCATTCTTCTAGCACAAGAGACATAAGCCATGCCCACTCTCATCTAGAGGACGGGTGTGGGGTGTGAGGAAGAGAACTACTAAAGGGATTTCCATGATCTATTTTTCTTGTGTGGAACCATGTGTCCACAACACCCCTATTTATAGGCAATCGTGGGCGCAAACGGTCCCAGCGTTCAGCAGGCCGGCCGAAACGGGGCACACCAAAGGCCCTCACCTAACCGAACCCCTTCTTGAATGCCGACGGGACGGTACCAGTTCGCCAAGCGACCACCGTGCCACTCGGGACACGATCGCCGCATGACCAACCAATGGGAGGCAGTCCTGAGCAGGGGGGAAAATCGAGGCATCCACAGCGTGGCGACGAGACGCGATGACCGGACTCAAGATTCCACGGTACTGGTGCCCCGGCCGACCATCAAGACTAGCATGACCCTGTCACGCCAGCACTGGCGCACGCCGAAAGTCGAGAACACGGGCAGGCAGATGGGACGCCCCGGCCAGGGGTCATCAAGACCGAGTCCAGTGGCTCCATGATTACAAAAATCATAGAGCCACTCGGGGGCCTCTGACGGGGGTGTAAACCCAGGGCCCCTGACGGGCCTGACTCGTAGAGGAGGAAGCCCAACAAATTCATGGACATGACACGGCCCATCATCCCCCGTGGGTAGCTGCCTTCGCTCATAAGGCAACACGGCCGGGAGCCCGACCTCCCGGGACACGCGGCAGCCCCCCCCCCCCCCCCCGACCTGGCACTTCGGGTCAGAGCCATGCCGGATGACCCGGGTCGTGCACTCCAAGATAGCCGCCCTCCCTGACAGTCGTGCCGGTCAAGCCAGGCCTCCGCACTGGCTCCATGACGACAGCTTCCCTTATCTTGCGGCACAAACATAGGCTACAGGACTCCCTGACAAAGGGACAGCGCCGCCCGTGCGGGCCCCGCAACACTACAGGAGGGGGGCGTCAACGGATGTCCCCTCCCTCGCCGTAAGGATGGTTTCCCCTATGCACCACCCCATTACGCCAGCGAGTGTGACCGGACACCCCCGGCCTGACCTCGATAAGGTACCCCTCACCGGGTGTGTCGTCCCGCTGGTAGGGGCTATGCAAGGGAGGCAAGGGGAGGCCCTGCAGACAAGGGATGTAGGCCTAGGCGGACAAGACCGAAGGTAATCCCCGAGCGGCCATCCGACTGACTAGGCCACCCTGACTGGTCTAGGATGGGACATCACCTGAACAACCCGTTGCCCAAGAAGATCGCCAGGATCAAGCCTCCCCACTCCCGACCGACCGAGTGGGCCCCGACGACTGACAAGAATGAAGGACACCCCTACGGTACCAAGACACAACGCTAGATATATATGTAAATGGGGGCCCCACCTTAGACTATAAAAGGGAAAGCCCCCACGTAGGAAAGGGTTGGACTCCTAGAGGTTCGACACTGCTTGACCAGCTTGTAAGCTCCCCTCTTAACTTTGAGCACCCGGGCTCGAGAGCAATAGAGCACGAACACCACCCCCTATACTGGACGTAGGGCACATTCGGCCTGAACCAGTCTAAATCCTCGAGACTTTGCGTGCTAGACCATATCCGATCAAGCGCACATCAAATGAGCAATTGAGTAGTTTAGTAGTCGCCCATTTCCCACAGCGACACAACCCTCCCTCGATGATGTTGCCACTCATTCCACCCAGGAGCTAGAACCGGACGGCCAGAGTAAGCTAGATGGAGAGGCGCCACCGCAACCTACTCTCCCAGAGCTGAAGGCGCTACCTCCTGGATTGAAGTATGCCTTTCTTCACAACAACAGAGCCACGCAAGTCGTCATCAGCGACAAGCTGACAGAGAGTGAGACTCGGCGGCTCCTTGCAGTCCTGGAGAAGTACTGATCCGTCATCGGGTACTCTCTGCAGGACTTGAACGGGATTAGCCCCAATCTGTGTACCCATTGCATCCCTATGGAATCGGACCATAAGCCGTCAAGAGAGCACCAGCGACGGCTTAACGATGCGATGAGGGAGGTAGTCAAGAAGGAGGTTCTGAAGTTACTGCAAGAAGGTATCATATACCCCATGCAAGATAGTGAATGAGTTAGCCCAGTTCGAGTAGTCTCAAAGAAGGGAGGCATGACAGTGGTCCAGAACGAGAGAAATGAGCTCATATCTCAAAGGACTGTTACTGGTTGGCGAATGTGTATCGACTACCGGATGCTTAACAAAGCCACCCGGAAAGATCACTTCCCACTGCCCTTCATTGACGAAATGCTTGAACGGTTGGCCAAGCATTCCTATTTCTGTAACCTCGATGGCTATTCTAGTTATCATCAGATCCCTATACATCCTGATGTCTAGAATAAGACTACCTTCACCTGCTCGTACGGCACGTTCGCCTACCGACGGATGTCCTTTGGTCTCTGCAACGCACCCGCTTCTTTTCAGCGGTGTATGATGGCGATCTTCTCTGACTTGATCGAGAACAACATGGAAGTCTTCATGGATGATTTCTCGGTCTATGGAAAGAGTTTTGACGAATGCCTTGAGAACTTGGATAAAGTTCTCAAGAGATGTCAAGACACGCACTTGGTCCTTAATTGGGAAAAGTGCCATTTCATGGTCAGAGAGGGAATTGTCCTCGGACATAGTGTCCGAAAGAGGGATAGAAGTGGATCGGGCTAAGATAGAGGTAATCGAGCAATTGCCATCCCCGACGAATGTCAAAGGGGTGAGAAGTTTTCTGGGCCATGCTGGCTTTTACCGGAGATTCATCAAGGATTTCTCCCGTATAGCCCGACCCTTGACAAATCTCCTTGCCAAGGATGACTCTTTCCAACTTCGATGACGATTGCCTCCTAGCCTTCTATACCCTCAAGAAGGCACTCATTACCGCACCCATCATACAACCCCCCGATTGGAGCCTTCCTTTCGAGATCATGTGTGACGCCAGTTACTATGCTGTCAGAGCAGTGCTCAGTTAATGCAAGGATAAGCAACACTACGCCATATCCTATGCAAGTAAGACACTGACCGGCCCCTAGCTCAACTATGCCACAATGGAGAAGGAACTTTTGGCCGTGGTTTTTGCCATGGACAAGTTCATATCTTACTTGGTTGGTGCTAAAGTGATAGTGTACACAGATCACGCTGCACTCAAGTACCTACTCACCAAGAAGGGCGCTAAGCCACGACTCATCCATTGGATTCTGCTCCTTCAAGAGTTCGATCTTGAAATCAGGGATAAGAAAGGAGCAGAAAATTGTGTGGCTGATCATCTCTCTCGAATGCAAATCCAAGGACCGAATCTTCCAATCAACCATTATCTGAGTGATGATACTCTCCTGAAGGTCACTGCATCCAGTCCATGGTACGCTAACCTAGTGAACTTTATGGTGACCGGGAACATACCTTCGGGAGAAGACAAGAAGAGGCTAATTCACCTCAGAAGATTCCACCTTTGGGACGACCCCTATCTGTTTAAGGTCTGTGCTAATGGTCTACTTTGTCGCTGTGTCCCACTTTGTGAGACTCGGAAAATTTTTTAGCATTGTCACTCCTCGCCTTATGGAGGACACTACGGAGCATTCTATACCCATGCGAAAGTTAGCAGAGTGGGTTCTTCTGGCCAAACATGTATGAAGACGCCAAAGAATTTGTCCGGCGTTGCCCAAGATGTCAGAAGCAAGGGAACATCAATTCCCGAGATGCTATGCCCTTGAAGAGCAATTTTCAAGTGGAAATCTTCGACGTATGGGGAGTTGACTTCATGGGTCCCTTCCCTATGTCAGAGCAGTGCGAATACATCTTGGTGGCTATGGAATACATGTCCTAATGTGTTGAAGCACTTCCTTGTGTTGCAACCGACTCAAGGAACTCCAAAAGAATGTTTCAGGAAACAATATTCCCGCGCTTTGGAGTTCCACGAGTCGTGATTAGCGATGGAGGCTCACACTTCATCGATAAAACCTTCAGGAAGTGCCTCAGTGAACTTGGAGTAGACCACCGGGTTGCTACTCCATACCATCCTCAAACAAGTGGTCAGACAGAAATATCTAACAAGCAAATCAAGAACATTCTGCAAAAGACCGTAAATGCCATGGGGAAGGGATGGAAGAGCAAACTACCCGAGGCACTTTGGGCATATCGGACAGCTTATAAGACTCCGATAGGGATGACTCCTTACCAACTAGTTTACGGCAAGACCTGCCATCTTCCAGTTGAGCTAGAATTCAAGTCCCATTGGGCAATCAAGAGGTGGAATATGGACCTCCAATCAGCTGGAATTAAGAGACAGATCCAATTAGCTGAATTGGATGAGTGGAGGGAAAAAGCGTACCATAACTCCAAGCTATACAAGGAGCGTACAAAACACGAGCATGATAAGCGAATCAAGATCAAGCAGTTTAAGGCGGGGGATAAGGTACTCCTCTTCAACTCCCGAATTCGGTTGTTTGGTCATGATAATCTTAGAAATAAGTGGGAAGGCCCTTACTTAGTGCTTGACGCCGCCGATCACAGCGCGGTTGCCCTCCAAGATGATGACGGGAACATCTTCAAGGTTAATGGCCAAAGACTAAAAGTATTCCTAGAATAAGAAATGCCGGAACTCGAGGAAGTAGACATCTTCGAGCTTTCCGTGATATGAAAAATCTCATCTATGGTCTTCGCCAGACCCAAAATTGGCCTTATCATAGGGTAGAACCCTTCTCTATTTTATTCTTTTCTTCCCTGTCTACCCCTGGGAAAACCACCCCAAGAATTGAGGCCTATGCTTGATGAGAAGCACCTATCAGAAGACCGGGGCCCGCGTTTCAGAGTATGGGGCCGGCCGGCCTTGCCTGGGCCGCCCGGCCTTGCCCAGGCCGCCCGGCCCTATGCAGGCCGCCCGGCCTCCCCCGGACTCATTCCGGAGAGCCGTTGCACGGCAACGCTCCTCATCGGGTGAACATTCCACTTTTGGAGGAGCTGCACCGATCGGAGTTGATTTAAGTCGGGAAGCTTCTTCCTCCTTGCCATTCCACTCCTTTCCTGCAGTCCCAGATCTCGGCCACAAATTCTTGAGCCCAGATGACGTCCATGGTGGCATTGCAATCCTCGCTTAGAACTCCACAATCTGTAGCCACGGACAGCTCCACTCCTTCTGCTCCATCCAAATCCATCCAGAGCCAAAGTTCGGACTACAGCCTTTGGATCATCGAGCCAATCCGTATGGCCGACACCCTTGCGTCACCACCAGGCAAGCGGGCCAATGCCTAGGCCGGCCAGCCTAGGGGAGGCCGCCCGGCCTCCCCCTCGCGCCGGTCATCTCCAGCTCGCGCGTCGTCGCCCTCCAGAAGCCCTGCATCAATGGGCAATGGGAGGTTTGGTGCGCGCACTCCTGGACGGCCGACCATCAGGGTTCTTTCCCCGCGGAAGGCCATCGGGAAGCATCTCGTGCCGTCATCTTCCAGCGGCCATGTGATGCAGGTCGCTGCCCTCCAGGCGGTGATGCCCAAGTCCCCGGAGTATTCTCCATCCAACCCAAGTCCGCCACGCACTAGTGTGGTTGGACGGAAGGTCGGCTGCGGGAAGGAGCTGTGCCCGCCATTGGATCGGGAGTCGATTGACTCCAACCCAGGATCGGTGCGACAGTTCAGATTGCCGCCACCGATTCGGGGTCCTCAAGCCAACACAGACAGCGACGAGGAGGAGGAGAAGGACAATATTGCCGCACTCCGTGAGCAGCTCGCTGCTCTCAAACTCCGGCTCAACAACATGGATGAGCAGGTGGCAGAGTCCGAGATTGACCGGATGGATCTAGATGACAAGGTGGATATGCTGCGCAAGGCCGTTTGTTCGAAGATCAAACGCCTTGCGAAGGCTACCGGGAACGAGGAGCTCTACCGAGCCCCCGACCCGAGGGATTAGATCTAGATAGGAAAGATAGAATAAGTAGATTAGGTGTAGGTGCTGTTTTGTTTCCTTTATTTTTTTCCCTTCTCCAGCACCTTAGTTTGTTTTTAGAATTTTTTTTGAAGTGAATAAAATAAAGTTTCCCCATGTCATGTTTGTGGTTGGGACACACTTGTGTGCCAACCACACCCCTGTTCTCACATTCTACGAAGTACCCATGAATCTACAGCACACACAATGAATGAAGAGCACCAAAAAAAAGTTGAGGGCATTTCATTGCAGAAAAGACCGAGAGGCCAAATCTATGCCGACCGGCATACCAATTCTGCGATCTGCTGCAACACTCAACGGAATTGTGACACGCACAGCACAACAGACACGATGCAACAGGCCGTTTGCAAAACAGTGGAAGGTTAGGCCGCCCGGGCCCACTGTCAGTGAAACACTGAGATCTTTCTCGTGCTGCAGGTTTGCAACTCCTATAGCTTATTCTCTAAAAGATCAATTCAAATTGTGCATGGTTTATTATAAACTAAAATTTGAACAAGAACTTAGAGAAAGGTGAAATCATTTCATTAAAATCAATATGTGCCTGAGTTTTATTTCTAATGCAAGTATTTACATGCCTTTGGAACTTAACTATGTTAGGTTCATCAGATCTTTTGCCAATTGAATCTTATGATACTCTGAACCAAAGTCATACCTGTTCTAATTCAAGGATTTAGAGGAATTTATTTTGAAAACAAAAATCATGGCAACTCTCCTATGCTCAATCACCATCAATGCCACATATATACATGAGAGTAGTTTCGATGATTCCACATAGCTATCTTGTACATTTTGAGCTTGTTCAAACATATTGCCTCTCAAGTTATGCTATGCACATTTCTTACTTTGATCATACACATACACGACATCAATCAATGTCCGTCATGATCAAGAATACAAAAACTCATCATCCCCCTGAAACAAAAAGAAAACAAGTAAAGTGAGTCATCATACTCATGGATCCTTGTTCCCAAAAAAAGGGAAAGATGGTAAGAGCAAGAGTATAGATGACGGACAAGTGCCATTGTTTACACATGCACATGGTCAAGGTGAATGGCATTGCTACTTAGAGACACTTTGTTTGAGCTTGCAAAATAAATGGAAAAATAAGCATATACCTTTGTTATCATACAAAAGTGAGAGAGGCTTTGCCTTGAGAGAATCATACACCATGAGCATCGTAGAGTTTGTCCTATTCCGAAAATCTGAAAACCCTCCAAGCTCCGAGAAGAAGGACTTGCATTGATTCTTGGTGACAAGTTCTGAGGGTCAATAGATAGAAGTGAAGATGTTAGTCACCTGGAATTCAAGATATGCAAAGAAAGCTGAGAAATAACTCTTGTGCATGGTTTGAGTTCATGAAACCAGTCTTCGCTCTTTTCTCGACCTTATTGCTCGGGGCGAGCAAAGTCTGGCTGTGGGGTTGTGTTAGCGGTCGATATCAATGATTTTCACTGCCAACGCTCCGCCTGATTTCATGAAATATAGGCCCTAACCATGTCATAACCATTATTACTAATGACCTGTGAAATTTTTATCAGAACATTATTGTGACCTGTATAATTTAGGAAAAATATCAAAATCTAATTTGAGTATCCATATTAGTTCAAGATGTGGAAAACACAATGATAGCTCCCACACTAACATTTCTCATACAAGTTCAGGCTAACTTTATGTTTTTCAAACATTTAATTATTAGATACAATGAAATATACTTTTTTCTAGTTTTATAGGTCAGAATAGTTTGATGGTACAAATTTTATAATTTTTCAAGATTGTTTGCTATTTATTTTGCATTAGATGATTTTTCGAAATAAATTAGAAAAATATTTGTAGGGGCGGGTGACGCAATCACCCGCCCCTACAAATGCATTTTTAGGGACGGGTGATGCCATTACCCGCCAGTCCTTGAACGAGCAACCCATCACCATGTTGCTCCAGGTGGTGATCGTCAAGTCATGGAACTCGAATGCGGGCAGCTTAGTTTTAACATCCCTGTAAGAAAGACGACACAAAGCATTTATAAAGGCGGTCAAAATAAAATTTTTAGGAACGGACGTCAGGCCCGTTGTTGCTTTTCGCAACAACAATAACAACATAGCTTTTTTTTCCCAAGCAAGTTGGCGTAGACTAGAGATGAAACCCGAAAGAAATAAGTTCAAAGTTCAGGCACATTGATAGCTAGTCTCCAAGCGCTCCTATCCAAAGCTATCTCTTTAGAGATATTCCAATCTTTAAGGTCTCTCTTAACCGACTCATCCCACATCAGTTTAGGTCTACCTCTACCCCTCTTTACATTATCGACCCGCTCAAGAATCTCATTACGCACCGGCGCCTCAGGAGGCCTTCGTTGGACATGTGCAAACCATCTCAGGCGATGCTGGATAAGTTTCTCCTCAATTGGTGCCACCCCGACCCTATCCCGAATAATTTCGTTACGGACTCTATTCCTCCTTGTGTGCCCGCAAAACCACCGCAACATCCGCATCTCTGCTACACTCAGTTGCTGGACATATTGCCTTTTTATAGGCCAACATTCAGCACCGTATAACATCGCCGGACGAATTGCTGTCATATACAATTTGCCTTTTAGCTTTTGTGGCACCCTCTTGTCACAAAGGATGCCAGAAGCTTGCTAGAATTTGCCTTTCAGCTAAAAAAATATTTATAGAGACGGGTAATATATTCACCCTTAAAAAATCTATTACGGGGTAGATCATACCCTCACCCGCTCTAGAAATGAATTTTTAGGGGCGGATTGGATCACGGGGCCACCCGGCCCTACAGATCGAATACAAAAACAAAAAAAAACACGGCAATAACTGTAACCGTGCGCAACACCGCTGCCGCAGTGCCACGCCCCGAGCCACCATCGTCGTAGTGCCACGCCGAGCTCCCGCCGCCGTGCCCGCTGTGCTGCGCCATGTCCGTGCCCCGCCGGCTGCTGCAGGAGGCGCTGCTGGAGACCGCCATGCTCCGCACCGCCAGAGGTCACCCCATGCCGAGCTTCGCCTCCCTTTTCCCCTTGCACCGCCGCGCATCTACTGCATGCCGATGTCACCGATGTCCCCTGGGAAGAACACGAACAGGGAAGAAAACGGGGAGACATAATGAGAACGTCCGAAACTTCAACTTTAAATTACTCTCTCAATATTTGACGGATCTAAATGAAACTTTAACAATAGATGCACAACCACTAGACCTAACAGATCCATGAAGAAGATCGTAAAAAGATCAATTATGCATCCCGAATCGAGTGAAAAATCAAACGTCAAGAACACGGATTTGGGGCAAAATTCAAACCCCACCACACATCACCCCATCGCCGCGCCACGCTGAGCTCCACCGCAACGTGCCGACCTTTCACGGCCCCGCGCCGCTGCAGCTCTGCGTCGAGCTCCACCGCGCCACATCGAGCTGCCAACGCTGCCGCAGCTCCGCGCCCGCGGCTCGCCCCGCCGACCGCAGGGGGCCATGCCCGTTGGCCTGCGCATGCACCTTGCCCTGCCGTGGGAGATGGGAGGCGGCCGCCCTGAGAGATAAGGGAGAAGGGAGTGATAGAGGATAAGGTAGGAGAGAGCAGGGGCGGATGCACACCCCGGGCCACCCGGGCCATGGCCCGGGGTTCGGCCCAATTTTTTTTCATTTTGCAGTAGTTTCTACCTCTGGACTTGGATCAATTGCTGAAGAAGGACTTGGATCAATTGCTGAAGAAGAATAAATATATTACTTCGCGATGGTGCTTTTTGTATGTTATCTATCTTTCTGTTTATATTTTCATGTATCTTTTGAACTGTGTGTTTGTGGACGTCTATACTTAAAACTCGGCCCGGGATTCGACTCAATCCTGATTCCGCCACTGGGAGAGAGGGAATAAGAAGAAACAGCAAAAGGGAATAAGAAGAAACAGCGAAGGAGAGAAAATGTGTGGTGGGCCCGATGATCCCCCAGCACCAATAACCTTGCAGCTTATATATCACGGGATACATGGGTAGACCGTCCGCAATAGATTGGCACACCGTCCGTCTTTCAAAAAGTTCGGACATCCGAATATTTTGAAGGGAGAACCGTCCGCCTTAGTTCGCTAACAATCTTGAAAAATTATTTAATTCATAAAAAATAGCAAAACACTTCAAAAAAATATGAAATTTTTACTAGAAGTTTATTGCGACCTGTATAATTTAGGAAACATACCAAAATCTAATTCGAGTGTCCATATTAGTTAAAGGTGTGCAAACCACCATGAATAGCTCCCACACTAACTTATCTCATACAAATTAAGGCTAACTTTATGTATTTCAAAACATTTAATTATTAGATACAATTAAATACATTTGTCATAATTTTCCTAGTTTTGTAGGTCAGAATTGTATTATTGTACAAATTTCACAATTTTTCAAGATTGTTTGCTATTTATTTTGAATTAAACCTCTTTTCAGAATAAATTGGAAAAATATTTGAGGAGCGGGTGCGGGCCTCACCCGCCCTAAAAATACATCGTAGGGACGGGTGAGGCCCACACCCGACCCTACAAATATTTTTTATGAATTAAATAAAATTTTGAAATAAATTTGAATTTTTTTTGTGTGGGTCTGTGAGGGGTTGACTGCCCCTAGGGGCGGACCACCCTCTCACCCGCTCCTACAAATAATTTTCAATTTTATTTTAGAAATTTATTTAATTCAAGAAAATAGCACCGCGGACGGTTCGTCCCTAGGTAGCGGACTGTACACGGGTTCGGATGTCCGAACTTCATTGAAGGCAGTGAAGTTCGGATGTCCGAACTAGCGAACGGTCTGTCCACTAAGGTCGAACTGGCGGCCATGCTATTTTTTTGAATTAAATAAATTTAGAATAAAATAGAAAATTATTTGTAGGGGTCATCCGCCCTAAAAATGTATTTTTAAGGATGGGTCAGTTGCTAAAGTAATTCCAGTCCATTTGTAGCAACAAATCAAATTTTGATATGCTCCTAAAAAAATTCGGGATGTTGGACCACGAATGGTTTGCAGGTCAGCGAACTTAAGGAAGGCATTGCCACACTTGGTGGCGACGATTATGCCACTGAGCGCATGGGCAGCCTAGCTTCGCGTGTTGCAGGGGATGGAGTGCATCGGCACCGGCACCGGCACCGGCATGTGCCAGAGCGTGGGCCTGCCGTCTTGATGATCATCTTCACCATCCCTGAGCAGGTCGTAGAGCAGGATGCCGCTCCAGAGATCGACCCAGCAGCCATGGTGCCTGCATCTCCACTACTAGAAAACAACCCATGAGAACCGGTCGAAAACGCCCATAGATACCGGTTTTGCAACCGGTACCCGTCAACCGAGACCATTGGCCTCGGTCTAGGACACTGGGTTTTTCACCCGATGCCTTAGGCATCCATTGATACCGGTTGGAAAGACCAACCGGTACCAAAGAGACTGCCACGCTGACGTAAGCTGACAGCTCCTTTAATACCAACAGCTGCCTCTCCCGTTGAATCTCTCACGTTCCTGTATCCTCTCCGGTTCTAATCTCTCCCGTTCCTGTATCTTCTTCCGTTTCTAGCTAGTGCCAACAATCATTCGAAGAATCAACCACAAAATATTAAATCAATCAATACAAATTCTATAAATCTCACAAATCATTCAAAGAATCAATTACAAGATTAATACACTCAATACAATCCCACATAGTACCAAATCAGCATACTAGTAGTAGAGAAATGATACAAATTGTCACCGATTACGGGGGCAAGGCACATATACATCTCAATCCAAGCTCTAAAGAATTTCAATTTTCAAGTCATGCATTCAGATCAAAACTCTGAAGAATTTCACTACAAGTCGTAGCATGCATGCAGTTCATAGCAGTACTGAAAATCCAAATGATCCATATCCATGTACCGAGGATGAAGGGCATCTCCTTGTGCGGCTTGGTGTAAGAGTAGGCGGAGCCGAGCTTGGGGTGGACGACGATGGCGCCGTGCACGGTGGCGCGGTCGAAGTCGCTGTGCGCGTGCCACCAGACCGTGCCCTCCTCCTCGGAGAAGATGATCCTGTAGGTGAAGTTGGCGCCGGGCTGGATGGGGCACTGCGTGATGTACTCCGGCCCGTCGAACTACGGGTTCCGCGGCTGGTCCACGCCATGCCAGTGGAGGGTGATGTTCTTGTTGCCCTGGTTGTAGACATTGACGACGACGACGTCGCCCATGCGCGCGTAGATGGTCGGGCTGGGGAACTGGCCGTTCACGGCCAGGACGGTCTTCTCGTGGCAGATCCGGGTGACCTTCGTCTCCTTTATCTGCAAAATATGTCACAGTCCCTACCTTCCATCCAACGGAGAAGCCGAGGCGGGAGGTGAGGGCGCCGCTGGTGGCCCAGCAGAGGAAGCAGAGGAGGGCCGTGAGCGCCGGCGCAGCGGTCGAGGAGGAAGGCGTACTGCCCCTCTAGGTCCAGGAGGCCGCCGCCGCCGCTAGGCTTCGCCATGGCTCCACTGACCCTTGGGTTGCTTGAGGCACGACGACGGTGAGCCCCGGCGGCACAGCTCCCGCGTGCCTGCGCCCCACGGCCGCTCCCACGGCCGGCTCCCGCCGGTTGCCAGCGGCGGCGGCGGCCGGTTGCCCGTGCTCCTACGCAGTGGTGGTGGCGGCGGCGGCGCAGCGCCCCGCGCGCCCCACGGGCCAGCTCTCTAGAGGATAAGGTAGCGAGAGAGATGAAAGGTAGAGGATAAGAGAGGAGTCGGCAACAGCGACTTAAAAATATCTGGAGCGAGAGATCGGCCATCGGTACCGGTTGATAGTTTTCACCGGTGCCAAAAATAAATATCTAGAGCGAGAGATCGGCCATTGGTACCGATTGATAGTTTTCACCGGTGCCAAAAATCAGCATGCAGATTGGTCCCGGAATGTGAAATGACCCGGTGCCAATTCTTGATCATTGGTACCGGACTGTGCCATCACCTGGTACCAAAAGTTCTCCCTAACCACCTTGATCCATTGGTCCGAGCTAAAAGTACCAGCTGCCGTTGCAACCGGTACTGATGCATGTATTAGTACCAGGTGATATGGCAACTAGTACTTTTGTGCTGGACCGATGTCCCGTTTTCTAGTAGTGCTCCACCGAGTGTAATCACAGTGGTTGTGATATTGTGATTTAGCCCGCGGGCATTGACGGGGATCGTCACCGGGAAGGTCGCCCTCCGTGGCTCGTCCAGCCACACCGACTTCAAGGCCCACATCCCGACCTAGGAGTTGAACCAACGAAGCTTGCACTCGTTTCTAGTGGGAAGTGGCGACTAGCGTAGCGACGGTCCTAGTGGGAAGTGGCGACCAGCGCAGCGATGGTGAAGAGATATCCACCGTGAGGAAGTACTACTACAGAACAAATCATTGATTCAACATATTAGTCCCGACCACCGATGGGTCCGGGATCAATGGAAATTTTAGTTCCGGTTCAAATAGCTAAGAGACAACAAACATCTTTTGCTTTTGATGATACCTCCACCCGGAACTAAAGATCCCCTATTAATCCCGGATGGAGCCACCACTCTCTCATTATTATATCCTCGAGGAAGCACACCAGTGCCTCAACTCTGAGCTCTCTCTTGTCTCTCCCCTCAACTCTACCTTCCATCTTTTCTCTCTCAGGGCCGAGAGCAGGAGAAGCACGCTCGGGGGACCAGTATGGGCAGGAAGAGGCCAGGGGCAAGCGGCGCGGGCTGGGCGCTACTGCCGAATGCCGCGCGTCCAGGTCGAGGCGTGTGGCTAGTGGCAACACGGCCAGGCCCCGCGCGGGCTGCGGCGTGGCCATCCCTCTTTGGCAGTGGCGCAGCAAGCCTCAGGCCCCAGCGCGGACGGCACTGAGCGGGGCCGATGCGGGCGTAAAGAGGATGGATGTCACAGCCCGTGGGCCGGACCGAATATGCGATACTGTAGCAAAAAGCCACTGAAGCGTCGTGGTTACTGTAGCAGCGACACAGTACTTTCCGGTTTAGTCCCATACTGAAAACGGAACGAGAGGCAGACCAAGTTAAATAGCCGGTCGCGAGAAGCTAGTAACTCCGGATCGATCCTTTTGCGCGAAACGAGGACGAAAGCGCAAGAGAGTTAATTAGCAGGTGTGGTCTACTCAACGTGTAGAGTAAATCTTAGCCGTTATCTCGGGCCGGATCGTTACAGGGGTATCAGAACCATACTCTCGCGGTTTCACCTGGGATCGTTAGCACTAGATGTATGGGACGTGGCCCAAGAGAGGTGATCCTGCTCCTTTGTCCCGTATGGATAAACTGGTTCGATGTCTCGACGAGGACGTCGAGTCCTCAACGGGGGGTGATTGTCACAGCCCGTGGGACGTTTGGGCGGACCGAATGTGCGGCACTGTAGCAAAAAGCTACTGTAGTGTCGCGGTTACTGTAGCAGCAACACAGTACTTCCCAGTTTAGTCCCATACCGGAAACAGAACGAGAGGCAGACCAAGTTAAATAGCCGGTCGCGAGAAGCTAGTAACTCTGGATCGATCTTTTTGCGCGAAGCGAGGACGAAAGCGCAAGAGAGTTAATTAGCAGGTGTGGTCTACTCAATGTGTAGAGTAGATCTTAACCGTTATCTCAGGCCGGATCCTTACAACGGAGGCCGCCGGTGCGAGCGGAGCAAGCTGGGCGCCGTTGCGCCTCCAGGCCGGGGCGCATGGGTGGGAGTGGCTCGGGCGGGGTTGGTGCGCGGCAGCTCTATCGGCGAGCGGGCGGCCTAGCGCAGAACTAGTGTGCAGCGTCTTGACCGCAAGTGAGAGCACATGATTGGAGGTGGAGATCGATAGTTTTTTTTTCTGTTGATTAAATTGATCTGAGCTGTTGTTGTTTGGAGGAATGTAAGGATGATTGATGATAGTTTAATTGTTGTAATCAAATGGGAAATTTTCTGGTGCCGTGATTGATTGAGGAGTTTGAGAAACGAGGCTCGCTGTGTGGGATAGAAGGAGAGGGCAACGGCCAGCAGCGGCGGCCAGACGGCCAAGCCGGGGAGCAGTCGGGGTCCCACACTTCTTTTTTATTTGTGAAAAGTTTTTTCGGTCCTAGTCGGTAGCATGACTCGGGACTAAAAACACTCTTTGATCCCGGTTGCCTGACCCGGGATGGAAGACCGCGGTCTTTAGTCTTGGATTGGCGGTCCTGGTTGGGAAGATGTTGGGGGTTTGGATCTAGGATCGAGTGAGCGCCAGGATCGGTACCGACCCCAGTCCGGTACACTAGTCACAGTCCTTGAAGCTTGGTGGAGGGCCGGCGGCAATCGGGACACGGAAGAGCAGGAGATCACCGGCTATGGAGAGGATTAGGGGAGGGGGATTTCGACGCCGAGGCAATACATGAAGAGATTGGTGGGGAGCGGCAGCTGCGCCAGCCGAAAGGACACTTCAAATACCAGGTTGTCCCAACCCTCGCCGATGGCGGTGTTGGCGCTGGGGCGGCTGTAGATATAGCCTTCGTTGTTGAGAAGGATCTAGGCTGGAAGGGATTTGCGAGTGTCACCGACGATGGCTGGAGGAGGAGTTGGAGGAATTGGTAGACATTGACAGAGGTTGTTTGCTTGATTTTGAGGCAATTCAGGTACCGATCCGAGGCCATGGGATACATTGTGGCGAACCATGAGTCAAATGTGAAGTAATTTGAAGGACCGGGACAGACGGCTAGAGGAGGGTGAATGAGAGTCGATAAAAACCTCTCCGAAAAACAACTGAGTCCAATCCACTGCCCAGAACACCTTTCTTCTAACCGCCAAGATGACACGAGTCAACTGGTGATACGCTAACGATTAGAAAAGCTCGACACAAAGCGGAATCAAATGTACAACAATCTATTCTAGCAAAGCTATTAACTATTCCACTTAACAAAGCATGCGTCGATTTAACTATGATTACCGAAGCTCAAAAGAAGCGGAAGCAAAGTTTGTCCGTAAGACCGATCAACAGTCTCACCAACAGATTCGAACTTTTCTAGCTTTAGGAAAAAACATAAGTATTAATCAATGTAAGTAAGCAACAATGACAAGATTCTAAAAAGGAGCTATTTAGATATTGCTTAAATAAGAATCAAGTGCTGCTGGTCGACACAAGCTAACAAATAAAGCACAAGCAATAAACTAAAACATTCTGCAATGATAATCTAATCATTTGTCACTGCAGCATGAGGGAGACTTGTCACAAGAATTAAGGCCTTGTTTAGATGCGTAAAAACTTTAGTGTAAAGTGTCATATCGAATATTCCGGTACATATTTGAAATATTAAACGTTGACTAATTACAAAATAAATTATATGATATGTCTATAAACTACGAGACAAATTTATGAAACCTAATTAATATGTCATTAGAGCATTTGTTACTGTAGCAGTTTAGTATTTAATCGTGGCCTAATTAAGTTCATTTGATTCGTCTCGCAATTTACAAACAAACTGTGCAATTAATTTTTTTTATTTCATTTATATTTAATTTTTCATGCAGGTCCCACAATATTTAATGTGACATTTTTGAAAATAAAATTTTTGCATCTAAATCAGGACCTGAGTGATGGCGCGCCTGATCTGCTAGCTGCTGTGCTGCGCAGGTCTGAACGCTGCACCATGCCGGGCCGCGTGCTGAGCCTGACCCGAGTCGCACGACCTGCCTACTGCGCAGGCCTGTTGGTGCCCAGCGGAGGCTGCCCAAACCTGTCCTTGGGCCGTGCGCTCTCGCCTCCTTCCTGCCCCAGCGCCCCGGCTGTGCTGGGCCATGCTAGTGAGCAGCGAGCGCTTGGAGGCACACGCGGCTCTCGCCGGCCGCCGCTGCCGCGTGCACTGCCGCACGCGCTGCGAGACCGCCGCCCATCACACTTCTGTGCGTGCTGTCCCTGCTTGTGCCGCGCGCCTGCGCAGCAAGCCGCGCACTGCTTGAATTGAAGAGACCTGCGCACCAACAGAGCAAAGAAGGGAAAGAAGAGCAAAACTTCCGAAACTTCAATCTCAAATAACTTCCTCAAATCTCCATGAATTCAAATGAAACTGGAGCTATAGAATGACCACGACAATGACTAACTGATCCATGAAGAATTTCGTGAAACGGTAGAGTAAAACTTGCGAATCGAAAATCGTACAAAAATACCTCCGAAAACCATAGAAAAAGAAAAACACGAAGAACACAAGGATGGACATAAGCTTCACTCAAATCTTGACGCCCAGAGGACACAAGGAGATTAGGACCTCCATTCCATGAATTCACGATACAAATTTCTTAAAAATTCAAGTCAAATCCCTAACCCTAGATGGAAAAGGAGACAGGAGAAAAGAGAGGAACAAAAAAGAGAAGGAGGCCCCGTCATATGTTTGTGTCCGACCCAAATTGGATGACAGCCCTCCCATTCTTCTTATCCTTCAAGACTCCTCCAAAAAATAGAAATATCCCTATACTATTAATTACAATACACATCCATGTAGGGGCAAATTCGTCCATCTTTTTATAGGAGCAACGGACGGACACGCCGCCTTCACGACTCCGCTTCGCCTCGGCGCAAGCTTCGTGATGGCGCTACGTGCCCTCCGTCCAGACCTTGACCGCGCCAAGCCCACCCCCAGTTTTGAGGCACAAACCAGTCAAACATGTCTCCCCTGGTTTTGAGGCCAAACTGGTCAAACCGTCGATGTCGACGCGTGTCCGACCTCCCACCGAGTCTTAACACCTTCGAGTCGTTCGCGCGCGCCCGCCGCACGGGCCGCCAACTGGACTCGCCATTGTCCTCGTCGACTAGGCCGACGTCGTCTTCATCATCATGTACTCTTAATCTTCCATGCACCATGTGAACCGCCTATGACTCCGACCGGCCTCTTTAGGTCCCTCAGTCCAATCCTACTCGCATTCACCCTTTTACCTTCTTGGTCCCTCGGCATGACCCTTTCACTTCACCGAGCCTACTCGCGTCCATCGTTCACCACGGTCCCATAGCATGAATCTTTCGTCTGACCTTCACCACGTGCCGTCGATCGTCATGCCACATCCTACACCTGCACATCACAAGTTAAGTGATACATCAAATCCACATGATGTTGTCAATCACTCATCATACAAAAATGACCACAATTGGTCCTCATAATTCAAAAACCCATGGGATATTGTCAATGTATCCTATGACAAACCCATCATTTTATTAGTCATCCATCATCAAATGTGAAGTAATTCAAAAAACCATAAATACATTGTGATGAACCTACATTTGTCATGTACCAAGAGAATGTCACTAATAATTTTTAGATGATAAACTTGTAAAATCATCATTGATGATGTACCATTGCTGACGAAAATTCGTGTCCGTCACAAAGATACTCGTCTACCTCAACTTAGTGAGAGTTGCTTGAATCATCACATAATGACAACAATTCTATTGCATTTTCTAATTCAGTCATAACGATTTCGTCACGGATGCTCATATTTCTCGTAGTGGGGGGCAGTCAGGCAGCCGAGTCTGGCAGGCACGAGAATGAAGATAGGAGAGAGAAAGGGATGGATGTGAGGCAATGGGTGGGCCAGCCTGCACACAGAATCACCAAAATGTAGTACGTACGTGTAACTAAATCAACAAGCAGTACTACAGGAAATATTTTTAGGAACGGGTGAAACGGTATTTATAGAAACGGTCTGGAGACCCGTTGACGGCTCCACCCACCCTTAGAAATTGATTTAAAAATTAAAGAAAACACACCACCTTAAACAGCGCTAGCCCGTGGTGGTCGACGTGTGCAGGAAGAGCCGCTTGCTCGCTAGAGCTGGCCTTAGGCTATTGCGTCGGTCGGAGCGCCGCCGCCATGCCTCACACGGGACGGTCCCGGCCGACGTCGTCCGAGTTCCTAATGGCCTTGCCGCTGCCACGTCATCCAGGGGCTGCGTCTAATCTTTACGCATGCACGCTGCAAGATCAACAAGCAAGAGAGGTCAGCATTGACATGCACGCACGCACGCCACAGGATTGACAGGCAAGGAGATCTCATAGGCAAGAGAGATGGCCATGCAGCAAGTCACAGGATTGACGGTGCTTCGTTCTGCCACCAGTGCCGCCGCCGCCTTGCGCGGCCCTCCCCCGGCGACGGCCAGCCCTACTCACTGACGATGCCAACCGCACCACGGACCGCGAGCAGGGGTCCCAAAGGCGGGTGCCGTCCACGCGCGTTCGGTAGGGAAAGAGAAAGAACAGAGAGGGAGAATTGGTTTCCCGCATCAATCCCCAACCAGGCTCGCCGGGTGCAGTATCAACTTGTTTGGTTATCTGCACGAGGCAATGGACTTGGCTCCACCGGTGCAAAAAACGTCCTCGAGCCTGGCTCGGGAGGAACGCCAAAATCGATGGTATCTGACGGGCCTGGCTGAGACAATGCAGAGGCATGCGTGGGACCCGTGGGTAGACAAACAAAAGATGCTGGATCTGCTGGTGAAGCAGCTAACCAATCAACTGCTCTGATGGACCTGCACGCGTGGAGATGTGAACCAAACAAAAGCCTAGTGCAGCTCGCGAGCCTGGCCAGCACGGGCCTGGATGGCTGGCGTGAGGCAGGCTGCCGAGCGCAGAGAACCAATCAGCGAGGCCGCGAGAGGGCTTGGATCCATGATGTGGCTGCCGCCAGATTGGGGCGGATCAATGATGTGGACGATGAAAAAATCTTCCAGCGGACCGTCCACTATAGATAGGCAGACCAGACCGTTCGCTGTTTAAAAGATTCGGACATCCGAATGCCTGCACATTCGTGCATGCGTTCAGATGTCCGAACCTCTTGAAGGATGGACGGTCCGTCTGAGGTGACCGGACGGTCTGCTAAAAATTCTAAAAAATCATTTAATTCATTAAAAGTAGCAAAATACTTTAAAGAATGTAAAATTTTTACCAGAAACTTATTGCAATTTGTATAATGTAAAAAAATACCAAGTGTCCATATTAGTTCAAGGTGTGGAAACCACAATGAATAGCTTCCACGTTAACTTATCTCATACAAGTTAAGACTAACTTAATGATTTTCAAATGTTTAATTATTAGATACAACAAAATACATTTGTCATATTTTTTCCTAATTTTGTAGGTCCGAATAGTCTTATTGTACAAATTTTACAATTTTTCAAGATTGCTTGCTATTTATTTTAAATTAAATGATTTTCCGAAATAAATTACAAAAATATTTGTATGGCGGGTTGGGGCCTCACCCACCCCTAAAAATGGATTTGTAGGGGTGGGTGAGGCCCCATCTCCCCTACAAACAATTTTCCAATTTATTCTAAAAAATCATTTAATTCATTAAAAATAGCAAAATAATTCAAAAAATGTGAAATTTATATCAAAAGCCTGTATAATTTAGAAAGAATACCAAAATCTAATTTGAGTGTCCATATTAGTTCAAGGTCTGGAAACCAAAATGAATAGCACGCACACTAATCTCATACAAGTTAAAGGTTAACTTATATTTTTCAAACATTTAATTACTAGATACAATGAAATACATTTGTCACATTTTTTCCTAGTTTTGTAGGTTGGAATAGCTTTATTGTACATCAAAAATTTTCATGATTGTTTTCTATTTATTTTGAATTAAATAATTTTCCAAAATAAGTTGGAAAAATTGGGGCAGGTGGGGGATGAACCGTCTCTACAAATCATTTTGTAGGGGCAGCTCACCCCCCACCCGCCCCTACAAATGAACGCATTTTGAGGGGCGGATGGGGGGTAGGCTGTCCCTACAGATGGATTTACAGGAGTGATTCAGTTGCTACAATGCACAATCTCCATTGTGGGAATGGGTGCAAAATTAGTCCGCCCCTAAAAGAATTGGTGCTTGCTACAATTCATTTTTGTAGTAGTGAAGTGGGATGTGTCCTAAAAAAAGCGGAACGTGTCACACACAAATTAAAAACCACTCTTAGCTGGTGCACCAAACAGAATTCCCATAAGGGCATATGATATTAATAACCTCAAGGGCCTATAAGTTACTTATTATAGACAATTTATCAAATATAATTAAGATTGCGATAGTAATTGCTGAGTGCTGTACTCTTGTTCGAAACCTTCTTGTTATCATGAGATGCCTGTATGGATGATCCGAAAAATATATACCTGTAAATTGCTTACATCTATTTTTTTTAAAGAAATGAACTATTTATTTCTCTTTGCAAAGTGCTGCTTTGACGCACTGTATCAAACATTATTTTAATGGCCTCAAAGGAAAAAAAAAGAATGGGTCATCTATGAATGTACATCACGGTGCTGAACTAATGCTCTTAGTTTTGCAACCATTCTAATCAGATTCTAGATACTATTTCACAACTACAGTGCAATACCAATAATCGCATTCAAAATATTTCTGGTCAAAAAGGCTGAGAAAAAATAGAGAAGAACAGGACAAGGATAAGACTCCGTGTTCGCATATTTATCAAATGCGCAACTAACCAATAGTTGTGGCCCCGGATCGTCCAACACCAAAATAAATAAGGAGAGCCGATGGCTTCTGGATCCATGTGAAAACTTAGCCAAAGAAATCTAGCCACACCTACAGCGGCCCGATCCCTAACAATGCTAGAGTGACTTTGAAGGCTGCTGCTGACTCGCCATCGCCGTTCCCAAGCAAACAAGGTGGAGACCCGAATACGACAGCACGTCAGTACCCGCAACCTTCTACCCGTATCTGCGGTGCTCCCGGCCGGTCTAAATCTTGATCCTTTCTCATATTATTTAAGTTGTGCTTACGTTATTAGGTGTTTAAGATCCTGGTTAATTAAGAACTGAGCTGAGTTTTATTCCTACGACATCTCCATCTACCGAGCTACTTAACCGATTCCCTTCAGTTCATTCAGCTCATGTCGAGCATTCCCTCGTGGAACTCGGCGACGTGGTCGGTGGTGACGCATTGCGTGATGAGCCGAGCCCCTGGCAGCTTGTGTGCCCGTGGCCTCACCAGAATACACGTGGCGACGTGGGACAGGTTTGTCAGTGGCACAACGTGCGCAGGCGGGCCCCACCCGTAGTCCACCTCGGCGAACCCGAGCCGCGTCCAGTCGGAGACCAGCAGCGTCCGGTAGTCTGCCGTGATCTGGTACGGGTCGACGCCAGCGGGCATCTCCCCGGCCGCCCAGCGCTTGAACTCCGCCGGCATCCGCCGCTTCCCGTCCTTGATTAGCTTGACTACCTCCACCACCGAGGATCCAGCCACCCTGTCCGCCGCCGCCGACATGCGCATGATGTAGTAGCAGTTGCCGTAGAACCCGGCGCCGCCGCGCGGGAGCGAGCCCTGCAGCAAGGCGCGCGTGTTCATCGCGAAGCAGAGGTGGACGACGGAGTCCGCGTCGAACCCCACCGCGCGGGTGCGGCTCCGCCACGCCTTGGCAATCAGCACCTCGAACGCCGAGCACCGGGCGCCGCCGCCGCCCGCCGTGGCGCACTGGATCTTCAAGCGGTCGATGTGGTCGGCCGAGATGTCGATGGCGAGGTACTCGAGCCGCCGCCTGGCGCCGCCGGTAACAGGGTCAGGAAGTCCCGTGACGGTGACCCATGCTGACGACGACGGGTCCGGCATAGCCTCACGGCTCCACTGCGGCTCGACAGAGACGGTCGCCGCGCCGCGTGCGAGCTCGCCGACGGCAGCCATGAACTGGGCCGCGCCGGCGCCGTCCGCCACGGCGTGGCTGGATCGGAACCGACGACGAAGCCGCCGCAGCGGAAGACGGTGACTTGGACGAGCAGCACGTGGTCCCGCTCCTTCTCCTGCGGTGGCGTGGGCGGGAGGAGCATGTCCTTGGGAACCAGGAGCGGGTGCTCCAGGTAGTCCACCTCCTCGAGGGTGAACGAAGCCGAGGCCTCGGTGAACCAGACGCCGGCATTGGTGCAGTCCACTGCAGCAATGCCGCCGGCGTCCGAGAAGGCCAGGCGTCCTGCTAGCGGGTATAGTGCACCAAGGCCTGAACAAGGGCCTTCTCGATTGTTCGAGCTGGGCCCCCGTCAGGATGAACCGGCGGCTGATTGAACACATGGAGTGACTCGATGAGCACCATCTGGGTGGGGTACCGGTCGAGCCACGACAGGGGAAGCGTGCCGCCTGGCGTGGGCTCGGTTGGAACAAGGTTTTAAATCTCCGGCTGTAGCTTTCGCTATCTTCGGCTATAGCTGTTTTAGAAAGATTTATCTAAGTTTTTTCATGTATAATTTAGCTCTTAGCTACCACTATAGTCCGCTATAGTCTATTTTTAGACATAGATAGCTAAATAGCTTAGCCCGCTATTTAAAACATTGGTCAGTCGCTGCGCGAGCCGCTGGATAGACATCTCACTGTGACTAGGGTTGCTGCCGCGCGGGTTTGCTGCAGCCGGAAGGATGCGAGAACGACGACAGTGGGGAGGCCCGGGGATCGGATGACTGAGAGCAGCAGCTAGCAGGTTGCCGTGTGGCTGATCTATCGATCTCCTTGCTCGACGTGGTCGGGTTTTATGGCCGTGTGGGAGCTAATTTTCCAAGCTAAGTGACGTATAGTAGCGCACGGGAAAGTGCTTGACCGAGCTGCGTTTCTCACTCGTTCCAGTTGGTCTTATATTATCATTTGTGACACGTGTTTTTTTCCAAATCCACAAGTGTATTAGTTCTTCAGCAGTAGTAACCGCGTCGTACACAGCTGCTATTATACTCTTGTTAGTGTTTCAGCCTTTCAGGTATATGGAGACGGCAGGACTGACCAGCAAAACATTGCTCATCTTGTCTGAACGCAGAGGTTCCAGTCATTAAGCAAGCTAAGGCAAGTCGTCCAACACGGGATGGAAACATCGCATGCCTCAGCTCTATATAGGGAACGCGTGGGGAAAGAGATCGAGACGACAGAAACTTCTGAAGAAGCTTACGAGCAGCAACTGTCTAAGTTTAGGACATTGGAAGAAACATGGCCGTGTTGGTGATACCAAATCTTTGCTTGTAGAAGTATCATAAGGGCAAGTACAACAGTGCAGACAGCTGCTGTCTTTTTGTCACAAATAGACAGGTTGTACAATGAGCTGTCTATTTGGCTGTCTGCAAGGTGATTAATTCATTCTTTGACACACAAATTCATGATGATCTAGTGCATAATTGATCTTTATAGCCATTTTATTGCATACATAAGAAAATGCACAATACATTCAAATAATTCTAATGACTCTTAAAATAAGCATATATATACATATATATTTTCATATGAAATGATCTCAGGAATACATGATATGATACTTCAGTGAAAATGGGCATTTCCGACACTAGAATGAAAAATAAAAATGACAAGACACAGTTCTCCCTGGACAGGCATGCTCAATTCATACTTGACTGGGAAAAAACCATACTCAGTTCATACAGACATGCTCAGTTCATATTCGACAAGAAACAATTCACACTAGACAAAAAAAAGACTTGATAAAAAAAGACACTTGACACTTCATAATTGACTGAATCATTTCAGAACCACCGCCAACAGGTCAGCCTCCAACTCTAGAGATGCACCTGACGATCACAATTTAAAAAATACTATAAGGAACAAGCTTTGCAACAGTTCACACAAAGTATTGATACTCTGTCATAACTAGTATGCAATATTGAAGCAGAGCACTTGGTCTTATATAGAAATGGTACTTCAGCACATATGTACTTCAGCATTTCAAAATGACAGAAATGGCAGAATGCTACCAATGACATATATGACAGGTTGCTAGCAACACTAACCTCATTTTTCAGCAAATAATTTTTTCTTCAAATACTTCAATGTATCTGAATGTTCTAACTTTTCTTCATCGGACATTGATGCTACATCTACAGAGAGAAGGCGGTTATATGTCTCAAACATCTTAGTTTCAAGTTCATATTTTCTTGCCTCCCTTTGCATCTGAGCTGCCTCCTTTTGTTCCTTTGCTGCAAGGTGGGCAAGCTTGGCTTGTTCGATCTTTTCAGATGATAGCTTTTCCTACACTTCCAAGACTTTCAGCCTATTTGCATGCTCTTCACTCTGTATTTTACCAAATTTATCCAGCTCCTCAAGGTCAATATGGTCCCCCTCCTTACTTTTGGCATATTTCAATTTTTTAGCTTTTTTTTGCCCCATTGGTCTTGGCTGTTCCTCAAGTTAATCTGCATCTGTATGGCTAACATCCTCTCCTTCCTTCTCCTTGCCTGAACCCTTTCTTTTTCTTGCTTTTTTAAGCCCACTATTGTATGTTACCCACTTTGCTTCATTCTTGACCGTATTCCATACATCCATCAACACAAAAGGACCTAGATTGAGACTCTCATTGTCCTTTATATACAATGCATGGGCCTTCTCAATCCACATTTGATCACTATAGCCACTTGTATAAATCATTCGAACCTTCAACCAAGCACTATGGAAAAGGTCGATCCACTTATTTACCTTATGAAATCGGTCCCTGATTTGCTTGGCATTTCTCCTCCTATGACTTGGTGTAGTCTCATTGTACGTAGCCTCAACATCAGCCCGGTATTGCTCATTCTTCCTATCAGCACCGATGGTTGAGTCTGTTGAGTTGAGCAGCCAAGCGCTCATCTATAAATGTAATAAATATATTTTATCTTCTTGCTAGTATGGTAAGTAAAAACATCAAACATCATGAAATTGCAATGAGACTCACCATCCTGACATCTTCTTGAGTCCAAAAGATTCACTTCTCAGTTCTAGGTGTCTCATCACCGCTGTCAACATTAACATATGGGTTGTCCCTTGCTGAAATAGGAGTCGAGAATTCTTCTTCAGACTGAAAATCTTGCATACTCCATGGCGCCTTGAATGGGGCAAACTGAGAAGGCTCTCCAACAAAATTAAAATGTTGAGACACGTTAGGCTGGATAAAATTTGTGAAGCCTCCAGGAGGTGTTGCATTGTTTCCCCTGCAATCAGGAAGCAAAATCAGTAATGCATTTCAGCCTAAACCAACAGTTACTGTCCAATTAACGCTAAACCAGTACTGATTGAGCATGAGTTTATATATGATAGGACACATCTGCAATGCTTCCCTTTGTTGCTACCAGCATATCTCTATCTCTGCATTAATTTAGTTGCCAAAGAATTGAAGCTAGGATACGATGATGCTTATGTACGTCCTAAACCTTTGTCAGTTCAGAAACAAAATTCACAACCATGAGTTTCAAAATATGAGTAGTTCATCCTAGCTGAACCAATGTTTTTTTTTTTGAAAACCGGTCTGAACCAATGATACATGTACGGCTTCAGCTTAACTGTTCACACCCATTAGGCTTTTTTTTAATCACCTGGGCATCACGCTTCACAAACATTTGCACACAGACTACTTCTATTAATACAAAAGATTAATTTCATAGACTTAGTAAATGTTAAATGTGATATACTGGTTAGGATGATCAAGAGGTGAAAAGCCCGTGTTTGTAACACAGATAACCATGAACAAAAGATGGTATGCAGATAAACTAGTATTACAGAAAGTAAGATGGTATGCAGAAGAAGTAAATTGGAATATGCACTTATAATATACACTTATAATAAGCACTTAATATAAGTACACATAACCTGATGCATTACTCCTTAAAAGGAAAAGGAAAGCACCACATCACTCATGCATCAAAGATCTCTTCCTTTTATGTGGCTAAACAAGTAGATTGTTCTATACAAGTCACTGTGTTGCTTTTGAATTAATATTTTTGAAACAGTTCTTTACTCAAGGTGAGACAAAATTGCAATGTAATAATAGACACACGAGTTCAGTGATCAAACTTAGGAAGCCATGCTACTATAAATGATGAATAAGATTCATGAACTCTATGACCCCTAAATAGAAGTGAGAGTGAGATCTACTGGTAGACTTTCCCACACCTGAACTAGCAGGACTGCCTATCACTAAATTAAGAAGGGATAAAAGAATCAACTACTACATTTGTTAATGAAAAAATGGTCGACTAATGAAAGGGTGAAAAAAGATGGTCAGGTTCAACTTATCCCTGCATCTACTGGGATGGAATTTCCTGTTCTAATGGAAGGGTGACAGAAGTGTGAGTGCTCAAGTAACCTTCTTTCTATTAACAAATAATCAAAACGTACAGAAACCTAGTTTTTGCCATACTCTTGTTTACTGAATCCATGTAGGGAAAAAACATACTCTTGTTTACTGAATCCATGTAGGTAAAAAACATGCTAACAATTACTGAAAAATCATGGTTCTACACTTGTGTACACTGCTTCACATAAGTAACATATTGAGCAAAGTTGAGAGAGTACCAAGTTGCAGGATTTGAAGATTGAGAATTCCATGGTTGACGGGGCTTTGTCTGCCGCTACCGAAGAAGCCGCTGGCGTTGCCATTGAAGAAGCAATTGCCGTCGGTGAAGGACCTTGGTGGAGTAGCCGTGCTAAATCCCGAACCCCTCTGCTCTGGCACACGCGCAGCCCATCCCGAATTGCTCTGCTCCAGCGCCCGAGCACTTCCATGGACCTTCCGCATCGGCGCCGCCGCATCCTTCCGCGATTGCGCCGCAGCTGCCTTGCGCACTCGGGCCGCATCGACATTGAGCACATTTTGCGTCGCCGCCGCCGTCGCCGCCCGTTCCTACCGTGACATGGTGGCTGGAATAGGAGCTAGGGTTGGATGGGGAGGATGCAGGGGGAGTATTTGAAGGAGAGCGCGGAAGAGATTTTCGCGGGAGAGGAAGGCGCGAACCTTGGGCCCAAATCGAATCCACCCCCTCACACTGGATCCTGCCTCCGCCGACTCCCCGCAGCGGCGCCGTACAACGGGCGCTGTTGTTGTCGTTTCACCTGCGAGCACAGGAACCGGTCGTAGATGGATGTGACAACGGCTGGGGAGTAACTGCTGCTCCGTGGGGGTTTTTTTTTTTTTTGCAAAAACAGGAACCAAGTCGACAGCTCTGGACGGTGCGTTATACGTGACCTAACACATGACCCTCATGCAGTAATTACAGAGTTGTCGGTCTAATACCTAGCTTATAAATTATTCCAACCGGTACTAAATGATGGCATTTACCATTTAATACCGGGTGGTATTAAAAATCAGTATTAAATGACTCGGGGGCATTGTGCTATAGAACCAGTACTAAATTGATAAATTGATATTAGTACTAAGTTTAATGCAACCGGTACTAATTGGAGGTGAACGAATGCCTCTTTTTCTTGTAGTGGCCGGGAGGCGGCAGGCACGACTTCTGATCAAGTTGTATTCTAGCGTTCGAGATTGGTGGCGGAGATGTGGGCTCTGAGAACCCCCTCAACTGTGAGGTTAGTCTATCTCCATCGAATTGCGGATGGATTGGGGATTTTTCAGATTCCACTTCGTTGGGACGTTGTTTTGGGTAGCCGGTGTTCATCCACTTTTGATTCCTTTGCCCACGCCGCGGCTGCCAATATGTTGACAACTAAAATTAGCACTGTTTGAGGAAAACTACCATCAGTCTGGTTACCGGTCAGTAGGATTAGGTTGGTAACATGATTTGGTCTATGTATTCGGAGTACAACTTGGTTTGTAACATGTAACGTATAGTCTCCGAGAAGTATTAGTTTTGCAACATGGTCAGTAGGAATAGGTATGTTTAATGATGAAATCTTGGTTGGATATTCAATTGCATAAATAGGGTAAGATAAATATATGGATAAGGTAGTGTGACACACAGGTTTATCATGCTCAAACTCAAGAAAAGGCTAAGGCAGGGAGAAAGGAAGAAAATAGCTATCCGGATTTTGTGTGCTCCTAGTTAAATTTATATTATACATTTACACCTTATACATGATTATCCTCATTTCTAGGCTCCCAGGTGAATCGCACATGGCTGAAGATAAAATTATTTAACCAACTCGGCTACTTTATAAACATCCTACCCCTAACAAAATCTAGAGGATTACAGTGACGAGACCGAGCTATCACCACCCATGCTGGCAACCTCTCCAAACCATGGAAAAGTGCTCCAGCAACACTTAATTAATTAGATACCATGTCTACATTAGTAAACAATACTCTAGTATCCTATGTGGAGCCCCTACCATCAGGATAGTTAGGCATCATACTAGAGCAAACAAAAGAATACTAGAACCAATGCCGTGGCACTAGAGTTACTCATCTAATCATGCAAGATATAAAGTATGAACATAAGCTAATCATTAACTACATGTCACACTTCAGAGTATAAATAATTACAAATATCCAAGATCTACAAAAAAATTAAGAGCTAGACTCATGCCGATACTCCTGAGAAACCTCGGGGACCCGAAAACTAGCTGCTTCAGCCTAAACTCCATTAGCCTATGGACAAAGTAAGAGAGAATTGTGAGAGTGAGCAACTTGGTGTGTGTCCCTGAGCCCCCTTCTCATATTTATAGGTAGGAACCATGGGGTGCTCAGCTGAGGATCGTAGTTCTTACACCTTCAACCGACATTGAGAGTAAATTGGAAGCTACTCGTGGAAGATGAAGGATGGTTCTGCCGACCATGGGTTTGGCCGACCTCACCACAGGCAGACAACAGATCTCAGCCTTTCCTGAGTGGCTGCCTAGCTAGTGGGGCCTTATGTTAGTTGTAGGTGTGCCGGCCTTGTCCTATATTGATTGCACTTGCTGGTGGGCCTTTCGATCCGTGTGAGCCTGAATAATGTGCTCTAATTAGTTGGCATGTTTTGCCATGGATCATGGGAGTGCTTGTAGCCTGCATTTCTTCTTAATTTCTAGTATCACAATATTTACCAAGGCATGTTCTGTGCTTGGCATTTATTTGGGTAAGTATGCATGTATGATTTGCATACCCTCTTGATTTTCAGATCAAATTGATGGTTGTAGCAAGAGTCAACACGCCCTAGCCGTCGGACCCAGGACTATGTAACGAACATGGCGCCATTTAGGCCACTTCGAGTGATTTTAGTGATCGAGTGACAACGCAATCAATGGGACTAAAGAGTTTGCGAGATCATATTTGTAGGATGTTTTAGGTCCCTTGGATGGAGTCCAAACCATATCCGAGACGTCCAATTCACCGTCGAGACGTCTTCACTGTCGAGACGTCCAAACCACCGTCGAGACACTCAAGTCGTAGGGAAAAAGCAGAGATAGAATATATTTGAAGTGTCCAAATGACTGCTGTGATGAGTTGGACAAATGCAAGGAAGAATCAGAAAAACACAGAAGAGACCGGATTATCCAACGGGCCGTCGGACTATCCGATGCCACCCTGTCGGACTAACCGGCATCATAGGACCGGACTAAATCCGACTGCAGTTGAAAATCCAAGTGAGACCGGATGATCCGACGCGTGCATACAAGTAGCGTCGGACTAAGCGTCGTAACAACGTCCAGAGATCATGATTCTCAAGTTGGGAAAACTTCTTCAGCACCAGATAGTCCGACGACCGTCGGACTAAGAGCCAGAGTAATCACCAGAGTGCATGTTTTGGGGTTCCAAGAATTTGCCTTCAGCACCGGATAATCTAACACCTGGTCGGACTATAGCGTCGGGCTAATTATGTCAGCATAACACTTTTCAGAGTATAACGACTACCGTTTGGTCTGTGAGAGACCGGATGATCCGACCCCCCCGGTGGTCGGATGATCCGATGCCTACGCAGAAAAAGGCATAACAGCTACAAACGACTAGTTCGACTTGGTGGGCTATATAAGCGCCTCACCCTGGCTATTTTGGGCATTGCTAGAGTTCAGAGAGGTCCCACACACATCCAAGAACACCTCCAAGCCAATCAAAGTGCTTAGTGATTAAATTCTTAGGTTTAGCACAAGCTTTATAAGTGAGAGTGCTAGGTTAGCTCAAGTTTGAGTGTGAGAGCAAGGTTGAGTGCCTTGTGTGCTTTGCTTTAGAGCTGCTCAAGCTTGTACTCGGTGTGCCGGCCATCCTTGGAGTCTTGGTGGCTTGCCGGCAACGTCAACGACCCTCCGGCTTGGTGTGGAGCGGCGTCGACACTCTTTGTGCGGGGGACGTGGAGACACCCACCATTCTTCGTGAAGCTCCTTAGTGGAAAACGAGATCAAGGTGACCGTGATTGTGCTCACGGAAGAGACTTGATTGCCGAAAGCAATACTCTTTGTGAGCGCTTCAACAACGTGGATGTAGGTGTGCTTTTGTGGCTAACCGAACCACGGGATAAATCCACGTGTCAAAGAGTTTGCTTCCTCTCATCCCTCCTTTAAGCTTTTGTATTTGCTTATTGCAATCTTTGTGTACCTCTACTTTCATAGAGTAGTATCTTGATAGGATTGACTATAGGTTGCATAATTCTTTTGGGATGAGGGTTTTCACACTAAAAGAACACTAGTTGCACATTTAGATAGTATGTCTTAGTTTAATTTATGTGCAAATTAGTTGGAGTTTGAGGTTAAGGTTTTTAGTTTGCCTAATTCACCCCTCCCCCTCTTAGGCTACGAGCACCCAATTCCTTTCATACTAATGCCTAGATTAGTCCTGGGCCTAACTATGGCCGGGACAAATCACTACTACATTAATTATTATTAGGGGCGGATAAAAATGTATTCTTAGGGGCGGGTATGGTACCCGCCCCTAGTTTTTGTAGCTAAAAAAATGCTATTTTTAGTGGCGGATCATAGCGTGACCCACCCTTAGAAATCAAATTTTAGGGACGGGTCATGCTATGGCCCACCCCTATAAATCTATGTCCAGAAAATAATAAAATTTTATAAAATAGAAAAATAGCAAAAGAAAAAAGAAAAAAATATTCCAGGCAACTAGCCACCACCACAAGCCTTGCACTGTCAAGCTACAGCTTTTTTGACGAAATATGCACACTTGCATCACTTTCAATTTGAACAGCCAACCTCAAGCCTCACGCGTGCCTTCCTTACCACCACACCACATAATCACTTGTGACCTTATGTAACATCCCAAAAATTTACTAAAATAAATCGTGCGCTAAAGATTGTTTTTCGTCGTTGAGCTCGACTCCCCCTTAAACCCTGAACCCTAGTCCCAGAATTTTTTCTCCTGAACAACCCGACACCCGTTTTCAACGCACGTCCCATCCATTTCCCATCCAACACGACGCGTCGCGTCCGGCCGCCGCGAATCTCGCCCCCTCTTTTTCCCTCTCTCCTTTTTCCTCCCTCGTTCCTGGCCGCGTGCCCCATCTCCCATGGCCCGCTCGCGCATGACGACGCCACGCGTGGCCGACCGCGGCCGCGGTCGCCGCTGGCGCGCACCGCACCCCCTCATTTTCCTTTCCCTGTTTCCCTTTTTCCCCATTTTCTTTTTCTTCATTTCTTTTTCCTATTTTTCTTCACCCTTTTATTTTTCCTCTTTTCTTTCTTTTCCTTTCTTCCTTCTCCTCTCTTCCTTTCTTCCTCGTCGCGCGCCTGAGCTGCTCCCAGCTCCGGCCCGCCTGCCCCGTGCGCGCCTCGCCTCCCTCTCGCACGCGCACCCCCGCTCCCGGCCGTGCACCGCGTCGCACCGAGCCGCCCTGAGCCACGCCCTGACCCGACCTCGCCTGCCCGCTCACCGCGCGCACACGCGAACGCGCCAAGCCGCAGCGCCGCGCCGCGGCGCACGCCGGCCAGCCGTGCGCACGCGCACGGCGCTGGGCGCGCTGAGCCGCTCGCCCACGCGCTTCACGCGTGCACGAACGCGCGTGCCACACGACGCGCGCCATCCGCCGTGCCCCTCGCCGCTTGCGGGCTCGACGCCGGCTGCCCGGACCCACCCGCGCACTGGTCCCACGAGCGTCGCGCGCCGCCCGCCACTGCTGCCCTGTGCTTGCACCGCTGCCGCTCGCGTCACATCGCCTCTGCCCGCGCTCGCCGGCCGCGCCGCCGCATCCCGACACGTGCAAGCGGTCGGAGCGCCATTAAAGGCACCCCGCACTGCTCGCCGGCCGCCACCGCCGCGTCTCACCTACCCGCGCTGCTCCACCGCCTTAGCTCAGCTATAAAAGGGACCCCGAGCTCCACGGCCTTCCCCACGACCTCACCTGCCGGCCCTAGCCTTCCCTCCTAACCCGCAGCGCCGCCGCTGCAGCCATTCCCGCCCGCTGCCACCGGCTCGCTTCGCCCCGCCTCTGCGCGCCACCCCAGCCCGAGGTGAGGCCGGGATCCCCACCAGAGCACCTCCCTTCCCCTTTCCCCTCGTTCCTGGCCGCCTCCTAGGCCCAGTGCGCCCAAATCGGGCCGCCGCCGGCGAGCCGGCGCCCCTCCCCTGTTCTGCGACGGGGGGAAGGGGAGGAATGGTCAATTTGCATTTAGGCCCTCCCTCTCCTTCCATTCCATTAAAGAACCCTTCCCTTTATAACATTTTTTTTCCAAAAACACCCTCCCTGTTTTCCTATTTTGCAAACAAATCCTCCATTATTTAAACTTAATAATAATTAGGCCCCTGCACCTTCCTAATCGGCCCAAATATTTCTAGAAATCATAAACAGGCCCATGGTTCTCCCGAAATATTTACAAACAGGTCCCTAGACCCTTATTTGACTCCTAGACATTTACACAACCTATTATTTTATGTACCAAATGACCTCTGATCAACCCGAAACTTTTACCACGCCTCTCATAACCAAATCTTGGCCTTGCCATTAGGAAACCACTCGAAAATATTACTCCGTACCCCATATCTTATTTGTCCCCGATTCGAGCTCAACGATAGATCCTTGTTCCTGTATATTGATTGGGTGCTTGTTTGTGTGCGCTGTAGACCACGGAGTGAACGAAGGAGAGCCCGTCAACGAGCAGTACTGTGAGCAGGAGAACGAGGACCCGTTCCGCGACCCCGAGCCCGAAGGACAGGACCTCCCCGAAGGCTACGAAGACGGCAAGTTCAATCCCATCCTTTGATGCATGTTTCTGTCCAAGTTTTTATAAACACAACCCAATGGCCTGCTTTATAAAATTGCATATGTTTTACTTGCATGAAAACACGGTTGGATAGCCACCCCTTGATTTGTGATGATCACTCCTTGACCACCTAGATTAATGTCTGATTTTGCTTGGACGTTAATCGATATTAGAAACGCTTAGGACTTTACTCATAACACGATTTATTTTATAAAGAAAATGTGTGTGTGTGGGATGGGATAAATGTGGTGTTTTTGTAAAGAAAGTTTAGACGGGATGGATGGCATTTCTACAGATTTGCCACTTGGAGTGCTCGTGCTAATGTGGCAGGGCAAAGAAGGGAGTTATCCATTTTGTCGTGTCTAAGGACCGAGTTGGTGTGTCATCTCACCTAACTCCACTATCGTGCAAACCACTCGACCGTTGAATGGGCAACAGCGTAGCATAAATCCCACTAGTTGGTGTGATAGCCATCAGGAGGGCTGAGAGCAACGGGTGACCAAGGAGAAGGGATATGCTCAGTGTGACTTATACCCTGGTTATGCCTCAGAGATAGGTCGATGACCCCTTGGTGAATCCCGTGATGGCTAGTCAAGCTTAGCTAAGGTGGGTAATGGCAATGATGGGATCTACACCGACACGACGGTGTTCGAATTGTGGTATCCTACTTGTGGGTAAAGTTGCACACCTCTGCAGAGTTAAAAGCTATTCGAATAGTCGTGCCCGCGGTATTGGGCGAGTTACGGTGTGGTCACATAACTAGTGTTTCATTGGGATGGGCTGGTGTGAGTTGTTTTGGAATTGTGTCCGACAGTTGTGCCGTGTGCTACGACGGACGGGGAGTCCGGTAGCAGTTTAAAACTTGTACTCCGTGTTACTACAAAAACTGATTTTCTAAAAGGTTTTCTGTTAAACAAACCCTTGCATAAAATATCGTTTTTCCTGTAAATTAAACCGTAACCTTATCCTTGATTTACCTGTGCATATTATTCTGATATAACCCCCTCCGTGGGTGCGGTTGGACTTGCTGAGTACGTTTGTACTCACCCCACTCTTACTTTTTACAGAAGAAGACCCAGACTTCGTGCCAGACGACGCTGAGTAGGGTTATCGTTCTGCACCCAACCTTGCCTGTGGAACCGGCCCTGTCGAGATGCCTTCGCTGTCGCAATACTCCGAGCCCGCGCTAGACCCCATGTGGTTTGCGTTCTGGTGTTATGTTGTAGCTTGGTTACTTATTATCATTATCTGTATCGAGTGTCCTCCAAGGTTAGTACGATTTTGAACCATCTGATGTAATAAATGTGGCATCAGCCTCCTGGGACTGGTGTTTTGTATCACATTTAAGTCTTCTCTTATGAGGGGATGCTTCAGGTGGTATCAGAGCCGTAGGTTGGCCGTAGGACGTGACCCTAGGAGCGAAACCCGTTTTCAGACCCTTTACCTTAGGACTTTTCTATCCATAACCCTTTCTTGACACAAACACTTACCTTTGGTTCTTGCCCTGTTCCAGATGGCTGACAATGGATGGATTGGCGGAATCTGTCACGCAGAGCCCGGCCTTCCAAAGTTGTTGATACTCAGCCTGGAACGAGTCGGAGTTGTGGATCCACCAGAGTTTCTCTATCGGGAGTATGACTCCAAGGGCACTCTTCGGTGTGACCTGATGATCTTCATAGCAAGAAGCACCCGCTACCCTGATGTGGACCCTTGGTTCATCTCCACCACTGGATTCCGCTTCCCGGATACCTATCGGAAAGCCGCCCGTAAAGCCCTGCGACAGCTCCGAATGATCTACAAACATCACCTTCAGCGGACTCCTATGGGATTCTTCCCGCCAACTGAAGGAAGAGGACACACCTGGATCGCCCGGATGAGAGGACTCGGAAGAGAAGAAGAAGACCTAGAAGACACAGTATCCCACCTGTCCATCTACCTCACCGGCCTGGATGAGCTCTACCGCGAGCAAGCAGCACAACTAAAGCAACAAGTCCACAGAGCAGAAAAGGCAACCCAGGAGCTGGATGAACAACGGACAAGAACCATACACACCGAGTATTCCCTAGCCACCCTCCAAGTCCAAATGGAAGAAAAAGAGGCAGAACTGGAAGAGCAGCGGGCAAGGGCCACACGTGCCGAGAATTCGCTAGCCGCTCTCCAAGCTCGGATGCAGAGGTACGAGGCTCGCTGGGGAATAGGTGGATGGATAGAGGAAGATGAAGAGGAAGATCCCGTAGAGACTCACTGGGATGTAGGCACTCAGACCGAAGAAGAAGAGCCCGAGGAAACCCATTGGGATAAGGGTACTCAGACCGATGACACCATAGAACAGTGCCTCCCACTGAAGAAGCGCCCATTCGGAGTGAGGAAGAATCCCCATGATAGGAATAGCACCCCAGCTTGGACCGTGTCCTAATAATCGTGTAACCATGGAGTCTGTACCCCGCTACGTTGCATTAATAAATATCATCTACCCTTTTGTACCCAAATATATGTGCAACCTTATTCACTCTATCTTTGTTTTTAGATGGCTGAGGAAGGATGGACCCAGGGCAATTGCCAAGCTGCACCTGGTCTCCCAAGACTCTTAATCAATGCCCTGGAAAGCCTTGGCGTCACGGAACACCCAAGGTACTACAGTAGAGAGTACGAGAACCATGGCACTCTCCGCTGCAGGGTGATCCTTGTCATCGCCAGAAGTGAACGCTACCCCGACATCCAGCCTTGGCGAGTGACCGCTACAGGGTTTAGGCACCAAGACACCTATCCCTTGGCCATCATAAAGGCACTCCATTATCTGTGCCGGATTTTCGAAGAGCACCTAGCACCCACACCAATGAGGTTCTTTCCGCTGGCCATCAGAACCCCTGTTTGGGAAGCTCGCATGAGAAGCCTGGAACGGCGCCGTCATGAAGAGGACCCTCTGTATCAAGTGGCTAGCTACCTAGCCGCTTTGGATCAGCTCTTCAATGAATAAGCCCACCTGCTGAGGGAGCAGACCCATCGTGCTGAGCAAGCTGAACTCGCGGTGAGGCTCCAGCAGGTCCGAGCAGCCCAAGCCGAGGCAAGAGCCGCAGCCGCAATCAGCAGTGAGGCAGTTGCACAAGAGAGCCTTAGACAAGCTCGAGACCGGCGCATGCAAGAATGGACCAGAAGTGGGACCCCAGTTCCGGCCATCGGAGAAGACCATGTTCTACTCGGGACACCCGTCATAGGATGGGGAACGCTCTTTGGAAGCCCTCAAGCACCACCCGAGAACCCCGAAGGGTCTACTGCTGTTGGAGAAGGAGAAGCTGCTGCGCAACCCCAAGAGAACGGGAACTTAGAGGACGGTGAGCAAGGACTACTCGCACACCCTGCCCCAGAAGAAGGCTCACCCCACGAGTAGAATGCCCGACCCTACCCTAGTGTTGTACCCCTCTAGCCCTTTCAGTTTAAGTTGTACCCCTAGTATGAACTTGTACCCGGACGTGTAGTGCGCGTTCTAGTCGTGTCCCCGTGTTGTACCCTGCTTCGCTTTAATAAAGTTGTTTGTTTGCCTTGTTGTGTGCTTGTTGTGTGTGCCTTTCGGCGGAAGGTTAATTCTGCCTTGCTATACGCATTAAACAACTTAAACATCACCTAATCTTAAACCTAACCCACTTGTTCTACAGATGGTTTCCCGAAGCGTTACGAGGGCCTCCCGTGTCAGGGACCCTGCAGCCGCTGATGCAGGAGTACGTCCTAACGGGCAAAACCATCCTCAGGAAGAACAAGAAGTGAGTCAGGGCAGAGGAGAAAATCATGATGCACAGCTGCCATCACCACCACCACCCTTCACGGACCTGGCACAAATAATCCATAACCAGACTCTCATACTGGAGACACTGGCCAATGCTCTAGTGAACAGGCAGCCACGAGAGCAGACCTTTAATGACAAGCTGATAGCTTTTCTGAGGGCCAAGCCACCCACTTTTGCCGGATCCAGCAACCCCTTGGATGCAGATGATTGGCTCCGCGTGATCCAAAGGAAGCTCGAGCCGTTTGGGTGCCAAGATCGAGATAAAGTCCTTCTGGCAGCACATCAACTCACCAGGACTGCCTTAGCCTGGTGGGAAAACTACTGCGCTGCTGCCAGAGATGCCTCCACCATCACCTGGAATGAATTCGTGAGGGAGTTCCGCCGTTATCACATCCCCTCGGCCACCCTGAAGCGCAAGGCAGATGAATTCCGCGCACTTCAGTAGGGGAGTATGTCGGTGGAAGAGTATACCCACCAGTTTATGGAGCTGGCTCGCTATGCACCGGAAGAAGTGAACGACGATGAAAAGAAACAGGACATGTTCAAGAAGGGACTAAACCCAGAACTCAGGACCCTGCTCACCCCTCAGATCTATCCTGATTTCAACACCTTGATGAACAAGGCAATCCTCATAGAGAAGGCCAAGATTGATGAAAGAAAGGATAACAAGCGCAAGTTCCTGGAAAGCAAGTCACGCCAGCAGGATCGTTTCCAGAAGCCCAGAAGCTTCAGCTACAATGCACCAAGGTCTCAAGCCCCAATGCAGTACAGAACTCAGTCACAAGTGACAGGACCACGGGCCCCTAACACCCAGCTCAGAAGCCAGAACACCATGAGGGCCCCGCAGAGTAATGCAAGCCAGGTCACCACTAACAACAGCAATGTGAGGGCCTGCTTCAACTGCCGAGAGGCAGGGCATTTCATCGCCGACTGCCCTTATGCCAAGAACAAGCCAGCTACTTCAGCTTTCTCCAACATAGTGAACGGACCCAAGCCAGTGCTGACCGGTGCCAACCGAGTGCCCTTCCGCGGCAACAGCAGCAACAACAACAACAACCAGCAGAGACAATCCCAGCAGTCTTTTGGACGAGCCCGCGTCAACCACATCGACGCACAGGAAGCTCAAGGAGCTCAGGGAGTAGTACTCGGTGAGTACCTAGTCAGCTCAACTCTTGCAACAGTATTGTTTGATTCTGGAGCATCACACTCATTCATATCCTCGAGTTTTGTGGAGAAACATAAAATACCTACAGTACTACTAAAAACACCCCTATTAACCCGGACGCCCAGAGGAGACATCAGGTGTCAACTGGGTTGTCTATGGGTGAGGATCAATTTAAGTGGGGTAGAGTTTCTAGCAGATCTAGTAGTACTTAAGTCAGAAGGGATAGATGTGATCCTTGGAATGGACTGGCTGAGCAAACACAATGGCCTCATAGGTTGTACGGACAAGGTAGTGCATCTAACAAACCCAGAGGGAGTTCGAGTGACCTGTCACACCCAGGAAAGTGGAGCAAACCCGATGGTATTCAGTATGGAAACCAAGACCTTGGAAGAAGTCCCAGTAGTAAATGCGTACCCCGATGTCTTTCCCGAAGAACTTCCCGGTATGCCACCAGACAGGGACGTAGAATTTGTCATTGATCTTGTTCCTGGAACCACCCCCATAGTCAAGAGACCTTATAGGATGGCAGCCTCCGAGTTGGCGGAGTTAAAGAAACAACTAGAGGAGTTACAACGGATTGGCTTCATCAGGCCAAGTTCGTCACCTTGGGGAGCCCCGGTCCTATTTGTCAAAAAGAAGGATGGAAGTATGAGGTTGTGCGTTGATTACCGGGCACTGAACGAAGTCACTATCAAGAACAAGTACCCCCTCCCCAGGATCGATGATCTTTTTGACCAGTTAAAAGGAGCCAAGTACTTTTCCAAGATTGACCTAAGGTCCGGCTATTTTCAGCTCAAGATCAGGGAGAGCGACATCCCGAAAACAGCTTTTGTCACCCGGTATGGGCAGTTTGAGTTTACGGTGATGTCTTTTGGACTGACAAATGCACCTGCCTATTTCATGAACCTCATGAACAAAGTGTTTATGGACGAGCTAGATAAGTTTATCGTAGTCTTCATTGACGACATACTTATTTACTCAAAGAGTATTCCGGAGCACGAGCAACACCTGAGGGTAGTTTTGGAAAAGCTGAGAATGCATAGGCTATACGCCAAGTTCAGCAAGTGTGAGTTCTGGCTGGAGAAAGTAGCCTTCCTTGGTCATATTTTGACCGCCGAAGGAGTAGTCGTGGACCCCGAAAAGGTCGAAGCAGTATCCAACTGGCAGCAACCAACCAATGTCAGTGAGATCAGGAGTTTCCTCGGATTAGCTAGGTACTATCAAAGATTCATTGAGGGATTTTCTAAGATAGCCCGGCCCATGACAGAGCTGCTCAAGAAAGAAAAGAAGTTCACCTGGACGAAGTCGTGTGAAAGAAGCTTCCAGGAGTTGAAGCGAAAATTGACGACAGCACCAGTACTAACCCTGTCGGATATTCATCGGGATTTTGTCATCTATTGTGATGCGTCCCAACAAGGATTGGGTTGTGTACTGATGCAAGATGGAAAAGTCGTTGCATATGCTTCCCGTCAGCTCAAGACTCATGAGCAAAACTACCCGACCCATGATTTGGAACTCGCAGCCGTAGTGCACGCACTTAAGATTTGGAGGCATTATTTGATTAGAAATAAGTGCGAAATCTTTACAGACCATAAAAGTCTGAAGTATATCTTCACCCAGCCAGACTTGAACTTGAGACAGAGAAGATGGCTGGAATTAGTTAAAGATTATAATCTGGAAATCCATTATCACCCTGGTAAAGCAAATGTAGTAGCCGATGCCCTAAGTCGGAAATCCTACGGGCCCAAGAATGACCATTTATGAGAAGAAATGACACGATTAAATGTGCACATTGTCCCTCGAGGCTCCAGCCAAGTGCTGAACGTTCAATCCACTATAGAAGAAAGAATCAGGAAAGCCCAAAGATCGGACAAGGGACTGATGGAAATCCGGAGGCAGACCGGAGAAAATAAGGCCCCAGACTTTAGAGTGGATAATAGGGGAACGTTATGGTATAAAGATAGAATTTGTGTGCCCCAGAAAGGGGATTTTAGGCAAATAATCATAGATGAAGCCCACAACTCAGCCTACTCCATTCACCCAGGATCCACCAAAATGTATATGGACTTAAGACAGAAATATTGGTGGAATGGGATGAAGGCAGATATTGCACGATTTGTCGCCCATTGCGATACTTGCCAGAGAATCAAAGCTGAACACCAGAAGCTGGCAGGATTGTTGCAACCCCTACCCATTCCGGTTTGGAAATGGGATGAAATAGGAATGGATTTTGTGGTAGGTTTGCCCAGAACCCAGAAAGGACATGATTCCATATGGGTAATAGTGGACCGACTCACTAAAGCGGCTCACTTCATACCCGTACGGACCAACTACGGCGGAGAGAAGCTGGCCAAGCTTTATGTGGAAAATATAGTGAAATTGCATGGTGTGCCCAGTCGTATTATTTCAGACAGAGGGACCCAGTTCACCTCTAGATTTTGGAAGAGTTTGCATAAAGCCATGGGCACCAAGCTAGACTTTAGCTCCGCTTATCACCCACAGACAGATGGTCAGACAGAAAGGGTGAATCAGATTATGGAAGATATGTTGAGAGCATGTGTTCTCACCTACGGCAAAGATTGGGAACAGAGTTTACCCTATGCCGAGTTCTCATACAATAATGGGTATCAAGCAAGCTTTGGCATGTCGCCGTTCGAAGCCCTTTACGGAAGAAAATGCAGGACCCCTCTGATGTGGTCAGAAGTTGGAGAACGTGCTCTAGTCGGGCCCGCCCTCATAAAGGAAGCAGAAGAAAGAGTTACCGAGATTAGAGAAAAGCTGAAAGCAGCCCAGTCCCGGCAGAAGAGCTACGCCGACAAGAAAAGACGGGAAATAATTTTCGGCCCAGGAGATTTCGTGTATCTCAAGGTATCACCCATTCGAGAAACCCGAAGATTTCAGGTACAAGGAAAATTGGCCCCTCGGTACATTGGACCATACCGAGTTCTGAAGAAAGTTGGAGCAGTAGCATACCGGTTGGAGCTACCAGAAGAGATGTCGGATATACACCCAGTATTCCACGTCTCGCAATTGAGAAGGTGTCTGCGGGTACCCGAGGCAGAGCATGTGCCAGTATAAACGAATGATCTACAGCCAGACCTGCGATACCAGGAGGTACCGGTCAAGATTCTAGACACGGTCACTAGGAGAACCAGAAACTCCGAAGTACGGATCTGCAGGGTCCAGTGGAGCAGACACGGAGTAGAAGAAGCAATGTGGGAACGCGAAGACGCTCTGAAGAAGGAATTTCCCCACCTGTTTAGGAACCAGCCGAATCTCGAGGACGAGATTCATTTTAAGTGGGGTAGGTTTGTAACATCCCAAAAATATACTAAAATAAATCGTGCGCTAAAGATTGTTTTTCGTCGTTGAGCTCAACTCCCCCTTAAACCCTGAACCCTAGTCCCAGAATTTTTTCTCCTGAACAACCCGACACCCGTTTTCAACGCACGTCCCATCCATTTCCCATCCAACGCGATGCGTCGCGTCCGGCCGCCGCGAATCTCGCCCCCTCTTTTTCCCTCTCTCCTTTTTCCTCCCTCGTTCCTGGCCGCGTGCCCCATCTCCCGTGGCCCGCTCGCACGTGACGACGCCACGCGTGGCCGACCGCGGCCGCGGTCACCGCTGGCGCGCACCGCCCCCCTCATTTTCCTTTCCCTCTTTCCCTTTTTCCCCATTTTCTTTTTCTTCATTTCTTTTTCCTATTTTTCTTCACCCTTTTCTTTTTCCTCTTTTCTTTCTTTTCCTTTCTTCCTTCTCCTCTCTTCCTTTCTTCCCCGTCGCGCGCCTGAGCCACTCCCAGCTCCGGCCCGCCTGCCCCGCGCGCGCCTCGCCTCCCTCCCGCACGCGCACCCCCGCTCCCGGCCGTGCACCGCGTCGCACCGAGCCGCCCTGAGCCACGCCCCGACCCGACCTCGCCTGCCCGCTCACCGCGCGCACGCGTGAACGCGCCAAGCCGTAGCGCCGTGCCGCGGCAAACGCCGGCCACCCGTGCGCACGCGCACGGCGCTCGGCGCGCTGAGCCGCTCGTCCACGCGCTTCACGCGCGCACGAACGCGCGCGCCACGCGACGCGCGCCATCCGCCGTGCCCCTCGCCGCTTGCAGGCTCGACGCCGGCTGCCCGGACCCGCCCGCGCACTGCTCCCACGTGCGTTCACGTGCCGCCCGCCGTTGCTGCCCTGTCCTCGCACCACTGCCGCTTGCGTCACATCGCCTCGGCCCACCCTCGCCGGCCGCGCCGCCGCATCCCGACACGGGCAAGCGGTCAGAGCGCCATTAAAGGCACCCCGCACCGCTCGCCGGCCGCCACCGCCGCGTCTCACCTACCCGCGCCGCTCCACCGCATTAGCTCGGCTATAAAAGGGACCCCGAGCTCCACGGCCATCCCCACGACCTCACCCGCCGGCCCTAGCCTTCCCTCCTAACCCGCAGCGCCGCCGCCGCAGCCATTCCTGCCCACCGCCACCGGCTCGCTTCGCCCCGCCTCTGCGCCACCCTAGCCCGAGGTGAGGCCGGGATCCCCACCAGAGCACCTCCCTTCCCCTTTCCCCTCGTTCCTGGCCGCCGCCTAGGCCCAGTGCGCCCAAATCGGGCCGCCGCCGGCGAGCCGGCGCCCCTCCCCTATTCTGCGACGGGGGAAGGGGAGGAATGGTCGATTTGCATTTAGGCCCTCCCTCTCCTTCCATTCCATTAAAGAACCCTTCCCTTTATAACATTTTTTTCCAAAAACACCCTCCCTGTTTTCCTATTTTGCAAACAAATCCTCCATTATTTAAACTTAATAATAATTAGGCCCCTGCACCTTCCTAATAGGCCCAAATATTTCTAGAAATCATAAACAGGCCCCTGGTTCTCCCGAAATATTTATAAACAGGTCCCTAGACCCTTATTTGACTCCTAGATGTTTACACAACCTATTATTTTATGCACCAAATGACCTCCGATCAACCCGAAACTTTTACCATGCCTCTCACAACCAAATCTTGGACATGCCATTAGGAAACCACTCGAAAATATTGCTCCGTACCCCATATCTTATGTGTCCCCGATTCGAGCTCAACGATAGATCCTTATTCCTGTATATTGATTGGGTGCTTGTTTGTGTGCGCTGTAGACCACGGAGTGAACGAAGGAGAGCTCGTCAACGAGCAGTACTGTGAGCAGGAGAACGAGGACCCGTTCCGCGACCCTGAGCCCGAAGGACAGGACCTCCCCGAAGGCTACGAAGACGGCAAGTTCAATCCCATCCTTTGATGCATGTTTCTGTCCTAGTTTTTATAAACACAACCCAATAGCCTGCTTTATAAAATTGCATATGTTTTACTTGCATGAAAACACGGTTGGATAGCCACCCCTTGATTTGTGATGATCACTCCTTGACCACCTAGATTAATGTCTGATTTTGCTTGGACGTTAATCGATATTAGAAACGCTTAGGACTTTACTCATAACACGATTTATTTTATAAAGAAAATGTGTGCGTGTGGGATGGGATAAATGTGGTGTTTTTGTAAAGAAAGTTTAGATGGGATGGATGGCATTTCTACGGATTTGCCACTTGGTGTGCTCGTGCTAATGTGGCAGGGCAAAGAAGGGAGTTATCCATCTTGTCGTGTCTAAGGACCGAGTTGGTGTGTCATCTCACCTAACTCCACTATCGTGCAAACCACTCGACCATTAAATGAGCAACAACGTAGCATAAATCCCACTAGTTGGTGTGATAGCCATCAGGAGGGCTGAGAGCAATGGGTGACCAAGGATAAGGGATATGCTCAGTGTAACTTATACCCTGGTTATGCCTCAGAGATAGGTCGATGACCCCTTGGTGAATCCCGTGATGGCTAGTCAGGCTTAGCTAAGGTGGGTAATGGCTATGATGGGATCTACACCGACACGACGGTGTTCGAGTTGTGGTATCCTACTTGTGGGTAAAGTTGCACACCTCTGCAGAGTTAAAAGCTATTCGAATAGCCGTGCCCGCGGTATTGGGCGAGTTACGGTGTGGTCACATAACTAGTGTTTCATTGGGATGGGCTGGTGTGAGTTGTTTTCGAATTGTGTCCGGCAGTTGTGCCATGTGCTACGACGGATGGTGAGTCCGGTAGCAGTTTAAAACTTGAACTCCGTGTTACTACAAAAATTGATTTTCTAAAAGGTTTTCTGTTAAACAAACCCCTGCATAAAATATCATTTTTCCTGTAAATTAAACCGTAACCTTATCCTTGATTTACCTGTGCATATTATTCTGATATAACCCCCTCCGTGGGTGCGGTTGGACTTGCTGAGTACGTTTGTACTCACCCCACTCTTACTTTTTACAGAAGAAGACCCAGACTTCGTGCCAGATGACGCTGAGTAGGGTTATCGTTCTGCACCCAACCTTGCCTGTGGAACCGGCCCTGTCGAGATGCCTTCACTATCGCAATACTCTGAGCCCGCGCTAGACCCCATGTGATTTGTGGTCTGGTGTTATGTTGTAGCTTGGTTACTTATTATCATTATCTGTATCGAGTATCCTCCACGGTTTGTACGGTTTTGAACCATCTGATATAATAAATGTGGCATCAGACTCCTGGGACTGGTGTTTTGTATCACATTTAAGTCTTCTCTTATGAGGGGACGCTTCACCTTATGAGTTATGCTATTCTTTTATATTAACTTTAAAGTTGATCTGTAGGGGTGGGTGATGTCATCGCCCGCCCCTAATAATTATTTTCAGTGGCGAGTGATGCCACCATCCATCCCTAAAACTATTTTTGTATTTTATCCGAAAATTCTTTCAAATCTTCAGATATAGCAAAACAAATAAAAAAGTGAAACTTCTACACTATGGTTATTGTGAACTATAGAAAGAAAATATGCCAAGTAATCTTAAAGTATAACTTTAGTCATATGAGATACTATAGAGTTATAACTACTAGAGAACTTATAATAATTTTTCGAACCATAAAATGACCTAAAATGAAAAAATTTTAACTATAAAATTTTAGATCTCGTCATTCTCTACAATTTTGATATAATGTTTGACTTCATCCGAGATCATATGAAAAAGTTATGAATTTTTTTTACGGGCACCATTTGTAAGGGTGGGCCATGACATCAACCGCCACTAAAAATACATTGTTAGAGGTGGGTGAGGGCGTCACCTACCCCTAAAAATACTCTTTTTAGGTGCGGGTAACGCCATCACCTGCCCAAAAAATGACGTCCATTTGTATGGGCGGATGATGGCATCATCCACCTCTAAAATTGTTTTTTAGAAGCGGGTACAGTAACTCCGCTCCATTTGTAGCAACCGATTATATTTTGTAATATTGAATGTTAAAGATCAAATAGCATTCTGTACTACTGGACAAAAATGTAGCCGCAACGACCAGACCACTGCTGAACGCGGTGAAACTGGAAACCAGTCAGAACAGTGCTCCAGTAGTTAGCCCAATGACACATGATCCGATATCCTCAATATATACCTTGTTTGGTTGCCCTAGCAATTTAAATGAGTTTGCAACTTTTATGGGTTTCAACTCCATTAGACGGGCTATTTTGATGCTGGTTCGTCAAACCTAACGCAACCCTCCTCCTTTACCCGGGTTTGGGACCGGCTATGCTGTGACGACTCAGAAGATAGAGGTAGAGGCCAGAACGAAGCTATTCGGGATAGGGTCGGACTGACACCAATTGAGGAGAAATTTACCCAACATTGGTTGAGGTGGTTTGGACATGTCCAACGGAGGTCTCCTAAGATGCCGGTGCGTGTAGTGGGGTTCTAAAGCGGGTCAATAATGTAAAGAGGGGTAGATGTAGACCTAAACTGACTTGAGATGAGTCGATTAACAGAGACCTTAAAGATTGGAATATCTCAAAAGAGCTAGCTTTGGATAGTAGTGCTTGGAGACTAGCTATTTGTGCCTGAACCATAATCTTTGTTTTTTTTGTTTCATCTCTAGCCTACCCCAATTTGCTTGGGAAAAAGGCTGTGTTGTTGTTGCTGCTGCAAATTTTATGCCACGTTACCCCACAATAGCATGCAGTATGCTGTACACTCATTGAGAAGTGATGGGTATTCCGCAAGACCCGGTGCCAAACTATGTATTTCAAAGCTACTTGCTGCGCGTGCACCTGTAAACTCTATTCAGACTACGTCACATACTGATCCTTTTGTTTCTACATCGTACACAACAAGTAAGAATAAATATAAAGCTAATTTTGCTAACATTAAAAAGGATGGTGGCTAGCATGATGAAAAATAAACTTGTGGTAGATATGGAGAGTTCAAGGTTCTGTCAACAACCATATTCTGTTGTGTTTGATTTGGTTCAATATCCTGTTGGCTTGCGTGTTCCTGATTTGTAGAATTTAATGGTGAAGATATAATTGAACTGCATGGGAACACATTAGCCAATGCATTGCTCAACTAGGAGAAGTAAGTTCCATTAAGGCTTTAAAAGTCCATTTATTTTCTTTATCATTGATTACAAACTGCCTTTTCTTAGTTTTCTACATTAGCCCCTAACTCTATTTGTGCTTAGAACCTATTAGAGAAGAAATTTCTCGATCACTTCTATAGTGGGATAATGAAGACATCAGTTAGGAAGGGTAGAGATGAATGTATGCTTCATTATTTCAAGAGATTAAAATATTAAGAAAATATTGTTTTAGTTTGGCAATTTAAGATAAATATTTAGCTGACTTAGCTAATGGTTTGCGTTTGGAAAAAACTTGAAGACTATGATTTCTTTCTATTAATCAAATGCAAGTAAGAGTCTCGGATAAGAATACAAGTTCAAAAATACAAAATAAAATCATAGAACTCATAGGTCTAATATGCATATTAATGATTGTGAATCCCATATATAGTTTATAAGATGAGGATAAAGATGCGTATGTTGCTGAATTTGTATGACTATCTAAAGCTAAGACATATTTTTGTTCATCTCTTAAGATTTGGCGACGGCATGCGATGTCGGTTACCGAAGGGGTCTGCGTTCCCAAACTCGTGGCTGGCATTGCCTCCCCACTGCCGGATCCACTGTTGGTCGCTGCTGGGGTCCAGCCCAAGCAGTTGGGGCCGCTGCTGGGTCCAGCCCAGCCTCCTCCTCCACAACTACCCCACGTGAAGGTGGGAGATGGATGTTGGACCAGTAGCGGGGTGAGGCCCCGGCCTCCCCCTAGCTCTGGCTAGGGGAGTGTCTCCAATGTCCTCTGGCTCCAGAGCACGATCTTGTTCACATTTGACACAGCTCCTTGCTTGGCTGCCCGCTCACATTTGACCATCACTGTGGTTGCGGTGCTCCTTACGCCTCTGCTTTTGGGGGCAACCCTTGGTTCACTACTAGAAAACAGACCAAAGGTCCTGGTCAAAGGTACCAGCTGCTGTTGCAACCGGTACTAATGCCACGCATCAGTACCGGCTGCAAAAGCAGCAGGTACCTTTGGCCAGCGACGATCAAAGGTAAGGTGTTTGGTACCGGGTTAAAGCATCACCCGATACCAAAACTTCAATATAGGAACCGGTTAGTGCCACCAACCGGTACCAAAAGCACAAGGAGGAATAGGTACTGGTTGGTGGTACCTAAAGGGTGGACAATGACACCGGATTTTGCCGTGGCCCGGTGCCGCCACGTGCCGACAACAAAGGCACCGGTTGGTAACATCAACTGGTGCCTATGCCTTTTGTTTGGCACCGGTTGTTGAGCACCAACCGGTGCCTTTGAGCCACGCCTATAAATACCCCAACCCCTCCCCCCTCCAAAGCTGCCGTGAACTCACTGTTCATGGCAGCTGAGTGAGGGGAGGGGAGGCGAATTTTTGTTTTTTTTTTCAAAAAAAGTTAGTTATTTTTCTCCATAACTTAGCAATTGGTTTTTAGAAGCAGTTATCATTTAATTTATTTGATAAGTGAATAGTATCTATTTATTATAGTTATATGCATTATCAATTATATATTTGAATTCAAATTTATTATAGTATGAATGAACTATTTGTACACTACAATGATGTATATAAATGTATTGTGGACCTAGATGAGTCGGCAATAGATGTACATGGCCGATCGGCGTTCAAAGGAGTTCATTGATGGCGTGCATGAATTCATAGAAGCGGCCGAGAAATACAAGTATGGCGGTTTCGTTCGTTGTCCATGCAAATTCTGTAAGAATGAGAATGATTACTCATCATCAAGAACCATCCATAGTCACTTGTTCAATAGTGGTTTCATGCTGAACTACTATGTTTGGACCAAGCATGGTGAAAGAGGAATTGTGCTAGATAATAATGTAGAAGAAGAGGACAAAATTCCTGACTTTGTAGCCAATTATAATTCCTTTTTCAACGACACTGCAATGGGTGAGCCTGAAGAAGATACTGAAGGATACGTTGTAGAAGATGATCTTGGTCAGATGCTGCGCGAAGCTGAGGAAGGTTGCGAAACAGAAAAGGAATCGAGAGATCTGAAGCGTATGTTGGAGGACTACAGAACATTGTTGTACCCTGATTGCAAACTAGACCAAAAGATGTTGGGTACCACATTGGAATTATTGCAATGGAAGGCATCAAATGGTTTGTCTGACAAAGGATTCGAGGAGTTGCTGAAACTTATAAAAAACTTACTCCCTGAGGGTAACACCTTGCCGGAGACAACATACGAGGCAAAAAAAGTTATTTGTCCTTTAGAATTAGAGGCACAGAAGATACATGCTTGTCCTAATGACTGCATCCTATATCGAGGTGAGTATGAAAATTTGGATTCATGCCCTGTATGCAACGCATGCCGGTATAAGATCCCTCGAGATGATCCAGGCGACGTTGAGGGGATGCGTGTCAAGAAGAGGGTGCCTGCCAAGGTGATGTGGTATTTTCCTCTAATACCACGTCTGAAACGTTTGTTCATGAACAAAACGAATGCTAAATTGATGCGATGGCACAAAGAAGAACGTAAGCAAGACAATATGTTGACACCCCGCTGATGGGTCGCAGTGGAGAAAAGTGGACAGAACATTCCCAACATTTGCAAATGAAGCGAGGAATATAAGGTTCGGCTTAAGTACGGATGGCATGAATCCTTTCGGTGAGCAGAGCAGTGGTCATAGTACCTGGCCTGTAACACTCTGTATATACAACCTTCCTCCCTGGTTGTGTATGAAGCAGAAATTCATTATGATGCCGGTGCTTATCCCCGGCCCGAAGCAACCTGGTAACGATATAGATGTGTATCTGAAACCACTGATTGAGGATCTTCTATTGTTGTGGAAAGATGAGGGTGTTCGTATGTGGGATGCGCACGCAGAGGATCATTTTAACCTGCGTGCATTGCTTTTCGTAACCACCAACGATTGGGTAGCACTAAGTAACCTCTCCGGAAAAGGTACCTTTAGAACTAGGGAAAAAGCTTCTCGCAAACCTAGACAACCCACCAAAACCGAAAAGCTTACCCTCGGACTATGATCGTACTCTGACAAAGGCACACAAGGTGAGAAATCTGAAGAAAAAATGTGGCAAGACCATTCCTCAGCTAGGCACACAACAAAAAGAACTCGAGCCCCTCCGGGTGCAAGGGTTGCCACTCCTACACCCGACGGACGTACAACTCCAGGCGGACCTACAGGCCGCAATATTTCTTTCTGAAACTGGATTAACGCTAGAGGTGGCAACGGGGCATGTGGAGGCAAAAATCCCTGTCGCTCGCATTATTACTCCATTCCAGCATGGAAAACCGTTTGTCACTGAGGAAGAGGAGAAAATTCTAGGCACGCAGATGTTCAATTTGCATAGATGGTACCTGCGAATGGCGAAAGACGAAGAGAAAATGTTTGGAGTCAAGTATCGTGACCATGATTTCTTCCGCGGGGAGGACGACTTCTGGGTGTACTTCCAAAATTTATATCACATTTACCATTGACAAGCCCTCGACGCCTCTATCATCACCATTTGGGTTTTTGTAAGTATCACTTACCTCTACATTAATACTTTTTTGTTAACAAGAACATAATTATATGTGTGCATTATAAAATTTCTATTGCATCGTTTAGACAGGAGATCCAAAGAAGCCGAAAACATGGATGGCACCATCACATCGGCTTCATGTCTCCTTTGCTAGTCAACCAGAAATTGATCAACAAAAGTTACAAGGAAACGTGCGAAAACATGTACGATTCGTTGACTAGGCAAAGTTACAAATCCTATATATTCATACCATACAACTTTGGGTAAGCCTTGATCGACTCAAACCTCTGTTATATTACTAAATAAATACTAAGTTGTCTAATACATTTATGTATATATCCTATCTATATCTGCAGTTATCATTGGATTTTACTCATACTTTCCGTAGAGACCGGCAATCTTATAGTCTTTGACTCAATGAGAAATCAAAAGTCCGCAATCCAACATATCATAGACCCCTTGAACAGATAAGTTCAGTTTGCACAATCAAATCTTTTTTCTGTTAATAACAATTCCTGAATATCAAACCTAACTTTGAGCGCAGGGTTTGGAAAAAATTTGTGAAAAATAACAAAGGACGTGGTCAATGGAGGCCCGAACTGAACGTTAACATGGATTATCCGGTATGTTCATTCATAAAGAGTTGTCTAGTTAAGTATATAATCCCAAATTGTTCTAAATTGAGTAATTTATTTGTTTATCCTTAAGTGTGCGAGACAACAACAAGGAACTGATTGGTGCGGGTACTACGTATGTGACTACTTGCACATCATGACTCCATGCGGGAAGGCTACTGATGAAGAAATGAGAGTACGTCCAAACCGTTCACTAGTATATTTTCATAATTGTACTAACACACATAATGTTAATGCTTTTTTCCTAAATGATAGATGTCTCAAATGGGGGATGAATGTTACTCTACTGATCGGATCAACGCCGTGTGCGAGCAGCTCGCCGGATTCATTTTGAATGAGATCTTGGATCCTAGAGGCGAGTTCTACCACGACGGTCACATCTATAGAGGACTTTCATCGACATCCTTAGGGGACTAGTAGTTGAACGGCTAACATGACTTGTACATTTGTAAATATTTTTAAACATTATGCCTTGATGTTTGTAAATTTGTAAATATATTAGTTCATCTAATTAGCTTAATTATATGCTCGCATTTCACTTTTAGTTAGTTTCAAATATTCTCTGAAAACAAAACGAACAACCAATGAACGTAGAGTACTGTAGAGCTTGAGTACGTTTAGCAATTATAAAAGAATAAACAGTAATAAATATAACAAACAAAACTGGATTTGGGAAAAAAAAGAGAAAAGGTCATTGGTACCAATTGGAAATATCAACCGGTACCAAAGGGGCTGCCACCTTACGTCAGCGTGGAAGCCTCTTTGGTACCGGCTGGTATTTCCAACCAGTATCAATGGAAGCCTAAGGCACCGGTTGAAAAACCCGGGGTCTTAAGTAGAGGCCAATGGTCGCGGTTGCGGGGCACCGGTTGGGAAACCGGTGCCTTTGGGCTTTCTCAGCCGGTGCCTAAGGCCCGTTTTCTAGTAGTGGTTGCCTCCCACTCTAGGGTTCTCTGTCTTCTCGCTCCTCTTTGTTGCTGCTTCTCGCATTCCGGATTGTATCTTGTCATGTCTAAGACCAGATTCTCATATTTTTCATCCCCTGAGCACCATGATAGTCACCACGTTGGAGGCAAGTGGCGGAGGCATGCAGCCATAACCAAGTTGCCCACTCTGGTCTAGCAGGGTAGCCAAGAGGTGGCTGTGCAACACAACACATTTGCACTTGTCAAGGACATCACATACTCCACAAAGCGAAGCGGTAAAATGGAAGAGGCATTCAGGAAGAACACTAGGCTATTAGCTGATGGTTATGTGAAAGAGGTGTATCACCGAATGGTTAGCTAATACAATCCTTTTATGTAAGAAGAAAAAAGAATGGATAGTATGCATATTATACCGATATCAACAAAACCTCAACTAAGAATCCCTTCACCCTCCCCTGCATCGACCAAGTAATGGACTCAATGGCCAAGTGCGCGCCCTCATCTATTTCCTCAACTGTTACTCGAGCAAACGCCAAATGATGAGCCTAAATGAGGAAAACCAAATAAAGACTTTGTCAATCATGCCGTCAGAGCCTTTTGCTACACAACCATATATATTCTTTGAGTTTAAGAATATGGGAGCCACGAACCAATAAGTGATCCAACATTGTCTTTGAAGCGAGATCATCAAAAAAATGGAGGCATATGTGGACAACTTTAATTTGTCCCGACGATTTAGCTCGATGTGTATGGCTGCAGGATTTACTCCGATGAGCTGCACATTATTATATATACAATCAAAAAAACACACTTATAACTTCTCCATGATCAACTTCATCAATCTTCCAACTTTGGCTAGTCATGTCATAGCCGTAATAATGAAATATCTCATTTTAACAAAACATGTAAATCAACATGTATACTAGGGATCATATAACCTTTAAATTACCGCACTTCTCTGTACAACGTCAACTGAAGCCACTTTCCAAGAACCACAACATGTTGAGCCATAGTACATCATAACATTGCTCTTCTGACCTGGAGGCCACAAAATTAAATGTCTCAGTCCTTATTACAGCATCACGTACAGTCGCGGACCAAAGATTCTAACTTATGGTATGCCAATACTCCAATATACAAATAGGTTCAAATGATAAATTTATTAAATATATATAATAGATTATGATAGTATATTTTAAAGTTACCATATATAGTATTCTAAATTAAAAAATGAAGTTCAAAACTAGGCAACTAGAATAAATTACAATATCAATAGTTCAATATACTTCACTACTACAAACAGGCATATCACTGCCAGTTCATAAGGGCTATCACCACCGATTTGGATCCCGCTGGATTTAAACTAGCGGTAATGTATTGAGCTCTCACGCCGGTTCGTATGGCCCATCACCACTGGTTTGGATCCCATTAGATTTAAGTCAGCGGTGATGGGTTGTACACTTGAGCTACGACCGTCGAGTCTAGAACTGGCGGTGATGCCCTTTTTCTAGAAGCATAAAATATAAAAAAATAGTCTTCCACTTGCTATCCCGCGCTGAGGCCACATGCTGCTCCGCGCCACCACTCCATGCCCCGGACCCGCTAGCCGATCTGTCCTCGCATGCCGCCGCAGCTCCATCCGGACATGCCGCTGCGGGCGCGTCACGTGACCAGGCACTGCCACGACCACATCCCCATACGTGACGTGGCAGGGGAGGGGCAGCGCTTAGGGAAGGTGGCAAGGGTGGAGAAGAGGGAGCGGAGCTATGGTGGGGGAAGAGGGAGGGGAGGGGTGGTGTGGGAGACACCGGAGGAGAGGGAGGGGAGGCGCCGGTGGCTGAGAGGGAGGGGGCTGCGGGGGAGAGAGATGGAGATGGAAGATAGAGAGAGGAATGAGAGGGAAAGGAGGTAGATGAGGAGAAAAAATAGGGTGACGGATATCACCGCCTGGTGAACAAGAGGTGATGGTGATACTTTTTGGTAGTACCTGTGAACCAGATCGCCGCCCATCAAATCTATCCACTACTACAGAAAGGGGCTTTGTTCCAACACATTAGTCCCGGTTATTATTGGACCCGGGACCAATAATACTTTTAGTCCCGGTTCTTAAATCTAGGGCTACTGGGGAGCAGAAAAAAACATTTTATCCCGGTTGGAGATTCCAGCCGGAACTAAATAGTAGCCTTTAGTCCCGGGTGGAGTCACCAACCGGGACTAAAACATTTAGTCCCGGTTGGTGACTCCACCCGGGACTAAAGGGTACTATTTAGTCCCGGTTGGAATTGTCACCCGGGACAAAAAGTGCCGGCACCGAACTCTCTCGAGTTCTTTAACTCCTGCGACTCCGCCTCTCCCTCAACCTTATCTTCTTCCTCTCTCCCTCAACATCGCCTCCCAGCCACTCACCGACAAAAGCTTCCTCCTCCCTCCCTCCTTCAGCTTCCTCCCTCCCACCCTCCCAGGTGCGGGCGGGGGCCGGTGAGCCGCGCCGCCGCACTGCCTGCCACAGGCGCGAGCGAGGACGAGCGTCGGCGCAGGCCTGGCACAGGGGCGGAGGCCGGTGAGCCGCGCCACCACGCGGCCTGGCGCAGGCGCGGGGCTCAGGACAAGCAGGCGCGCTGTGAGCGGGACAAGTCGGGGTGGGCGGCGCGTAGCGGCCCGGGCCCCGCCATCGCATCCCGGGACCCCGCCGCGTCACGCGGAGCGGAGCATGGCCAGCCCCCCAGGCACGCCGCGCGGAGCAGAGCATGGCCAAGGCGGGCGCTCCCTGCTGCCGTGCTCCCCCTTGCGACCGGTGACCGCGTGCACGGACGCGCGCGCGGCGTGGTAGGGCAGGAGGGCCGAGACGAGAGTGACCGAGGCGAGATGCGTGGTTTGTTTGTGATTTTTTTCCCGTTTTTGATTGTGCTGGTGAATATTTCTATGATATGAATCAAATCAATCTCTTGGTGAATATTTGTATGATATGAATCAAATCAATCTCTTGTGCTGTGAATCAAATCAATCTCTTGTGCTGTGGATTAGATTTGTGCTTTTTTTACTTGTGTAATGTGTGAATCAAATCAATCTCTTGTGCTGTGGATTATATTTGTGCTTTTCTTACTTGTGTAATTTGTGAATCAAATCAATCTAAAGTTTATTCTAGATGTGATTGCACATCTTTGTGATGGTCTTGGAACTGGAAGAGGAGGTGTTGGTCGAGGCGGAGGTGGAGAGGTGCGGTGGGATGAGCAGAAATGAGCTTCTTTTTTTTTTTGTTTTTTCTCCCTCTTTGTTCCCAGTTGAGAACTTCAACCGGGATATAAAGTTCCTTTTGTCCCGGTTAAACCACCCGGGATAAAAGATTGGAACCTTTTGTCCCGGAAGCGTAGTCCCGGTTGGAAAACCGGGACTAAAGGCAGTTTTCAACTGGGACAACATGCGCTTTCTGCAGTAGTGATCATCACTGGGTCATAATACGATTTGGTGGTGACGAGGTTTTTCGGATGAGTTATTTTTGTAGTGCTTCAATTCAATGCTATAAATCCTTAATTGTAAAGTTATTTTGTTCTTTAGGCAAGGAATTTGGTGTATGCCAAAGCATACATGAGCCACCCACTGGGTACACCACTGCAGCGTCAATTGAAAGCATGAGGCCAATTGTCAAGGTAAAAGATTCAGCGTGGAAGGGCCACCCTCCCTGTACCTAACAATTTTGTTCTACTAGTAAACATAGCAAAAAAAAAAACAAAATAGATGGTCTGCATGCACGATCAGTGAACAGAAGACATCAGAAAATAAACAAAAGAAAAGGACCAAGATATATAGTGCTAGTCTGCAAGTGTGCTTGTTTTTGGAGAGAATCAGCTGCCTTTCGATGCAAGTTGAAGCTTACAACGTGATTAATTCATGTACACTACCCCATTCTTTAGGTAGGTTTGTTCATCAATGCCTAATACATGGACTGGCAAGGCGGCTTTCAGAAGCAACATGATCGTGAATCTGAGTCACAAATGGTTGGTGTGGTGCGCTGTTGGCCGCCAGTGCGTAATATATATATTGGAGTAAATTTGCATGTCTCTCTCAACACTTTAGCTACCCGCCGAATTCCAATTATTATTGATCGGTGCTCAACGAATATTGATCTGGTGGGAATTCATGTGGTAATTGTTTTGTAGTCTTATGATTGAGTGTGGTCATGCTTTTCCTAAAAGTTCCCTAGCCTTAAACATTCCGAGGTATATATAGTACATTTGTTGCGTGCAACGAGGAAGTCACGAAAACGTAGGGGACTAACGATTTACGAAAAGTTCAATTTACTCCCTCCAAATATAGTCAAAGTCTAAATAACCCCTTAAACTATAACTTGATCCAATTTACCCCCTAAACTATACCATTTAGTTGATTCTACTTCATAATACAATGTCCTTTTTTTCTCCATACACAAGTTGAATTTTAACTCAAATTTTGCAGGGTGGTAATTTGAACCAAAAACATAGTTTGGGGGTAAAATAAATCAAACAATAATTTAGGAGGTTAAGGGAAGTAATTTAGACTTTTTTCATTTAGGAAAAATCCTAGATGGACAGAAAAGTTGGAAGAAAAGGTTTCTTGGAACCATGTACCTTGTAGCTAGGCATGATGGTACAAATCCACTCCACCCATGCACTAGGGATCATAAATACCGTAGGGACCGCCAACTAACTTTTCTGAAAGATAAAGACCAAAAAAATGATCAATTTCATTATATCTAGGATTGGAGTTATAATTCTATAAATAGCACATGCGGACACATCGCGTACCCCACCCCAAGTCGATCATCTCCTGTATGAGACTCGCTCCCACTCGGTTTTCTACAACTTCACACCTTCACTAGGCTGCTCAGACACCAGCATTTCTTCAGAGTCGGCCTCGCCTTGTCGAGGTGAGCTCAAATAATAAGTTCATATCATTTTGTTTCTGAACTAGTTCAATTTTTTGAAAAAAAACCCAACCGAAAAGCAGGATGTAGCAATCCTGCAGGGTTAGGTCACTCAACCTAGAGATTACTCCACGAGTTGGATCATACATATGGATGTTCTGTTCAATTCTTGCGCAGCTCAATGCTGACGGTAATCATCACGCTTGACCTGGACTGCTGCCGCTGGAGGGAAGAGATCGAGAAGATCATATGCTGCTTCCAAGGTGCGTAGTACTGACATCCCAGGTTCTCTCGTGCATAGCTGATCGATCCTGTCCTGCTCACATCTTCGTCGATGCTTGCAAATGCCCGCAGCCCGAACTGAATTCGTATTCGAGAAAGTGGAGTATGAGAAGGACAAGGTGATCCTGTCGGGGAACTTTGACCCCGACAAGCTCTGCTGCATGCTCCGAGGCTGCAAGGCCGGCTGTTTGATAAAGAAGATCGAGGTCGTGGAGCCGGATTGCAAGCCCAAGTTCGAGACATCCTCGTGCAAGCTGATACCCCACCCGTGCCCGAACCCGTGCCTGCAGCCTGCATGCCCGACACCACGCCCCTGTCATCAGGGCCACTGCAGGCCGGTGGAAGAGTCGGCATGCCGGTGCCCGTCTCAGAAGGCGTGCCGCTGCTGCCGCCGCTGCTGCCGTGACACCCCGTGCCCCCCAGTCGTCATCATCATCCAGGATAGACCTGTCCTGCCCTGCGTCATCATGTAAACCGGCTCATCGTGCATGCCTACGCGCATCTTATTATGGTATCGTCGTCATCTCTGTGCCCGACGGGTTTATATCGTGGGTGAAACATACATGTGTATTTGTGATGTATGAGATATATTTTCTGTCCTTTCTATTCTTTCTTATTTTGTTATTAATTCATAATAAGAGACGCGTTTTGCCAACCATATCTCCAACAACCCTCTCATCGGAGATACAGATTAATAATGTTAGTAAAAACACTACTCTCCTATGACTCCCCTCATGGGAGACATGGAAAGTTCGCGTCTCCTATGACATCACATCAAAGTAAATGTGTGTCCTATGTGAATTAATCTGCGTCTATTATAAAGCTGGCTTACATAGTAGTATCTTTCAAAGGCCATCACTATCAACACATGGGCATCTGAGTCAATCAACGGGGCTGATTCCCAAGTCATTTGCTTGGAACAGTGGTTGCATATGATGCCATATGCAGCTCGGCCATCCTTGCACAGTCGATGTGGTCATATCTGCCTACATTAGCTGCCAAATTTGGGACGGTTTCGACTGGATGGCCTCATCAACAGCCGTCCACTCAGGCACGATGACGAAGATAACGCCTCCGGGCGCTTATCAGCTCAAAAGTAAGGACGACATCGCTGATTCCCAACCCGGAAGACATCAAGTGAAAGTCCTTACCTAATGTTCATATAAATTTTTATATAATCCCGATTTGTTTTTAATTCTCTCCCATAAGGAATCGAATGACCAACTAGATTCTATGCACATGTTGTAACCACTAGGCTAGATATCCTTTTACCAATTAAATATTCTTAGGTCTCCGATCCGTACGTCTCCTGTCTCACCCGGTTTTAAGGATGAAACCGAATGGATAGTATATGTGTGCCAGGATCCATTTACCCACATATGTTGATGATAAGTGAGTACATCAAAGTTATTGTTCAAAGGGTAAAAAAAGATTAAATAACATTATTACACTCCCATAGTTAGACACTATAACATCCTCTATTTTTACGAAATATTATATTCTTCAAAAATATGGATTTTTAAAAACTTTCTGTGTGGTTGTGGAATTGTATAGAATAAGACAAGGTTAAATGCTATCTCTCTAAAGTTCCTAGAAATTAAAACCTAAATTAAACACAAGGACCTAAATGATAGTATGAGCTATTTGTCATTTATTTGGATTTTATTGCTCTACCATGTTTAAACCTCTTTGAGTGGTTTTTGCTTGAAATCGAGTGATGTTTCATTTGAATAGGCCATTGAAATTAAATACAAAAGCTAACCTTCTTCCCCTAATTCATTTTGGGCTTAAACCCGCTAACTGGACCAGCCCCAGCCTGCTCACCGGCAACGCGAGTACGCGCCCAAGCGCGTGGGCACCCGCACAGCCCAAATCAACCCGCTCCACCGCCACGGCCTGCTACCGCCCACGCCTATATGTCTTCGCCGCCGTTACTGTGCTGCACGGCACTGCCTCGACCTCACCTGCTCTGACACGCTACTGCCTCAGCACCGCCTTCGTCGAGCCATACCGGTAGGACCTCGCCATCATCTCGCCAACCTCCGGCTGCCGGTGTTGCATCTGGCCCCCAACGAGCCCTCGGTAGCCAGTCATAGGAACCCGATAACGCTCCGCCCCATAGCTTGCAGACCGCCGTAGCTTTCCCTCTCGTCGATGCGCCGAGTTCACTCGGCAAGGCCACGCCGCGACCGTGGGATGCTAGGATCCCAAGGGCATGCGTGCGCCACCCACACCAAGGTGTTTCCTTTGCACGATGCAGCAAACCTCACCACCTTAAAACCTCGATGGCGCTGCGCCTAGCCTTTCCATGGCTGGTGACCGTGCACTTGTCGCCACTGCCATGACCCTGCCATTACTGGGGGCATGTTCGAGCGTGCTAAACTCTACCGCCAGGCCAAAGGCAAAGCCTTTGGGCCTTGGCAAACGACCACCAAACCACCACCATCGAGTTCCGCCACCGCCACCATAGTACCACAGTGCCGCGGCCTCGCCATGGCCTTGCCATGCGAGCACCTGCGCACACGTGCAACCGTTGGTGGCAAGGCTGGGCCTTGCCCGGCCTCGACGCCAGGACTGAGCCGCTGCCGCCGTCGAACGTCACTGCCACCTCGCTGTTGCCCTGGCGACCAAGAACGCCATCGCGACGTCGCATTCGTGTCGCGCCCGAGGTGCTAGGGCATTTCAATGAGCACCTTGCACGCGTCCAGCCGCTGCACACGCACACACCTCACGCAGGACCACACGCGAGCCGAGATGCACCAGATCTGGGAGAAACCGCAGTGGATCCGGCTGCCACTAACACGTGGGACCAAGACATCAATGAGTGGAGGACGCTGACGAGTGGGGCCAAGCTGTTAGGAGAACAAGAAGAAAAAGAACGGATGAGAAGGGAAGTTGGGCCGGAACCCACCCTGGCGACCCAAGAACAAAAGGCGCCCCAAGCGCGTTTGAGCCCGTTAAACTTTTTCCTTTTTCCTTTTCTATTCATTTAACCGGTGCTGACACGCAGGTCCCACTACTACAAAAACTGATTAACCGAGGCGCTTTGAAAAGGCCTTGGAGGCGGACACGTTAAAAAACTGCCTTGGTTATTGCCTGCAATTAACCGAGGTGGTTATTTTTTATTAACCGAGGCAGTTCAAAAAAACACCTCGGTTAATCATTTATAGAGGCGGACATATGTAAGGCATCCGCCTCCAAAAATCAGGCCCAGCCCATATCCAGGAGCCCACTACCACATTCAACTATAAAAGAAAAATCACTAACCCTAACCCCCTCACTCCCCCATACCGCCCCCCCCCCCCCGCCCTCATCACACTCTCTCTCTCTGCGCCGCTCCTCATCCTCCTCCCCTGTGCCCCTCCCGGCGGGAGGCTTCAGTGGCCGCGCCCCTCCCCGGCGGGAGGCCCCCAGCGGCCGTGCCACTCCCCGGCGGTGGCGGCCTGCACGGCAAAGCGCCCGGCCCGAGGCCGCGGTGGCCGGCGCGGCGCCGCATCCGCGCGGAGGCGGCCAGCCGGAGGCCATGGCGGCCCGCACGGCGCCGGATCCGTGCGGGGCGACGCGGAGGTGGCTGGCCCGCGCCTGCGGTGGATCCGCACGATGCAAAGGGGCATGCGGCCCCCGGCGGTAGCTCCGCACGGTGCGGAGGGCGGCGGCCCAGCACAGCGTGGAGGGGCCCCCGGTGTTGCGGCGCGGAGGGGCCCGCCGCCCCCGCCAGGAGAGAGGAGGTAGGGCGGCACATGGAGGTGGCGGCGGGCTACCTCCTCCCGCTGCGGCGGCCATGGCGGGGGCGGGACCTCGAGGCGGCGGCGGCCTCACGACGAGATCCCTGAGCTCCACTTCACCTCCTCCCGGCGGATCAGGAGGCAGCAGGCCCAGATCCGGTGTCGGCGCCCCCGAATCCGGCGGTGGCGCAGGGCGGCGCCCCAGGATCTAGCTTCCACCGGCGGCGGAGCGAGCGGCGGCGACCTCTCCATGGATGGGCTCGGCAGGCCAGTCCACTTTTTTTTAGTTTTTTATTTTACTAACCGTGGCGGGCAGAAAGTCCGCCTTGGTAAATCAATGATTTACCGTGGCCTTCGGGTCGAGGCGGACGGGGTTGTCTGCCTCGGAAAACGATTTTCGCCCTCCTTGGAAAAAAATCGTGTAGTAGTGTCCCACCTTTCGGTGAGACTCAGAGGCTAAGACGTGGGCCCCTTTGACCCTTGATCATTGACCCGTTGACAGTCAAACGTTGACCGGTCAACACTGACATCAGCATGAGGTAATGCCGACATTAGCGGACCCAACCTCCTGGATGACGTCATGCGGACGTCGGCATGCCACGTGGCACTCCCAGAGACTGCCACATCTCACTGATTTGTTTTTCTATTTTTCAAAATCCTTTTATTAATTTTAGAAATACTATTAAACTTAAAAAATTCATAATAAATCAACTGGAGCTCCAAAAATTATGAAACCAGTTTCATAATTCTTATAAAATCATGATCTACTTGATAAAGTAGGTATTGTTGTGAGTTGGGTCTTATTTGAGGAGTTTTGTGCATTTTTGCACTTTGACCTTTATAGTTATTTGTAATTACGAATAGGACCGAGGAGCTGACCAGGGACAAGGAGTACTATGATGCACAGCCAGGTCCACGCCCATCCTTGGCTTGAGTACCTATTGGACATTGCATGCTAGTACTACTACCATTTTACTTTCCGGCTGATGAGATCAACCGGCATGGCCTATTTTATTACCATATTCCTTGCACTCCTATATCTATTTGATTGATTAAGATGCTATGGCTACCATGTGTGTTTGGATGCGTGGGGTCCCTGTGATGATAGTCTTGGCGTTGTGATGATAGTCTTGGCGTGAGTGGAGATCCACATATAGGAGTTGGTGGCTAGGACTTTAGCGGAGGCGAGAAAACTAACCCAATCCTCAGACCAGCGGGCTACGGAGTACCTGTGGTGGGTACATGTCTCTTCGGAAAACTAACCCGATCCTCGGTTCAAGTGCTATTTTTTAATTTCAAATTTAACTATTCTTATCGTATTCTTCATGAACTCTTTAATTAGATCCTAATTTTTTTAAAAAAATCCTAATTTAGCTAGTAATTAATAGTATTTGGCAATGACTCTTAATTGTTAATCGTATTTGATATGGACTCTATGAATTCTATTTTTCCCCTTCCAAAATGAGGCCTAAGACACCTTCTATGACCCCTCACGTGAATTAATGATGGAAGAAAATATCTTCCTCATTGTGCGTGAAAGGATCCAAATTGCAGAGTTTATTAGTGTATTGATGTGCTTTCTGATGTTTTTTGTATTAAAACATGTTTAACTTATAATTTATTTATGTAATATATGCTGATGAGTTCTTCTGAGTTTTGCTGGGATAATAGCAGAAAAGATGAAACTTCAAATTTAGTAGGAACAAAATATTAAAAAAATTGTTAGGAAATATTTTTAAAATTTGGCGGGAAACAGAATTTAAAATTTGGCAATTGCATTACTCAGTATGGGAGACATCATGAGCCATCCCTGGAAACCAAATTTGGAAGAATGACTCAAGACATCTTCCTCCTATATAAAATGTATTTTTAGGGGTAGGTGAGAGTATGAGCCGCCAATATAATGTAAATGGATTTGTGGGTGCGGTCGAGGGCATAGCCTACCTCGGAAAATAAATACATGTGATACCACGTTTTGTATCCCACTGTCAATCGAGGACCATTCAATGCAACGCTGGTAATCTTTAGATCCTTGGTTTTGTACGACAATTGAAATGAGATTAGGTGCCACTTATGCCAACTGGGCTTTACAAATTCATCATCCAAGACTTTTCTTTCTTTACAATAATGAAAAGTTCCTAGTAAAGCTAGCTTGCAGTTGCATGGATTTAGTATTTGTAACTTTCTGGCGTGCGACCCACCTCCAGCCGTCACAGTTTTGGACTATAGCCAGCCAACAATCATTGACGTGTGACCTGAATTATGTTTAGCGTTATAAGGATATAGGACATGTTTATATATGTATGAGGGGCATAACTTGAAAAAACAAAATGTATGAGGGGGCATATAGCCCCAAGGGCATGCTAAAGTAGTATTTGTTCGTCGTTGTTCTTGTTAACCGAACAACGTGAGATACATATATTATTGCTATTATACCATTTTTGAAGAGTTTATTGCTATTCTGATTCAAGGCCTCCGTCCTAAAAAATTGGAGTAATAGAGACCTACCTCATGTTTACTATGATTTAACATACAACAGGGAGGTCAGGCTACTAATTCTCGGAGCGTGACTGTACATATTTTCAATTTCTATTATTACAAGGGATCGGTAATATATTCGAAGCAAGAAAATTTTTATGTGTGGTAGTACTCTAAATATCTGTCCCAATAAAAAGTTTATTGTTGCCACTAGTGAAAATTTGTTGCAGTATATTAGTATAAAAAATAAATACGAAGGAGAGCTGCGTATCTTTGTATTAAGAAGAAGAATAGAGTTTTTCATACAGTATATAAATATAATCACAATGATATTTAACTGTGGGCACATTTCCTATGCAGTCCTGTTGTGAAAAATGAGGATAAGTTACGTCATATGCAAAATGTGAAAACAAGAGAATAGGTTTAAAGTAGTTTTAACGCGTGATTTAGTTAATATAATATATGACATTGAAATGATAAAGTGGCAAATTAAACTTCATATTACACATACATATGAGTATATGATAGTTTTACATTCTCTCTCTGTATACGGTAATTAACTTTATTTCCCAATCAAATAAAACAGAGATCTATTTAGCAATAATGGCCTTTCTCACAACAGAAGTAAGGACACACCGGCTCCTCATCAAGATTTTTCTGGCAGCAGGTCTTGTTTGGATCAACGTCGTCATTATCAGGTCGCTTGGGTGGTTCGTCATAGATTTTTTCTCCGATGGGAAACAGGCCAGCGTGTTCTGCCACAATCCACACTATGGTTATGAGCTCACCACCCCGTCCAAGCTGCCTGGCATGGGACTCCCTGGTGCATCGGATGGACGCATAGAGCAGCTTATCCACCCAGACATCAAAAATGAGCTCCACTACATCCTTCACTTGCTTTGCTTTCACATCTTGCAGCGCAATGGCAAGTCGAGCTGCATCCGAGATGAGACGTCTGCTATTATCATCCGAATTCACGAGGCTCTTGGACTTCTCTTTGGAGTGCAGGATCTCGGCAAGTTTCCGCTTTGTTGCTGCACAGCAGGATTTAGTAGTTTCCTTATTTTCCTTGTCATCATATTCCTCTTTCAAAGCTTGGATGGTAACGTCGCACAGCCTGAGGAGGGAAGGGTCTGGTACCATGTGCGGGCGCAACATGACGAGGAACATCAGGTATTCTGACAGCACCTCGATTGCCCTGACATGCTTGAGTTGCGTTTCCTCTGCGTTTGCGCCGGTGATGAGTGTTAGGATTCTTTGGAACATCTAGGTGTAGATCGAGCGGATAAATTAGACTTCTTTACATAGATCAATACCTTTCGGTGACCACCGTTACCGCCTGCCATGGCGCCGCCGTGGAAGGGTGACGAAGTCGCGGCGCAGGGGCTGATGTAGCAGTGGCGATGGCGTGGTCGACGGCGAGATACGCAGGGGTGCTGGCGCGCAGTACCGTGACCACTAGGAGACAACGGCGAGCTGGTGATGGCGTGGTGGACTTCCCGCCGCTTCAGCACATCCCCCAGATCGTCTAGGGTTTCTATTGGTGGGACAAAGGGCGACAATCTTTGGACCGCGTGCTCCTGACCCCCACCTCTTCTTTTATATGTGTGCTGCGCGACGGGGGCCACCAGTCTTCCACGGGCTGGGCGCCCCCGATCAGGGCGCGAGTCAAGGCCCGTTTGGTCCGTTGGGCCCAAACGGTGGAGATCAACACTAACATTCTCCCCCTTGATCTCATCTCGTATTTTAACTTATCTCAATCTTTTACTTTTTTCATTCTTGATTCTTTATCTACCTACTCCATCACGAATTAGTGCATATGAGCATGCCTCATCGTCACGGTCAATAGCCGATGGACTTAACAGCTACAATACACCTCTCGGTTCTGAAATAGATACTTTAACTTTGGGCCCTTTATCGTCCGGAAAACATAGGCTATACCATAAACCCATGTCGACTGTGTGTTCTCTGTACACACTGGGTGGCAAGCCTTTAGTAAGCGGATCCGCAAATACTTTCTGTCATTTAAACTCACAATCCATTTCAATCATGATTCCGGACTTTCTCCTTTACAACGTATAACTTTGTGTCAACGTGTTTGGCACCACAGTTGACTCGTTGTCATAGGAGTAAACTACTTTAATGGTCCTTGCTGTTGTCAACCATTATCAACTCCGGGCACAAGTTCCCTTAACCATTTTACCTGTCCCTCGGCCTCGTATCATGCTATACCATGTCTTTGCATCATATTGATGATAATTGTTTCATTTTGGAGCTTTTCCACACAAAAACTCCAAGTGTGAAAGTGAGCGACAATTGTGGATTTCGCCATACATTTCACAAGTTCTATTTTTTTTTGTACTCACAACCTTTTGAGAGTGCTGACAATTTCTTTCTTAGCATGAGGCCGATATTATCAATTTCATTCTATTGATCTATATCTGGATTGAACTTTTGCCAAAATAACCCGGATGCTTAAAACTATGTCAGGGTAAGTTCTTTATTTGCGCGCTTATAAAGCTTCCAATAGCTGAAGCACATGGGACTATTTCCGTTTCACATTGGTTCCTAGAACACTAAGGTTCCTAAAACTATTACCCTTGACGATAGGAACAGGCGTAGGTTTACGCATTTGCATACTTCATTTCTTTAGAAGCTTTTCTGAGTATGCCTTCGCAGTAACCATAATACCCCTTCCTTTTATCTCGATGAGTCATCCATAGAATGAAAATCCATCACCGAGATCAAAATTTGAGGACAAAAATTCTTTATTTATAACAACATATTAACACCACCACTAGAAAGTAGGATGTTACCTTCACTTAAGATGTGGAAATCAGATTTTTCATTCTTCTACTTTGCTTAAAACTATTGTCCTCCTCAATCTCTTTAAACCCAACCTTTCTTACTATTTCAATAAGTTTTAGATACCACCGTCTCGAGGATTTCTTCAATCCATAAATAAATTTACTATTGTGGTATCCCGTATGTTCTTTCTTCTCTTTGACTAAAACTTTTGTCATAAATTTTGCTTTATATCTTTCAACATTCCCTTTGGAGTCACATTAACATTTTGTAGGTCCATTATAACTTACTGTGATGGCTCTTTCAGGAATCACATCTTTTTCCATGGACATAACCCATGGAATTCTTGTGACTTCTTCAAATGAGTGGAATCAACATCCATTTGATTTTCTTTACTTTGTATAGGGCTGTTGCTGCTCCCTTTTGCCAAATGGCAATGAACTAACGAGATCTTGCATAACAAGATCCTTCTTTACTTTATTCATTTTCTTTGAGAGCTAACAAGTGTTGTATACAACGTCAGCTGGCATGAGAACCTTGTTGCTCTTGAATCATCGAAGTGGACACGCATTGCTACTTCTCTTCAAGTTTTAGGTCTCTATATACCATGCTCCCCCAGATTTTACCATATTTTGTAAGTATGGCGTATCAGTAAGTGTCTTTATTTGGGTTCCATCTGTTAAAAACTTTATATGTGCTCTGTAAGCACCATTTTACTATCTTTGAGGGTTGTCCAGCATAAATACTGGAATTTAGCCATTTCTTTACATAGGGGTATCAGTATAGTGACCGTTGTACTCCCCCTGACGGTCACATTCATTCTTTAATAGATCATCTCTTGCTTTTCAATGCACATTACAGGAGAGTATCTTTTTATCTGTCTCATATTTTTCCCCCTCGAAATGTGGCATGAACTTTTCTGCCACAGTTTCGAAAACTATTCACAACTTTCGTGAATGAGGAAACTTTTATTACTTACTTCATCCACAAGATTATGATATGCAGAATCAAGTAATTTTTTACTTCGTATGGGAGTACTTTTTATTCATTTTACTTTGAGAACACAATAGAGTCATTTATTTGATATGGCAGTACTTTTTCCTCATTTCACTTCACGAACTCAACAAAGTCCTTTATTACCAGTACTTTAGCAAGTCATGCTCGCATATCTTTCTTATTTTGAGGTTCGTATATAATTTTCCATTCTTCTTAAACTCATTGAGTGCTTAATCACTGTGACACAATAGAAGTGCCCGATCAATTCTAGAATAGCAAAGCTACTCCAAACTTTTCTCCTAGTGTGGGAAAAACCAGCACATGAGTCATCACAACTTTGTCCCGCCATGCAAGATTAGTACTATGCCAACTTTACCCCGTCATGCGGGTATTATTTCATACTTTTTCCAGACAAAAATATCAGGATCGGCTCATATTAAATTCAGAAATAAATCTGAATATTTCATGACACACATGCTTAATCCGACGTCGGTCAAATTAAATATCTATGACTTATCACAACTTTGAACGAACTCAAAATGAATTCTACTTGATGGAGAGTACATAAGAGACATTTCTCAAAACAATCTCTTATTATTCTATCTTCTTTTCTTTGGATCAATATCCATAAGTATTTTTCTTTTCAAGATATTCTTTAAAGAGAATATACTTCCTCTTGTGATGACCTTCTTTCTTTATGAGTCGCAAGTACTCAGTTCATTTTCTTTTGTCCCTTCAAGAAGGACTACATACAAATATTTGTCTGAAAACAAAACAACTAAAACTTTAAGTTCTATTCTATATCACCATTGGGCAGAAATAGAATAATCTTTTACATTAATTTCATATCACCGTTGGGCAGAAACGAAATTAACGTATGGAAATCTCAATAACTTTAAAACCATCTATTTGCTCCTCAAAAATAAATTCTCCCGTTGGTTCGAATTTAATTAGAGGATAAACAACTTTATTGCAGCGCAAACTAGGAAAATACATTTTTCTAGTTCAGGAGCAGTGCTTTATCTATTCTCTGAAAATGGTACTTTGATGCAATATTTACCAGAGACTTTAAACTTTAAGCTATGACTCATAAAAAAAATTATAATATTGTTATCATCAACGTTGGTCAGAAAATAACAAAATATATAATTAACTTTTAATTTCTCTCTTTTGAGAATTATCTTTCTGAGTTCAGCAAAGCTCAACTTTGAGACTTCAAATGGCAGAATTATGCCAAAACTCAACTTTGACTTTAAACAGCGGAAGCTTTTCTATCTTAAACTTTAAATGTGTCTTTTACCCACAGGGAAAAACTCATTTAAGCTTTTAAAACTATTCTTCCAATTAAATCTTCTCGTTGGTTCCGACTTAATTGAAAAATTAAACATTTTCTTTGCAGTGGAAAACTTTATTTTCTTTAAGCCAGCAGAAAACTTTTCCTTTCTTTATGGCAGTGGAAACCTTTTCTTTCTTTCAGAAATAGTGCTTTGTACTCATTTTCTCTCTAAACAATTTATCTTGTTGGTTCAAAGTTGAATAGAGATAAAACTGTACAAACTTACTCAAAGCAAGTTCTTTAACCATGCTCTTAAAATTAATTCTCCCTTTTGTTTGAATTAAAATTAAGAGCAACACCTTTAAACTTTGCAGCGGACACATGTAACATTCTATACTCAGATGCACTATTGCACACTTTAATTCTCTAAGCAATATATATGTTGGTGCAATATTGAATAGAGAACAAATTCTAATCAAATTCATCAACATGACCTCTAAATAAAAACCTTTATGTGATTTCAACTTTGTATGCAGCCCAGAGGGAGAAATAGCCCGCGGCCTGTACTGTGCGCGCAACAGCCCACATGTTGCGGCTCGGCCCAGTGCCGCCAGTCAGTTGCGCAGCCCGCTAGCAGTCCGGCCGCCTGCGGCCCGCCAACACGCGGCCTGCAGTGCCGCGCGGCCCGTTCGCCCCCTCCTGGGCCGAATTCGGCCCGCCATCCGCCTGGGCGCTCCTAACCGTCGGATTTCATCCAACGGCCGCCCGTCGATTTTGCCAAGGCAAAACCCGGCGCCGGCTGTTGCTCCCCTAACCCTAAACCACTTTTCTTTCCTCCCCGTTTTTCTCGGCTGGCGGCGGTGGCGCGCCATCAAGCCTCCTCGGTCCGGCCGTCAGCGCCATGGCCGCGCGATCCCCGCGCTCGGTCCGGTCTCTTTTCTCTTCCCCTTACCTTTCTTTCGCAACGACGGCGAGGAGCCGCGGCACTGTTTGCGGCTGGAGGCGAGGGGAGTGGCTGCGCCGCCGAGAGGCCCTTTGCCGGCGCGCGCGCTCGCCCGAGGGGGAGCGCGCCGCTGTCGAACGGCCTTGGGGCGGTGGTCTGAGCTCCAGCACGCGCGCACATGAGGAGCGGCGGCTCGGCTCCTTTCCGCGCGATGGCGGTATGAGCGCTGGCGAAAACAGCGCCTCTGGGTCGTTCCCGCATGGCCATGGCCGGCGGTGGTGCCGGCGGCGAGAACCAGGTAGGTCGACGCCGCCGCCTCTTTCTACTAGGGTTAGGGTTGTCTCGACTTCGATAGGTATCGAATCGAATCCATTCTTTCCTTTTTTTTTCTGTTCTTCCGATTCGAGATCGGGTTTTCTTTTCTTTGACTCTTTCGATCCGAGTTCGGATCCATCTCGTTCTCGATCTACTCACTAGAGTAGGCTCTTGATACCATTGTTAGAATTCTTTGGAACATCTAGGTGTAGATCGAGCGGATAAATTAGACTTCTTTACATAGATCAATACCTTTCGGTGACCACCGTTATTGCCTGCCATGGCGCCGCCGTGGAAGGGTGACGAAGTCGCGGCGCAGGGGCTGATGTAGCAGTGGCGACGGCGTGGTCGACGGCGAGATACGCAGGGGTGCCGGCGCGCAGTACCGTGACCACTAGGAGACAACGGCGAGCTGGTGATGGCGTGGTGGACTTCCCGCCGCTTCAGCACATCCCCCAGATCGGCTAGGGTTTCTATTGGTGGGACAAAGGGCGACAATCTTTGGACCGCGTGCTCTTGACCCCCACCTCTTCTTTTATATGTGTGCTGCGCGACGGGGGGCCACCAGCCTTCCACGGGCTGGGCGCCCCCGATCAGGGCGCGAGTCAAGGCCCGTTTAGTCCGTTGGGCCCAAACGGTGGAGATCAACACTAACAATGAGTTGCTGCTGATTGCCAGAGCAGAGGTAAATGGTTGCGGCGATGTGCCATAGCAGGATGTCCTCTTGGAATTCATGGCCACAATAAAGGTAGCATAACGCCGTCAAATATGTTGCTTCGTCTCTTCACCGCCTCTTGGCCCCAGAGCGCCCGGATGTCCTTCATGGAGTAGGCGGTATCCAGGCCGGACAATCTTTGCCTTATCTGTTCGAACACCAATGCCTTCACATCCTGAGGAAGCTGAGATAAACACTTCCAGATGCGGTATTCTTTGGAGGCGTCCTCATAATCCCAGATTGGTGATCGCCAGCAGCCATCTGCATAGGCGTTCAGTGAGACCAGGAGTCCGGGTGCACTCCTGCAGCAAGTTGAACCTCCCAATGGTGCCTGACCACATCTTGTACCCTCTTGGATCCTTGCCCAGAAGCCGGCACGGATGTAGGCGCATAGCGAAGCGGCGGAAACAACACCACCAGCCACCACACAGAATCTTATGGTGAAGCCAAGACCCTGACCTCGTAGATAGAAATGCGTACGTCCAGGTGGACGACAAGGCCATCACCAGCCAGATCACATCCAGCACCAGCGAAGCACCCAGCACAATGTAGGTGACGACGAGGTCAGGTAGCTCCACATTGTTCTTCGGGTACTGGCAGAACAGGATGATAGCAGTGGAGGTGGCCAGCGGCGCGGTGAGGCGGAGCAAGTAACCTCCCATGGTGTAGACAACGGATGCCTTTGTGTAGAGCATTTCGTACATGAGGGAGGCCTCCATCTCGACCACCATGCACATGTCCTTGCATCCGAACTTGAAGATCTTCTTGCTGGTCTCAAGGTCGGGAGAATCCATCTCGACCGAGGAGTCGAATAGGGCACGGAAGCCACAATATTGCCAATGTCCCTGAGCAATCTTCCGGGCGTCTTCACTGCCACGCAACGGGAGATCAACGGTGCTAGCCGGCAGCTTCTTGTCGCCTGAGTCCCAGGCCTTTTTTCTCAGCGATCGCAGAAGGGCGACCGCCATCTCGAAGAACCTGAAAATACCAATGCTGATCATGATCATGGATGCCAGGGACAGGAGCCCGCTGTCGGCGATGAGTATCTTGGTGCAGACGATGTAGCCGGCTGCCACGGCCTTGGTGAGGGTCCCAATAAACTTGCGCCAGGATAGCTTGTCGTCGTCAAGAGAGTAGGCGCCGACAATGTCCGGGCCACCCAGATGCAGCAGGAGAAATGGCACCCAGAATGCAATTAGCACCTGCTCTTGCTTCGCTGCGTCTGTGTCGCCGGTGGTGTCGAGGGAGAGGTGGCCGAGAGCATAGCTCCCGGCAATGTCCAGGATCTGGTACACCAGCCACAGGGCAAACGCCAAGCCTGGTTTCATCAAGCCGGGTCTCGGCGAGGATCATCAGGAGGACATGCGCGGCCAAGCTCACGCTGGCAGCAATCCGGATCGCCCATTCGTTCCAGAAATCCACTGTCCGGGTCAACCATGTTTCCTCCATTGGATTGGCCCGGTCCCTGTCGATGGATGCGCACAAAAAATTAAGTGATGAGATCATGAGACTAGCTAGATATGTGTACATACACAATTACACAGACTCGACTGCATAATGGAAAAGAAACTAAAAATCGTCAGCGCAGAGGATAGCATATACTAACCGGCTGGCCGGCCAATCGATGATGGCAGCTTGGTATGTGTTCGTCTGATGAACGAACTGGGACTCGAATTAAGTACACTACTTGTGGCTTCCTGTGTTGTGCAGGTTCAATGCATATATATGTTCATCTGGGTACTGCTTCTTGGTTCAGGCTACCACTACTAGAAAACAAGCCTTACGTCCACCCCAAAAATACCGGTATGGAGATAAACCGGTACCTATGCGTAAATTTTGAAAGCTTAGGCACTGGTTGTTTTACCCGGTACCAAAGGCTCATCCTTCGGTACCACTTTGGGGGTACCGGTTCAAAAAACCGGTACCAAAGGCTACTTTCAACCGGTGCCTTAAGCCGATTTTATAGTAGTGTACACTGCTTGTATCAACTACATATATAGCACTTCATACAGCACTGCGCTTGATATATGATTGGCAAATAAAATTACGGTTAGCACCATCCCAGGACAATGTATAAATAAATGACGGTTAGCAGGAACAAATAAAATTTGGTGCTCACGTTAAGCATTCATCTATGATTGGGAGAAAATTAATAATCCAGGCTTGGGGTCCCTGTTTGTATCCTACTGTCGTGACTCGTGAGGCACTTCCTTGTTTAGTTTAGCATGATGTAGTGTGCTTAGATTTATGGATGTCCAATGCCTTAAAGTTGTGTGTGGTGTGGTGGGTGGGGGGGGGGCAGTCTTCCATTATTCCACGGGGGGATTCGCCATTCTAGGGCTAGTTTGGCAACACATTTCCCCGCCGGGTTCCCGGCCTTTTCCCCGGGAACAAAGCCCACACGGAAACTTTCCACGGCCCGCAACACCAGCACCTTTGGAAGCCTGATCGGCAGGGGACTCCGGCCCGTCCGAGCCAATTTTCCCCATGGAATAGCCCCCGGCCTCCGGACACAGGGCAGAGCTCCCCCGTCTCCGTCTCCCCGACCCTCGTCTCGCGCGAGGGAGAGAAGCGCCGCTGCCGCCGCCACATGCTGATCTCCCCCTCGGACGTCGTCTCTGCAGCTTCTCCTCCGCCATAGACTCCTGATCCGCAGCCACCTCCACCTTTGCATCAGGTGAACCCACCTCCGTCCCCTTCTCCCTGGCCTCCACTAGGGTTTCTCCTCTCTCTCTCACCTTTTCTGTAGATCGTGCAGAGCATAGTAGATTCGGTTGAATCAAAGCATAATCAAACTTTCCTTGAGACAAAATCCACATTTGTTCACACAAAATCCACATTTGAACACTCAATCGTGTTCAGTCATAGTAGTGTCAGAAAATAATTTTGCCTCTATGAGTTCTCATAATGTTTGATCATCTGTTGATGAGCAGTTTATCCCTATATTCCATTTTTTATTTAAAATTTATTGTGCTAGTTTTAGTGTGGATGGATGATTAACTAGGAAAAATAAGAGTTGAGTTACATTTTCCATGAGCCGATGTATGTCCCCCCAATGAAAAATCTGGTGTGCTAATTTTATTATAGGGAAAAGAAGAGTTTGATTTTGTAGCACATTTCGGATGACCACTGGTGTGGATTGCTTAGTCTTATAGCTGTATAAGTAGTAGTATTGCTATGATTAACAGATGGCTAACTCATAAACTGCAGGAGTATAGCTTCAAAATTCTTAAAGCGAATGGTGTATTGTACAACCTGTGTTGACACAGATTTGCGCCAACACACTCGAATGCACTAGAACGCACGACGATCGTCAAAACGATCAACACAGCGAAAACCCTAGGCGGACCGGTCTGACCGGTTTCACCGACTGGTCTGACTGGTGCAGGCAGGGAACTCGCGAAAACCTAGAACAGCGAGCTCGGGAGGGACCCCGTCGGAGCTCGTGATCGTAGGGTTGGTCTGAGTTCGGCAGGCCACTCAGAACGTCTTCAAACGCCGCCGGGATGAAGGAAGAAAGCAATCTAGGGTTGGAAAAGGCTAGGGTTTGAGAGATAAAAGTAATGCGATTTTTTGTATTGATTTGATTGGGAATAACCTCAATCGGCCTTAGCCTTTATATTTATAGGCCGGGGAAGACGTACCCCTTCACAAGTAGGATTACATGAGGACTCTTTACAAAAACCCTAATTCTACTCGGACTGTTCAGACCAGACCGGTCTGACCGGTCGGTCCGACCGATCAGACCGGTCGACCTCAGCAGGTGCTTCGGATAACACTTCATGCCACCTCTTAGAATTTTCTTCTATCTTCTTCTTAATAAGTTTGATCAAAATCTTATTACTAGACTCGGCCTATCCATTGGCCTGAGTATAATATGGAGATGAATTGAACAACTTAATCTTATAAGATCCGGCAAAGGCACGCACCTCCTTTGATATAAACGAAGAACCTTGATCTGTTGTTAAAGTTTGTGGATTGCCGAATCTATGAATAATATGCTCAGTAATAAACTCAATTACCTCATTATGTGTCGTATTCTTCAAAGGAACCGCTTCAGTCCATTTAGTGAAATAATCCGTAGCAACCAACACGAAGCGATGCCCTTTTGAAGATGGAGGATTAATCTGTCCAATAAAATCCAACCCCCAACCTCAGAATGGCCATTGTTTAATAATAGGATGCATTAACGCAGCAGTCACCAATTGCAAATCACCAAACCGCTGACATTCTTCACACCCTTTATAGTATTTGAAATAATCGGATAACATAGTGGGCCAATAAAAACCGGCTCTTCTGAGTAACCACTTCATCTTGGGAGCCGATTGATGAGTACCACAAATACCTTCATGAACTTCACCCATCGCAGCCCGAGCCTGATCCGAATCTAAACATTTGAGGAGCAAATCTTCGGCAGTTCGACGATAAAGTTCATCGTCAATTAAAACATACTTGAAAGCCAAACGCCGAATATTTCTCTCTGCGCCACGACCAGGATCTCTCAAATATGACATAAGAGGAACCCTCCAATCCTGGGCTTCGGCCGAGACAATTGACTCATCTTTTTTGGCCGAATCAGAACTAGCAGCTGCATCACCAGTCAGACTGGTCTGGGCGGTCAGACCGATTTCGCTGACTGGTCGGACCGGTGCGCCCAGAACCAGACACTCGGCTTTCGTTTGCATCGGCTTACGAATGCTGAAATATTTTTTCGTAACATTATAGCCAGATGCTTGTTGAGCCAGAGTATTTGCCTTTCCATTCTCATCCCTCGGAATATGTTTGATAATAAATAATATCGAGGCATTTATCAAGATATGCATTTAGAGAACCATTATAACACTAGAATACCTTAGATACTTGGTGCACCACCAGAAGAGAATCTCCAAAGGCTTCAATATGCTTCACGCCCATGGATTGCAAGAATTCCAAGCCAAATAGAAGAGCTTCATATTCAACTTGGTTATTTGTGCACTCTTCTTCCAATCGGTTTGAAAATTCAAAAACAGCACCATTCGGAGAAATAAGAATAGCACCAATCCCTTGACTATCATCACAAACCGATCCATCAAAGTACAACTTCCATGGTGTGCAAGTAATATAGCCGACTTCTAAATCATGCTTGTCATTAATCCGATGCTCAACAATAAAATCCGCTACAATTTGGCCTCTCATAGATTTTAAAGGTTCACAAGCCAAATCATACTCAACCAAAGCATAAGCCCATTTACCGGTTCTACCACTCAAAATCGGTTTTTGTAACATATGTTTGATCACATCGGTTTGACATACTACTATGCAAGTACTAGATAGTAGATAATGTCTCAATTTGGTACAAGCATAATAAAGAGACAAACATAACTTCTCAATAAATGTATACCTCATCTCCGCATCAATAAGTCATCGGCTTAAATATGTAATAATATATTCATTCCCTTCGGTCTCTTGAGTCAAAATAGCCCCAATAACCTTGTCTTCAGCAGCCACATAAAGTCTGAAAGGTACCCCTCTCCTAGGTGCTTTGAGTACGGGTGGTGAAGACAAATAAATCTTGATCTTTTCAAATGCTTCTTGCTGTTTTGCCCCCCAAGTAAATTCGGTTTCATCTTTTAATCGAAGAATAGGAGTAAAATCATCGATCTTCCCGCACAAGTTAGATATAAATCTTCTCAAGAAATTTACCTTGCACAAGAACTTCTATAAATCCTTCTTGCATATAGGGGCTTCAACCTTCTTCATAGCTTCAACTCTCTTAGGATCAATCTCTATTCCCTTCTCATGAATAATGAAGCCAAGAAACTTTCCAGCCGATACACCAAAAGCACATTTGAGTGTATTCATCATTAAACCATACCGGCGCATCCTTTCAAGAGCAATTCTAAAATCGGCTAAATGATGATCTAAATCGGCTGATTTAATGACAATATCATCAATATACATCTCCAAGATGACACCAATCAAATCATGGAAGATTAAATTCATAGCTCTTTGATAAGTAGCACCCGCATTTTTCAAACCAAAAGTCATAACCACCCACTCAAACAAGCCGACAAATCCCGGATATCTAAAGGCCGTTTTAGATATGTCTTCTTCGGCCATAAATATCTGATTGTAACCGGCATTACCATCAAGAAAACTAATAACATGATGTCCGGAAGCCTCATTAATCAACATATCAGCTATAGGTATAGGATATTCATCCTTGGGAGTAGCTTTATTAAGATCTCTAAAATCAATGCACACTCTAATTTTCTTTGAATCTTTCTTCTCAACGGGTACAATATTAGAGATCCAATCAGCATAACGACAAGACCGAATAAATCCAGCATATCAAGTAAACGATTAATTTCAGTTTTAATTTGGTCATAAATAATGGGATTGAAATGCCTAACCGGTTGTTTATAAGGTCTAAAACCGGCTTTAATTGGTAAACGATGCTCAACAAGATCACGACTCGAACCAGGCATTTCATGATACTCCCAAGCAAAACAATCAACATATTCCTCCAATAAATTAACCAAATCGGCCTTATATCCAGCCGATAAATTTTTGTTTACAAAAGTCGGCCTAGGAATAGTTCCATCACCAATATCTACTTTTTCTAAAGGATCGGCCGATGTAAACCCTTGGCCCAACTTATCTAGATCACCAGAATCTTCAATGGCTTCACACATATCGTTCGTACGCGCCCGATATTGATCTAGCCTCTGCTGCAGCCATTCTGCGTTGGACCGGTCTGACCGGTCGGGGTGTCTGGTCTGATCGGTCAGCTTTGTGCGCCGAACGGGACAGGACCGGTCTGACCGGTCGGCACGGGCGGTCTGACCGGTCGCTTCTGGAGCTTCTGTTGTACTCATCTGATTTACATTAAATGATTTAGCCGATTATCCATCGGCTTTAGTACAGCAGAGACAAAGCCATCCTTAGTGCAACTGATCAAATCATAATCGGACAGATCCACGCCCGATAAACATTTGACGTTGACGTGTGCACTAATAGAATCCGAATCGGCTAAAGAAACAAAGGATGAAGTGTCCCCATGGACAATCTCAACCTCATCGCCGATCCACTGAACAAGAAATTGTTGCAAGGTAGAAGGAACACACTGATTTGCATGAATCCAATCCCTCCCAAGAATCAAATTGTAGTTACCTTGCACTTCTGAGACGAAGAAAGCTGTAGCAAGCGTCTTACTCCCAATGGTGAGCTCCATGGAAGCAACTCCATTGGCGCTAAGAGGTTCGCTCCCTCCAACGCCACTGACTGTCATGTTCATCTTGATCAAGTCTTCGTCTTGGCCGCCGAGCTTCTTGTACAATGAGTAGGGCATAAGATTCACAATGGCCCCACCATCCACTAGCATGCGAGTCACCGGCTTTCCGTTGATGTGTCCCCTCATGTAAAGAGCCTTGAGGTGATTGTCTTTCTCGCTTGGCTTCTGGAACACAGCTTCACGGGGACCAAACTGAAGATGAACCATGTCTTCCTACGGAACCACAAAGTAATCTAAAGACAAGTGCACCACGTTAATCTCCAAATTGGTGTGCTCCGGAGACGCTTCATAATCCACCAATTCCTCATCTTCGGCTGTCGGAGGAACTGCTGGGGCTTTATCAATAGAAGAAACCGAAACGTGCGGCGCCGATTTGGCTGCTGGCTCTGCAAAAGGCTCGACCGGTCTGACCGGTTGGTCAGAGCGGTCTGACCGGTCTGACCGGTCGGCTGCAGCGGTCCGACCGGTCTGGCTGGCTGATCAGCTGTCTTGGCCTTCCAAACCTTACTTTGAGGGAACATGGGCCTGTATCTGTTGAAGTCCTCATCCCTCTTCTTCTCTTTCCTTGCTCCTTCTTTTCTTTGTTGCGAAGGCGCTGCAATTTCCTCTTTTGTGTATGAGTTAAACCCGAAGGGCACCACCTAGGCTGATGGTACTTGTCCGCCGTGCTCTTGCTACTACTGGCCTCATGATCTTTGGCCATGACCGGTTTTTGCGAAGGAACGTCAACCGATGTATCTATATCCATCGGTTTTTTGCCCGTATCTTTTATGGGCACCTTGATTTCACCGATTTGAACCACAACATCGGCTTTAAGCTTCTCTGGGTCGGCTACAGGCTTCTGTTCCCCTTTCTTATCCTTGATGCGATACTCGAACCTCGGAACAAGAGCTTGGCCCGGCCTCTGATGAGACCGGTCTGACCGGTCGGAGGTGACCGGTCTGACCCGTGCAACCTGTTGCACTGGACTAGATTGGCGTGGTCCCAATCGGTCATGTACTGGTACTCTGGAGCTTTCCCCCTGATAATGTGGAGGATAAGGCATCAGAAAACACAGCATCCATATCCCTTCATACTCCCACACCGGATTTGTTGCATTTGACGCCGGTGGCATCCATGGCATGGTAGCATACATCTTCTGAGGAGGATACAATGTGACAACATCACCTCTGCGCCTGCTGAACTCCCTCCTCGGGGATGCTGGACGATCTTGGCGCGGTGGTGATCGCGGTCTCTTTTTTAGCGGCCGATCGTTTTGAACGGCCTTTGTGTACTTGTTCAACAACTGGTTGAAGGTGGGCTTCTGATTAGTAGCTCTTCCCTGCACCTTCACCTCATTGGTCTTCCAAGTACCCACTTCTGGACGTTTTGGCTTAAAAGTCTGGGGACGGTCACTAGAGGGTGGTCAGACCGGCTGGAAGAACCAGTCTGACCAGTCGGACCGGTCAGACCGGTCAGAGACACCGGTCTGACCGGTTGTGCCTGATCAGCAGACTGATTTTCTGGTGGAGAACTTCCTTTCCCCCCGAGTCTGGGATTTCTGACAATGATCTTCAAAGTATTCTTGCCATCATCAGTCTTCTATTTGATAACTTCCCGGGCAAGGATCTTGTCACTTGTATTCATCGGTCTTGGATCATCGATGACAACATGCTTCCCCTTAGCTCCTTCGGCTTGCTCTGGCCGAATGAGCACCTTTGGATTGTTCAATTCCAGCGTATGGACAGGGAAATGAGCTTTGTCAATTTGCATCTCAGAAAGTACCAATCGTCCTTCATTAATGGACGATTGTACCTGTCGACGAAAAACATTACAATCAGTAGTAGCATGAGATGTAGAGTTATGCCACTTACAATATGCATGTCGTTTAAGTTCGTCAGGAGATGGAATAGCATGTGACAATCGGATGTTACCATTCTTAAGCAATTAATCAAAAATCCGGTCACACTTAGAAACATCAAAAGTAAATTTCAGCTCCTCTTGCCGATTCTTTTGAATCGGTTTGAGAGACGGAACCGAACCGGGTTTGGCCTTTGATGGCCAAACAAATTCAGCGGCATATACTTCCTTACTATCATCGTCCGAACTATCCGAATCATGATCAAGAACATGTGTGTTGGACCGATGAGGCTTGAAAGTATCTTTAGAATTTTTGTACTTAAATTCAGTGCCAATAGCTCGCATTTGCAAATGATTAATCGTAATGTAATCAAAACCTTCAAGTTTCTCCTTCAAATAAGAACGCAAGCCATTAAACGCTAAATCCGCCAAATCCTTTTCCGAAAGAGATGAATTAAAACACCGATTTTTTAAAACTTTAAATCTTTGGAAGTAATCCAAAATCGATTCATCTCGGTTTTGTTTTATCGACGTCAAATCTAACAATCGAATTTCGGCTTCCCCACTATAGAAGTGATCATGAAATTTGCGCTCTAGTTGATTCCAATTTAAAATAGATCCCGGTGCAAGAGAGGAAAACCAAGAGAAAGTAGTTCCAGTCAAAGACAAAGAAAACAAGCGAACCCGCAAAGCATCATTAAGACCCGCTTCTCCCAACTGCAAGACATATTGGCTAACATGCTCCCAAGTCGTGCGAGAATCTTCACCATTGAATTTGACAAACTCGGGAACGCGCCAACCAGCAGGATATGAAATAAAATCAAACTCAGGAGGATATGGCTTTTGATATAAACGCGACCCACCCATATCAATCCCGAGTTTAGATTTAAGTACACCGGCCAAATCTTCTTTAAATCTATTAAAATCGGCCTAAGAAGCACCATTGGCCGAAGTATACGAAGAGGATGAAACACGTTGAATTGTAGGACCAGAGTAAGCCACGTTAGTGTTAGGAATCGGTCCTCGATGAGGTCCAGATCCTTGCTGTGATGTAACATGGGGCCTTGTATACATCACCATCTCATTAGTTCGGCTAGGGACGGCCGAACTAGGGTTGGACGTGTGCGGCACAGAGGGCATTGGCTGCTGTCCCGTCAGACCGGTCTGATCGGTCGCGCAACCGGTCTGACCGCCTCGACCGGTGGGACCGGTGGCGCATGGACAGTAGACGGCGACAGAGTTTGCCCTGGGAACGAGTTCGGCGGCATCCCATAGAATTGATCCTGGGTAAAAGATGTGCCAGCCGAATCCGCCTCTGTGAATTGAGCGCCACTCTCGACAGTTTTACCATTTTTAAGCACTGCAATTTCATCATTAAGCCCAGCAAGGGTCTCTCCCGCAGCTACTTGCGCAGCAGATATTTTCGAATCTACCATGAGAGAAAATTGTTTAACTAATTCAGAGGGATCATTAGGAAGTACCTCGACCTTGTCTTGGTTTAACTTGAACGATGGCATCATGAACTCCCCGACCCTCTTGAATAGGCCTCCTCGCTCCTTCTTGAATCCCTGAAGAAACTGCTCCTTCAGGTGCTCTTCAGCGATGAGGTAGGCCTTGCGCTCCTCTTCAGTGAGCTCCTCCATGGTTGCCTTGATGACATTGTCGTTGTGGATTTCACCATGAGTACCCATCTTCTCGGAGAATCTAAATTAGATCGGTTTTAAAACCAGATTAATCTGAGTCCCCAGTGGAGTCGCCAAAAAGTGTGTTGACATAGATTTGCGCCAACACACTCGAATGCACTAGAACGCGCGATGATCGTCAAAATGATCAACACAGCGAAAATCCTGGGCGGACCGGTCTGACCGGTTTCGCCGACTGGTCTGACCGGTGCAGGCAGGGAACTCGCGAAAACCTAGAACAGCGAGCTCGGGAGGGACCCCGTCGGAGCTCGTGATCGTAGGGTTGCTCTAAGGTCAGCAGGCCACTCAGAACGTCTTCAAACGCCGCCGGGACGAAGGAAGAAAGCAATCTAGGGTTGGAAAAGGCTAGGGTTTGAGAGATAAAAGTAATGCGATTTTTTGTATTGATTCGATTGGGAATAACCTCAATCGGCCTTAGCCTTTATATTTATAGGCCGGGGAAGACGTACCCCTTCACGAGTAGGATTACATGAGGACTCTTTACAAAAACCCTAATTCTACTCGGACTGTTCAGACCAGACCGGTCAGACCGGTCGACCTCAGCAGGTGCCAAATTTGGCTGTCAACAACCTGCTCTTTTAAGTTAACAGCTGACCTTTTAAATTTGTTGTTAAGTAAAATCATACTGTATGTGTGGTACGAAAAATGCATATGGAAAGATAACGGCTGACCTTTTAAATCTGAGTTAACATGTCGCTATTTTCTTTTTCTTATTTGCAGTGTACTTGGTGGGAACCAATGCATGATCTTGCACTGGTTTGATTCATCAAACAGAGGTGTGGTGAATTAATTTTGATAGTGCCAATCTAGTTTTAGGAAGCAGTATGACCTGGTTTGCCTATATATACTAGTACAGTTTAACTACATGTATTGTTCATTTTTTTCTGTTGCAAGTTAACATCATCCCTAATCCTGGTATTGTAGAGTCCCAGAAGAAGGCTACATTTTTTTGGCTAATTTCTTTGATTTATATGGTTGATTGCATGATTGAAGCTCATACTTTACTTGCTCATTTAGTTTGTACAATTTTTACATTGAGGAACACATATGCGTATTTGTGAATTCATCTATGATGTGGTCTCGATATAATTAACTTGGTGCTGGATATTTACACTTTATGAACCTTCTGCTGAAATGGCTGAATTATTTCACAATTTTTTTTATGTTAGCACTGCAATGCGCTTGGTGGAAGCAATACATGATTTGCGAAAAAAATGAAGTGATGCATATTGTGCTGAATCAACATGGCAGTTTACCAGACCTTTTGATGCTCCACACATATGTTCTTTGTATCATGCAAGTACGTGGTATTGTGTGATTGTAGAAATTCTTAAAAATTGTAGCCCTTCTCAATATTGTAACCTCTTTTGCTGTCGTAGAAGTTGTAAGAACCTATATCTAAACAAGATATTTGTTTTTTAATGTGTAAGGGTGCAGCAAAGTATTATCGAAATTTTGTTTGTGTGCTGCTGGTGAATATCCACATGTTCTAAGATTTTTTTTACTTTTTTCTGATATTTTGAGCATATATTTGTATCTAGGAATTTCTATCCCTTGTCTTCCAAACAGTGGCAGGGAATAAACCCCGGATGGGGATTCCTCCCCACGGAACTGAAGGGGATACCATCTGCGGGGATTACCCCCCTTGGGGGTTTCTCTCCCTGGATATCCTTCCCTTTGCTGCCAAACTAGGCCCTAGTATTGAGCATCCTGGTCGCAGCTATTATCTCTCAGGGATTCATCATGTCCCACTTTTTTCTTTTCATTTAAATGCTAACATTTGGGAAATGCCATCTGTGGAGGGGACGATGCTATCCTCAACTCCCGAATATATTCATTTGCTTCGGCCAGAAGCGGCCCTCGATATACTATTTCTGATAGTACTGCAGTGATTAGGCAATGAAGTTGTGCGGTAGCTCATAGGTACATTTTGGTAAAATATAAAAGGATGCTGAACCAATGTGCTGTTGGAATTCACATAAGCGTAAGAAGGGCGACGGAAAGCTTGGACATCCAACCAATGCTCGCTTGTGAAAGAAGTTCAATAAGCAGTATTATCAGGGATTTAGAAAAGACCCGAGAAATATTCGGTTTGCGTTGAGTACGGATGGAGTGAATCCGTTTGGTGAAAGCAATAGCACTCACATCACATGGCTAGTGATCTTGACGATGTACAACCTGCTTACATGGTTATGCCAGAAGAGAAAATATCTTCTGTTGTCCATCCTTATATAAGGACCCAAGCATCCTGGCATCGATATTGACGTTTTCCTTGAGCTTCTGATAGAAGAGATGAAAACTCTATGGAAGGAGGATATCGATATGTTTGATGGTTTTACAGGGCAGACCTTTAATCTAAGAGCTATTATCTTCAGCACCATCCATGATTATCAGGCTCTATTTGTAGGACGGGATGCACGGTTTGCATGGATGAGACTGTATCATCTTTTCTGGAAGGTTCTAGAGAGTTAGTTTACCTTGGGTACAAACACTTCGTGGTTCAAGGACATCGATACTGAAGTAAGAAGTTGTACAACTTTTTTGATGGCAAGGCTGAGTTACATTTTGGTCCAGTAAAAATAGACGGGCACTATTCTTTCAAAATGGTGAGGACCATCTAGGCCAGTTATGGAAAGATGACAAAAAAATGGGAAGAAAAAACAAAAATAAGGCACCTATCCAAGGCGTACCATTCAAGAAACAAACCATCTTCTACAAGTACTTGCCATATTGAGATGATCTTGAGGTCTGTCATGCAATTGATGGTATGCACATGAAGAAGAATATGTTTGGTAACACGATTGGGCTCCTTCTGCAGACATCACCAAAGACAAAGGATGCCTTGAAGTCACATCAAGACCTGGTAGCCATGAAGATAAGAGGGGATCTTCAACCTGTGGATAAAGGGAATGGAAGATATGAACTTCGCTCAGCTTGCTGCAACTTACCCAGGTCAGTTATCAAAGATATGAACTTCCCCCACCAAGTCATTTTTCATCAAACATGAAGAAACTAGTCTCAATGAAAGACCTCTCGCTATGGGGCTATAACTACCATGATTGTCATGTGTTGCTGAGGGTGTTCCTTCCTATTGCAATTAGAGCAATAGCTAGTATATATATGTGAAGATGGTAATTACTCGGTTGTGTTATCTATTCAACAAGATTTTTCAAAAGGTGATCAACGAAGATGAATTGAAGGATCTCTAAGAATTTATTGGGGAGACTATGGCACAGCTCGAGATGTGCTTCCCTCCCAGTTCTTTTGATATAATGGAGCACCTAATGATTCACATGGTCGACCAGATATGTGCACTTGGTCCACTTTACCTACACGAAATGTGGACTTATGAGTATTTCATGTCCCACTGCCGGAAATCCCAAGTATGCCGAGTGCCTGCGGCATTGCCGAGTGCACAATATCGCACATTCGGCAAATATAATCTTTGTCAAGTGCATACTAAAAAGCACTCGGCAAACCTCTGACACTCGGCGTCCTATGGTTTTGCCGAGTGCCGGACGAACGACACTCGGCGAACAACACTGTTTGCCGAGAGCCTCCTCGGGGCACTCGGTACTCTACCTCTTTGCCAAGTGCCTCGACAAGGGCACTCGGCAAAACGTGTCACGTGCACCTCACGCACGCAAAACGCGCCTGTTGTGCCCGTTACTGTTGTGGGCCGTTATTCTTTGCCGAGTGCCGCCACAGAGCACTCGGTATTTAATTACTTTGCCGAGTGCCTACACAAGGGCATTCGGCAAACTGGGTCACGTGCCGCGCACGAGCCCGTTACCTTGGGAGGGCCGTGACGCCCGTTATTGTTTGCCGAGTGCCTAATCTATTGCACTCGGCAAACTTGGTCACGTGCCGTGCACGCGCCTATTACCATAGGAGGGCCGTCACGGCCGTTTTTCTTTGCCGTGTGCCAGAAGTGGGGTACTCGGCAAAAATCGTGTTTGCCGAGTGCTTTTACCTAGACACTCGGCAAAGCGACCATTTTTCATTTTCTGAAAAACAGCTTTGCTGAGTGCATTATGTTGACACTCGGCAAAGAATCAAAGTCTGCCGAGTGCCATACGGAAAGCACTCGGCAAAGAGTGAAAGTTTGCCGAGTGCTCAGAAGCTAGCACTCGGCAAAATTTGAATCTTTGCCGAGTGCTTTCCTTGTGGCGCTCGGCAAAGTCCCCCCGTTCCCACCAGTTTCGCCCGTCCCGTTTACTGTATGACTGTCCCATCCCGTCCCGTTCGCCCGTCACATTTCCCGGACGACCGTCCCGTTCACTTTTTGTTGCCGGGTGCGACCTGGCACACGGCATCACTTTGCCGAGTGTCCGAGAAATAGCACTCGGCAAAGCCTGCTTCGCCGTCAGTTTAAACGTCGTGTGCTCTTCGCCGTGAGCTACACTCGGCAAAGTTGTTGCCGAGTATTTTCTGGCCTTTGCCGAGTGTTTGTGGCACTCAGCAAAGTAGGAAAGTCCGGTAGTGTCCATTCTAAACCGGCATATTAAATCATGCTTACCCTGAGAGGTCCATGATAGAGGAATACAGTACTAAGGAAATCATCGAGTGTTGCCTAGGTTACCTACAATAAAGTATCCATTTGTTTGACCGCGTCCCGCACTTTTTGGGGAGGTTGGAAGGGGTTGGCACATTTGGGAGAAAAAAACATTCATTGATAAGGATCTTAAAGGTTTGTAACAAACACATTATAACAACTTGTTACAAAATAAACACTGTGTAGCAGCTAACAACCAAACAATTAAAGTTTCTTAAAAATTTACAGCAACACATTATTTGTTACCTTCTGTGATCAATATCTCTCAGGAATGAATTGACCCTATCAGGTAATATCGGTCTCCCTAAAATAATACTCAGTCCGTATTATGACGGGCGTACGCTTCTTGGTTGAGGAAGTCTGTCATAATCCAGACAACAACGCTCGTCAACTCACCGCCGCTGCCGAGCATCTTGGCGTGGGATTCCCTGCTGCATCGATTGGCTGCATACACCAGGAAATCGATCCAGATATCGAGGACCAATTTCAACACGGACTTGCTTCCTTTGTCCTTCTCTTTGTCTAGAAGTTCTTTAGCAACTTTATTAGCATAACAGAGGCGAGGGACACTATGGCTGTATTTCGGCCTCTCCTTGTTAACGGCATTTGCGATCTCATTTATGTGGCTGCGTTGGTCGGGCGGCTGCGCTGGACTGCTGGTCGTCACGCGCGAGCGCCCGCGCAGAAGGTATCCATGAGCCGCTCGCCCGGCCCATCACCTGCCTGCCTCTCGTCTGCTCGTCGGATGGCCCGGCCACCAGCGCCGCCAGCTGCTAGGTTTGGAGCCTTGGAGTGGACGATTCAGACTTAGTTGGTAACAGCCGAGCAGGAGGGGATGGGTGGGGGAGCGCTCGTGAGGGCCTTGTCGCCTCGGGCTGCCTCGCTGGGCCGCGAGTTGCTGGTTGGCGGCCTTGAATGCTAGCCCACGGGCTCGCACGAGTGAACTTTGGGCCGGCGATGACTAGCAGACTAGGGCCACTTCACCAAAATGTCAGATGAGCCATGAAAAAAATACTTAGGTATAAGAGGTTTTTTGGGCCAGGCCTAGGGCCCTGGCCCTAGTGGCCCTAGGTCCATATCTGCCCTTGCATTGATTCTATGTTACATATGAGCTACACATACAGATGAGTAAAGGATTACAACGAGGTGCCAATGGTGACTTCGGGAATCTCCAGATTTGCCGGTCCAGTCCTTCGGAGATGTTCATAGGGGTAGGGTTTGCGTATGTGTGTTCATAGGGGTGAGTGTGCGTGCGTGTTGTGAGCGTCTGTGTTGTACTGTACTAAAAAAAAGAGCTACACATACAGATGAGTTAAGGATCGGAATCCCACCAGTCACTCGAAAGATAGACAACCACGACTATGGTTGCATTTCCCGTGTTCCTAATTCAATATGCTGCCATGGGGATACTGACACAATTAGTCACTAGCTTGTTGCTACATGCTGTATGCGCAGATAGTGGTGGAAGTTTTCAGCCATGAGCCACAGGATGGTCGTCAACTCGGCGCCGCTGCTGATCTTCTTCGCATGGGACTCCCCGCTGCAGCGGTTGGCCGCGTAGAATAGAATCTCAATCCACACCTGAAGCACCACTTTCAAGATGTTGTCATCCTGTTTCTCGGCCAGTTTATGTGCCAGACTGATCGCGAATGGTAGACGAGGAGTCTTGTGCGAGAATGGTACATCCCTACTACCGTTGTCGTACAGCACCATAGCAAGCTTCTCCCTCTCAGCCTCGTCGCTTAGGCCGAAAACTCTCTTAAGCAAACCTGCTTGTCCATGGCCATGAGATCTTTCACTGTCCAGGATTGAGCCGCTCTTGTTACGCTCACGCCATACTTTGGCCATGTCGTCGCAGGTCACTTGGTACAGCCTGTCCAAAGCAAACCCTGGCAGCATGTAGGGGTGTCTCACAAGAGGAACATCATGTAGTTGGATATTGCCTCGATCGCCCTCACTGTCTTGTAGTCGTCCTCCACATGCCCATGCATCATTCTTCTTCTTCTTCTTCTTCTTCTTCTTTGGATCAAGAAAAGATCGGTGCCAATGTGCCACATGAGGATGCCCTCACTGAGCTCGACACCCAGGTACCATTCGAGGTCCTTGTGGTTGGCCAGCGCTACCTCACCCCAGCTTTTTCTCACAACGCCGATCGTGTTGACCTGTTCTGGGCTCTTATGTCGCACATGTGTGTGCAGCAACTCCTTGACATGCTCCGAGATCTCTATAGTCCGCGAGTAGTGTTTCTTGTTCCACCACTCCTCGAGACCAAGCACTTTCATCAACCAAGCAGCACTCGGACCACTCGTACCGCGGCTGCAGAAGCGTAGCATGTTGTACTGCCCCATGGTGCCTGACCACCGCCTTGCGACATTATTGAAGGTGAGCAAGCGGCGGAGGGACACAACCATGCGGCGAAACCGATCCCATCTTCCTCTACACAAGGCTGCATGCTTAAGCCAGCTCCAGCGCGTAGAGTACAGGAACGTGAGCGTCCAGCTCGACCCAAGAGCGCCGAGCAGCGACGCCAGCTCCAGGAAGAAGGCCCCAGCCAGCAAGGTGTAGGTGATGGCGATGTCGACATGGTTGTGGCCATGTTTTGCACTGAACCAAAACATCAGGAACGATGAGACGGCGGCGGCCAGGGAGAAAACACGAATCAGGTAACCTGACCAAGTGTGGATCACGGCTGCCTTTGTGTAGAGGATGTCATACAGCAGGGACAGCTCCATCTCCACCAGCCTCCACATGGTCTTCCACCCGTATTTGAGCAGCCTTTTATCGGCCGTATCAGGATCGACGTCGACCGAGGAATCCACTGCTGCGCGCAGGCAGATGTGGAAGACGGAGTGCGCGCGTCGTAGGAGGACCTCTTCTTCCTCTTGGAGAAGGTCCCCTCTCAACACCTGGGATTGGGAGAGGTCGACCTCATCGTACTCGGGGTAGACATAATGTTTTGCCGGCGGTTTCTTCCTGAGGGCGCTCCGGATGCTTCCAAGGTTGCCGTACTTGAGCGCCCATGTCCTCTCGCCGTACTTGAGGACGCCTGCCACGAACATGAGGATAGCCGGCAACAGGATGATGGCGGCGGTGTGCCTGTAGAGGACGTATGCGGCGCCAAGGACCTGCACAAGGAGGGTCAGCAGGTGGCGCTGCCAGAGCTTGTTGTCCTCGAGGGCGTAGGCGGTGATGATGTCGGGCCCCCCGAGATGGAGCAGCAGGAAGGGAGACCAGAACGCCACCAGCTGGTGATCGCGTGGCGTGCTGCTGAGGGAGAGATGGCCCAGAGCATAGATCGCCGTGGAGTCGGCCAGCTGGTACGCCAGCCAGAGGAGGAGCCTCAGGACGGTGGGCGCCTTTCGCCGGCGGATCCCGGCGAGGAGGAGCAGGACGACCTGCAACGTAAAGCTCAGCAGCACCAGGATCTGGATCGCCCACTGGTTCCAAAGGTCAATCGGCCATCCACCCATATTTGTCTGTCGCTACTAGATACTTACCTCCGATACGGACACCAATCGTACAGGAAACTCTAGGTGTGGGCGTATGGATCTTTTCAATGCCCATATGATGAATGTGAGCAGCTAATTATGCAATACGAGAAGTATAGGCGCATATATACATGAGCTGGCCGCACGGTCACAAAGTGGCAGTGGTAACTTAATTACAAACTTCCAAGGGATCGGAGCAGCTAGCGCACACCAGTGCGTGACTCGTAATAAGTAACTAATACGTAGCAGCAAGTGGATGGTGTAGGAACATGCACTGAACTTAACTGACAGTCACAAGAACGGGATACCTATGTCTGTACTCAATTTCAGTAATAAGAAGCCACTGAATTTCGCATCATGCATGTGCTTACTGCATTTGCATGGCAGCTAGTGCATGTGAGTAGACGTACGATCTTGCATTTTTCAGACAAACCAGTCCTTTTCTTTTCATTCATTCATGTGTGTGTGAGAGAGAGACAGAGGGAACTCATAATTATGCAGCTTAATTAACGGTAGTATATACACTTTGAGCCGGCAGATTAGGTACATTAATTGATAAGTACAGTCCCAAAGCATGTGCTCACTACCAAAACCATCGCAATTGCGAGTAGTTACGAGATCCGATCGATCTAATCATGTATGCCGCCTGACAGTGCCAGCTACAAGCAATAGGGGTGGTATTACGTACGGACAATAATGCAATAATGGTCACTATTACAGCACTAACAACCAGAGGCAAGGCTAGATGCAGAAGAACCCAGGTGCACCATCTTATCGTATTCCTAGCAACTCTACAATCCTCAAGTAATTGATTCACTAATAAATTGTCACACCCGGTTTCAAAAACAAAACTAAATGCATCTCATATGTGCGCCAGGATCAAATTTACACATGTATCATAGACATTAAAAGTAAATATATCACAAGACAGTGTTCAAAACGTAAGCAAGAGAGAGTAAATAACCTTATTACACTCCGATAAATAGACACAAAGGTCTTTATCCTGAATGAGTACTGCAGCAGCGGCTTCCTCCACAGGTAGGTGACTGGTGAACGCACGCCTAGAACTCCTCGAAGCCGTTGTTATTCTCCACTTCAATGTTCTCTTCTGAACAACATTTAGGCAAGTGTGAGTACTCTTATGGTTGATACTCGGCAAGTGGGGGAAAATGCATGTCCATCAAGAGAGGCTAGGGTTTATAGCGGTTAGCATTTTTAGTTGGTCATATTTTATTAGCGAGCACCTATTAACTAGATATAAGTTTATACCAACCCACTTATGCATAAAGGACATATCATTATATCAAAACCATAGAAACCTCAGGTTAAATTATTCTTCAAGTTTGATTATAATGTGAGGGTCCAAGCCGCTCGTAACCATGAGCACGATTGAAATATCAGTTTTACACTCTGCAGAGGTTGTACACTTTCACCATAACTCGTGTCTCCTGATTTACCCGAGGTAGCTAGCCTCTTAAACACTTCCTTTGGTGAGTGGCAAGGAATTCACTACGAAGCCTTTACAAAGACACATAGAAAACTAATGGCCCACTAGAGTTTCAGTAGCGGAGTGGACCATAACCCTCCCTAATGGTTAGCACCTTAGCAAAGGCTGCTACTCCAAGAGGACCGGGCTATACCCCATCACCGACCTCTCATTGCCCTTTTGTTAAGGCCACCAGTTAACGACATGCCTAATTAATCGGCTAAGGTCAGAGCCATGTGATATTGTGGTTGTACTATTTTCTTGAGTGGGTCTCCATCTTCCAATAAAACATCATGATCTTGTAATTAACAAAGATAAAAACATAAAGCATGTTTAGTATTTCTCAAAAGTTCAATATATCGACATCCCAAGATAAAGCATCTAAGCATTTCTACCCAACAAGATTTATTAAACCCGGTGTTCAAGGTTCCAAAATAAAAGACTAGGTAAATCTTTAATAGGTGACCCATCAAATTTATGCAATAAAGACATAAAGTAAAGTGAATTTTCAAGCTATTATTAGGACAAAAGGGAATATACTGGGGGAGTTGTCCACTTGCCTTCCTTGCCAAACTGTTGTGTCTCTTCCTCGTACTATTACTCTTGATCTCCCTTGAACGGGGCATTGTCTACACGATCACACAAGCAAAACATACAACAAATAAGAAATAGCACAACAAACAGTAAAAATAGGGACAGATACGATGATAAAGATGTTGTACGTGTTGCAAGGATTGCGTAAGCATAAGAATCGCTGAAAACAGAGTTAGAACAAAAAAGATATAGCTAAAACAAGGTTCAGGGCTTATATGTGAAGAAACAGAACTCCCAGAGGTTAAACTAAAAGAAACTAGGAGCTAAAACATAATTAAACATAAAACTTAGGTTTAGATTTGAAAATGGAGGGGTCTTGGACAGCGGGTTCTATTTTGGAAAGCTCGGAGGTTAAAACGGAAGAAAAAGAGCCTTTTTGGAATTACTTTTGAACTGATGAGGAGTGCAGGTTGATTTCTATAAAACTGTGGGTCCTTTTTGCAAAAAGACCAGGGCTGACGGTATTGAATTTGGTTAGATCTGATTCGATCCATTGGATCAAGATCCAATGGCTCAGAAAGAACGGGGCGGCTTGCGGGCGAACGGCTCATCTCCGCAGGTGGCTGGCTCGGCTACGGCTCGGGTCGGGTCACGCAAGCAGCAGCTTGGCTGCGGCTCAACTCGGCGCCGAGCTGAACCAGCGGCGGCGGGCGGTGGCGCACAGCCGGAGTTCACCGGAATCGGTGCTCCGGGCCACGATTTGGCATGGGGAGAAGCTGAGGAGAGGGAGGGCGCGACGGCGAGCTCGATGGAGAGGTTAGCGTGGCGCTGCGGTCTGGTGGAGGTGGCGTACGACGGCGAGGGGCGGTCGGGATCGTCGGAGGTGGCAGAATCCGGCCGTCCAGAGCTCGGCCTCGCGCGCAGGAAAGCCGAGAAGGACGAGGGGACGACGGCGCACACGATGAAGGGGTCGACGAGGGCACGCGGGGCTGGCAAGGTGGTGCTCCATCCTCCATGGCGAGCGACGGCGTCCTGCTCCAGTGAGCAATCCAGAGCAAGGGAGGGTGGGAGAGAGAGAGAGGGGAAACAAGACCGGGGGCATCCTCACCACGGTGCTGATCTCCAGTGGTGGTTTGTCATCGGGGAGAGGCGTCGATGAAGGTGATCGATGGCGGCAGCACTTTGGAACGGTGGTGACGGCGCTGCAGGGCAGAGGAGCAAGGAGGCGAGAGAGAGAAGTGAGGGAAAGGGAGGCAGGTGAGGCTCGGAGCGTCTTTATATAGGCCGAAGAGGGAAGAGGGAAGGCCAGGAAAGGTAGGGGCGTAGCTCGAGCGGCCGGCCATGAAGGCCAAGATGGTGTCGGTCGGTACTGGCCGAGGAGGAGGGGAGGCGAGGGGACTGCGGCGGCATTCAAGAGCATGGAAGATGGCGACATAGAGTGGGGGAAAGGCGAGCGTGTGTGGGCACTCGGGCGGCCGGCGGCGCTCGTCACGGGGAGAGGAACTGGCTAGAGGTAGGGGATGGCGCCGACAGGCGGGCCCAGTGCGTCAGTGAGAGAGAAGGTGGGAGAGGGGAAGGGGACTGGGCCAGTTCTGTTGGGCTGACTGGGCTGCGAGGAAAAGAAAGGAGGGAGGGAGAAGGGAGTGGGCTGGGCTGAAAGGAGAAGTTTTCCTTTTTTTTACACAAACATCATTTGAATAAATTTGTTTTGAATTCAAACAAAATTTAAATTTGGGTGTTACATAAATAGCTTTAGATCTTCACTTGGACCCAGGTGCACCTACACTAGGAAAAATGACCGTGGCATCGCCCTTGCTAACAACCATTTAGCGTAGGAGGCAACTAGAACGAGAAAGGCAAAATAGCCAATCTCGTCCTCTAACTTTTGTCTGCGGGTCAACTTGGTCCTCCAACTTTCGCAAAGTCCAAATTAGTCCTTCAACTTCTGTTTTCGGCATCAACTTCATCCTCGAGCTGAGCTGGACAGCCACGTCGGCGTTCCATGTCATCCAGCTGTATGTCAGGGTATTCATACGTGTGTTAAAAGTCAATATTGCCCTTTAGCTCTATGGGTCCACCACAGCATGCGCTTCTCATTTTCTGGATGCTCTCGTGCAGATGCCTCCTTTCTATTCTCCTCTCAGTTTCCCCTTCCGCCTCCACAGTAGTGCCAATCGAGAGCGCTGATGGCTCGTGGTGGCCGTCGGAGGAATGGATTTGTGCTAGAATGGAAGGAAGAACACATGGCGTCGAGGAATCAGACTACATGCATGCAGATACGAAGGTTAGGCATTGATTTTTTTGCCCCAAGCTGGAAATTTGCGAGCTTGATTGGTGTTGAAATTGGTTACTTCCTGTACTACATTTCATACCAAAATCACTTGCTGTTGGCAGCTCCAACGGTTGCTCGAAGAACACACCCTAATAAGAGTAGGGTGCCACAGCAGGACTCGCGTGGCAGTGAGGAGGTGGAGGCCGCGGAGCAGGGTTCTGTGGAGACCACCGGCGCAGGGGCTCGCGAAGGTGGCGGCACAGGGCCCGTGGAGGCTGCCGACGCAGGGTCCCACGGACATGGAGGCCACCGGCGTCAGGGAGCCAGAGGCTGGCGGAGGCTGAGGGGGTAGGAGCTCGCGGAGTTTGAGGCGGAGGGACAGAGGCAAGCAGTGGCTGGCGATGAGGCCGTTTGGCGCATGGCTCGGTAGAGCTTGCCGCGCCCCCGCGAGGGCTCACCCGGCGGGGGGAAGGCGTGGGCGGCCGCGGTGGGGCTCGCCCGGCGGCTGTGGTAAACCAAATGAAAGAAGAGCATATTGGATATTTCCTGTAAGATGAGGGATGGCGTGGCGGCGTGGTAAGCCGATGTGGCTGTCCAGCTCGGCTCAAGGATAGAGTTGGTCCGGAGAGTATAAGTTGAGGGACTGATTTGGGCTTCGTGAAAGTTTTGGGATCAAGTTGACCCACGTGCAATAGTTTGAGAATGAGATTGGCTATTTTGCCAACGAGAAATGATTGTGTCTTATGCAATAATTCAGTGGAAGGAACTACAGAAAATCTCTTCTTTAAATGGTCCCCTTTCTCAAGGCTGCTGGAATCTTGCTGGAATCTTTTACATCTACACATTCCCAATCAAGCATCAATTCTTGAGATCCTGGAATTTCTAATAGGTAGGCTGCAAACACCAATTTTCATGAGCATAATCCTCCTCCTCCGCTGGACATTTTGTACCACAAGAAATGATCTCATCTTTGAGGGGACAACAGCCAACTTTGGAAGGATGCCGTTTAAATTTCAAGAAAGAACTCGACTTGCTTCAACATGGAGTACAGAACAAACACAAGCAACACCTTTTTTTTTTTGGTGGAACACAAGCAACAACTTGAAGAATGGAGAACCCTTTTTTGCATAGACTGTGTTTTGTTTTTATTTTTCTTTGTCTCCTTTGTTTCTTGAGTTTTACTTGTACAAACTCGGTTTATTTTCTCTTTTAATATATAACCAGTAGGGAATCTAACACCCTCCTCTTTTTCATAAAAAAAACTAGACCGAGACCTCTCTCGGTCTGCACCAACACCCCCACGAATATATTAATTTGCTTTGGCAGGATGCGGGGTGGGCCCTCGATACATTATTTTTGATACTATGGTAGTGATTGGGTAAGGAACTCATGTGGCAGTGAATAGGTAGGTTTTGGTATAAAGTTTAAAGTTAAAAGGTAAAGAAACACAGGCGTGCATACTCGAAGCTTCTTATAACAACTGCATTCAACAGCTCACAAGAAAATTAGGATTTCAATGCATTACTGCATCAAGTCAACCAACCGGTAATCACACTCAATAGCTTGATACAAAATAATATCTGTAGAGAATGAATTGACTCTAATAGGAAATACATGTCTCCCTGCAGTACTCAATCCCTATGACGAGCGTAGGCTTCTTGGTTGAGGAAGTCTGTCATAATCCAGACAACGCTCGTCAACTCACCGCCGCTGCTGAGCATCCTGACGTGGGATTCCCTGCTGCATCGATTGGCTGCGTACACTTGGAAATCCATCCAGACATCAAGGACCAAATTCAACACGGCCCTGCTGCCTTTGTCCTTCTCTCTGTCAAGTAGTTTTTTAGCAACTTCATTAGCATAACAGAGGCGAGGAACAGCGTGGCTGTATTTCGGCCTCTCCTTGTACACGGCGTTTGCGAGCTCATTTATGTGGCTCAGTTCAGTGACAGTAGGGCCATCATTCAGGCGGAATATTTCCTTGAGCACTGCACCAACATTTCCAGTTCTTGGATGGCCATGGTTCTTGCACCTGTCTGATAGATTTTCGCAGGTTCGCCGGTACAGCATGTTCTGGGCAAGGCCAGGGAGCATTTTAGGGTGGTCAATGAGGAGGAACATCATGTAATTGGACAGCATCCTTATACCCTTCACCAGATCAGCTGTGTCGTCGTCGCCGGCATCTCTTCTGCTTTTGGCTAGGAAGATGTCTGTGCCGATGTGCCATATTATGACTCCCTCTTGGAACTCAACGCCGAGGTTTCTTTCATTCTTGATACGCTCATACAAGTCCCGGTCCTCCCTCTCAAGTGCGTCTTGACCCCAGCTCTTTCTGATTACACCCTGTGAATTCAAACCCGTCTCTGTTAATCTGTGTATGTACTCAAACAACCCCTGCTTCAGGCTATCAGAAATGTCAACTGTTGCAGAGTAATGCTTCCTATTCCACCACTCCTCGAATCCCAACATCGCGGCAAATCTGCCCAAAAGGGGTTTATAGGCCCTCTCGCGGCGACTGCAGTAGTGTAACATGTTATACTGCCCCATTTCGCCAGACCACCTCCTACCTGACTGGTTGCTGCCAACCATTCTCTTGGTAGCCTTGACAATGTGTCGAAGCCGGTCCCACCTTCCGGTACATAGGGCTGCGTACCGGAGCCGGCTCCATCGTGTGGTGCACAAGAATGCATATGCCCATGAGGATCCTAGGGCGTTCAGCAGGGATGCTGCCTCCATAAGGAATGCCCCAGCCAGCAAGGCGTACGTGACGGCAACATCTGCCTTTTGGTCATCCCTGCCACTGAAATGGAACAGCAGAGACGAGGCAGCAATGGAGGCGGATGCGGCGAAACGGATGAAGTAACCAGGCCAAGTGTGGATCACGGCAGCCTTGGTGTAGAGGATGTCGTACAACAGGGAGAGCTCCATCTCCGCGAATGCCCACATGCCCTTGGAGCCTTCCTTCCTAAGAGCCCTGAGCATCTCAAAGGTGTTGTGCTCGGGATCTTTCTCCAGCCAAGAATCCACCATTGCACGCTTGCATATGTGGAACATGTAATGAGCCCGGTGCAAATAGGCTTCATCTTCGTTGATGGTTTTCTTCACTAGTCCTTGATCCCAATCATGGAAGTGATGATGATGCCTAGCGATTGGTTGCTTCTTGAGAGAGTTTCGGATGCTGTTCATGTTACCGCCCCTGATTGCCACAACCCTCTCTGCATACTTGCCGATGCCGACCCCCCACATCAACAAGGCGGGAAGGAGAAGGAAGGTGTCATCTCGAGGGAGATGCTTGTAGAGGATGTATGTTGCTGCTAGCACCTTGACGATGAAGACCTGCAGGTGGCGCAGCCAGAGTTGGTTGTCATGGAACGCGTACGCGGCGATGCTGTCTGGGCCGCCGCGGTGTAGGAGAAGGAAGGGTGCCCAGAATGGCATGAGCCGGTGGTCGCGCGGCGTGCTGCTCAGGGAGAGGAGTCCGATTGCATAGATCCCTATAGTGTCAGCCAGGTGGTATGCCAGCCATAGAGGGACCCTCAGAAACATGGAGGCCCTGCGTCTCCGGATTCCGGCAAGGGGTAGGAGGAGGACATGCAGGCTGAGGCTGAAGAGCAGCAGGATCTGGATGGCCCAACGGTTTGTGAGGTCCAGTGGGTTCACAGCCATTTTGCTCTCGCGTACAATATTGAAAACAGGTGATTGTTCAGAGGAGGATAGATCGACCTGCTACATTGAATATTAATCAACATGTGTAGATTGAAAAGGTGAAAATTTCATTGTAAAGCCAGATATGATATTATCATTTGTTTAGACTAGCATAGACGCTATTAACTTTCAATTTAAAAATATAATGAATTATACATTAATTAAATTAATATCCAAATTAAATAAAAAAAATATGTACCATGGATACTGCTTGCTATCTCGTGGCTTAGGTCTATACAAACCTATTGCAATACAACCAGAGCTAAAACAATTAAACAGTTGAGGGATTTGTTTAGATGAATGCTCCCTAATCATCAGTAGTGTTCTCATAAGTTTTTGAGAGAAGTCCAAATGATGGGTTGGAATACTATTAGTGCTAGCCTAACAGAGTTTTTACTATTTTCCGGTCTGTAGATTGGTGCACGTGTCGTCATTCTTCAAATTTATTTTCAGAGGTTTTCAATAACTGAAGTACAATATGGTGTCTCCTGAAGTTTAATGTGCTCTCTATATATATCATTGGTCCATGTACACCATAGCAAATAAACAAAATAAAAAAGAAGGAAAAAGTCTAAATTACTTTCCTCAACTATATAGTCAAAGTCTAGATAACCCCCCTAAATTATGGTTTGGTTTATTTTACCTCTCAAACTATACCTTTTGATTCAAATTACCCCCTAATAGAATTTGTCTCTTTTATTTCTGCATGCACAGGTGGAGTTTTAAGTTAAAACTTTACAAGATGATAGTACACATCATAAAAAATGTTAGAAAAAATACATTATAATTTTTTCTCATTATTTTGATAGGTTAGGATAATTAATAATAAATTAATCATTGGAGTTCAAAATTATATGAAAAATAATGATGAAAAAATTCTAACAATGTTTTAAAATATTTATTGTGATATCCACTACTATCATGTAAAATTTAAAATTAAAATTAAACTTGTGTATAAAGAAACAAAAAAAGATAAATTGTATTATAAGCAAGACAAAATGAACTAAATGGTATAGTTTAGGGGGTAAACTGAACTAAGTTATAATTTAGGCAGTTATCTGGACTATGGCTATAGTTGAGGGGGTAATTTAAACTTTTTCCAAAAAAGAACAAGCAGCAAGATAATATTGGCGAACATGGCAAGTTCATTTTCCATTAAAAATATCCATTCACATCAGAAAGTCCTAATAAATATTAAAAAATTACAAATTTGCTAGGAACATATATATTATTAGTTTGTAAAATAAAGAAACCACAGGCTATATAGGGGCAGTTCTGACGTACTTTGATGCCATCAGTGAGATTTAAAACTTACAGACTCTGGTGCAAATATCACAACACTAAGAAAATGTTGCCATGAATTTAATTATCATTTAATACAGAAAATAATTGAATGTGATATTCAAATTGTGTGTTGGCGGTTAATATAAACATCACATACCTGATTGTTTTCAAAGATTCTACTTATGAACATTGTTTTCAATACTTGACCATTTACAACAAAAATGCATGCCGCCATTATGTTTACTTTTTCGCAATAAATTGTAGATATGACACACTTCAAATAATCCATTTTCCCGAAAACCTATACCACAAAGGCCATATGTAAATAAAGAAACTATCTAAATCGGTCCTTTGATAAATGGAAAAATACCAGGTCCTTATTTGTATAATTTCATTATTTTAAATATATAACGAGTAGATCATTATAACTGAGTTTAATGACATTATTGCTCAAGAGCACACAGCAGATATCAACAAGGCACTAAAATCAACAGCCACCTTAAGTAAGGCCCCAAAAAGAGATGCAGACAGCTGAATTCCAGTTAATTATCAATGTCTTAACAAAATTCCTGCAAGACACAAACTCTACTACCAATCACTCACCAATAATATCGAAGTTAATTAACGGCCTGAACAAGATATCCGCTAATATCATATTGTTCATTTTTTAGTACTAAAATGACAATTAAAGTTATATGCGCATAGGCCTTAACCAGGGGTAACTAGGTATGGAACTTTCGGAGATTTGATGAAATGAGGGGAAACATCTAAATTAAGAAATCATAGTAAAGTCTAAATAATACAAACAATCGACCTTACGAAATCTTAACCATGTAATTATATTGGGATTGTATAGGAAGGAAAACCTCTATCATCCTTAATGAAGAACACTTTGAGGGAAATAAACATTGCTATTGTTAATATATTTGAAACTGATGCGGTGAAGGAAATTTTTATGAATATGTTCATACTTTTGAGGTAAACTGTACAGGAAGGAAAACGGTGACGTAGTGGTGTGCGTATACCAGTGATAATAATTAAGTTGTCAGCAGCTCGTGGTAATTCCCCCCTCGTCCTATCCACTGATGAGGAAAATGTGAGTGGTATACAAGCCTTTTGATTGAGATGAGTTCAGATGACAGAAAACCAAGTGTGACCGCTTCAATTTCTTGAGATGAACGTGGCTGATCTGCAGAAATGAGATAATCAAGAGTGGGAGACTGGAGAAAACATTGTCACTGCTCCGACAAATATAATACAAGAACTAACTGCATTATATAAATACACATAGACAGGCACGTATTCCTTACCTGACTAAGAAAGAAGAAGGAACATCAAATCCTGCATGTCTTGCTCACTGATTCAGAAGAAAAGGCCAAGGATAAGCTGAAGAAAAAGCAGAGGAAACAGGGCGAGGTCTTGCTCACTGCATTTGTTAGAGGCGATATGTGGCAGTGTGAGCACACACAAGCTGCAGCCGAGCGTCCAACAATAATATAGTCTAAGCAGTTCCAGGTTACAAACCAATCAGTGGAAGTTACACCTGTGGCAAATTGAAATGTTTTATCTACGTTGCCTTTTACTATTAAAAAGAAGAGAACTTTCTGTGGGTTTGTGTGATGTATGCCATGCAAAATAATTGGTTGTGCGGTTGGCATGCCCAATTGCATTTGTTTTCAGGGTAATAAGAATTGAAGCGGGAAGGTTAGATCAAGCGTACCAGCGTTTCTATTTTCAGGTTGGTTACAACTAGACGATCTATTTTTGTAGACATACAGCAAGAGGATCTTGTGTGGAGTAATAGGTACCTGGGATATATCCATCTATTTCAGAATCATTTTAGCGACAGTGCTATCTTATACCAATATTTTTTTATTCTTCACTCTATATACCTGTTCGTTATATTGTCCTAAACAAGTCCAAGAGCTTTATTTAGGAAAACATGTTAATAGTAGTTTAAAGCTGTACGCTTACAAACCTAAGAGCTTCTTAAATTTAAACTTGTGTATCTGTGTGTGAAAACGCTATACAGCAATGACAACTTTCGTGTATGTGGTTGAAAAGTGAGAATTTGGTGATGCTCAGGAGCGTCAGGTATGAATCGTCTATTTCCTAAAGCACGACAGGTGGCATGGTGTTGAAGCAGAAACTAACGAATAAGCATCTCTCTTGAACCTGAGCCATTTCACTTTGGATTTTATTTAGTTTCTTGGGTCACAACTTTAATACTATCTGTTGCATCAGTTATACTAAATGCAGGTGCCCGCTTTTTTTTTTTGCATGGGCTATGGCGCGCGGTCTACTCGTCAAGAGCATGCGGCCGATTAATCAAGGCTGCTAGAAGTCACATGTGTGACTAGGAGTCAAGGTATCATACAGTCCATCCGTTCCTAAATATAAGACATTTTAGAATTTTGAGGACAGATTATGGCTGTGTAGAAAAGACTCTCCTACCTCTAACTATTAAGCATTGGGACTCTATTTGGGCAACTAAATATATGTGCTAATTAAAGTAGCATGCCCTTTCCCATGCACATCCCCCACATGGCTGCATGCACACCTTTTTATTGGCAAAGACTAGAAATTGATGCATAATTAAGATCGTTGGGTCCACTCTCAACCCCAGGATGCCTTATATTTGTGTATGAATTTTAAATTCCAGAATGTCTTATATTTGGGGACGGAGAGAGCAAGTTATAATGGGCTCAGCAAGTGACCTAATAAGAAACTGAAAGGATCGGGTGCTGTAGCCTAAGAGGGGGAGGGGGTGAATTAGGCACTAATAAAAACTTTGATCCATGGCTCCAACTAGTTTGCACAAAACTTAAACTAAAACATGCTATCTAGATGTGTAACTAAGTTGTTCTAGTGTGAAACCCCTATCTCAAAAGAGTTTAGCAACCTATAGCCTTTCCTATCAAGAAACTATTCTATGAAAGTAAAGGCACACAAATTGCTAGTATGAAATGCAGAATCTTAATGAGCGGGATATGAGATAGTAAACTCTTGACGCGGGTGTTTATCCCTTGGTTCGGTTAGCCACAAAGGCACACCTACATCCACGTTGTTGTAGCACTCACTAAGAGTATTGCTACTCGGCCACCAAGTCTCTTCCGTGAACACAATCACGGTCACCTTGGCCCCGAGTTCCACTAAGGAGCTTCTCCACAAAGGATGGGGGTCTCCACGTCCCCCGCACAAAGATGTCGTCGCCGCTCCACACCAAGTCGGAGGGTCGATGACGTTGCCGGCGAGCTTCACGCTCCAAGGTGCCGGCGCACCAAGCTCTTGTTTTGGTTCGCTAATGAACCACAGCACAAAGGCTCGAAGCCTTGCAATCTCACTCACTAAGAGCTAAACATTTACACAACACTCTCAAAGTGTACTAAGGGCTAAAGATATGATCTTGATGCTCTTGTATGGCTTGGAGATGTTCTTGGGTGTGTGTGGGATGTCCAGCAACTCCAGCAAACTTCAAATGGCCGGGGTGAGACATATATATAGGTCACCAAGTCTTGTAGCCGTTGCTCTAACGGTCAGCAGAAAATCTGCGTATCATCGGATGAACCGATGCCTCTAGCAGGGGTAGCGTCAGTTCATCCGGTCACTCTAAGACACGAAGTAGCCGTTGAACTTCTGTCTGCTGACACAGTGACCACCGGTTGAACCGATGCTTGCCCGTCGGTCAAACCGGTCACTCACAACCTTCTTCTCTTCTACTTGCGTCAATGCACCGACGCAATACTCCGATGCACCGTCGGTTGAACCGGTGCTGAGAAAATTTCTCCTGGGCACTTGACATCGTCTCTGGTATACAGTACGCCCAATGCACCGATGCCCTTTCTTGGACCGTCGGTTCAACCTGTGCCTATAGGCTGACTTGGCTTCGATTCCCTCCTGCACCAAACATCATAGCGTCGGTTCTTCCGACAAGCGTCGGATGCACCGATGCTTAGGCATCGGTTCTTCCGGTGCTCCTGATCCGAAGCCTATCTTCTCTTTCTCTTTGTCATCACTTGAACCTAAAAGCCTGAGAATGGTCATCTTAACAATCATATTAGTCCAAGTGTTGTGTTGTCATTTGATTACCAAAATCACTCGAAATGGCATAAATGGTGCCATGTTCGTTTCAGAAACCAAACAAGACAAAAGTTATATTTCTCAAACCGTATTTCCAAATCAAAATCTGACTACACCACTATGTTTCTTACGATAAAATCTTCAAAATAAGATCTCACTTGAATATATTTAGATGATTCTTAGTGGAACATCTTTTGAACATGGACTCTTTTTGAAGCTGCAAGAATTGTTCCAACGTAATGAAAAAATATTCGGTCTCCTATTTTTTGCATGGGCCTACGGCGCACGATCTACTCGTGGAGCGTGTGGCTGGTTAAGCGGGGGTGCTAGGAGTCACATATATGACTAAAAGTCAAGATATCACATTAGTCATAATGGATTGCGCACGTGACCCAATAAAAAATCAAACAAGAAAAGTTATATTTCCCAAACTATATATCAGAATCAAAATCTAACTGCACCACTGAGTTTCTTATGGCGAAATCTTCAAAACAAGATCACACTTCAATATATTTGGATGAGTTTTTTTGTTAAAATAATTTTTTAACACGGAAATTTTATTGAAGCTAGAGAATTGTTCCAACATAATGAAAAAAATATTCTGCTTGAATAATTATTCCGATATAATAAAAAAATGGTGGAACCTTCTGGAACAATATTTCCAATGTAATAAAAAAATATTCTGCCTTCTAGAACAATTGTTCCAAATGAATGAATGAAGAAAATAGAAGAAGAAACCACTAATAATATTGCATCCCTTCATGGACCGTGAACATGCACGGTTTTGACTGGTGGTGTGCTGATTTGGATCAGCGGGGCGTGTGCGACGTGCGGGATCCCATCCGCGCGCGTGACCCTATTATTAGCTGGTTAACCTGCAGACGTGAAGAAAGGCCCTTGGCTTGTGCCCTTCCTCTCTCTCCATGTGCGCTGCCACGTATATTAAAAGTGTAGTCTGGATATGAAACTTTAAATTTTTAGTGCAGCATAGGTTTTCATTAGTAGTACAATGATTCTAATCCTAGAAAGTTATGAAAGTGATTGAATGTAGACTTATTTCAGAATGCTACTAAATTATAATACATGCATTAAATTGTCCATGACTAAGTTTAGCTATTGTTTGATTAATTGAATTAGTTGGCTATGTGATTTGTGATATGGATGATTGACATGGTCTTTAGAAATCAATAAGTAATATTAACATTTTGATTGATGTCATATGCATTTGTATCTATTATTTGTATATTTATTTTTATTGTTAGGTCCATATGGTAGGGCGCACAACACGCACCAAATGTTCTAGTTAACTAAATATAGCAAACTGATTGCCAAATATACCAAATCTGAACATGTAGTAACACGTGTAGTATGAGAACAGCGGAAGAAGTTTGATGGGCATTGGTGATTTTTTAACAGTTTTGCTGAGTGCCCTAGAAGACACTTGACAAAGCTTCATGTTTACCGAGTGTGTAAAAAATAGCAAACGACGAACCAAGCTTTGCTGAGTGCCTATAACGTGCACTCGGCAAAGCACTAACGGATGTCACGGCCGTGCGCTGGCCGTCGCACGCATGCGGCACATGCTCCTCTTTGCCGAGTGTTCATTGTTTGCCAAGAGTTTTTTGGGAAGCACTCGGCACACAATTTCTTTGCCGAGTGCCCGATAGAAAACACTCGGCAAAGCTTAGGGCACTTGGCAAATAGGTGGTTTCCAGTATTGAAGTGATCATCCATTCTTTCACTATTAGCACTATTCACTATTCTAGCACTAGGAATTTAACTGCAGGAACTTGTGTCTGGTCATTAATAATTCTTGTTACACATGATCTTTGATCAAAATTAATGGAAGTAAAAGAACTTGCAGGCATGGTGAAAAATCAGATTCTCCAATTGAAATCCGGCTCAACTCATATGAACGTGTAGCTATGATTTATATCCTTAGATCTGATCTAATGGCTCCCAGCTGGTTGGCTTTGTCAGCATACTGAGACTAGATCAATTAATTAAAACAGATCAACGAGTCATTACTCGCTACCACCAATTAGTTGGCACATGTTTGAGACTGTAATTATATGCACCTAATCTCCTGTCTCCAAATGCATATACTGAGTTATTGCACCTAATGACTGTTAGCAAATAATGCGAAAACAAGATCGAACACGAGACACGATTTTTACGTGGAAAACCCTTGCGGGAAAAAACCACGGGCGCCAACTGGCGATCTTCACTATAATGAGGAGAGTTACAATGCAGGGAATACAATGAGTCGTTAACTCTTCCCGTGCGGCTTACAAGATGGATATATAGGGTGGACTGAACTGACTGCAGTCAAACACGGAAACAAATCTGCTAATCACATAACCCGAATTGTGGGCCCTCTAGGCGTCCCCACAAGAGACACATTGTAATTCGGATCACATCTAACAATCTCCACTTTGAGACGAATTCTATCTTGTAGCGAATAAAGTATCATCAATGAACTCACTTCAATAATAAATAATCACCGGCGCAAAAGTCACTAGGACTTAAACTTTAACACCAACCAAGCTTGAGCATAACTCAAACTTAGCTACAGGAACAGGCTTAGTCATCATATCAGCAGGATTATCATGAGTACTTATCTTGCATATTTTAACATCACCATTAGCAACAATGCCTCGAATAAAGTGATATCTCACATCAATGTGCTTTGTTCTTTCATGAAACATCTGATATTTAGTAAGACAAATAGCACTTTGACTATCACAATGAATAGTAATGCAAGAAGAAACCCTGCAAAGTTCAGAGTATAAACCTCTCAACCAAATAGCTTCTTTACAAGCTTCAGAAATAGCCATATATTCAGCTTCAGTAGTGGACAAAGCAACAGTATCCTGCAAACTTGCTTTCCAACTAACAGTACAACCACCAATGGTGAAAACATAACCAGTGAGAGACCTCCTCTTATCCAGATCCCCAGCATAATCAGAATCAACATAACCAACAAGTCCATCTCTAGATTTCCCAAACTGCAAACAAGCACTAAAAGTACCTCGCAGATATCTGAAAATTCACTGAACTGCATTCTAATGTTGTTTACCAGGATTAGCCATGTATCTACTGACAACACTCAATGCATGAGATAAATTAGGACGAGAACAGACCATGGCATACATAAGAGAACCAACTGCACTTGAATATGGAACTCTAGACATGTACTCAATATCATCATCTGACACTGGACATAAAGCTGAAGATAATCTGAAATATGCAGCTAATGGAGTACTCATTGGTTTTGCATTATGCATATTAAAACGGCGAAGAACTTTTTCAATATAACCTCGCTGACTGAGGTATAACATACCAGATTTTCTATCTCTGATAATTTCCACACCAAGAATTTCTTAGCTGCACCCAAGTCCTTCATCTCAAATTCTTTATTCAATTGTGCCTTTAATTTAGCTATTTCTGATTTATCTTTTGCAGCAATCAATATATCATCAACATAAAGAAACAAATAAAGAGATTTCTTTAATCTACAAACAAGGTTTTCTTTTCCAAGAACAAGAAAACCTTCAGGTTGGTCCATATAAATGTCCTCTTCTAACTCCCCATGTAAGAAAGCAGTTTTAACATCTAATTGCTCAAGTTCATAATCATGCATAGCAACAATACTAAGTAATGTGCGAATAGAACTGTGCTTCATAACTGGAGAAAAGACATCATTAAAATCAATATATGAAATCTGACTATAGCTTTTAGCAACCAACCTTGCTTTATACCTTGCTGGCTCACTTGGAGACATAGCTTCCTTTTTTTTGAAAATCCATTTGCAATGGACAGGCTTTTTATCCTTGGGCAATTTAACTACATCCCACGTACCATTCTTTTTAAGTGACTCCATGTCATCTTGCATAGTGGTCAACCAATTGTTGCAATCAGCAGAAGTAATAGCCTCAGAATAATTGGAAGGTTCTGCAACACCTTCAACCTCTTCTGCAAAACTCAGAGCATAAGCAACATTGCATTCTTCTATCAATCTTTTAACTGGTTTAGGAGCCCTTTTGGCCCTATCAACTGCAATAGAATGTTGTGGAGGCTGCACAACTGGAGAAGAATGCTCGGTAACAGATGAATCAACAATAACTGGTGGATCATCAATAATAGGTGCATCTTGAACAGCAGCATTATCATTATCTGGTGTGCTATCAACATTAAGAAAATGCTCCACCTGCACGCTTGATTTCTCAACAGGAGCATCAGTAGATGGATTGTCAGGTAACATAACAGACTCATTAAAGATAACATTCCTGCTAATCACAACCTTCTGAGTTTGTAGATTCCACAATTTATAGCCTTTAACACCAGATTTATAATCAAGAAAGATGCACTTAACAGCTCTAGGCTCTAATTTACCATTATCAACATGAGCATAAGCAGTACAACCAAAAACTCTCAATTGCGAATAATCAGCTGGAGAACTAGACCATACCTCAATTGGAGTTTTCTTATCAATAGCAATACTGGGTGAACGATTAATAAGATAGCATGCAGTGGAAGCAGCTTCAACCCAAAAACGTCTATGCAGACCAGCATTAGACAACATGCAACGGGCCTTAGAGATGATAGTCCTGTTCATACGCTCAGCTACACCATTCTATTGGGGTGTGTAAGGAATAGTGTAGTGTCTAAAAATGACTTGAGATTTACAATATGCATTAAATTCTTTAGAACAGAATTCGATCCCATTATTAGTACGAAGCTTCTTAACCTTCTTTTCAGTTCGATTCTCAATCATAATCTTCCACTCTTTAAATGCTGAAAATGCTTCTGATTTATCTTTTAAAAAATAAGGCCATACCTTTCTAGAATAATCATCAATTATGGTCAACATATAATGAGCACCACCAAGAGAAGGCTTGCGAGATGGTCCCCATAAATCAGAATGCACATAATCAAGAATACCTTTACTTGTATGAGTAGAGGTATTAAATTTCACCCTCTTGTGTTTGCCAAACACACAATGCTCACAGAAATCCAGCTTGCTGATGCTATGCCCATCGAGAAGTCCTCTCTTGCTCAACACTGCCAAACCAAGTTCATTCATATGCCCAAGACGCATATGCCAAAGATTAGTGGCATCAGAATTGGATAATGAATTAAAAATTACAGCAGCATCACCTGTAATTGTAGTACCACGAAGATGGTACAGGTTGGCAGATTTCAAATCACCTTTCATAATAATGAGAGAGCCTTTTGACACCTTCAAAACCCCATCTCCACCGGAGTATTTGTACCCTTTGCCATCAAGAGTACTCAAAAAAATAAGATTCTTTCTCATATCTGGAATATGCCTCACATCTGTCAAAGTTCTGATAATACCATCATGCATCTTGATCTGAACAGAACCAATACCAATAATCTGACATGGACTGTCATCACCCATTTTAACAGAACCACCACTAACAGAATCATATGTGATGAACCAATCTCTATTAATACATATATGAAAAGATGCAGCGGAACCAAGAATCCATTCATTACCACTATTTGCACATCCAGCAAAAGCAACAAGAACCTCATTGCCATCAGAACTACCATCAGTAGCAACAGAAGCATTACCTTCTTCATTGGGTTTACCTTTCGATCTATATGTGCCAGCTCTCTTTTCTTTGTTCTTCAATTTAATACACTCAGATATGACATGATTGTTTTTCTTGCAATACCTGCAGAATTTGTCATCTTTGTCTCTTGACTTTGAATGGCCATGATAACCGTTCGAGCTCTTGCCTCTATAGGAATTATTTGATTTCTTTTGTGTCCTGCCACGAACAGACAAAGCTTCTCCATTGGAAGTTGAACCTTCAGAAGATACCATTTGTTTCATCTTTTTCTTAGCTTGTAAAGCCTCACAAACCTCATCAAGCGTTAGAGTATTATGACTTTATAATAATGTATCTCTGAAGTTTGTAAAAGAACTAGGCAGCGAGCACAAAAGAATAAGAGCCAAATCCTCATCATCATAATCTACCTCCATAGATTGTAGATTAGAAATAATCTCCTTAAAGACCGAAAGATGATTAAGCACAGAACTGCCCTCTTGGAGCTTGTGCGTATATAACTTCATCTTCATATGCATCTTTCTTGTCAAATCCTTAGACATGCAAATTGACTATAACTTGAGCCATAAAGCAGCTGCAATTTTCTCCTGCAAACAATCTTGCAAAATATCATTTGAGATATGAAGTTGAATTTGAGACCAGGCCTTACGCTCTTTTCTCTTGTCCTCATCGGTCCAAGACTTTGAATCTTTGTTACCGAATTTATCAAGAGCATCCTCCACTTCAGCCTGAATCAGCATAGCCCTCATCTTGACTTGCCATAGAGCGAACCTTGTGGTGCGATCCAAAGGTGGAAGATCATACTTCGTCGAAGCCATTAGAAGAAATAACCAGGAAAATAATCTACAGTAAATAATCTAGGTATGAAACTGTGTAACCCTAGAAATAACCTGCAGCCTGTGTACACAATCTGTGTATGTTCAGCAGAAATATGAAGAATCCTAGTAGCCTCCTGGTGTGCACATAGCAAAGATCCTCAATTTGAGGAAAACTGAAGGAACGGCCGCGGCTTACTCCCTCGATCCATGTGCTGCAGAAGCATATTCCTCTGTGCTCGACCACTCGAGCGCTGCCTGGGCGTAGGCTGATGGAACGCCGGGGTCGGTAATCCACGCGAGCGGATTGGCCGCACGAACAGCAGGCGACCAGCAATGGCGGCGCGCGACAAGGATCAGTCCACCGAAAATTGGAGCGGCGGCGACTCGACGGACAGATCCGCTCAGGATGGTAGTAGCGCACAGCAATGTGGATGAAACCCTAATTTTTTTCCAATTGATCTCGTGTATGGCTCTGGTACCACTTGTTAGCAAATAATGTGAAAACAAGATCGAACACGAGACATGATTTTTATGTGGAAAACCCTTGTGGAAAAAAACCACGGGCGCCAACTGGCGATCTTCACTATAATGAGGAGAGTTACAACGCAGGTTATACAATGAGTCGTTAACCCTTCCCGTGCAGCTTACAAGATGTATATATAGGGTGGACTGAACTGACTGCAGTCAAACACGGAAACAAATTCGCTAATCACATAACCCGAACTGTGGGCCCTCCAAGCGTCCCCACAAGACACACATTGTAATTCGGATCACATCTAACAATGACAATTTTGTTACACAATAAGACAACGAGGAGCTAACGTGAAAGATGCTAACTCGTATGTACACTCATCACATGCACTAGGCCATGTAAGTTGATCAATCACATGCTTAGCTTTCCATACTTACTTATGATGGTCAGTTTCCTTGCATGCATGGATCTCTTAGTTTGACGATGTACTATTTGATTTGGGGTCAGATCGCCGGCGAGTAGCAGGTGGACACCATGGCCAGAGTGTTGACAGCCAAAATTGGCACTTGCAGCGGCCGACCTGACGGACTTGTCTGGTCTATATAGTTCGAGTAGAATTAGTTTTTTGTAAGCAATCCTACTCATGAAGGGGTACGTCTTTCCCGGCCTATAAATACAAAGGCTAAGGCCGATTGAGGTTATTCCCAATTGAATCAATCAAAATATCGCATTACTTTTTGTCTCTCAAACCCTAGCCTTTTTCAAATCCTAATTGCTTTCTTCTCTCGTGCTACTCTGTAACTGGGTAGTTATAAAGGTGGTTTTTGGGTTTGCCAAGAAGCATGCTGTGAGACATGGACAGTTGAGATGGGATTTGCCCCTCTCTACCTGAGAGAGATATCTCTGGGTCCCTCGAGTGATTCAGATCAAGAAGTGCATGGCCATGCGAAGGTTAAGAGTTAACCAAGGATATGAATCACGGCATCGAGAAAGAGAGGTCAGCTTAGAGCAAGACCCAATATCGTGAGGCAAAAGGAACAACATGTATATGACATTGTGACGGCTAGTCTGATATGATCTTTGCGTGCATATAGGAGTTGACATGTCTTGCTAGAGGCTGTTGTCTACTATTGGGCCGTGTAAGAGTACTCGGACCATGTCTATTCACATGTGAGCCCATAGGGTCACACACTTAAGGGAAAGAAGCCTGATAAGGATGAGATCCAAGTTAGACTGGGCTTTGGTGCACTAATGGGTCTCGTCAGGCCCAAAAGGGGTGCCTAAGGTGTGGCCCTGAAAGAGCATCTAGGCCCCTAGTGGGTTTTGGTGTATTGATTGACAACACGATTAAAGAACTAACTTGTTTGCATGAGATTATGAGCTGGTATTTAATTTATGAAATAATATAGCTCATGTATTGCAAGCAAATGTAAATGTCCCATTGGCAATCATTATATGTGACAAGCTAGAATGAGAAAGAAAAATGGAAGAGCAAGATATTTATGATTGATATGAAAGTTTTAAATTGTTGAAGCTTGTTAGTTTATGTGGGACTTAAAGTGGCAAGCAAAGTTGTAAAAGAAAATTGAGAGCAAGGTATTCAAGGTTGATATAAGTGCTCCGATATCTATTGAAGGCTTGTTCAACTTGTGATGGGATTCATATGACAAGCAAAGGTTATGAGAATGAGACATGATATGTTGTTGCATAGTCTCAAATTGGAAAGACTTGTCATATGAGATGAATATTGTTGTCAAGGGAAGCAAGCAAGAGAAAAGTGAATGAGACATGAGTTGATGTGCATATGTTGTCTCAAATTGGAAAGCTTGCATATGAAATTAAATGGTGAATTTATATTGGCAAAGAAGATTTCATGCATGACACAAATCAATGTGAAGTTGAAAATGGATGGCTAGGATGAAGGTAGAGAGGACCGAGATGCGTGTTTCAAGAGGCTACGCAAGCGTCGGCTTGGGCGGAGCAAGGAAACCGATACGGGTCAAAATACCGGAGATCCTAGAGTCATGGAGAGCTCTATTTTGAAGAATGTCATTATTTGGAAAATGGAAGTGACTTGTGAATCAAAGGTGGATTTCATTCCTATATGAAGGAAGATTCAAAGTCACTAGCTCAAGCAAGCATGCTCACTGAAATTAAGGATGTTGACAACCTCAAGATATTGATTGAAAAAATTCGGCTTGATCAAGACATGAAACTCAAGTGTTGTGTATGTGTCATTTTATGTGAACTTGAGTATAGGATACCCTACTATAAAGGGGGATGCAATATCAGTGGTTTGACATTACCAAAAGTGCTCATAGCTATTTGTTGACGCTCCTTAGCGCCCCAATTTATGTACCGCAAGAGCACGGATCGTGGTAGCTTTTCCCTTAGAGTACCCCCCCAAAGTTTATCAATCCGTGGATCAACAAAGAACTACCTAAGGTTTTCCATCTAATCTAACGGATCTATCCTAACATGAAAAATGAATTGCACATATAGAGTAAACCTTTAATAGATATGAGTGTTGTGTAAAGGTTGATCTCATCCATGAACATAGGTGTAACCATAGCAAAACCAAAGACATAACTAGGCCTATCGTCATCTAGTTGTAGTTCAAGTTAACGAGCAAATACATCATGCATCTCAATCAATAGCATCCTTAAATCAAAACCTCCAATCCAACCCCTCTGGAACCCCCCTACTCAGGCCATGCCCTGTCATGACGCTCCCTTTGGACAAAAGCACCCCAAAGCACGCTAGACGTGTCGAACCCCCTTGGGTAGATCCGGTATGAACTCCTAGCCATCATAGCTACAAGAACACCCCATGCAATCTATCTCGAGAATAGATCTAGGAATAAGCGCACCCAAGGCAAGAACGAAATAAAAAAGGAGAGACATGATCGCTAATAGATTCGAAAGACATGATTATCATTACTCACATAATAGATGTGTTTGGATCATCACCGCCGTGTGCACACCATAGATGAATCCAACTAGCTCATGAACTCCGCCATGGAACAACCACACAGGGAGGCCATGGCGGCTAGGGGCGGCCTAAGCCATCTCCTAGACAACTTCGAAGACTTGCGGCGGCCGTCATCTCCCTCCGGTCTTGGCCCTAGGTTTTCGTCGAGTTCTGGGTGGATGGATGCCGCGAGTTGAATAAGGTGCGAGCTATTTATGAGCCAAGGAAGCCACCGGTCGAAGGGGAGGCCGAACCGCCTCGAAAACGGGCTAGGCCGGCCGGCTCATGGGCCTAGGCCGGCCGGCCTACCCTCTTTCAGGCCCGGCTCGGTCTCATCTTTCGCGTGTAGACTCCTCGCATCTTCTAGAGTTTATGTCCTTCACGATTGCACCCCTTTGGACGTCGTTATCTTGGAGATATCTTTGAGGAAAGGATAGGATAGGGAATCCTTCCTTAAATCTTCATTTGCTTTGCTTAATCCCGAAGTATCTTGATCTCATCTTCGTGGGCTTGGTCCTTTGGGCTCTCTTGGAGGATTTATGTGCATGAATGGGCTTCGAATCAACATGGGCTTTGGTCCTTCCTTTGGGCTTTGGCCTTCGTCTTTCTCCGTGTTAGCGCTCGATCACGGGCCTCGTCATTTCATGCTGCAAAATAGGCCAAAAACCTACAAAAACGAAGTTCCTCCAAAATATATGTGCAAATGTGAAAATGACCAATAATTAGGCCGGGGTTAGGACGGTTAGTGATTTTGATATTAAATTTATGCTATTATCAAGTATAAACAAGGGATAAAATGGGTACTTAAGGAGCGCCAACATTCCCCCCATGCTTAAACCTTGCTCGTCCTCGAGTAAGTCCAGGAGCTTTGCTTATAAAGAAATCAGCGTTGCCCCTCAATGTCCTCTCTGCACTTAGTCATACATAACAAAACATATTGCTTTCTCAAGTATTTAGCATTTAAGTTCATGTTGTGACCGGCTACTTTTTCATTATGGAAGATAGACTAGCAATTAAAGAACAAGCCACAATAATAAATAAATGCAATGCTCTCAAACTTAAGCGAACTACAAACCTTTACCTTGTTTCATCGTGAAGAGTTTTCAAAAGAATGCATATCAAACATAAGTGAGGTTCTCTTACAAAAGATCATGGAAACACTCATCTCATCAAGTCGCTCAAGCCTACATTAGATTGTCTTCAACCTATTCTACTCATATATAAAAGTGGAAGGCTTATGTGGAGCTTGGTAGGTAAAAACAATCCTAGCAAAACATTATACTTGAAATATTATCAAAGTAAGAGAGAGATCTAATGGAATTACTGAGACTAGTCAAAAAGGCCATTGGAAAATAATGTTGGAGAGGGAGAAAGGTGAAACACACACATTTAGATAGGTGGACATGTGCAAGTGGCAAATGGATGATCCCGAGGCACAAATGAAGTTCTCGTTATCGGATTGCACATGGTTGGAAGATTTGAGTATGGAATAATTCTCCAAAGTAACTTGGAAAATTAATGAAGCCAAAAAGAGCTAAGGAGCATTTTATTCTTCTCTTTTTTTCTTTCATTTTTCTTTTCTTTTCTGCTTTTTTCATTTTTCTATTTTTCTCTTTCTTTCTTTTTTTCTTTTTTTTGCTCCTTAGAACTTTTGATAACATAGAATACTTACCTAGCCATCTCCCCATGCTTGAACGAATGCTCGTCCTCGAGTATGAATAGTGGGAGAACCAACTAGGTAGGGTAAGTATCTCAAATTCACCTTCTTCTTCGTAGAACCTCTTGAATCTCCGGGGAGCCTTGTCTCCCAAAACTTTTCTTTATATGGTGCCCTTGATTCTTTTCATTCCGTCGAAATGATAATCCATACTCAAATTGGGTTGTGGTCAAGGAGGTAATCACAAAAAGATATTTTTGGTTTAGGGTGGATATCCAGCGAGATTTGCAAAATTCCCGAAGTAGAAACTCACAATGCATGGATAAATAGGCTAGCAAAAAGAAGGTTACACAAAAAAACGGAATGACCAGCTTCTTAGTCTCATACCAAATAAATCAATCTTAATCCAACTCATCAAAATATAAGTTTGCAATCTAAAGGTTTCATCATGAAAGAATATGTATGTATAGTCTTTGGTAGGTAGAACTTTGCAAGAGATTCACAAATATAGATAGCATAGGAATTAAGTTTTCAAATTAAACAACACAAGGTGTAAGGTCATCGGTAGACTTAAATCAAAGAACAACATAGAATATGTGGGTCTAGAATTTAGTCATTTAACCTCCACAAATAAAAGAGTCGGTATTTAATCATTTTAATTCCATTTAATTGAGAGCAAATGGTCAAGTCATATACAACATAGCGTAGGTAAAACAAAGTAGCAACTTTCATCATTTTTCCATAAGCAAAAGGCATTGCCAAAATGTATCATTGTGGTGAGCACAAATTATGGTGATCCTACACTTATTGAAAACAAAAACAAAACTAGGTTGTCCTCCTAGAAGCCATGTGATATGTTGAGAGATATATACAAAGGTTGCATCTATGGTTGAAGGCATATATGTACAAGCATTTAGAAAAAGAGAGAGTTGAGGAAGAATTACCATCCTTCTCGATGCTCGTAATGAAGTGTAGCGCGGCCTCCCCCATACTTAAGCATTGTGCTAAGCATAGAAGAAGAATCATGAGCATCTTGTGGCAACCGTGATTATCTTACTCCATGAGATCTTTCTTTCTTGTCCACAAAATCCTCCCCCATGCTTAGCATGATGCTAGGCGTGGAAGGAGAAGATGGACCATCTTATAATTCTTGAAGTTCTTCCCTCACGTGTATGAATATCATCTTCAATGTGTCTTCACCTTTATTGCCTCAATTTCCTTCAACTTCTTCTTGTACTAAGTCATGGTCCCAATCATAGCTTCACATCGTCGTCGCCTCCTTCAATTCCTTGTTGTCCCATTGCTGCCTCATCTTCATGAATTTTTCTTTCAATTTCCTTAACAGAACATGTACTGAAACATTGCTCCATTGCGAAGTGCACGAATTTTCCTTTCCAACGAGTTCTCATTCGCCCAAAATTGATTCCGAACAAGAGAGTTATGTCCATTTCATCCCAACGCTGCAATGTGTCCCGACGAATTTCAGAACGCGCAACGTCCAATGTTCTTGCCATATCTCCTTGTACGGGTCTTCAAATTCATTGATCTTGGATGCGTTGGAACGGGAATTTCATGGAGCTTCTGAATATCAACTTTTTCTTCCTTGTACATCTCTGTCCATGTGCAAAATTTGATGAAAACAGCGGGGCTTGCTCTCGAACTTTGGAGATGTTGACGAATTTGATTTCTTCTTTGATCATGAATTCATGGGAACGCTTTGTCATGCCTACAAAATAATCAAGTGCACACACTACCCCCGGGGTGACGGTCGGGAGTAGAGACAAATACCAACAAACCAACCATCCCTAGAATTTCAACTTGTGGGATAGCTAGCTTAGCGAAATCTGATGAGTGTACATATGTGCAAGTGTAAATGCAAATGAAAGGAAGATATATAAACAATGACAATGTTTGCACCAAGTTCTAAACACCATGTTCATTTCAAGGTTAAAAATTCTTCACGACGCAAGAAACGTAAAGCGCATTGCAAAGCTTATAAATCAACCTAAAGCAACATGAGAACAAAATGGATTGCTATCTTGGTCAAAAGAGCTTAAAGATGGAGGTCCGCAAACAAGTTTAAACACCACGTTTACACAAGATTGCAAAAAGTAAATGCTATCATGATAAGCATTACATGGATAGGAAAGCATACATCAATAAGATTAAGACCAAGCTAGCAAAATGAGGGCATGAACAATGGAATGGATGCAAAGTGCAAATGCAAAGTTAGCAAAAACAAGTGTTAGCAAGGTTGAAAGGACCTTTTGATGTTGTTCTACAACTAGCTTATTCAAAAACAATTGCTAAGAGTGACAAAAAGCCTCCGCGACACTTCATAAGAAGTGAGGCTTTTGTCAATGAAAAGGTTATTTATCGAAAAGGACCAAGCAACCGAGCTAACAAGGTTTTAGAAGTAGGTTTATGGGTTTCCTATATTTTTGGCTTAAAACAAAAATTTTGAAGAGAGAGTGTTGGGTATAGAAATTCTATCTAAGGTGGTTTTTTTTTTTAAAAAAACTAGACAGAAACGAAAGTTAGATTTTTTTAATGAAAAACATAACCTATGGTTTTAGGATTGCTCTATGAGTGGTTTTCCTAAGGGTTTTAGGATCTCAAAAGCGAGGCTAGTCAATGTTTTTTAGAAAAAGTTTTTTTTATGCAACATGCAATGCAATGTAAGGGTGAGACGAACAACATGTTATGCAATGCAACACGGGGTGGGTGAACAAAATGATATGACATGATGAGGTGGTCTAAAACAAAACAAAAAGTTAGCCTAAGTTAACTAGCCACAAGTTTAGAATCAAAGGGTGGTGCAATGCTTTATAAATCTCTCTAAAAAAGACACAAAGAAAAAGACTCAAAACACTAATAGGCACACAAAAAGGTCTACAAGTTTCCCAAGATCAAATAACAAAGTGCTCCCTCAATAACATTTAGAATGAACAACATGAAGTTGTGGTTTTTGTTAGAGCAATGGTACAATGTTACTTGATATTCCGATTAAAGAGTGCAATGTAGACGGTCATATTAATAAAATAAAAGATCGGGTTGACTCCCACAAAGTGCTTCATTTAAAGTCATAGAGCTCGACTTTCTTACCTTCAAATTGATGCGAAGACATGGTTCTTCATGCAAGAGGTGAAGATGTTCCATGCAGCTCTTATTTCACTTCCCATGTTGGACATGATCAATCACGCTTAATGGAAAACTTGCCCAATCATCTCTCACATCATCGTCACCTCCTTCTTTGTTGTCCTTCATCGCTACCTTTCTTTTCATGGATTTTCCTCTCTATCCAGATTGGGAGTTGCGCCAACCAATTGATCCAATGCAAGGTGCACGAAATCTTCTTTCCAACAAGTCTTCATTTGCCCAAAATGCATTCCAATTGAGGGAGTTATGCCCCTTTTTCCCGTCACTGCAATCTGCCCCGTGCTGATTTCAGCACATGCATCTCTGATGTTTGAGACATAGCTCCTCCCGTGGGTCTTCAATTGTATCGATCATTGATGCGTTGAACCGAGGACTTGATGGAGATCTTGAATATTCAACTTTCTTGCATTGTAAATCTCTAGACTTGTGCACAAAATTGATGAGGCTTAGCGACGTCCGTTCTTGAAACTTGAAGATGTTGATGATGGTTTTCAAAATTTTGGGCACGGTTTCCCTCCTCATCATTTGAGTTTTATGTCCTGCATGGTTAGTGAAATTCAGGGCTTCTCCCGACATGTGCTCTTTTAGGGTCATGAGCTTGGCCAAGCGCAAAGCAAGATCGAGATTTGCAATTATTTGTAAACATATGCAACATAATCACATCCTCAATTAAATTTCATCAACCAGGCATGGTGTAATTAAATGTAGCATGTGTTTCTTGCATAGCGCAGAGCTCATTATTAGGCAGAGGTTCTTTAAGCATGAAATCAACATTCTCAAGAAACTCTAGCCTATCATGAAAAGAACAAGGCATAGAATTTAAACTTTCATTCCGACTATCGGTTCGAGCATGAGATTTTTAAAGATTATCAACAAAACAAAGAGAAGCTCTTGAATTCAATGTAAACCTTGGCCTCGGAGCTTTTTCATACTCATTGGAGTCGTGGTGCTTTGTACGAGATGTCATCTTGATGCACTCTTCGTGGTCTGTCGTGGTTTGCTTCTCACGACTCCATGTGTTGAATGTTGTGCTCTTGTAATCCGTCGTGGTTTGTTTGGAACATCTTTTTTTGTCGAAGGTCGACCGCTTGTGCCTTCATTTGCCAATGTCATTGGGGTTCTTTCTCTGCTCCAAGCTTCTGAATTTTATCATGTATGCTTTATGAAAGCATCGCCCAAGCTCCCTTTCATTATTGTCATCGTCATCTTCTCTATCTTGTTCTCATCGTGTTGCTCCTGCCTCTTCTTTGTGGAATCTCTCCTGTATACTCAACAGAACATATACCAAAATATAGAACTATTGAAATTTTTATGAAATTACCTTTCCAACGAGTGGTCATTCATCTTAAACCGAGTCCAAACGAGGGAGTTATGCCCATTTCACTTTTGGCGCTGCGTGCTGTCAGAAATTTTCACAGTGCACACCCTTCAATGTTTTGGCCATACCCAGTTGTAGGAATCTCCGATTGACTTGGTTCTTGATTCGTTGGAATGGGAACTTCGTGGAGCTTTTGAATATCCAAAAATATGCTGCTATTTGCTTCTGAGGTCGAGCTGGACATTGATGAGAACAATATCTTCTTGTGAATTCATTCGAAGATGTCAATGATCTCGATCATGTGGTCTTTGGAGCGTAGTGTCGTGCGTCCCTAGGCTTCAAGGTCATCACCATTGATTACCAGCATATCACGGCTTAATGATGTGTCTTCTCCATTGTTCTTGCTTTACCCAAGGTGTCGGGATTGGAAGATGCTCCTGTGCTTCGTGTTGATGATCCGAACGGTTTCCTTCCTTGATAGCATCACTCGATTAGAAGTATATTGAGCATCCCACTGGAGAAGATAGGTGGTGTCGTGGTTCTTATAATCTTGTTGCCTCCAGCTTTGGTCAACTTCAAATCATCATCTTTTGCGTACACAGCCTTCCAATCATCCTTTGACATCGTCATCACCTTCTTCGTCGGTTGCTACTGCCTCTGTCCTCGTTGAATTCCCCTTCATCCAGTGCAGAACATGTACTAAACTTCTACTCCATTGCTAGGTGCATCAAATTATCTTTCCAACAAGTGGTCATTCGCCCTAATTGGACTCCGGATAAAGAAGTTATGCTTATTTTATTACGGCGCTGCAATCTGTCCAGAGGGATTTCAGAACACGCAGCGTTGAAAGATTTTACCATAACTCTTCACACCGATCTCCAAAGTTGACGGTTCTTGATCCATTGGAAAGAAGACTTGATGGAGCTTCAAAATAATATATTATTTGCTCATGGTACTTCTCTGATCTTGGACGAAAAACTCATCACAACAGTAACACTTCATAGATGATGATCGCATGATTTTCTTCGCGAGCATGCTTCATACCTATTGCTTGAACAAACAATTCTTCCCGAAAACATTAGTCTTTAAAATTAATTGACACGGCGGCGTACCTTATGTATCATCTTTTGCTTTGGGGAGTGGGGACTCGATAGCGGATGCTGGGCCACTAACAAAAGTTAGCACCTACCACTAAAGAGCAAATCTTGATGTTGTTGCCGTCATGTCGATGTGGACGTTGTCAATGTTCCATGTCGAGGCTCCTCGATCATCTTGTTGCTGATTGTTGAAATTTGTTGAAGTGGATTATGGACTTCTCGAAGTCCAAGTTTGGTGTCTAGCTTTTTCCACCTGCTTTCAAGGACACAAACAAGAAAACAAGGGTATATGCAATAATAAAAATTAGGGTTAGTCCAAAAAACTAGATAGATCGCCCTAGGGTTCGAGTTGCCGATACCTGGCAACGGCGCCAGAAAAGCTTGTTGACGCTCCTTAGCGCCCCAATTTATGTACCGCAAGCGCACGGGTCGTGGTAGCTTTTCCCTTAGAGTACTCCCCCAAGGTTTATCAATCCATGGATCGACAAAGAACTACCTAAGGTTTTCCATCTAATCTAACGGATCTATCCTAACATGAAGAATGAATTGCACATATAGAGTAAACCTTTAATAGATATGAGTGTTGTGTAAAGGTTGATCTCATCCATGAACATAGGTGTAACCATAGCAAAATCAAAGACATAACTAGGCCTATCGTCATCTAGTTGTAGTTCAAGCTAATGAGCAAATAAATCATGCATCTCAATCAATAGCATCCTTAAATCAAAACCTCCAATCCAACCCCTCGGGAACCCCCCTACTCAGGCCACGCCCTGTCACGACGCTCCCTTTGGACAAAAGCACCCCAAAGCACGCTAGACGTGTCGAACCCCCTTGGGTAGATCCGGTATGAACTCCTAGCCACCATAGCTACAAGAACACCCCATGCAATCTATCTCGAGAATAGATCTAGCAATAAGCGCACCCAAGGCAAGAACGAAATCAAAAAGGAGAGACATGATCGCTAATAGATTCGGAAGACATGATTATCATTACTCACATAATAGATGTGTTTGGATCATCACCGCCGTGTGCACACCATAGATGAATCCAACTAGCTCATGAACTCCGCCATGACACAACCACGCAGGGAGGCCATGGCGGCTAGGGGCGGCCTAAACCATCTCCTAGACAACTTCGAAGACTTGCGGCGGCCGTCGTCTCCCTTCGGTCTTGGCCCTAGGTTTTCGTCGAGTTCTGGGTGGATGGATGCCGCGAGTTGAATAAGGTGCGAGCTATTTATGAGCCTAGGAAGCCACCGGTCAAAGGGGAGGCCGAACCGCCTCGGAAACGGGCTAGGGCGGCCGGCTCATGGGCCTAGGCCGGCCGGCCTACCCTCTTTCAGGCCCGGCTCGGTCTCATCTTTCGCGTGTAGACTCCTCGCATCTTCTAGAGTTTATGTCCTTCACGATTGCACCCCTTTGGACGTCGTTATCTTGGAGATATCATCGAGGAAAGGATAGGATAGGGAATTGAAAGTGATCTAGGCCCCTAAGTGGGTTTTGGTGTTAATGACAAAACACATGTGCATTTAATTGTGTAATTGAGTGTGTGTGCAGGTGGTGAGTTTGTATAGGTGAATCAAGTGACGATGTACGACCCCTCAAAAAGGAAATGAAAAAGCGGAGTTCAAAGAATACTCATGGAATTAGATTTTATATTTGAATTTTGAGTATAGGAACGCCGTACTATCAAGAGGGACTTGATTCAAGGGCTTTGATTTGAAACTAGTGCTCAAGAGAACCTAGACAAACACTTGTGAGCCACAAAACAACTCAAAGGAGCAAAAACCGGAGTTTTTCCCCTACCATACCCGGATACTCCGGTTATAGGGCCGGATACTCCGGACCCCATTGCTTGGAGTTTCCGGGCTCTGTTCAAAGTCTGAAAACCTAGGGTTGCCCGGAGTCTCCGGGCATATACCCGGAGTCTCCGGGAACCCCTTCGCCCAACGGCTCTTTTGAGGCTGAAGAGTATTTATACCCCCTCCTATCCCTTCAGCCTCTTACTCTTGCCACTTTGACGAGCTGAACTCAAACCTAAGCCAAAAAGAGCTCTCTCACTCTCCCTTCTCCATTCTTGAGTGATTCCCTTGAGGGATTTGAGTGAGAAGCAAGCAAGAGATAGAATTAGTGCTAGTGAGCCTCATTTCCATCTCTTGAGCACTTGGTTTTGGTCAATCCCGTGGATTCAAATTTGTTACTCTCGGAGTCTTGTGCTCCTAGATGGCTAGGCGTGCTTGTGATTGCTCAACCAAGATTGTGAGCTGCACAAGAAGTTTGTAATCTCCATTCCTCGCCGAGGAATCCATAGTAAGTAACCTTGGGCTTGAGAGGTGATCTCGCCCTTGGAAGAGGAGCATAGGGGTTCTTGAGCACCGTCTCTCGAATCCTTCCTCAACGGAGATGTAGCACCTTCGGGTGTGAACTTCGGGAAACAAATCCTTGTCTCCTTCGTGTTAGTTTACTTGATTTCATTGCCCTTTGCTTGTGAGACTTCATTTCTAGGGTTTGAGCTCGATCTACTCACTCACGAGTTTCTAGTGAACTTTGTTTGTTGGATATCAACCTTAAGGAACCCCTGGTACTCATTCTCTAGCTCGATCTACTTTTCTTACAGAGTTTCTTGCAGTTTCGTTTCAGGTCGTTCAAACCCGGATATAGCTCCGGATACTCCGGACCACCAAACCCGGAGTATCCGGGCATATACCCGGAGTATCCGGGATAGTCTGCGTCTGACATTTTTGTTAAGTGTTTTAAATTGCAGATTGCCTATTCACCCCCCCTCTAGGCATCTTAAGATCCTTTCAATTGGTATCAAAGCTTGGCTCTCCATTCAAAGGGCTTAACCGTCCGGAGAGGTCAAGATGTCGGATGATGAAAAGAACCCGGTGAATCCGGTTGATGAAGGTGAAAAAGGCGATACCGGTGATAAAAGAGATAAGAAGGCAGAGCCATCCAACAACAAGAAGAAAGATAAGAAAAAGAATGGTGGAGATGAAAGTGAAGAAGAGACATCCGATGATGAGATGTCTTATGAGGAGTGGAAGGCATGGAGGAAAAAGAAGAAGGAGCAAAGGAAGAAAAAGACTACCTCCCGAGTTATCATTGACTCTAGTGATGACTCCGACACCGATTCCAAGAGAAGAGTCTCACGCTCTTCAAACAAGGGCAGCTCATCAAAGTCAAAAGGCAAAGGTGATTATCGAAGAGTTGCTCATGATTACACTTTTTCTCTACCTAGTGAGCACAATGCATCAATTCATATGGGCAAGCCACCCTTCTTTGATTGTACCGGATATAATCAATGGAAGACTAAGATGTTCGGTTATATGAATGCAATCCACAAGGATCTTTGGAAAGTTGTGGAAGTTGGGTGTGAAATTCCGGATGAAGATGAAACTCCAACACCGATTCAAGCATATGTGCTACAAAGGAATTTCCAAGCATTGAACATCCTACACACATCCGTGAGTCCCGAAGAGTTTGACAAGATAGAAGATGCACCAACCGCCAAAGATGCTTGGGACACTCTTCTAGTGAACCATCAAGGGTCAAGGAAAGTACGTGAATCAAGAATCAAAACTTTGGAAGATGAATTGAGCTTATTCTCCATGAAGAAGGATGAAGGTGTGAAAGAAATATATAACCGCATGAAGAAGATCACAAACCAAATCAAATCTCTTGGTGGTGACAAGTGGGGTGACCGTGAGATTGTGGACAAGCTCTTGACCGTGTATATGGCTAGGGATGTTACTCTACCTAGCTTGATTAGAGCCGAAAGAGGATTCAAACACTTCACCGCCGAGAATGTCCTTGGAAGAATTGAAGCTCACCATGATCAATTGAAGAGAGTCAAGATCAACCAAGATCTAGCCGAGCTTCAAGAACAAGCGGCTAAGAATAGTGGGTTGGCACTTCAAGCTAAGTCAAAAGGCAAAGAAAAGGCAAACCAATCCTCAAAAATTGATGGCACTAGTAGTGATGATGATGAAGAGCTTAATGATGAGCAAATGGCTTTCTTTATCAAGAACTTCACAAGAGTATTGAAGAAAGGCAACTTTAGAAACTTTGGGAAGAACAAGAAGTATGAGCCAAGAAGAAGATCTAATAGGCCGTATTTTGGGTGTAACAAAGTTGGGCATTTCATTGCCGATTGCCCAGAAGAGAAGAAGAAGAACAAAGACACCAAAGAAAGCACATCCAAGAGAGATAGATCAAGATACAAGAAGCAAGCCGGAGAAGCTCATCTTGGTCAAGAATGGGATTCACAACAAGAAAGTGAGTCCGAGAAAGAAGATGTTGCAACCATGGCTTTCAAGGCATCATCTCCACATCCTCCAAGCTTGTTTGAAGATCTCATCGACGATGAGGATGAAGATCCCATCATGTGCCTCATGGCTAAAAACTCCAAGGTAACATCTCCAATCTCATTGGACGATGAAATGGATAATGAAGTAGAAATTGCTAAACTAGTTAAGAAATATGGTAAAGGGGCCGCAACTAAAATGATGAAATTAGTTATGAAACTAGATGAAGCGGATGAGACTCTTGAGACACAAGAAGAATTGCTTAGACTTGAGAGAGAAAAATTCAAGGCTCTTGAAAAGGACCTCGCCTATGAAAGGGAGGAAAACAAGATGCTTGTGAACTCAATCAAAGTCAAGGATGCCACTCTTCTTGAGTTGGAAGAGTCACTCTCTAGTGAAAAAGAACAAGTGAATGATTTGACTAGAAAATTTTCTTTTGTCAATGACACTAACACTTTTCTAAGGAAAGATAATGAGAAACTTCAAGAGAGCCTAACAAGCTTACAAGCTAATCACACGGCACTTGAAGTTCAATTTAATACTCTTTGGGAAAGTGCTCCTAAGACTAGAGAAACATCTAATTCATCTAGTCCCTCTACTAGTAATGGTTGTGCACGGTGCTATAACATCGATATTCAAACTTGTGCTACTAATCATGTTTAGATGAATGCAATGAAGAAAGAAATCTCTAGACTCACTCATTTGTTGCAAGAAGAGGCTCCATCACATACTCAAGTCCCAAAGAAAATTCCCTTTACAAGGGTAGGTGAGTTTGAGAAACACACTAAGGGATTTGGGTCAAGATACATGAGCAAGTTTGGGTTTGAAGTGGGTAAGGGACTTGGTAGGAATGGGCAAGGTACCCCACATGCCATTCCATTTACCAAGAACAAGAACAAGACCGCCTTGGGTGCTCAAGGAGGTCTAGTGAACATGACCACTCCCATTCACAAGACAAATGATGTGATTCAAGAAAGTGGTCATGTCAACTTCATCAAGAGAGGTATAACATGTGATGAGGGTGCTAAGATTGTTGCATCCTCATTCAAAGAAGATAAGTTCATGGCCTCTAACCCAACTAAGATCAAGGCACAAGAATCATCTCATGTATCCTTTTATGCCGTTTATGTATTGACAAGGAACCACCGTGGTAAAGTGGTTGCCAAGTTTGTAGGACACCGTACATGGAACACAAAAGTGAAAAAGCATGTATGGGTGCCCAAAGTTCTTGTGACTAACATTAAAGGACCCAAGTATTGTTGGGTACCTAAAAGAAAAGAGTAACTTTGTTTTGTAGGGATACTCCTCCGGTGGATCAACTTGGGTGATTGATAGTGGATGCACAAATCATATGACCGGAGAAAGGAGTATGTTTGAAACAATAACCGCATCAAGTGGAGATCATTTCATTACTTTTGTGGGAAATCAAAAGGGAAGAGTGCTTGGTACCGGTAACATTAATCTAAACTCAAAGTTCACTCTCTCAAAAGTTCTTTTAGTTGAGTCACTTGGTTACAATTTGTTGTCCATCTCACAACTTTGTGATTCGGGCTTCAATTGTTTGTTCACTAACGAGGGTGTAACCATCATAAGAAGAAGCGATGACTCCGTTGCTTTCAAGGGGGTGCTCAAGGGAAAGCTCTGTCTTGTGGATTTTTCTCAAGAGAGGGCTCAACTTGATGCTTGCTTGATAGCAAAGTCTAGCTTGGGTTGGTTATGGCATCGCCGACTAGCTCATGTTGGGATGAGAAATCTCAACAAGCTTCTAAAGGGGGATCACATCCTAGGACTAACAAATGTTTCTTTTGAGAAAGATCGTGTATGTAGTGCATGCCAAGCCGGAAAGCAAGTTGGTGTTCCACATCCATCAAAGAGCATCGTCACCACCGTCAAGCCATTTGAACTTCTACATATGGATCTCTTTGGCCCGGTGGCGTACATTAGCATTGGTGGTAACAAATATGGTCTTGTTATTGTTGATGATTATTCTCGTTTCACTTGGGTATTCTTTTTGTATGACAAAAGTGTAGTGCAAGAGACTTTCAAGAAGTTTGCAAAAAGAGCTCAAAATGAATTTGAGACTAAGATCAAGAAAGTGAGAAGTGACAATGGCACCAAATTCAAGAACACTAATGTAGAAGAGTTTCTAGATGAAGAGGGCATTGGTCATGAGTTCTCGGTTCCATACACTCCTCAACAAAATGGAATTGTTGAGAGGAAAAATAGAACTCTCATCGAGGCCGCAAGAACAATGCTTGATGAGTACAAGATCTCGGATCAATTTTGGGCGGAAGCAATCAACACGGCATGTCATGCAATCAACCGCCTATATCTTCACAATATCTTGAACAAGACGGCATACGAGCTCCTACTTGGTAAAAAGCCTAATGTGTCTTACTTTAGAGTTTTTGGAAGTAAGTGCTTCATTCTTAACAAGAAGCCTAAGAACTCTAAGTTTGCACCTAAAGTTGATGAAGGTTTTCTTCTTGGTTATGCCTCAAATGCTCATAGGTATCGTGTTTTCAACAAAACCTCCGGTTGTGTTGAAATAGCGTGTGACGTGACATTTGATGAATCTAATGGCTCTCAAGGGGAGCAAGTTGATAATGTTGTAGGAATGGAAGAATCATCAAGTCAAGCTATCAAGAAGTTGGCGATTGGTGAAATAAAGCCTCAAGAACAAGTGGACAATGACGATGATGATGTGTTGATGTTTCAAGGGCCATCTACCTCTACATCCGCTGCAAAACCCGAAAACTCCAGATATGAAGCCGGAGACTCCGGACATCTTGACCGGAGTATCCGGACTCCAGACCGGAGTATCCGGGCTACTCAAGCTGAGGCATCAACCCAACATCAAGATCAGTCTCAAGATGGTAGAGATGCTGAACCAATCCAACATCAATCCTCCATTCCACATCCAAGAGTTCATCACATAATTCAAAAAGATCATCCCGTGGATAATATCCTTGGAAGTATAAGTAAAGGGGTAACCACTCGATCTCGTTTGGCTACTTTTTGTGAACATTACTCGTTTGTTTCTTCCTTGGAACCTCTTAAGGTGGAAGAAGCATTGGATGATCCGGATTGGGTGATGGCTATGCAAGAGGAATTGAACAACTTCACTCGGAATGAAGTCTGGTCCTTAGTAGAAAGACCCATGCAAAATATCATTGGAACCAAATGGGTCTTTCGAAACAAACAAGATGAACATGGCGTGGTAACAAGAAACAAAGCAAGATTGGTTGCTCAAGGCTACACACAAATCGAAGGTTTGGATTTTGGTGAGACTTATGCTCCCGTAGCTAGGCTTGAGTCAATTCGTATCTTGCTTGCCTTTGCTACTCACCATGATTTCAAGCTATATCAAATGGACGTGAAGAGTGCTTTCCTTAATGGACCAATCTCCGAATTGGTATATGTTGAGCAACCACCGGATTTTGAAGATCCAAAATTCCTAAACCATGTCTACTTGCTCCATAAGGCGCTCTATGGGCTCAAGCAAGCCCCTAGAGCATGGTATGAATGCCTTACGGACTTTCTCTTAAGAAAAGGCTTTGAAATAGGCAAAGCCGATCCTACTCTTTTCACTCTCAAAGTTGATAAAGATATCTTTGTGTGCCAAATATATGTCGATGACATTATATTTGGCTCTACTAACAAAACTTGGTGCGATGATTTTAGTAGGATTATGACAAAGAGATTTGAGATGTCTATGATGGGTGAGTTGACCTTCTTCCTCAGATTTCAAATCAATCAACTCAAGGATGGCACTTTCATTAGTCAAACCAAGTACACCAAGGATATGCTCAAGAAGTTTGACATGGAAAATGCCAAGCCCATCAAAACTCCCATGCCAACCAATGGGCATCTTGATATAAATGAAGATGGCAAGGCCGTGGATCAAAAGGTATATCGCTCCATGATTGGATCCCTTCTTTACCTTTGTGCATCTAGGCCCGATATTATGCTTAGTGTGTGCATGTGTGCAAGATTTCAAGCTAATCCGAAAGAATATCATTTGATGGCGGTTAAGAGAATCCTAAGATATTTAGTTTTCACTCCTAACCTTGGTTTATGGTATCCCAAGGGCTCATCTTTTGATTTACTTGGCTATTCCGATTCGGATTATGCCGGTTGCAAAGTGGATCGAAAGAGCACTACGGGGACTTGTCAATTCCTTGGCCGGTCCTTAGTAGCTTGGAGCTCTAAAAAGCAAAACTCGGTTGCCTTGTCCACGACGGAGGCCGAATATGTCGCCGCCGGTGCATGTTGTGCACAACTTTTGTGGATGAGACAAACGTTGAGTGACTTTGGTTGTCATTTTGATGCAATTCCTCTATTTTGTGATAATGAGAGTGCAATCAAGTTAGCAAACAAACCCGTACAACACTCCTGAACAAAGCACATAGATATTTGTCATCATTTCTTAAGGGATCATGAGGCTAAGGGAGATATTGCTTTACAACATGTAAGCACCGACGGGCAACTTGCTGATATCTTCACTAAGCCTCTAGATGAGTCAAGGTTTTGTGCTTTGAGAAGTGAATTAAACATCTTGGATTCTCGTAACCTAGCTTGAATTACTGCATACACTTGAGTGATCATAGATTAAGTGGTTCTCAAAACAAAAAGTTCTTGAAAACTTTCAAATTGTGTGACCTTTGTTTTATAAAAAAAATTTGGTTATTCACTTTGCTCACTTGAGATCATTGTTCTCCTTGATTGAATGTTGGCTGATCTCAAGTTGAGTAATTTCTCTCACACCATTAGATCCTCAAAATCTATCTATATCAAATCCATCTAGATCAAGTTCCTTGGAGTTCTTTTCTGCTCAGTCTCAAGGGGAGCCGGAGTCTCCGGCCCAGGGCCCGGAAACTCCGGACTATCCGGATACTCCGGCCCTGAGGCCGGATACTCCGGATATTTGGAATTTACTATATATACCGCGGGGAGGGTCGGGGTAAACGGTTCCCTTCAGTCTTTTTACCACAGTCGCCGCCCCCCTTCTCTCTACTCTCCCAGTCATGTCCTAGGGGCGATTTCTACCTTCCAAGCATCACGAACTCGTCAATCTTTGAAGGAAGGCTCTTCTCCCCTCCGGAAACTCCGGGGAGGCCTTGGATTTGAAGTTCCCGTGCTCTCAACGGTCTCAAAGGTATTTTGAACTTCGGATCGCCCAATCTCCCAATGTCGTAGGTTTCTTTGAAAAATCTTTAGGGCATATCTTCCTAGCATGTGTAGGAACCTTTGGCTCAAGTTTCATTCAAATCCCATGGTCAAATCCTTAGATTTTTGAAACTTAGGGTTTCAGGTGCTCCTGTCCGGATACTCCGGATATACACCCGGATACTCCGGACCCTCTGGGCCGGAGCCTCCGGGGATATACCCGGAGTCTCCGGACTTGATCACCACCAGCACATCTTTTTCTTCCCAATTCTATCCAGCTTGGTCTTGATCTTTGTTATCTATCCTTAGGCATGGTGAGGCCACGCGCTGGTGAGTCCTTGGAGGATGCAGAACAAAGAAGGCAAAAGCGCCGTCATGATCCTCACACTCAAAGAGAAGATGCTCCTCGAAATCCTCCAAGAGAGCTGCGCCCACGTCATCGTGCGGGCAAGGAACCCGCTGGTAGTAGTTCAAGAAAGGAGCCAAGGAAAGCTCCATACATTTTGCAAAGCCGAGCCGCGGCTCCTCCATCCCGTCCAACTCTGACAAGCAAGGGTATTGCTCATGACATATGTCCTAAGACCCCTCCTCGCTTGGTAGTTGAGTACTCTCCTGGGCAGCGCACTTATCCTAACATTCCAAGGCTTCATCGACCTGGGATAGTGCCTGGCTTCACAGTAGAGATGGAAAGAAACTATTACAAGCAAGATGTGGCACTTAGGGAGGCACGCAAAGAGAAAGTTTACAGATATGACAAGAGTGAAGGTCTTGAGCGGCGCTTTTGGTGCAAGCTTCATGAAGACTTCTATTCTTCAGTTGTGATGCGTAAGTCTCGTGCTCCCATTGTTCATTGCAAGTATGTTGATTGGAAATATTATGAGAATATGAAGGATCCATTCTTTAATGAGGCTATGGAAAAGTGCAAGGAGATGGGTCTCTATGATATTATGGGTTTTCGCTATGATTGGAATGAGGAGATCCTTGCTCAATTTCATTCTTCTTTATATTATGATGAAAATGAGATTGCATTTAATTGGACCACCGAAGGAGCAAAATATGGAGTGGATTACATGACCTTCTCTAGGTTACTTGGACTTGGCACTAAGGATGAGAAGAGAGATCCCATTCATGTTGAGGAACAACTCAAGACATATCAAGTACCCACCTTGTTCTACAATCCTATTTGTGCTCAAGAAGGAAAGGCAAACCATCTCTTGCCGGTTTACTATGCAATGAATCAATTCTTTAGAGCAACCATTGATGCAAAGGATGGTGATCCCGTGGCACTTAGATACTATGCAGTGAATCTTCTAGCCCGGACTTTGCCAAGTGGTAGACCTTTCTGCATTATGGACTTCATTTGGAATGAGCTAAGAAGGACTATGATTGAGGCCAAGAAGTCCCTTCCTGCTGCACCATACATCATGTATATGATAGAGAGGGTGACCAAGGTCACATTTCTAAAGACAGTTAAGCATGAGCCTCTTCACTTGCGTGCCCGCTCAGGTGATGCACCACCTCCTCCTCCAGCTCATGCCGGTGCAACAAGGAACCCAAGACATGATCCTGCTCCATCTTCTGTGGGTGCCTCTTCATCGTCTCGTCACCATCATCATGACTCCTTTGTGAAGAGGGCCCTCCGCAGCTTATTTGGGATGTGTAGGAATATTGCAAATGATGTGCATGAGAACACAAGGTCCATCAATGAGATTTGGGGTCATTTGGGACTTCCTTTGGATCCTCACCGCGAGCTCCCGGACTTTGATGATCCATTTGCTGAGTGGGATGCCGCCGATGAGGCTTCTATTGCCGCTACTCATGCTCCACTTCCACGTGCTCATCGTCAGCCCCGTTCTCCTCGTCGCCGTGCTTCTTCTTCCTCCCGCCGTGCTCCTCCAAGTGACCAAGAGATCTTTGATGAGGAAGAGGAGACCGAAGAAGATGAGCCCATAGGCTATCGTGAGCACCCCGACTCCGATGAAGATGAGGATACCTCCGAGGATGCCGCTCAAGATGAAGATGATGAGTAGATGAACTTCATGCTTCTTTTCATTCCCTTTTTGGCACTTGATGACAAAGGGGGAGTGAAAGGCCATTTATGTACTCATTTGGGCATGTGTCGCCCTTGTATCCCTTTGTTTCGAACTCATGTCGTTTTATTTACGTTTTGAACTTCCTTGATCCTTTGTAAGGACTATGTGGTGTGAGAACCTTGTAATGTGTGCTACTCTGTGTTTAGCTATCGAACTTGGGTTTATTCTAAGAAATTTCTGCTAGTATGTGTCTTGTTTGAGCTCACTGACTGCTGTTTTTCTGTTTTTCTGTGTTCTGGCTCAGAAGGGCCGGATACTCCGGGCTACAGGCCGGATTCTCCGGATTCCTTATCCGGAATCTCCGGACCTATACCCAGAGTCTCCGGGTCCAGCTGACAGATACACATTTTATTGAGTGGATAACATGTCATATGCATCACACTTGTCTTTACACTCACTTGTTCACCCCACTGTAAAACATATAAGAGCTTTTGTAGTTCTCTTGATATATATGCCAAGATTGTTGACATGACAAGTCAAATTTAAAATTCAAAGTTCATGGCATACATTAAGGGGGAGCTCTTATATGCTAGATGTTTATCGCTTTATGATTATCAAATGAGTTACATGTGGGTTGTCATCAATCACCAAAAAGGGGGAGATTGAAAATGATCTAGGCCCCTAAGTGGGTTTTGGTGTTAATGACAAAACACATGTGCATTTAATTGTGTAATTGAGCGTGTGTGCAGGTGGTGAGTTTGTATAGGTGAATCAAGTAACGATGTACGACCCCTCAAAAAGGAAATGAAAAAGCGGAGTTCAAAGAATACTCATGGAATTAGATTTTATATTTGAATTTTGAGTATAGGAACGCCATACTATCAAGAGGGACTTGATTCAAGGGCTTTGATTTGAAACTAGTGCTCAAGAGAACCTAGACAAACACTTGTGAGCCACAAAACAACTCAAAGGAGCAAAAACCGGAGTTTTTCCCCTGCCATACCCGGATACTCCGGGTATAGGGCCGGATATCCGGACCCCGTTGCCCGGAGTTTCCGGGCTCTGTTCAAAGTCTGAAAACCTAGGGTTGCCCGGAGTCTCCGGGCATATACCCGGAGTCTTCGGGTACCCCTTCGCCCAACGGCTCTTTTGAGGCTGAAGAGTATTTATACCCCCTCCTATCCCTTCAGCCTCTTACTCTTGCCACTTTGACGAGCTGATCACAAACCTAAGCCAAAAAGAGCTCTCTCACTCTCCCTTCTCCATTCTTGAGTGATTCCCTTGAGGGATTTGAGTGAGAAGCAAGCAAGAGAAAGAATTAGTGCTAGTGAGCCTCATTTCCATCTCTTGAGCACTTGGTTTTGGTCAAACCCGCGGATTCAAGTTTGTTACTCTTGGAGCCTTGTGCTCCTAGACGGCTAGGCGTGCTTGTGATTGCTCAACCATGATTGTGAGCTGCACAAGAAGTTTGTAATCTCCATTCCTCGCCGAGGAATCCATAGTAAGTAACCTTGGGCTTGAGAGGTGATCTCGCCCTTGGAAGAGGAGCATAGGGGTTCTTGAGCACCGTCTCTCGAATCCTTCCTCAACGGAGACGTAGCACCTTCGGGTGTGAACTTTGGGAAACAAATCCTTGTCTCCTTCGTGTTAGTTTACTTGATTTCATTGCCCTTTGCTTGTGAGACTTCATTTCTAGGGTTTGAGCTCGATCTACTCACTCTCGAGTTTCTAGTGAACTTTGTTTGTTGGATATCAACCTTAAGGAACCCCTGGTACTCATTCTCTAGCTTGATCTACTTTTCTTACAGAGTTTCTTGCAGTTTCATTTCAGGTCGTTCAAACCCGGATATAGCTCCGGATACTCCGGACCACCAAACTCGGAGTATCCGGGCATATACCCGGAGTATCCGGGATAGTTTGTGTCTGACATTTTTGTTAAGTGTTTTAAATTGCAGATTGCCTATTCACCCCCCTCTAGGCATCTTAAGATCCTTTCAGGAATCCTTCCTTAAATCTTCATTTGCTTTGCTTAATCCCGAAGTATCTTGATCTCATCTTTGTGGGCTTGGTCCTTTGGGCTCTCTTGGAGGATGGATGTGCATGAATGGGCTTCGAATCAACATGGGCTTTGGTCCTTCCTTTGGGCTTTGGCCTTCGTCTTTCTCTGTGTTAGCGCTCGATCACGGGCCTCGTCATTTCATGCTCCAAAATAGGCCAAAAACCTGCAAAAATGAAGTTCCTCCAAAATATATGTGCAAATGTGAAAATGACCAATAATTAGGCCGGGGTTAGGACGGTTAGTGATTTTGATATTAAATTCATGCCATTATCAAGTATAAACAAGGGATAAAATGGGTACTTAAGGAGTACCAACACTATTCCTTGTGAAGAAAATTAGAGAGAAACACTTGGGAGCAGAAAACCTACTGTGACCGGTATGACCGGTCCAGCCGACCGGTCTGACCGGTCGGGTCCAACAGCTAGTTTATTTGAATCGACCGGTCTGACCGGTCTAACACTGACAGAGGAACGGCTAGTTTTTGAGAGAGGGGTATTTATACCCCACACCCTCATCCATTCGTGGGGCTGATGCCATTACATTCCAGAGCCATCTCTGAGCCGTGAAAGCACTTGAGAAGTCCTCCCCAACCTCTCTTTGTGAGATTTGAGTGAATCAAGACTAGATCCTTGAGTTGGGTTCAGTGAAACCTTTGCTAAGAGAGCAATTTGTGCAGTGAGAGCATAAGCCCAAGCTTGACCACTTGCGGTTGCATCGCCAACTTGTTGAAGCATTTGATACCCTTGGAGGTGAAGCCTCCTAGACGGCTAGGCGTCGCCGGCTAGGCGTCGCCGGCTAGCTCCCAAACTTGTGGTGAGCAGCAGCAAGTTTGTTGCAGCAGCGATCATGTGTCACGAGGGCACATGGTCATATAGTGGAAAGGAGGAGATAGCTTGACCTTGTGGTCGCCATAAGCTTCCTCAATGGAGAGTAGGATTCACATGTGGTGAATGTGGTGAATCCGAACTTCGGTGAAACAAATCTCTGTGTCTCCTTTGCATCATCTTCATTTAGTTAGCCTCACACTTTTGTGCTCTAGCTCTATTTGTGCTTCCGCTTCGATCTACTTGGTTTCGTTGTTTCTGTGTGTGCAGGGTTAAGAAATATTATTGAAGGCACTTACAGTAGCACCACATCAAGTTTCATTTGTGCTAGAGCTAGAAAAGGGGAGAATTAACTTTGTTTGTGCAGGTTCTGCGTTGGACCGGTGTGACCAGTCTGCCCAACCGGTCTGACCGATTGGAGCGTTGGTTTCCTGTTACTAAGTCTAGGACCGGTCTGACCGGTCGGTGGCTGACATTTGGTTTAAGTGTTTTAATTTGCAGGATTAGTTTTAAACGCCTATTCACCCCCCTCTAGGCGACATCACGCGATTAAAATACTTTTAATTGGTATCAGAGCTACGGTCTCCGGATTGAAGCTTAACCACTTGGAGAATCGCGATGTCGACGCCACGTGAGGTACCATTTGAGCCACTTCATTGCAATGGCTCAAACTATCCTTCTTGGTCTGCTCATATGCTTAATGTTCTAAGGACCATGGGCCCTTTCGTTGAGCATGTTGTCAAGACAAATGTCCTTCCCAAGGACGTTGATGATTTGTCCAAATTATCAATCGAGGAAAGGGAATGTTTGTCTTGCAACCGTCATGTTATTGACTTCTTGTTAGAGTATATGGACAGAGAACTCTCATAATCTATACAAGAGGAGAGATTATTGCAAAAGACATGTAGTAATGCTTATCATCTTTGGAAGTTTTTGGAAAAGATATATGAAGATGAAAGAGATGATGAAGATCAAGAAGAAAAAGAAGAAGAGTCACTAGAGGAGTATTCTACTGCAACAATAAATACACATCCACTTGTGACTTCTTCCGATGATCAAGGAGCAAGATCAAATATGTCTGCTGGTTCCCGTTGGAACCGGTCAGACTAGTCGGCCAGACCGGTCATACCAGAGGGCAGCGCAAAGAAAGCAAGAAATGCTCTCGTAGGCGATCAAGACAAATTTCAGCTGGGTCAGCATCCTCAAATGATGTTGATCACCAATGCTTGATGGCCAAAGGCAACAAAGAACATGTCCAAGAAGTCGAGAAAATAAAAGCTATAAGAAAGGAGCTTGAATGTCTCAAGCTCAACTATGACCTCTTGGTAAGCAAATCGGAAACCTCTTCTGCAAATTCTTGACATCGTATAGATTCATTGCAGAAGGAGAATCAAGTGCTCAAGGCTAAATTGGAGAAGCTCTCAAGTGAGCATGTGATCCTGCAAGGAACTCATATGGAACTTGAAAAGTCCTATGAGAAGCCTGTGGAATCACATGTGATGATTGAAATGGCTCATGAGGTTATGGTTAACACGGTAAAATCCTATGAACCTCTCACACACACTTGCACATGCTCACATGTTCAAATTGATTTGACTTGCACTAAACCATGTTGTTCTCAAGCAAGCCAATCTAGTATTGAGCAAGTGTTTGTAGAATCTTGTGATGACTTCATAGCACAAGAAAATGAAGATCTTATGTGTGAAGGAAAAAGGCTCAAAGAAGAAGTAACCAAGTTGAAGGGCAAGGGGCAAGTGAGACCATCTCAAGATAACCGCGATCCCGTGGTGAAGAAGCCTGAAATGGGTTCAAACTTCACTAGCTCAGCTCCACAACAAGGTCAAAAGAGCATCAAGCACAAGATTCCTAGAAAGAAAACTCTAGAACACATTAAGTGCTTCAAGTGTCTAGAGAAGGGGCACTATGCAAGATTTTGTCAAATGAAATCAGATGTGGAAGCTCAACTCTCAAGAAATCAAAAGAAGCTTCCAGAAAATAGAATATGCCATGGATGCAAGAAATTGGGGTATATGGTTCACTGCAGTCCACAGCAGTACATGTCTGACCAGACCGGTCAGACCGGTCATACCCGACCGGTCAGACCGGTCCAGGCCAGTGCAACTGCTGGACCTCTCAAGAAGCCCACAAGAAGCACACTTGCACCCAAAAGTCTGTTGATGCCTAGAAGCCCAAAATGCAAGTCAAGAGCACCTTTGTCAAGCTCAAACATCAAATTTGCTATATATGTCGGGCAAAAGGTCATATGAGCAAGGATTGCCCAAATGGTAAAGTACTTAACTCAAAACTTGTTAAATATGACTTTGCTAAACTTGGGAGGGACAAAATGAGTACTTATGCTACTAAGGTGATTCAATCACCGAATGCTAGCATAAGAGCTATTTGGGTTCCCAAGTCAATTGTGACTAATGTGGTAGGGTCAAACAAGAGTTGGACACCAAAGAATGCTTGAAAAAGCTTTCAGGAACATGGAGATGCATTGCAGAGCTTGGTGCATATACGGATATTGCAAATTCAAGATAATGACCAAGTCTATAGAATTATTACATAACTTCATCCAATGTCATCTCGGTAACTCGTTTTCAATTCTGTGTATCTTAGTCACTTGGCTCTAGATGAGAACAAGGGTATCACTTGTGACACTCTAAATAGTTACTAAGGCATACTATTTTGAGTTACTCCTCATTTGCTGTGAGATATGTTTAATGGTTCTTCTGTAGAGCAATGTCTTGTTTTACTTACAGGTATAAACACACACATGAAGAATCTCTAAATTGAGGCAAGACATGAAAGAATTGAAGCATTCTGCAGTTTGACTGGTGTGACCGGTCTGACCGGTCCACCACACTGGTCTGACCGGTGTGAACCAGCAAGCTGCAACAGTAAAGCCAAGTGTGTAAAACCAAGTGTGTAAAGATTCTTACAAATTCTTTTTTCAAGAGTGAATGTTTCTAGTACTATCTCATGGGGTAATGTACTACAGGCAGTAAGAAATTCTAGCACAATTTCATTTCATATCTTGTTCATGTGCTTTGTGACAAAAATTTTGAAGTGACCTCTTTCAGTTCCTTAACATGGATCCAGTGCATTGAAAGAAATTTAAAACTCTTATGCACTTAATTAAAAGGAGAGATCACTTTACAATTTGTGTCTTTAAGACTAACATCCTTTTGAGTGAACTTGTAGTCTCATATATTGTGAATGATGCTCCATATTAATCTGAGAATTTATCTGAATCATCATAAGATCGAGTCAAGTCAAATAGTCTGAAGATGATGAAGACCTGGAGCTATACAAGTTGGAACTTCCGACACAAATGTCGGAACTTCCGATGAGTATCGGAAGTTTCAAGTTTCTTCCGACAAGGGGTTCTCGGGAAACTGTCTCTGGACAGACCGGTCCGACCGGTCTAACCTAGAGCAGTGCAACAAAAGCTTGGAAGATGAGGAACTGGATCTAAATCAAATTTATATAAAATAGTTTTTCACTCAAGGACCACAATTTGAGTATATTCAAAGTGACAGTAAGGATCATAAGCTAAATTTCAATTTTTGCTATATCACTTGTGTCTTTACCAAGTTTGTGATTAAGCCTCCCATGTCTTTAATTAGATAAAGTGCTTCGCATTTAAGACATTCAAAATCTTAAGCACTGCTTTAGGGGGAGCTTATTCTCAAACTTGCGTCAATATGGGACTAACAATTTCTTTGAGTAAATTTTGTAGTCTCATGTATTTGATTATGCTTTTTTGGATCCAATGTGGTCTCATCAAATTTATTTGACTCTTGGATCATAATATTCATGCTAGCATAATCATTAGTGCTTTGCAAATGTTGAGCACTACTTCTCTTCTTTAAGAAATAGTGTTTGAGCTTAATTCGTTATATGCATAAGGTTGATGGCTTAGAGGCAAAGGTATGTTTTCTAGAACACTTTATACTACCTTTGAGCATCTAGGCCACTTTATTTTGCTAGTGTGTGCATTTTCATGTCTTATGTGACATAGGTTAACATTCAACTAGCATGATAGGAAATGTGAGGATAGAATTTGTTTTTGGTCATTGTGACCCAATGGTTCTATTTGTGACTATTGTTACCTTTGATCGATTGTTGGCTAGTCACAAACGGTAAAATTTTCTCAAGTCCATAAATTCCAAAATCTATCTCTCTAATTCTCTTAGAAGTATCAAGAAAAGCTTGGAACAATGAAACTATAATCAATATCTATCTAGTTTCCCAGCCTATATCTCATATCAAAGTCTTCTAAGAGAAACCTCAGCCTTTGAACTCAATTCCTAGCTGCCAGGAGGAGACCGGTCTGGCCGGTCGGCCCAACGGGTCTGACCGGTCTGGCCTGGCAGTTACCTTTTTACCCCTCCCCCTCACGGGTAACACAGTAAAACTTTCTCTTTTCACTCTCCACCGACATCCTTCACTGTGCCCTTCTCTCCTCCGCGCACAAGGCACCCCATTGGCAATTTCAAGATTCAACCAAGGATGAAGGTGTTCCTTTGGGGGATTTGGTGCACATCACCAGCCTGACCGCTTTACCAAACCGGTCCTTCGTTTTCTCCATCAAAATCTTGGTCTAAAGGTACTCTACACCTTGTTCTTCATCGATCTACTTATCTAGGCTGTAGATTTGAAATCCCTTTGGTAGAACAACTCCTGCTACATCCTAGAACCTGCCCCTAGAAGATCTTTCATTTTCGTTATTTTGGAAGATTTCACAACCTAGGGTTGGACTGGCCCGACCGGTCTAACCGGTCTGACCAGTGAAACCCTAGGTCGTCATTTTAGACAATGTGTTCAACACATCTATGCTAGGATTGATCTAGATCTCCAGTAAAATTACTCATGATCAAATTCTTGCTTAAGGACTGGCCTTGGAGCCATTGGCTCTGTTCTGGGTGAGACCGGTCTGACCAGTTGCCCAGACCGGTCTGACCAGAACAGACCCAATTGCTGCAATTTGGTTCCAAATCTTTCCACAATCCAATGCCAATCTATTCCTGTGGTCTCATATCATTTTAATCCATCTCTTGGACCCAGGATCTGCAGCAAAATGACTGGGGGACATGAGAGGAGGACAAAGCGCAGATTTGACAGTGGTTGAGCAAATCAAGATGAGAGTGGTTCTAGTCGTCCTGATGTGATCAGTGGCAGGGAGCTAAGACCCAGGGAGAGAAAGAGGGCAGCAGCAGCTAACATAGTGGTTCTAGTCGTCCTCTAGTGATGAGGATGATGTGGAGGACTCCCCTTATAGGGTTGAGCAAAGGAGTGGGAAGGCTCCAGCAGATGAGAACAGCAGTGAGGAAGAAGAAGAAGCTGCTAAAGATGATGAGGAAGAAGTGGAAAGTGAGGAAAGGGAAGAAAATCTCACTTATCTAGTTATACAGAGGCTTGTAAGACTTGGCTCAAGAAAATATGTTGATTATTCTGGAAAAGGGATGACAAGGGAAGTAAAAAGGTGGAGAAGCATTGATCCCTATCCTAAGCCAAAGACCTCAACTGATCCCAGATTTCACACCTTGTACCAGCAGGACTTTTATGAGTCTGTGATTTTGAGGGACAGGAAGATTGCTATTGAGGTACAGTGTGTTGATTGGAGGAGCGTGGAAAAGACTAATGATCCTCTGTTCCAGCAAATTATAGATGCATGTGAGAGCAAACATGTCAAGGATCTCATGGGATTTCAGAAGGATTAGAACAAGGAGCTCATTGCCCAATCCTATGCCACTGTGCATTTTGGATATCTGAAAGGTGATAGGGCCATGTTCTGGATGACTGAGGGAAACTACTATAGAGTTACATTTGCTCAGTTCGTTCGTGTGCTTGGGCTTGACAGGCATGATGCAAACATGCCCAAGATTCATAATCAACCTGTTCTCCCAAAGGATGAAATGAAATTCATGTATCCTAGGAGTGAGACAGGAAATGCAGGAAAAGCGACCGAGCTCTACAGCTATTACTCCAACATAAATCGGTTGCTCAGAAATACAATATCTCAGAGAGGTGGCAACCCATCAGATATATCACTTCATGCAAAGAACTTGCTGGCATGATTTGGGCCAAATGGAGAAGAATTCAGTGTGGCTGATCATATACGGGAGGAAATCAAGTACATCTCAGAAAACCCACTGAAGATCTGTGCCTATGCACCATATTTGATGGAATTGATTGAAAAGGCAACAAAGACCAAATATCAAACGGATGTAGAACATGTGTCTTTACGCCCTAAGATGCCTAAGCATAGGAGGGAGCCATCACCTCACAGATACTCAGAAGCTGAAGATGACATGGATATAGAAGAAGAAGAGGGAGAGCAGCACACTCTGCAGTAGCAGCCATCCCGTGCTGTGCAGACTGGGACCGGTCTGACCGGTCTCGGCCTGAGCAGCATAGACACAGGCACGACTCCTCCTCTCCTATCAAGAAATTGATTAACCTATTTGTCGGGGTGTGCAAGAGCCAGAGAGACATTGAGGTTGAATAGCAGAGGCAGTGGAGGGCAAGCAAGAAAGAAAGAGATTTTATGAAGATGATGCACAATGCAATGAATCTGCAGCCGCCTCGCTCACATGTTTCTCCTTCACCTCCTGAGGAAGAGATCCCATCAGTAGAGACTATAGTTCAGGGACATATGGACTCCGGATATTTTGAGCAGTACGGTCATATCTTCTAACCGGATGTCAGTGGTCCTTCTCATGCAGCTCCACCACCTCCTGGAGAAGGAGTGTTTGGCACGTACCCAGAGTATTTCTATGGAGGAGCAGGACCTTCACATGAGACATCTCGCCCTTCTGCAGCTGATCAATTCGCTGCTCGCATATCCGATGTTGTGTTTGGCCACCACTGGGATGATCATTCCCCTTTGGGTGGAAATGGAGGAAATGGACAGTGATGGGCAACCTTGTTACTTCTCCCAGCCCCTTTTATGGTGATGGATGATAAAGGGGGAGAAGAACAGGATTAAAGCTTGAAGAGGAAGAGAATATTGGAGCAGGAGACAAAGAGAGAGTTTCAGTTAAGAGTGGTGCATCTTTTTCTGACAGACCGATCTGACCGGTCTGATGGACCGGTCTGACCGGTTTGTACTCTGTAACTCTGAAACTGTAATAATTTCATATCTGTCATATGTGGACTTGAGGACATTTGTATTTATGCTAATGTGTGTAATAGACCTATTTATGCCATTTAAGTGATATTTTGATAGTGTGGTACAATTGTTTGATGTAATGCGATTTTTGGGATGGCTGTCTGGGGCAGACCGGTCTGACCGGTCTGTGCGACCGGTCTGACCGATAGGCACCAGACAGAGCCACTTTCTTTTCATTATGCTGAATTAATTTATATTGTCATATGCATCACGTGTAGAATTTTGTGTAGGCACACATACACTTTTGCACCCCACGGATGTTGAGATTTAGGGGGGAGTTCCTTTTTTCTTTGATTTGTGCAATTTTGGCATGTGAGGACAAATATGTTGAATTTCATTCATTTGCACAAATTAAGGGGGAGCTCAAATTAAATCTGAGAATTCAAAAGTGTTATTGAATATCTTTTGTAAGCTTTAATCGGTTTGTCATCAATCACTAAAAAGGGGGAGATTGAAAGAGCATCTAGGCCCCTAGTGGGTTTTGGTGTATTGATTGACAATACGATTAAAGAACTAACTTATTTGCATGAGATTATGAGTAGGTATTTAATTTATGAAATAATATAGCTCATGTATTGCAAGCAAATGTGAATATCCCATTGGCAATCATTATATGTGACAAGCTAGAATGAGAAAGAAAAATGGAAGAGCAAGATATTTATGATTGATATGAAAGCTCTAAATTGTTGAAACTTGTTAGTTTATGTGGGACTTAAAGTGGCAAGCAAAGTTGTAAAAGAAAATTGAGAGCAAGGTATTCAAGGTTGATATAAGTGCTCCGATATCTATTGAAGGCTTGTTCAACTTGTGATGGGATTCATATGACAATCAAAGGTTATGAGAATGAGACATGATATGTTGTTGCATAGTCTCAAATTGGAAAGACTTGTCATATGAGATGAATATTGTTGTCAAGGGAAGCAAGCAAGAGAAAAGTGAATGAGACATGAATTGATGTGCATATGTTGTCTCAAATTGGAAAGCTTGCATATGAAATTAAATGGTGAATTTATATTAGTAAAGAAGATTTCATGCATGACACAAATCAATGTGAAGTTCAAAATGGACGGCTAGGATGAAGGTAGAGAGGAACGAGAGGCGTGTTTCAAGAGGCTACGCAAGCATCGGCTTGGGGGGGGAGCAAGAAAACTGATACGGGTCAAAATACCGGAGATCCTAGAGTCATAGAGAGCTCTATGTTGAAGAATGTCATTATTTGGAAAATGGAAGTGACTTGTGAATCAAAGGTGGATTTCATTCTTATATGAAGGAAGATTCAAAGTCACTAGCTCAAGCAAGCATGCTCACTGAAATTAAGGATGTTGACAACCTCAAGATATTGATTGAAAAAGTTCGGCTTGATCAAGACACGAAACTCAAGTGTTGTGATGTGTCATTTTATGTGAACTTGAGTATAGGATGCCGTACTATAAAGGGGGATGCAACATCAGTGGTTTGACATTACCAAAAGTGCTCATAGCTATCCCATGTGAGAAAAATCAGAGAGAAACACTTGGGAGCAGAAAACCTACTGTGACCGGTCTGACCGGTCTTGCCGACCGGTCTGACCGGTCAGGTCCAACGGCTAGTTTATTTGAATCGACCAGTCTGACCGGTCTCGGGGACCGGTCTAACACTGACAGAGTAACGACTAGTTTTGAAAGAGGGGTATTTATACCCCACACCCTCACCCATTCGTGGGGGCTGATGCCATTACATTCCAGAGCCATCTCTGAGCCGTGAGAGCACTTGAGAAGTCCTCCCCAACCTCTCTTTGTGAGATTTGAGTGAATCAAGACTAGATCCTTGAGTTGGGTTGAGTGAAACCTTTGCTAAGAGAGCAATTTGAGCAGTGAGAGCATAAGCCCTAGCTTGAGCACTTGCAGTTGAGTCGCCAACTTGTTGAAGCATTTGTTACTCTTGGAGATGAAGCCTCCTAGATGGGTAGGCATCGCCGGCTAGCTCCCAAGCTTGTGGTGAGCAGCGGGAAGTTTGTTGCAGCAGTGATCATGTGTCACGAGGGCACATGGTCATATAGTGGAAAGGAGGAGATAGCTTGACCTTGTGGTCGCCATAAGCTTCCTCAACGGAGAGTAGAATTCACACGTGGTGAACGTGGTGAATCCGAACTTCGGTGAAACAAATCTCTGTGTCTCCTTTGCATCATCTTCATTTGGTTAGCCTCACACTTTTGTGCCCTAGCTCTATTTGGGCTTCCGCTTCGATCTACTTGGTTTCGTTGTTTCTATGTGTGCAGGGTTAAGAAATATTATTGAAGGCACTTATAGAAGCACCACATCAAGTTGCATTTGTGCTAGAGCTAGAAAATGGGAGAATTAACTTTGTTTGTGCAGGTTCTGCATTGGACCGGTTTGACCGGTCTGCCCAACCGGTCTGACCGGCCGGTTGGAGCATTGATTTCCTGTTACTAAGTCTAGGGCCGGTCTGACCGGTCTGTTCGACCAGTCTGACCGGTCGGTGGCTGACATTTGGTTTAAGTTTTTTAATCTGCAGGATTAGTTTTAAACGCCTATTCACCCCCTCTCTAGGCGACATCACGCGATTAATGTCCTTTCAGGCCCAAGGGGAGCCCACCTAGGGGGCACCCCCAGGGGCTATAAAAGCAACCGGGGGGGTGCCCAAGGGATCTAACCCTAGCCCCTCTCCTTGGTCGCCGCCCCCTCTTGCATGCCGCCCCTCCTACGCGCCTAAGCCTTAGGTCGCCCTCGCGGACCTAGCAGTCCGGAGCGCGACGCTTCTTCCCGTACGTGTGGATACCTTGGAGGTGCTACATCTGCTGCACAAGGATGAGCCGCACGTGAGGAGGATCTCGCAACTGCACTACCGGCTTCCATCTGCACTACACCTACGCGCTACAGAAGTTCCGCACCTGCGCGTCTAGTGGTAATCCCGTGATCTATAACAGCAGTAGTTCCTGGGTATGGGTAGAAAATTTTGTTTTTCGGTGCCTGTTTCCCTACAGTAGTACCAGAGCTGGTGCTGCTGGTTATAGGTTCGTGGTGCATGAATATGGAGATATGCATGGCGTAGATGGAACACTAATCCTTCTTTCATGTCCTCGCTACGATGGTCGTGTGACGAATTACTCATACTGGTCAGGTATCTGCCATCTAAGTTAAGTGACACACATAAACCCAGTCACAACATGAGGAGATCAATGAGATTGATCATATCGAAACTTTGGATGGTTCTCCATATGCATGAGATGCACAAGGAAGATTGGATCTGCTCACCGAGTTGTGATAGAGAGGCAAAAACATGCTATTCTGGAAAAAAGCCATAACTTTTGCATATGAACTCGGATTGAGGCTATTTTTATATAAAAATTCATCTACAGAAAATTTTGCACACGATACAGACTTCTAGTGGCAGTTTCACTGAATTTAGATTTGCGAAATTTGGCCAGGAAGATCGAGTTTTCGGCGATTTAAATTTGGACGTCGGAAGCGATTAACTCTGTTTTGCAGGATTTTGTGATCGGTATGGCCCCTATGTGTATGAGATGCATGTGTGTAATTGTTTCATGACCTGCGTGTCGTGAGTATGACAATTTGGCAGGAGCCATATGAATTGTTACATTTGATGTAATGGCATGCGTGCCAACTTGTGATGATCCGTACCGACAATGTAACTAGATTAAGGTAGTTATAGTTGGAGGCTTCATCACATGGAGGATATTGCACATAAGTCATGGAGATGGAGATCAACATGGTGAATAGGCTCTATGGAGATGGATATCACCAAAAGAAAATGGGCTATACTGATTCACAACCATGTGCTTGCCGTTCTTATCATTTTACTTCAATATGCGATAAAGAGTTTTATGCATATGGTAGAAGTAGAATGATTGATCCCTCACAAATTTTAAGTTTTTATGCCCTACCAACTAAACTTTGCATTGTCCCATGTCATGTACGATTGGTGGTGGGTCTATGAAATTAAGGCGCCACCAGTTTTCCTTGGGTAGACATGTTTGTATCGGATATTTACACGCATAACGGTTGGTTAGCTTGACAAGGTTATCTTAACGGTTAAGAACCTTGGGCATAAAGGTTGGGAGCCGAGACATAGAGACATCATCCAACAACAAGAGTCATATGTGATATGATTAGCAAAGAGTTGCTTACCGATCTATCTAGTTTTCTAGCGGTGATGCTAAAGCTCACTAGTCGACTTAATAGTTGTGGGTCTTAAATCGCTAAGAATCAATAGAGGGATATTGATTTTAGTGGGAATAAATTCTGTTAATTGCTTAATGTCGTTTACTCCATCATGAATACGTTTGTCTTAGTATTTTGCATTATTATTTTGTTGTAGATCATGGTCCACAATAACACCCAATCCTTTTCATTGCGTTCGGTCCTTGAGAACGACAAACTGAATGGGACTAACTATGCGGATTGGATCCGCAACCTGAGAATTGTTCTCATGGCAGAGAAAAAGAAAGATGTTCTGGATACCCCATTACCAAAAGAGCCTGCTGATGATGCACCTGCTGAGGAAAAGACTGCTTACAGAAAGGCTTGTGACAACAACCTTGAAGTAAGCTGCCTTATGCTCGCTTGCATGGAACCTGACATACAGATGCAGTTCGAGACAAACCATGAGGCACACGATATGATCGTGGCACTTCAGGACATGTTTCAAACTCAGGCAGGACTGAAAGGTTCAATGTGTCCGAGGCTTTTGTCGAGAGCAAGCTAGCACAAGGTGCTGCAGTGGGTCCGCATGCAATCAAGATGGTTGGTTTCACACAGAGGTAGGAGAAGCTGGGCTTCCCACTTGACCAAGAGTTGGCCACTGATTTCATTCCCGCCTCTTTACCGCCAAGCTATGGGAACTTCATCTCGAACTACCATATGCATGGGGCTGAAAAGGGCCTGACTGAACTGTGTGGCATGCTCAAGACAACATAGAGTGACATCAAGAAGAGCACAAGCGGTGGTCATCTGATGGCTGTCCAGAACAAGCCTGTTTTCAAGAAGAAAGGTTCTTCTTGGAAGAAGAAGGGCAAGGCTAAGGTTATGAACCCTAAGCCAAACTCTGCACCCAAGGCTAAACCTGGACCAGCTGCAGAAAATGAGTGCTTTCATTGTCACGAGAAGGGACACTGGAAGAGGAATTGCAAACTGTACCTTGCCTCGTTGAAGAATCGTTCTTCCACCCCAGGTATGTTTGTTATTCATATTACAGAAATATTTCTCGCTGATTCTTATGTTAATTCTTGGGTATTTGATACCGGATTGGTTGCTCACATATGCAATTCGATGCAGGGACTAACAAAGAGTAGAAGCGTTGGAAGAGGAGAAGTTAACTTCCACTTCGGCAATAATGCAAGAGTTACTGTTGTGGCTGTCGGGACAATGCAACTTCACCTACCGTCAGGATTTGTCTTGGAGCTTAGTAATTATTATTTTGTTCCTAGTTTGAGTCGAAACATTCTATCTCCTTCATGTTTGATGAAGGATGGATATTCTTTTTGCGAGTGAAAACAATGGTTGTGCTATCTCTAAGAATAATATGCTTGTGGCTTTTGAATCCATTGTACATGGGCTATTTGTTTTAAATCTTGATGATTCACCTGTCTGTAATATTAATGCTAAAAGGCATCGGCCTGCTGATTTGAATCCTACCTATATGTGGCATTGTCGTTGTTGGTGGAGAGTGTCTCCGGAACGGGCGAACACTACAATAGTAATGAATGAGCACACAAAGCCAAGAAGGGAATGTTCTCTCTCTATTCAATGTGCCCCCCAATGAATGTTACAGGGGGTATTTATAGGTGGTGTTATGCCTTCCGTGTGCAATTACTCTTTTACATCCTTACAACGGTCATATTCTCGGAATATTCCTAGACGCACACGTAATTTGCTTGTTACAGTGTGAGTGCGCTATAGCTCAGTAGCGGGCCCGCAACCTCAGGCAGTCCCCTTCGTCCTGACCGACGAAGGTCATGGGGTCCGCTACTCACTCCGCCACGAGACTAGCATCGCCAGGTCCACGACCGTCTTCGTCTTCCGACCCGAAGACCGGCGAAGACTGTTATCTTTAGCGCTCGCTCCTTTTGTTGACTTGTGTTCCCGACGTCTTGTCTTCGCGCATCTTCGGCGACCAGACCGAAGGTGGTGCCCCCAATAGTAGCCCCTCGGAGCCTCGGTCCTATCTTCAAGAGGGGTGTGGCTTCGACTCCGTGGAGTGCAACATTTTGCAGGTCAACACGGACTGTGCTTCGCCGGTTACCGTCGCGGCGCCCAGCCCAAAGGGTGGCGCTTTGGGACGCCGTGGGCGCCCTCGGTGTCCCAAAGCGCCACCCTTCGGGCTGGGTGCCGCGACGGTAGCTGGCGAAGCACAGTCCGTGTTGACTTGCAAAATGTTGCGCTCTCGTTGAGGAAACAAAATTTTCAGTCTTAAACCATTAATTCGCGCCCAAACTGCCTAATAGAAATTTTGGCGATAGTTTTGCATTGGCTCGTAGACTTGAAAAGACAAAGGTACCCCTTGGTCTCCCGATGTTAGACGTGTAGCGCGGGGTGCTGGTGTCTTTCCACTTCGCGGTGCCGCGCGTGTTAGGTCTCTCGCCCTCGCCTCCCCCTTTAAATAGCGGCGCCGCGATTGCGCGTCACTTCTTGTCGCCTTTGCTTCGCAGCCTCCTCGCTTCTCATCTCGCGAAAGTTCTTTCAGAGCTCGTTCTTCTTCGGACTCCTTTGGTGCTACACTTCAAGTGTGGCGACCTCGGAACAGTCTGCATCTTTGGAGATGGCTCCTAAGAAGGATCAATCGAAAGGGCCGACGACCACTGTACTCGGCTTGTCGAAGATGACGCCGTCCCTCCTCGACGACTTGGCTCGTCGAGGCTTCGTCTCTGCGAACGACGTCCGTGCGCCTCCAACTGGTGAGACCGTCGCTCATCCCCGCACCGACGAAGTGATCGTTTTCCGGGATTTGTTCACCACCGGCCTTCGGATGCCCCTCGACCCCGTGGTGGTGGACATCTTTCGGCTGTTCAAAGTGTATTTGCATCAAATGACTCCCACTTTGATCATGCGGCTCAACCTGTACATGTGGCTGGCGAAGACCTGCCGCCTTTCTCTGAGCGCCAAAGGCTTTGCTCGTGCATTCAGAGTGCATTATCAACCGAAGAAGATTTCTGTAGAATCGACTGGAGGTGCAGAGATATCGGCCATTCCTCAGTATGGTTGCTATACCTTCGCCTTCCACAAGAACCTGCCATGTGGCATTGGATGCAGAGACGAAGACCCATCCCCTCGTCATCGACCACATCCCCGCTCTTGGCGATGTGCCGAAGATCGCTTCCCATGCCCGAGCCGAAGATGAGACGCTGTTCGCACTGCTCCGGAAGCTGTCGAAGACCTTCAGCACCCGAGATCTCATCGAGGAGTTCGTCACGTGCAGCTGCTTCCTTGTCAGGGCTGCCTGGACGATCTCCAGCTAGCTGACCGAAGATCGATGGATAGAGGGTATTCCACTACCTGATTTTGTGTCCATCTTCAACCTTCGGGCAGACCGAGAGTTTTCGTTCCTCACTTCCTTTTCTGCCGAAGCTAGAGCCCCTCTTTGGTGCTTACGTCTTGTGCTTCTTTGACCTTGCAGGAGTTGACTCTGTTGTGATCGAGAGCCGGGCCGACGAAATGGTCGGACCGGTCTCGAAGGACGAGTATAAAGCTTTGGTGAGTCACCTCAGCGGAGTTCGACGGAACTGGGTGTTCCACACTTTGGGCCTCTCTGCTCCTCAGCGGGCGGCCGAGGCGATGCTCCCCGAAGGCCAGATCGCTGCCCCCACGAGTGCCTTGGAGAAGGCGAAGAGGAAGCGGGCATCTTCGACGGCGGCGCCGAAGAAGAAAGGTCGGATTCTAGATGATATCTTGTAGCAGTCTCCACTGCGCAGCAAGGGTGACTCCGAAGATGGTATGAGCAGAGATAGTAATCATCCCCCCGCCGAAGCGCCCCCTTTCACTACGGAGAAGATGTCACCGCTGAAGGCTTTCCCCCTAAGCCTGGATCTTGAGTTCAGCACCGCCTTGGAAAGTGACGACGAGGGGGGCGACGAAGAAGTGAACATTGATGCTAAATCCCCCCATCGCTCGCCAGCTGCGCGCGAAGCATCTGCTTCTGGCAGGGACACCAAGGCACCGTCGTCGGACGACGAAGGGAGCAGCGGCGAAGGTAGTAGCAGCTCCTTGGATAGCAGTAGCTACTTCGTCCGTGATGCTGACCCAGAGATCGTGGCGAATGAGCTGGGTACGAAGCCCACAGCCGTGCGTCTTGGCGGCAAAGTCGTGAAGCCTCTTCGATTTGAAAGCCGGGACTGCGAATGCACTCTACTGGCCGAAGAAGGGGGTCTTTCTGTTTTCCGTCGATGGAAAAAGATCTGATGGCAACTTGGGTGAAAAGCATTCTGGAGAACGTCCAAGACTTGTCCCTCAAGGCCTTCGTGGCCGCGCGATGCGCGGCTCGGCAGCTGGCGGCCGAAGGCAGCTCGAAGTCCGCTGTCACGGACCTCGAGGCGAAGGTGGCCGCCCTCGAGCAGGAAAAAGCTGCGCTACTACAACGTCTAGAGAAATCCGCCGCGGAGAGGGACACCCTCACCTCGGAGCTCCTGGCGATGGCCGAGCGGGCTGTTAAAGCCGAAGATGAGGCGAAGGCTGTGAAGAAGCTGGCCGAGGACGCGTAATCCTCTCGTGAGGTGATGCGTACTCGGCTTCGTGCTTTCAAAGAGGCGATAAAGATCGGGTCAGAGAAGCTGCAGAAGGAGCTTCCGGACCTCCTTGCCAAGTATGGGCTTGTGGCTCCGGACATCTTTTTGGAGGGCACCGATACTGTTGTCCTGGATTCGTTTTTCCAGTGGCTTTGCGCCTGCGTTGCCATGGTCGATGCTGGGGGCGCACTTCCACGAAGACATCAGCGCGGTTGTCGCTGTTCGCACCTTGAGCGCCGCAGTATATGGGCTCTTTCCCGCCGAGGCCGGAGCCACAGGTGGAGTGACGAAGGCCCAGCTCCGCTCCCTCCACGACGCAAACTTCCGTTGCCCGGGCGAGGAGGCGGTCCGTCCGGAGACGCTGCCCGCCTTGGCCAAGAATATTGCCAAGAACTTCATGGATCATTTCTTCAAGGGAGAAGGCCATGCTATTGTGTGGCGTGAGGTCGAGCACATGAAGCCCCAGGTGACTGTTCGTTTCTCCTTTATTGCGTCACTTTTTCATCTTGTGATATGCTCACTGTTTCTGGTCGTTGTTCTACTTCAGGCCAAGGCCGATGCTATCACAGAGCCGATCCTCAAGGAAGTTGCGCCGAAGCCGACTGCCGAGGAAGGACCTGTGGGCGGGGGTGGTCAGCTTGGCGGCACCGCCATGCCACCTTCGGGCGAAGATGGTTGCGGAGCTGCCGATGGAGCCCCGGTGCCCGAAGACCCGGCAAGGGCGTGCTCTACTCGTCCTTCGGCTAGCGAGGTGTGAGGGTCGTTGTTGGCAATTGTGTAGAGGTCTTCTAGTTATAATTAGTGCTTTTGTAGCTAACACCTTCGGTATCTGCACAGGACCCTGCGTTGGCACCTGCGCAGTTGACCGAAGGGATTCTTCCTCGAGTTCCGAAATGAGGAGACTTTTATGTCGCTGGTGCGTCTTGGGCGAGGTTCCATGCCCATCAACCCTGGCTCTCATTTGAAGATTTTTGGGCAAATAGGAAACATATTTACGAGTACCGCAATGTCGATATGAAGCGCTTTTTTACTGAGTTCCAGCGCGATCCGGAGAAGCACGCGAAGATTCTTGCTGACCGTGCTCTTTGTCGCGAAATAAAGCGAATTCTTGACACCGATAGGCCGTATAGTGCTCCCGCTGGTCTCCTCGAACCCAAACCGGAGCCAGTGGACGAAGAGCCGCTATCTCCGCACGAATTTATGTATCATCGCAAAGGCATCTTCGACGAGAGCTCTGGTTAATGTTGCATTGCCCTCGATTTCAGGGGGCGACTTCGAAGCGTTTCTTTGACATACAGCCGAAGAAATAATAGATGTGGCGGTCCGGGAGGTCATATCTGAGGTGGACCGCCTTGTTTTCTAGGATGAGGCCTCGGATGTAACTATGTAATTTGTGTCTTCGCGCGAAGTGTATCTCTGCTGTAACAGAAAGAGGACTTGTATTTCGTGCATGATTTGTAATGGATGTATGCTTCTTTCCTGTTTGTCCTTCGATTATGCAAAATTGCATGTTGCGAAGCGCCACCCCACCTTTTGCGCGGGCAAGGGGACAAACATGTTTTGTTTTACTCATCGGCAACGCCGTCGCACGTGAATTTGTTTTGCGAAGCGCCACCCTCCCTTTCGCTCGACTGGCGGGGATGATGAGCTTGTGCGGCGTTTATGATCCCCTTCGGCCTCTTGTTTTGATCATGCGTGCCTGGGCTTCGGCTTTTGCACGATGAAAATTTTCCACCTTGGGCTTTTCGCACCTAAGGACTTTGTTAGGGGACCTTCGGCTCTTTAGCCGGAGAGAGTCGCGCCTAGCCTTCGGCTTTTGCGCGACAGGACTTTCCGCCTTAGGCTTTCACACGTAAGGACATTGTTAGGGGACCTTCGGCTCTTTAGCCGGAGAGGGCCGCGCCTAGCCTTCGGCTTTCGCGCGACAGGACTGTCCACCTTAGGCTTTCGCACGTAAGGATTTTGTTAGGGGAAATTCGGCTCTTTAGCCGGAGAGGGTCGCGCCTAGCCTTTGGCTTTCGCGTGACAGGACTTTCCGCCTTAGGCTTTTGCACATAAGGACTTTGTTAGGGGTCCTTCGGCTCTTTAGCTGGAGAGGGTCACGCCTAGCCTTCTTTCAAGCTAAGGAGAGCGAAGCCCCTACTCGGGATTGCGCCCCGTGCTTACTTCTTTCAAGCGTTATGGCTTGCAATTTGCGCCGATGACTCCCCTCTTCGCTTTGACGAGGAGGGATAGACGCTTCAGCGCCTTTCCAGTGTACCTGTTCGTTCAAGATTCTTTTTATGGGGGCCTTATTTATATTTCACAAGGGGTTACATAGGGTTCCGCCTCGTTAAAAACCTCACACCTTCGGCGCTAGTTTGGATGCGCGAAAGCTTCCCCTGTGAAGAAAAGAGTACGGGCACTTCGGTACAACGTGCGAATCTTCGCAAAAGTGAAAGGAAAATACATGAAATGAAAATCTACTCTACGAGCCCCTTTGGTTATTTTCCTCCGGTGGCACTTAAACATTTCCTAAACATAGTACTTCTGTAGCATGTCCTTGTTCCATGAATTTGGGTCTTCGATGCCCCCAGCGTGCGGAGCCTGCAGGCCTCCGGTCTTGCCATGGATGCGACGATGAATGGGCCTTCCCACTTGCTGTGTATCTTGCCTTTCTGCTTGGCCTTCGGTATTCTCCGAAGCACCAGATCTCCCTCTTTGGTATCTCTGGGCCTCACTTTCTTGTTCTTCCACCTTCGCGTTTCTTCTTGACACTTGCCCAAGTTGATCGCTGCTTGTATCTTGCCTGCTTCGATCGTGTCGATCGAATGCTTCATGTCTTCTTCAATGTTGTCTGCCCCTTCGGCTGTTCTCCACGACTTCAGCTTGATTTCCTCGGGTGTTACGGCTTCTTCGCCATACAAAAGCTTGAACGGGGTAAACTTCGTGGTCCTGGACTCTATTGTGTTATGAGACCATATGACCCTCGGCAATTCATCCGCCCATTTCCCCTTCGGCAGTTCAGTGACATTTTTCTTGATGCCTGCGAAGATGACACCGTTGGCCCTTTCCACCGCACCATTTGACTGTGGGTGGTAGACCGAAGCGAAGCATAAGTTGGTGCCCAGTTGAGTGGTGAACTCCCTAAAAGTTGTGCAGTCAAATTGCTTGCCATTGTCCACAATGACCTCCTTCGGGACTCCGAAGCGGCAGACGATGTTCCGCCAGAAGAATTTTTGTAGGGCTCCGGCCGTGATATCCCTGAGTGCCATGGCTTCGACCCATTTGGAGAAGTACTCAACAGCCACAGTGGCGTACTTGTAGTTTCCTGGAGCTGTAGGTAGCGGCCCAACGATGTCGATGCCCCATCGTACGAGGGGCCATACCGGAGGCAGTAGCTGCACCTCGTTGGGGGGTGGGTGGAATTTGCTATACGGGGCATGCTTCTGGCAATTTGGACAAGTGCGAACCACATCATGCGCGTTCGCCACAGCCGAAGGCCAATAGAATCCTTCGCGGAAAGCTTTGCCTACTAGGACCCTTTTCATTATGTGTGAAGAACACATCCCTGCATGTATCTCTTTGAGCAGCTGTTTGCCTTCTTCACGTGAAATGCACTTTAGGAGTGGTGCGCAGACCCCACCTTGGTATAACTCTTCGCCTATGATTCTGTAATTTCTGGCGTGAAGCGCCATTCGCTTCTCTGGTTATGGCCATGATAGCGGCCCTCCAGTCTTCACTGGTTATGGCGTTGACAAATTTTGCAGGTTCTTCGGCACAATTTACGGAGGCCTGCTTTAAAATTTCGAAGAACACATCTGGCGGTAAAGGATCGAACTGTGCTACTGCCTTTGCCAGCTGATCGGCCTGCTTGTTCCTCGTTCTGGAGAAACTGCGGATACTGAACCCGAGGAAATATTTCTCCATGCTCCGCACCGCCGCCAAGTACTTCGTCAATTATGGCTTGAGAGCCCTGTTTGACTTGTTTATTTGGCCTGTGATCAACTCGAAATCGGACCTGATTAACAATCTCCGCGTGCCCAACGCTCTTGCTTTGCGAAGACCCAAAAGAAGGCCTTCGTACTCTGCAACATTGTTGGTGCACCCCTTGAAATCGAATCTGACTGCATACTTCAGTTGTGTGCCCGAAGGTGCTGTCAATACTGCCGAAGCTCCTGCTCCGTCTCTCTGATAAGCCCCATCACACTTGAGTTGCTATATTGTTTCTATCTTTGGCTGTTCTTGCGAAGGTGTAGTCGGAGTCCAGCCTGCGATGAAGTCTGCCAAGACCTGTGACTTGATTGCTGATCTGGAGACAAAGTCAATAGTGTGTTTGGCTAACTGCATAGCCCATTTGCCTATTCAGCCGGAGGCTTCTCTGTTTTCAAATATGTCCCGAAGTGGGAAAGAGGTTGGGACCTTGATTTTGTGGCTCTGGAAATAGTAACGAAGTTTCCGTGCTGCCATGACCACCACATACGCCATCTTCTCTATTTCTGAATACAACAATTTTGATCCATTTAGGGCTTCGGAAACGAAGTATATGGGCACCTGTGTCAATGCCCTTCGACCGTGCGCTCTTCGACAAGAGCGGCGCTAACAGCTGCACCCGATGTGGAGATGTACAATAAAAGTTCCGCCTTCTCCGAAGGGCTGGACATGACTGCCAACTTCTCGATGTACTGCTTGAGGTCTTCCAAAGCTTTCGCCTGCTCTTCGCCCCATTCCATGCTGCCTGAGCCTTTCAGCGCCTTAAAGAACGGAAGGCACTTCTCTGCTGACTTCGATATGAACCGGTTCAGCGAAGCCAATCAGCCTGTTAATTTCTGCACCCCTTTTCTTGTGGTGGGCGGCTTCATCCGCGTGATGGCTTCAATCTTCTCTGGGTTTGCCTCAATTCCCCTTTCGGTGATCATACATCCCAACAACTTGCCCCTGCGAACGTCGAAGATGCACTTTTGTGGGTTCAGCTTCAGTCCATGACGGTGAAGGTTTGCAAATGTTTCGCGAAGGTCTTGGATATGATCCTCCCTCTTCCTGCTTCGGACAACCACTTCGTCGACATATGCGGAGATGTTCCGCCCCTGTTGATCTCCCAATACCTTCTTGATCATCCTGTTGAAAGTGCATCCGGCATTGCGAATGCCCTCTGGCATTCTTACGTAGCAGTACGTCCCGAAGGGAGTGGTGAAACTTGTTTTCTCCTCGTCTGCCTTGTTCATGAAGATCTGGTGATAGCCAGAGAAGCAATCCAACATACTGAGCATCTCCGAGCAAGCAGCCGCATCGACCAAGGTGTCAATTTGTGGTAACGGGTATTCGTCTTTTGGGTACGCCTTGTTCAGGATTGTGAAGTCGGTGCACATTCGCCACTTCCCGTTCTTCTTCGGCACCATGACAACATTTGCCAACCATTCTGGGTATTGGACCTCGCGGATGACGCCCGCATCCAGTAGCTTGTGCACTTCGACCTGAGCAGCTTTCTGCCTTTCTTCTGACATTGTACTTTGGCCCTGCTTTACTGGCTTCGCCTTTGGGTTCACCCTGAGTTCATGCTCGATGACTTCTCGACTGACTCCTCATAGATCCGAAGAGGACCAAGCGAAGACTTCTTGATTATTGTGGAGGAACTGTATGAGTCTGGCCTCTTTGGATCCTTCGAGCCCTTTCCAGATGGTTACCATTCGGTCAGGTACATCTTCGCATAATGGCAACTTCTTCGTATGTTCCGCTGGGGATACTCCTCCTGATTCCTCTTACTTTTCGCTAATTGCAGCCTCCTTGTCCTCTTCTGGCGTCTCAATAACATGGACATTCTTGTTTGCGGTCGACGCATTGTCTTCGCATCTTCTTGCTTCTTCTTGGTTGCCGAAGACTATGATAATCCCTCCGGCTGAAGGTAGCTTCGTGCACAAATACGACTGTTGAATTATTGCTACGAATTTGACCAAGGTGTTGCGGCCGAAGATGGCATTGTAGGGGTAGTTGATGTCGACCACATCGAAGGTGATTGCTTCGGTTCTCTGTGCTGCATCCTCGCCAAATGTGACATTGAGCTCTATCTTGCCCAAAGCTTCGATTCTTTTGCCCCCGAAGCCAATGAACGGGTATTGTGACTTCTGCAAAGCTTTTTCGGTGAAGCCCATTTTCATGAAACACTGCCATACGAGAATGTCTACAGAGCTCCCATTGTCCACCAATATTCTTCCTACATCGTTTCCTGCGAAATGGACGGAGTTCTTACCGATGTTTGCCCCTATGACGAGGGGGTCATTATGTGGGTAGTGTTGGAGCCGAAGGTCTGCCTGTGTGAATGATATCGGGACGTGTGACCAAGTTGTGCGGAAACATCTTACTTTGCTCACATGAGAGACAGCTCGAAAGTACTCTTTTTGTTGCCTCTTCGTCTCAAGTACTGGTTCGTTGGATCCTTCAGAGATGGCGTTTATGACGTTGACCCTTCTATTCGAAGGTGCATCGATTGATCGCTCTGGAATCTGCCCCGGCTCAAGTTTCGGGGGGTGGAGGTAGATTCGTTGTTTCGTAGGACAGTGGTGTGGAACTCCTCGATCATGTCTGACTGTACTGCGGAGGTGGTAGCATTGGTTCTGGCTGTTGCGGAGGTGGTGCATACGGTAGCGGATTGTAATTGAAAACCGGGTATGACACCGGCCAATTTGGCGTGGGAGACCAAGTGGTTGCCGTTGCCGAAGACTGTGGTGGCAACTGCGAGGTATGATTGACTGGCTTCGCTGGCTGGGAATTCAGTCGATCAAACTCTTCTTTTCCTTGTTGTCCTTGTCCTTGCCGTGGAAAAAATAGAATGGAATTTTCTCTCTTCGACCGCCACTGTCTCTTCGGCCTTTGATGTGTCGTTCTTCACGATGGTGACGATCATCGCGGTTGGGCCTTTCTTCATGGTGGTCCCTCTCGCCTTTCTCCCAATGACGGTGTTTGGAATCTCGGGGTTCTTCTTCGGAGACGTTCACTGTTCTTTTTTGCTTCGGCTCGTCAGCGTGCCACGGTTTTGAATGGGACCTCTCAATGCTTCGTGACTTCTTCTACTCGTTCTTCTCCTCGAGCCTTCTCCTCTACGGTCTGATATGCAATACTCTTGCATTATCTCGAACAGCTTCATCACTGTCTTCGGCTTGCGCCGGGATATGTATTCTCCGCATGGTCCTAGGTTGATCCCCTTCACCACCGAATCGATGATGCTCTGGTTGGCAACATTTGGTGCTCTTGCGCGAAGCTTCATGACACTCTGAAGATATTCTTGCAAGGTCATGCTTCCTTGCCTCAGATCGTGAAAATCACAAGATGTGACTTCGTCGGGCCTCACGGCGCGAAAACTTGCACTTAGTTCGAAGCGAAGCTACTTCCAAGACAGAATGGTTCCTGGTGGAATGTTTGCATACCAACGCTGTGCCAAGCCCTTCAATGCGAGGACAAATGCCTTCACCTTACACGCGGTGCCTCCTCCTGATGCTTCTATGGTGGCTTCATATTTGATGAGGAACTCTTCGGGATCTGACTCCCCATCGAACTGTGGCAATATTGCTGGGTTGAGGCGATGAGGCCACTGTACCTCCTCTAGTTCTTCGAATAATGGTGATATTCATTGATGCCTTCTTCGGTAGTGCTCTTCGTCGTCTGACTCGGAACGGTCAGAGATCTCTTCGATCGGTACGAACCTTGGGCGGAATCTTGGTGGTTCGTGCTGCAATGGGTTGACCACAATCATCTCCTTCTGTGGTGGTGGTGGTGTTGGTACCTGCAATTTCTCAAGCTGCAGCCGCTGCGCGCGGAGCCTCTCCTGCAGTGCCTTGCAGCGAAGCTCCTCCTCCTTCAACTTGTCGTATTGCTCTTGACGCTCTGCTTCGGTGAGCATGGTCTCCTTCCCCTTCGCTCTTGTTATCATCTGTCGCTCCGAAGGCTCTGCTTCCAAAGCCTGCTGCTGAGCTTTCCGTGCCTCTTCGATGCGGGCGTCGATGCGATGCATCGCCGCGATATCTTCGGCTAAGACGCCGATGTCCAGAAGGTTGACTTCAAGCTGGCCATCTGCGATTGTATCGACAGAGCCTCCATCGCTGCTAGTCACATTTGCCTGCACTGCTGCCACTTCGTCTTGCGAAGGTGTTGTCGTCGTCGTCGTCGTTGTCGTGTCCGCCGAAGAGACTCCGGTGGCTCCTCTCTTCTTCGTCGCCGCCATGTGGTGTATCGAACCGACGGGTGGGCGCCAAACTATTGGTGGAGAGTGTCTCCAGAACGGGCGAACACTACAACAGTAATGAATGAGCACACAAAGCCAAGAAGGGAATGTTCTCTCTCTATTCAATGTGCCCCCCAATGAACGTTACAGGGTATATTTATAGGTGGCGTTATGCCTTCAGTGTGCAATTACTCTTTTACACCCTTACAACGGTCATATTCTCGGAATATTCCTAGACGCACATGTAATTTGCTTGTTACAGTGTGAGTGCGCTATAGCTCAGCAGCGGGCCTGCAACCTCAGGCAGTCCCCTTCATCCTGACCGACGAAGATCATGGGGTCCGCTGCTCACTCCGCCACGAGACTAGCATCGCCAGGTCCACGACAGTCTTCGTCTTCCGTCCCGAAGACCGGCGAAGACCGTTATCTTCAGCGCTCACTCATTTTGTTGACTTGTGTTCCTGACGTCTTGTCTCCGCGCATCTTTGGCGACCGGACCGAAGGTGGTGCCCCCAACAGTCGTCTCGGACATATAAGCGAGAAGCGCATGAAAAAGCTCCATCTAGATGGACTTCTAACTTCGTTTGATTTTGAGTCATACGAGACATGCGAAGCTTGTTTGCTAGGCAAGATGACCAAGACTCCATTCACAGGTTTTCCAGAGAGAGCATCAGAGTTACTGGAACTCATACATACTGATGTGTGTGGACCAATGAGCTCGACTGCTAGAGGTGGATTCCATTACTTCATAACTTTCACTGATGACTTGAGTAGATATGGCTATGTCTACTTGATGAATCATAAGTCTGAAACCTATGAAAAGTTCAAAGAATTTCAGAGTGAAGTTGAAAATCAGTGTGGCAAGAAAGTTAAAGCTTTACGATCTGATCGTGGAGGCGAATATTTGAGCCACGAGTTTAGCAGTCATCTAAAGAGTTGCAGAATTTTTCCATAACTTACACCGCCTGGAACACATCAGAGAAACGGTGTGTTTGAGCGACGTAATCGAACTCTGTTATACATGGTTCGATCAATGATGAGCCAGTCGGACCTACCGTTATTGTTTTGGGGTTACGCTCTAGAAACAGTAGCTTTCACATTAAACAGGGTATCGTCTAAATCCATAGTTAAGGCACCATATGAGATGTGGACTGGGAAGAGTCCGAGTTTGTCTTTTCTAAAAATTTGGGACTGTGAAGCATTTGTCAAACGTCTGCAGTCTGACAAGCTTGCACCCAAATCGGATAAGTGCATTTTCATGGGATACCCAAAGGAAACTTTAGGGTACTACTTCTACAACCGATCTGAAGGCAAAGTGTTTGTCGCTCGAAATGGTGTTTTCCTAGAGAAAGAGTTTCTCAAAGGAGAGAAAAGTGGAAGAACGGTGCAACTCGAAGAAGTTTGAGATGAGCCAATAGGTTCAGCCTCTACAAGTGACGCTAATGTAGCTGAACAAGTTGAGGCGTCTATGGCAAGGGATGCACCGCCACAACCACGAAGGTCGGCAAGGCTCCGCCAAGCGCGGGAATTATTATTGTTAGACAATGATGAGCCTGCGACATATGCAGAAGCAATGGTAGACCCTGACTCGGTGAAGTGGCAAGAAGCCATGGAATCCAAAATAGAATCCATGAGGGAAAATCAAGTTTGGAACTTGATTGACCCACCTGATGGTGTCAAAACCATAGAGTGCAAGTGGATCTATAAAAATAAGAAAGATATGGATGAAAATGTTCACATCCACAAAGCTCGACTTGTTGCAAAAGATTTTCGACAAGTTCAATGAGTTGACTACGACGAGACGTTCTCGCCCGTAGTGATGCTTAAATCTGTTCGGATTATTCTAGCTATTGCTACATATTTCGATTACGAGATATGACAGATGGATGTCAAAACAGCTTTCCTTAATGGAAATCTAACCGAGGACGTGATATGATGTAGCCCAAGAGTTTTGTCGATCCAAGCAATACTAGAAAGATATGCAATCTTCGTAAATACATTTATGGATTGAAGCAAGCATCTCGGAGTTGGAACATTTGTTTTGATGAAGTAGTCAAAGGGTTTGACTTCATTGAAAATGAAGAAGAGGCTTGTGTTTACAAGAAGGAAAGTGGGAGCTCTGTTGCATTTCTAATCTTGTATGTGGATGACATATTGCTGATTGGAAATGATATTCCTATGCTTGAGTCCGTAAAGACTTCACTGAAAAATAGTTTTTCAATGAAAGATTTAGGGGAGGCAGCATGCATTCTGGGCATCAAGATCTATAGAGATAGATCAAGAAGGCTTATAGGATTGAGCCAGGATACTTATATTGACAAAGTGTTGAAACAACTCAACATGGAAGAGGCGAAGAAAGGGTCCTTGCCTATGTCACATGGCATACATCTTAGCAAAAGTCAGTGTCCTACGACAACTGATGAGCGGGATCGCATGAGCAAAGTTCCATATGCTTCGGCAATTGGATCTATTATGTATGCAATGATAAGTACCCGTCTAGATGTTTCTCATGCTCTAAGCATTACAAGCAGATACCAGTCTGATCCGGGTGAGAGTCACTGGACAGCTGTGAAGAACATTCTTAAGTACTTAAGAAGAACTAAGAATGTATTTTTGGTCTATGGAGGTGAGGAAGAGCTCGTTGTAACGGGTTACACTGACTCTAGCTTCCAAACTGACAAAGATGATTCAAAGTCCCAATCAGGTTACGTGTTCACAATAAATGGTGGTGCTGTTAGCTGGAAGAGTTCCAAGCAGGAGAGGGTGGTCGATTCTACGACAGAAGCCGAATACAACGCAGCTTCAGAAGCTGCGAAGGAAGGTGTTTGGATAAGAAAGTTCCTTATTCGGCTTGGTGTGTTTCCAAATGCATCCAGTCCACTGGATCTACTGTGACAACAGTGGGGCTATTGTGCAAGCAAAGGAGCCACGGAATCACCATAAGAGCAAACACGTTATGCGGCGATTCCATCTTATTCGAGAGTTCATCGAACGGGGTGAGATCAAGATATGCAAAATACACACAGATCTGAATGTTTCAGATCCGTTGAGAAAACCACTCCCGCAGCCTAAGCATGAGGCGCACACAAGAGCTATGGGTATTAGATACATTCTAGATTGACACTAGTGCAAGTGGGAGACTGTAGGAAATATGCCCTAAAGGCAATCATAGAGATGATCATATTTTCTTGTATTCATGATTAATAAAATGTTCATTGAATATCCATAAAAGACAACTTGTATTGATTAACGATTATGTGAATTGTTTGTGAAACTCTTTACTTGTATGGATATTCTAAGATGTTCCTAGTCGGAGTTCATGCATGAACACACATGAATATTAGACTAGCACAAGTATTAGTTGATGACTATGTTTCACAGGTCATGGATATGAAGATGTCAAACTAATAGTGTGAACTCATGTAGGACATGAGTCTGAACTAACCCAACACAAGAGATGGTGATTTCTCATTACACAATATGTACGTTGTGTCCTTAGACTTGAGATTGTCGCATGTACTCAAGATGTGAATTGACTTACTTAGGAGCCATCAAACACTACTCCGTAACTGGGTAGTTATAAAGGTGGTTTTTGGGTTTGCCAAGAAGCATGCTGTGAGACATGGACAGTCAAGATGGGATTTGCCCCTCTCTACCTGAGAGAGATATCTCTGGGCCCCTCAAGTGATTCAGATCAAGAAGTGCATGGCCATGCGAAGGTTAAGAGTTAACTAAGGATCTGAATCACGGCATCAAGAAAGACATGCCAGCTTAGAGCAAGACCAAATATCGTGAGGCAAAAGGAACAACATGTATATGATATTGTGACGGCTCGTCAGACTGGGTGCACTAATAGGCCTCGTCAGGCCCAAAAGGGGTGCCTAAGGTGGGACCCAAGGGGAGCCCACCTAGGGGGCACCCCTAGGGGCTATAAAAGCAAGGGGGTGCCCAAGGGGTCTAACCCTAGCCCCTCTCCTTGGTCGCCGCCCCCTCTTGCTTGCCGCTCCTCCTGCGCGCCGAAGCCCTAGGTCGCCCTCGCGGATCTAGCAGTCCGGAGCGCGACTCTTCTTCCCGTACATGTGGATACCTTGGAGGTGCTGCATCTACTGCACAAGGATGAGCCGCACGTGAGGAGGATCTCGCAACTGCACTGCCGGCTTCCATCTGCACTACACTGACACGCTACAAAAGTTTCGCACCCGCGCGTCTAGTGGTAATCCCGTGATCTATAACAACAGTAGTTCTTGGGTATGGGTAGAAAATTTTGATTTTCGGTGCCCATTTCCCTACACCTTCAAACTGAACTATGACAAGGTTGAGGTACTTCCTAACGATCCCTCTGAATTAGTTAAGCAAATGTCTCTCATGGTCGATAAAAAAATATCCGATGCGCAAGTAGCTGTGGGAGAGACTCTTGCGCGGCTTAATGATGAGATTGCGGCTTTAAAAATGGGTAAGAGTGTTGAGGATAACACTTATTTTTCAGAGCTGAATTCGGCAGGTACATCTGCTATTCCAGAACAATTCTATGGGATGCAGCCGAACTCGTTTCCAGGGCAGTCACCGCTGCCACCATCGATCCATGCGCCATCGGCCAGACCCATCCAGGGGAGTGGTTAGACCGGTGCAGGCGGTCAGACTGGCCACACGATCGGTCAGACCGGTGTGGCGGGGCAGAACTCATCATCCCCTACACCGTATGCTTCTATCCCTAGTTCGGCCGCCCCTAGCAGAACTGGTGATATGGTGCTATATACAGGGCCCAATGCCGCATCATAGCATGGATCTGGACCCCACTGGGGACCGATTCCTAATTCTATCATGGCTTACACTGGTCCTAGTATGCAACGCGTTCCACCTTCTTGACATGCTTCGACCAGTGGTAATTACCAAGCCGATTTCTCCAGATTCAAGGAAGATCTGGCTGGGGTACTTAAAACAAAACTTGGGATTGATATGGGTAGTTCGCGTTTATACCAAAAGCCATATCCTCCTGGGTTTGATTTTGTTTCATATCCTGCAGGTTGGCGTATTCCTGAGTTCGTTAAATTTAATGGTGATGATTCTCGTACAACTTGGGAACATGTTAGCCAATATATCTTGCAATTGGGAGAAGCGGGTCTTAATGTTGCTTTACGCGTTCGCTTGTTCTCTTTATCGTTGACTGGGACCGCTTTCTCTTGGTTTTCTTTGCTTGCTCCGGGCTCAATTCTAAATTGGAATCAATTGGAGCATAAATTTCATGATCACTTGTTTAGCGGGGAAACCGAAGTTAGATTGTTGGCCTTGACATCGGTTAGGTAGAATCGAGATGAATTGGTTTTAGATTATTTCCATAGATTTAAAGCTTTGAAAAACTGATGCTTTAATTTATCTCTTTCTGAAAAAGACTTGGCAGATTTGGCATACAATGGTTTGCGTACTTACTTAAAAGAAAAACTTTAGGGCTTTGATTTTATTACAGTTAATTATTTGCAAATGCGAGCCATTGGTGTCGAATTTAAATATAAGAATTCAAAAGATTCTTTCAAGCCTCATCGGTCGAAAACACATGTTGAAAATGATTCGGATTGTTCGAATGATGAGGAAAAGGGAGTATATGCCACTGAGTTTGTTTGGCCATCAAAGGACAAACTCTCCACATGTCCTTCGCTTAAGCCGATTCAAAAGAATCGGCAAATTGAGATGAAATTTACTTTCGATGTTTCTAAATGCAATAGGATTTTTGATGACTTACTTAAGCATGGAAACATTCGTTTATCTCATGCTATACCATCGCCGAAGGAATTAAAAAGGCATGCATATTGTAAGTGGCATAATTCTTTTTCGCATGCAACTAATGATTGTAATGTTTTCCGTCAACAGATCAATTGGCTATAGATGACAGACGATTGGTACTTTCTGAGATGAAAGTGGACAAGACTCCTTTCCCTGTTCATACCTTGGAACTGAACAATCCAAAAGTCCTCCTTTGGTTGGATCAAGCCAAAGGGGCTAAAGGGAAGAATGTTGTGATTATTGGTGACCCAAGGCCGATGAATGCAAATGACAAGGTTCTAGCCAGGGAAGTCGTAGCTGAGAAGACTCCTGATGGGAAGCCGACTTTGAGGATCATTGTTAACGCCCCTAAGCCCGGGGGGCAAGGAGATTCTGCCAGTCAGCCTGCTGTCCAGGTGCGACCGATCGGACCGGGGTCACCGACCGGTCAGACCGGATCCATCAACCGGTCAGACCGGATCCATCAACCGGTAAGACCGGTCCAGAGTTCAACCCCGGACTTTCAAACTGAAGCGTCTGGAAGAGGGTACTTGGAAGACGAATGTACCAAAGCTGCAGGGAAGGTGTACAAATCAGGGACCTACCTTTGGGCAGCTACTAAACAAGTACACAAAGGCCGTTCAACAAGATCGGCCATTAAAAAAGAGACCACGTTCACCACCGCGTCAAGGCAATGCTTCACCTCCAAGGAGGGAATTCAATAGGCTCCGGGGTGATTTTCCATAGTTCCCTCCACAACAGGTATATACTATGCCATGGGCTCCACCAGCGTCAAATGCTGTTAATCCGGTGTGGGAGCATGAGGGAATTTGGCTCCAGTGCTTTCCAATGCCATATCCACCACCATATCAAACGGAGCAAAGATCCAGGACGCCTGTACATGACCGATTGGTGCCTCACCAATCTGGTCCAGCACAGCAGGTCCCACCTATCATACTGGTCCCTATGACTAGTCTCAGCAGAGTCTGGCACAGTTTGCTCCTCCGCGGATGGAATACCGTGTGAAGGAGAAGAAACAAGAGGTGCAACCAAATGCTACTTCAGAAAAGGCTAAAGTCGATGCTATTGTTCAGATCGACGAAATCAAGGTGGTTGTACAAGACAAAGGTAAAGAGCCGATGGTGTTTGGCAAATCGGCTACTTCTCCTACTTAGAAGCCTTTCACAGCCAATGACCATGTGATTGGCAGTAGCAAGGTGGCAGACAAGTACCATCAACCCCGTTGGTGTCCAGAGGGGTTGACACACACTCAAAAGAGAAAGTTGCAGCGCCTTCGCAATAAGGAGACGAGGGAGCAGGAAGCAGAGAAGATGAGGGACGAATACTTCAACAAATGCAGACCTATGATCCCTCAAGGCAAAACATGGCAGGTCAAGTCAGTTGACCAGCCAACAGCGCGACCGGTCGAGCCGACCCAAACGACTGGTCAGACCCGTACGCCCGACCAGTCCGACCGCTCTGAGCAACCGGTCAGACCGGTCGAGCCCAGTGCAGAGAACATAGCCGAAGCAACAGCATCCGTTTCGGCTTCTCGTGTTAATGCAGTACAACCAGCTCCTCCAGCAAAGGAAGATGAAGAGTTGGTGGATTATGAAGCATCTCCAGAGCGCAGCAATTTGGAAATCAATGGTGTGCATGTCTTCGGATTACTTCATAGTTCCTGAGGAGGTGTCTCATCTTTAATTTGGGCCTCGCGATGCTGTGCTGCAGAAGCCAAAAGAATCGGATAATCATTTGAAAGCTCTCTACATGAGGGGGCATGTTAATGGAAAACTGATTTCTCGTATGCTTGTGGATGGTGGGGCCATTGTAAACATTATGCCTTACTCTTTGTACAAGAAGTTTGGCGGGGAGGATGAGGAGCTGATCAAGACAAACATGACGGTCAGCGGCTTGGGTGGAGGTGATCCCATTGGTGCCGAAGGGGTTGGATCTATGGAGTTGACCGTTGGAAGCAAGACGCTCTCCACAGCCTTCTTCGTCTCGGAGGTGCAAGGTAATTTTAGTAAAATACTTGGGCGTGATTGGATTCATGCCAATCAATGTGTTCAATCTACCTTGCATCAGTTTCTCATTCAGTGGATCGGTGATGAAGTTGAGATAGTGCATGGTGGCACTTCTTCTTTCATTGCTACCACCGATTCCAACTCCATTGGTGCCAATGACAACATCAAGTGCTTATCGAGCTTGGATCTGTCCGATTATGAGCTTATCAGTTGCACCAAGGAAGGTTTCGTTCCTGCTACTTTAAAGCCGATGGAAAATCGGCTGAATCATTTGATGCTATAAAAATGAGTCAAACAGGCGACTCAGGTGCAACCGGTCAAACCGGGTCTCACGACTGGTCAAACCAGTCCTCTTCAGATCGATCAACAGAGCCGACCGGTCAGACCGGTGGGTCAGACCGGTCTAATGTGGAATGGCTCCAGCAGCGCATTGAACACTATCGGGCGTGCACGAACGATATGTGTGAGACTATTAAAGAGTCAGAAGACATGGACAAGCTAGGCCAAGGTTTTACATCGGCTGATCCTTTAGAAAAGGTAGATCTAGGTGATGGTACTATTCCTAGGCCGACGTTTGTAAACAAAAATTTATCGGCTGAATATAAAGCCGATTTAATAAAGTTATTAAAAGAATACATCGATTGTTTTGCTTGGGAGAGTATTCTGAAATGTCGGAGTTAAGTCGTGATCTTGTTGAATATCGTTTACCAATCAAAGCCGGTTTTAGACCTTATAAACAACCAGCTAGGCGTTTCAACCCTAGTATTTATGACCGAATTAAAGAAGAGATTAAGCGATTGCAAGATGCTGGTTTTATTTGGTCTTGTCATTATGCGGATTGGATCTCTAATATTGTGCCCATTGTAAAGAAAGATTCGGGCAAGATTCGTGTTTGCATTGATTTTAGAGATCTCAACAAATCTACTCCCAAGGATGAATATCCTAAACCTATAGCCGATATGTTGATTAATGAAGCTTCCGGACATCGTGTTATTAGTTTTCTTGATGGTAACGCGGGTTACAATTAAATATTTATGGCCGAAGAAGATACGTCTAAAACGGCTTATGTATGTCTGGGATTTGTTGGTTTGTTTGAGTGGCTAGTTATGACTTTTGGTTTGAAAAATGCTGGTGCAACTTATCAAAGAGCTATGAATTTGATCTTCCATGATTTACTTGGTGTCATATTGGAAGTATATATTGATGATATTGTTATTAGAGTAAAGTGCGTCACCGGTCCCTAAACTTGTTCGACTGTGTCATCCCGGTCCCTAAACTCGTACTTGTTTGATTGTGTCATTCTAGGCCCTAGACTTATAAACCATCTGTTTAGATCCTCAAACTTGTCCAGTCATGTCATCCCAGTCCCTAAATTTGGTTTTGAGTCTCATCTAAGTCCAAACCGGGTGATCTAAAACCTCTATATAAAAAATAATTTATAACTTTTTCATATGAACTCGAATGAAGACAAACTTTGTATTAAAATTGTATCTCTCGACGCGATCTATAACTTTGCAGTTGAAATTTTTTTGAATTAAAATTGTTTAGAGTCCCAAAATTTAATTTTAACTTTTAAATTTTAAAATCTATAAACTTACAACAATATTTTAAGACCCTAAACAGTTTTAATTCAAAAATATTTCAACTACAAAATTGTAGATTAAGCCGAGGGCTACCATTTTGATATATAGTCTATCTTCATTCAAGTTCATGTGAAAAAGTTATGAAGTACTTTTTGATATATAGATTTTAGATTGTCTTGTTTGACCCATATGAGACTCAAAATCAAGTTTACGGACCAGAATGACATGATGGAACAAATTTGAGGATGTAAATATTTGATTTTCTAGTTTAGGGACTGGGATGACATAGTGGAACAAGTTTATGGACCGAGATGCCACAGATGGACAAGTTTGAGGACCTGAACGGTCGATTTGTGAGTTTAGGGACCGATGACACAGCGACACAAGTTTAGGGACTGGTGATGGACATTACTTTTGTTATTAAATCGGCCTGTTTAGATAATCATTTAGCCGATTTGAGACTTGCTCTTGAAATGATGCGTCTGTATGGTTTGAAGATGAATCCACTCAAATGTGCTTTTGGAGTATCGGCTGGAAAGTTTCTTGGTTTCATTATTCATGAGAAGGGCATAGAGATTGATCCTAAAAGAATTGAAGCCATGAAGAAGGTTGAGGCTCCTACTTGCAAGAAGGATTTGCAAAAGTTTCTAGGCAAGGTAAATTATTTAAGAAGATTTATTTCTAACTTGTCTGGAAATATTGATGCTTTTACTCCTATTCTTCAGTTAAAGAACGAAACTAAATTTACTTGGGGGGCAAAACAGCAAGAAGCGTTTGAGAAAATTAATATTACTTGTCTTTGCCGCTGGTCCTTAAGGCACCTAGGAGGGGTGTTCCTTTTGAACTTTATATAGCGGCCGAAGATAAAGTCATTGGAGTTGTTTTGACTCAAGAAACCGAAGGCAAGGAGTATATTCTTACTTATATAAACCGACGACTTATTGATGCGGAAACAAGGTATACTTTTATCTCTATATCATGCTTGTACCAAATTGCGACATTATCTACTGTCTAGTTCTTGCATAGTAGCATGTCAAACCGATGTGATAAGACATATGTTACAAAAGCCGATTTCGAGTGGTAGAATCAGCAAGTGGGCATATGCTTTGGTAGAATACGATTTGGTTTCTGAACCTTTGAAACCTATGAAAGGCCAAATTGTTGTGGATTTTATTGTTGAACATCTGATTAATGATGAGCATGATTTGAAAGTCGGCTATATTATATGCACACCATGAAAGCTATACTTTGACGGATGGGTTTGTGATAATGGGAGAGGAATTGGTGCTATTCTTGTGTCTCCAAGTGGTGCAACTTTTGAGTTTTCAAACTGATTGGAGGAACATTGTACATATAACCAAGTTAAATATGAGGCGCTTCTATTTGGCTTGGAGATTTTGAAATCCATGGACGTGAAGCATATTGAAGCTTTTGGTGATTCGCTTCTCGTTACGCAGCAAGTATCTAAGGTATGCCAATGCTATAACAGTTCATTAAATGCGTATCTTGATAAATGCCTCGACATTATTTCTTCATTTGATGAATTTGTTTTAAAACATTTGCCAAGAGAAGAAAATGGACAGGCTAATGCTCTCCGGTTATAGTGCTGTAAAGAAAAATTTCAGCATTAGAAAACCGATACGAGTTGAAGCCGAGCTGCAGGTTCTGGACGAACCGGTCCGACCGGTTGCATCGACCGGTCTGACCGCCCAGACCGGTCTGACTGGTCCAGAGACCGGTCTAACCGCTCAGACGGCAGAGAGCACTGATTCGGCTACGAAGAAGGCCGAAGATCGGGATTGGAGAGCTCCTATAATCTCCTATCTTAGACATCCTAGTCGGGGTGCAGAGAGGAATATTTGGCATACAGAATTCAAATATGTTTTAGTTAATGATGAGCTTTATTGTCGAACTGCCGAAGATTTATTACTCAAGTGTTTAGACTCGGATCAGGACAAAGTTGCTATGGGTGAAGTTCATGAAGGCATTTCTGATACTCATCAATCAGCTCCTAAAATGAAGTGGCTACTTAGGAGAGCCGATTTTTATTGGCCTTCAATGATTTCAGATTGCTTTAGATATTGTAAAGGATGTTAATAATGGCAATGGTTTGGAAATTTACAGTTGGTACCAGCTACGTTAATGCATCCTTCATTAAACTATGGCCATTCCGAGGTTGGCGGTTGGATTTCATTGGTCAAATTAATCCTCCATCTTCAAAGGGGCATCGTTTCATGTTGGTTGCTACGGATTATTTCACTAAATGGACCGAAGCGGTTCCTTTGAAGAACATGACACATAGAGAGGTAATTGAGTTTATAACTGAGCATATTATTCATAGATTCGATATTCCTCAAACTTTGACTATGGATCAAGGTTCTTCATTTATATCAAAAGAGGTGCATATGTTCATCGAATCTTACAAGATTAAGTTGCTCAATTCATCTCCATATTATGCTCAGGCCAATGGACAGGCCGAGTCAAGCAATAAGATTTTGATCAAGCTTATCAAGAAGAAAATAGAAGAAAATCCTAAGAGGTGGCATGAGGTATTATCCGAAGCATTGTGGGCTCATCATATATCTCGTCATGGTGCTACTAAAGTTATTCCTTTTGAGCTTGTGTATGGTCAAGAGGCCATTTTACCCGTTGAGGTGAATCTGGACGCTTATAGATTAGCCAAACAAAATGACCTTTCTGCTGTTGATTATTATAATTCAATGATGGATAATATTGATGAGGTGACCGACAAGCGAATAAAGACTTTAAAAGAGATTGAGAGAGACAAGCTTCGGGTTGCTAGAGCTTACAATAAGAAGGTAAAAGGTAAATCTTTTCAAGTTGGAGATCTAGTTTGGAAGACAATATTGCCTCTTGGGATGAAAAGCAATAAATTTGGTAAGTGGTCGCCAAGTTGGGAGGGTCCATATAAGATTATTAAAGTTATTTTCGGAAATTCTTATATGATGGAGACGCTGCAAGGAGATCGTCTACCAAGAGCTATCAATGGGAGATATTTGAAGAAATATTATCCCAGCATGTGGCAAGACACATGAAGGATAAGATGGCTGATTTATGAGGATCGCCCTTAGTAGTATTTTTTAGGCCCCAGTATTGTATAGCATAAATTATGTTCTTTGCTTTTTAGCTTGTAAACTCACTAAAAAGTAGGGGGCATATGTTGACAGCCAAAATTAGCACTTACAGGGGCCGATCGGTTAGACTGGTCTGGTCTGTACTGTCCGAGTAGAATTAGGTTTATGGAAAGAGTCCTTTTGTAATCTTGCTCGTGAAGGGGTACGTCTTCCCCGGCCTATAAATATAAAGACTAAGGCCGATTGAGGTTATTCCGAATCAAATCAATCAAAATATCGCATTACTTTTTTGTCTCTCAAACTCTAGCCTTTTCCAAGTCCTAATTGCTTTCTTCTCTCGTCTCGACGGCGTTTGAAGATGTTCTGAGTGCCTGCCGATCTCAGAGCAACCCTAGCGTGACGAGCTCCAACGAGGTACCTCCCGAGCTCGCCGTTCTAGTTCTTCAGCGAGGCCATGCCTGCACCGGTTAGACCGGTCGACGGCACTGGTCAGACCGGGCTGCCAAGGATTTTGTGGGTGTTGATCATTTTGACGATCGTTCGCGCATACTAGCGGTTTCGAGTGTGTTTGGTGTGATTCTGTGTCAGCATAGAGGGCCACTGGACCTTTGGAATGAGTGGGCAACCAAGTTCCTTGTATTGCTGAGTCTCACGCTGCAGGTCGTCCCCCTGCTCCTTGCCGGGATTTGCTGCCGTGAAGCCTCCCCTACACCGAAGTTCATCCTATGGCTTGCGTACCAGCTGTCTGACTCCACCTCCATATACACTGTTGGACACCTATCCCTCAGCAATGTTCTGGTCAAGCACTAGCTGGTGGCGTTTTGGGCACCATTCCTCCTGCTCCACCTTGGGGGCTCGGACAACATCACCGCCTACGCTCTCGAGGACAGCAAGCTCTGGCTACGCCATCTGCAGAACCTAATCCTGTAGGCAGGGGCGGAGGACCCGGTATGGCGAGATATGGCGGTCGCCATACCTTGATTTTTCTGCGAGAACCCTATATCTTGAACTGTACTTTCTGTCAGCCGCCATTAGAGATCCGATCCTGACCTGAGCGCCAGGAAAATAGACGCACGGAGGAAGAAGCCGCATCGGGCTAGATTACTGAGGCCGAACTTTTTTTTCCGAATTGGGCCAACTTGTGGGCCTAGCTCCTTTGTTGTTGTTTAACGGGCCAACTCTGCCTTGTTTGCATCTGTAGTCTGTCCCTCTCTCCGTGACCAATACGAACGCACAGGATCCATCCATCCATCATTTGGAGAGACGGAGATGAAAGGAAAGGACGAACCATACCACAACTGCGCTTGGTGTTCGATGAGACAGTCACCAGCGTATCAGCGTCCGGGCTTCTGGCGACGGTTTGCCGTGCCGAGCAGACGCAGGCAGCAGCACGGCAGGGGGTTGGACGCCGGTGCATGGACGACCAGCGATTGTGGCAGCAAAACTGGCACTCATCGGATGGGGCAGGTGCGAGGCTAAGGGGATAAGATTAGAGGTACATAATGAATTTCGCACCATTGCAATTCGATTAATTACTTTTCATTTATTTTCTTATTTGCTTTGTTGAATTGATGAAAGATGACGTTGCTTTATACTCCGTAGTACTACTTTTAATTAGAAATCTTCACTTTTCAACGATTCGACTTCGCCATACCTTAATCTTTTTTCGTCCTCCGCCACTGCCTGTAGGTCCTAGGTGCAGCGTATGTCCTCTATAAATATGTCGATGGCGGCGACTCTTTCATCTTCCTGGCTGCCATCCTAATGTTCAGTGTCGGCGTTGTCAAGTATGCTGAGAGGACATGGGCGCTCAAGCGCAGCAACTTGAATAGCATCCGGAGCTCTCTCAAGAAGGAACACGTCGGCCTGTTCCATCATTTCCATCCTTCGGATTTTGGATCGATGGTGAACGCCGTTGAAGACGATGAATCCTATGTCCTCCGTGCACACTCCATGTTCCATATATGCAAGTGTGCAATTGTGGACTCTTGGTGGTCAGTGTCGACAAGGATCCAGCAGAGAACCAGAGCTCTTGGGAGGAGAAAAAGGATCTACGGAACCAGAACGTGGTGGTGGATATGGATATTAAAAAAGAAGCAGAGGAAGACCACGAGGGCATGTGGACATTGATGGAGATGGAGCTCTCTCTTACGTACGACCTCCTGTACACCAAGGCAGGTGTGATCCACACTTGGTCCGGCTATGGCATCCATGTCGCCTCCTCCCTCACCGCCGCAGCCTCAATCCTGCTCTTCTGGTTTAGTAGTAAAGATGGTCATAGTCCGGTTGATGTTGCCATTTCGTATACCTTACTGGCCGGGGCCTTACTCTTTGAGACAGGGTCGCTATTGAGGGTGGTAGAGTCAAGCTGGACATATGCCTTCTTGTGCAACACCCGATGGAATTGGCTCCAGTATGCCGCAGCAGATCGGAGCGAAGGTGGTCCAGCAAGATTGGGCAATACAACATGCTTCATGTTTCCAGCCACTGCAACAGAGCCTACGACCCACTGGTGGGCAGAATTGCCAGGATGCTAGGATATCAGGAATGGTGACTCAGGCACTATTATTCGGGGAGCGTCCAACTTTCAGAAGACCTGAAGTACCAGCTGTTAGAGTACACAAAGTGCCTAGCGAGGAGGGGATTGAACATGCAGGGTGTGATCACAATGGACCGGGGTCAATGTGCTTTTTATGTTCATCAAGAGATGGGCCTGTACAAATCTATCGAACAAGAAAACGACATTGGAGTCGAATTCCAAGAGGGCATCATCATTTGGCACATCGCAACAGAATTACAGAAGTTTTCATCGCCAAAAGCAGAGGATATGACGACGCCGAGGATGCAGGAGACCTGGTGAAGGACATCCGGACAATATCCAACTACATCATTTTCCTGCTGGTGGACCGCACCTACATGCTACCAGGCTCACAGCATGTTATACCGGCAAATAACCCGCGATAATCTTACCGAAATGTGGGATCACAGTCGGGAACATCAAAAGGGGGCCGTATTCGCAAAACTCAAGGCTTTCTTCAGCCTGCATGACGACCCTAATTCTGCTGGATCGCAGCACGTAGAAAACCTTGCAAAGTTCCTATTCACGGAGAAACCAAAACCCACCCTTGATGTGCAGCGCCTGTATTTTCCTATAGTGTTGCTAAAAAGCTACTTGACAGGATGGAGAAGAAAGGAAGGACGGCCATGTTGCAACTACTCCTTGATGTGTGGATGGATTTTCTTGTGTATGGGGCCAATAGATGCAGCAGGGAGTCCCATGCCAAGAAGCTCAGCAATGGTGGTGAGTTGACTATGATCTTGTGGATTATGACAGAACGAGTGATTTGCGCGCGCCCTTGCGCGCCCAGCGCTAGCGAAATAAAATTTATCCCAATAGTGAAGTAATTGTATTGTTAAGTACGGAGCATAAAGTTTCCTTTTCTTATTGGAAGATGGATACATAGAGGAATATGACGTTAATTCCAAAAAAATAAGGCAAGATTAAGTATGGAGTTTGCTTGTTCGCACAGGAAGTAGTCCTCCGGTTCTGTTTTCTGTGCCAAAAAAAATTAACCTATTAAAGCAACCAAAGCTTGCAACTTCACACGACATTATAATATTTATTTATAGGATACTACAATCGCTGAAGAGGGAATGTTTATATAGATTTATAACCTGAACCAAAATTGAGATGCTTTTTTGATTGGCATTAAGTTCACTCTTGTTCTTGATCGCCAAAAAAAAGTTCATTCTTGTTCCACATTATTACTATAGGATAGGACTTTTTTAGAACTTTTAAGTATTTAATTAGATAATAATATAACTCCTCAGTATAAGTATTGCTTAAATTTGAGTAAAACTAATCCCTGACATTGTATGTTCAGAATAGAAGATAAGATAAATGAATTGACACACAGCAGGATGAACTATATAGAAATTTCCTAAAATAAAAAACAATCAGGAACATATAATACTCTAGTGTGCAACATAGTCAAGGGAACGCAAGGAGCAAAAGGACCTTACCATGATGGAGATGTTGTAGATGGAATCAAATTATTTTTTTCCCTTGCAGCATCAGTGGCAAGTTAATCAGCCTTTTTCATTTGCACAAATGCATCTAAACAATTGAAATGTAATTTTAAGATCATAATGAGTAACAAATAAGCTTTGGTGTACTAATAAAATAAGTAGATGTGATACAATTAGGCAACAACCAACTCATTAGTTGACCCACCAAGAGCCATGACAATAACCATTGCATTCCGCAATGACTTATTGGTGATAATGTTCCTAGGCTTGAAGTCTATCTTTAGCAATTCTAAAAGATACTTCCCAGAAAGGCGGCATTCCTCAAGTTTTAGTGGGTCTTTAGCAGGAGTTGAAGAACTTTGGTACATAAAGCACAAAGAAATATTGATTAAGAATAGTTAATCTATGTAAATGACGCAGACTAACGTAATAAAATATTTTTCATTGCTTCACAACAAACAGGTTAAAGATTAAGACATTAATTGCACCTGTATGGAAGGCTCATGCCAATGGCCTTGATAACCGATGACATCATGTTAGCTGTGTACATACCACATGCACCTGCACCTGCACCTGGAAATGAATTGCGGAGCACGTTCTTTCTTTGCTCATCACTGATTGATCCACTGACATATTGTCCGTAGCAATGCATAAAAATTAAATTAAAAGTTAGATTAAGTACATATATATAAGAATTTAAGTCGCTAAATAGGTAAAAGGTAGTAAATATACTTGGAAAGCAATTACTATGTCATAAGAATTGCCCTGAAAGTGACCAGGCTGCATTGAAAATAAATTTCGTTAGAAAATTGACAGTATATGAACAATTTAAAGAATTAAATATATTTAACAGATTATTTGACAGAATCCAAAATACAGATGGTGCCAGCCACATTAACCTAGATTTCTAGTATAAATAATTCTACATGCAACTATCAGCCATTAAGTTATAATGGTGCATATCATGATTCTAAGTTCTGGAGAGTGGTTCAGTCGATGAAAATTATCATTCAATCATTCAGATATTCAAACCAATAAAACAATTCAGGGAATATGGTTGAGAACTAATCGACCCCTTCTCCAAAGCTTCAAAGTTTATCCTGTTCTCTCAATATAATTGTTAAAAATCGAAGCTTTCAGAATCAACTCTGAAAGATAACATCACAAGCACAAGCTAGGAGAGCATTTATATCAGCATCAGCTATAGAAGAATGAAGCACAAGCAGCATTTATAGTGGCAAGCTATATCTGTTTCATAGTACCAAAGAAGTCATTAACTGAAGATAATGTGACATGTTTATGTGAAGTAGAATCAATCAAACACAGGACTCCAACCCTTGAGAGTAAATAGCAAACTAATCTCTAAACTAACAGGTCTTCTTAACATAAGTCATACATACGGAGTGGGTTACCTGCAATTTCACATTCACACACAGACCTGCAGCTAGCTAGAACATGTATTGGAAGAAAGGACAACTAGCTAGAATGAGAAAATGAAAGAAGCTACCTGCTATCAATAGTTCTCTAGTCAATACTCAAATACCATGCATTAAAGTAAAACACGGGAAAAAAAACACAAATTCTGAAGCAGAGGAACCAAACATACACTTGCAACATGATGCTGCAACAACTTCAGATCCTACTTAGCAGCACACAGAACCAACGGATCCTTTACCTTGCACCTAGAAGTGACCTTGAAATTAGCAATTGCAGCCTGCAAAATCCAAGCAAGAAAGTTTTCAGCCGTGGAAGGCTGAAGCGTCAAACTAATTGCTCATTAGTTAAAAATAAATTAACCTAAACTCCAAGATAGCAATTCGTGAAACATAATTAAGTGAGCAATACAGATAGTAGATGTGGAATCTACATGATTAAGAAGATGAGACAAAGCGTAACACAGAACTTTTGTGTAGGAAGCATCAGCAAAGGTTACTGTAAATAAACAATAATAATGTGGCTACGGTTGAGCATAGGAGACATACCCAAAGAGGAGCAGAACACATGAAGGAGCAGGAGGCACGGATGGCCATCACCGAAGCCACATTGGAAGACCTAAAACTCAATAAACAGAACAAGATTTCAGGCAAATTTCATAGCGCCTGTGAGAGAAGAAGCACAAATAGATACGAAGGGAAGGGGAAGGGGAAGGGGAAGGAAGCAAACGTACTGTACGGAGGGAAGAAGGGGACCAACGTGCGTGCAAGGGAAGCCGTAGGGATGGGAGGAGCTCGCCGGGCTGGAGGGCGTGAAGTAGCGTGCGACGAAGTGGAAGCAAGTCGTAGGGACGCAAGGAGCTCACCGGGCAGAGACGCGAGGAGCAGCAAAGGAAGTGAGAGGGAGAGAACGGAGTGTAGGACCGAGAAATGCGACAAGAGGGGGTCAATGGGAGCCGATGAAAAATTATCGCGATCGAAAATTCGGCTTAAGATTCCAAGTGAGCACCCAACCCTAGAGTCCTAGGTGAAGTGCAGAGCAGCTATAGAAGAGCTACCCTAACACAAAGCAACCCTAGGAACAAGCATGAGCAAGCGCGGAAGCAAAACGTGAAGAAGCAGCACAAGACCAGCACGGTATACTAACACCGGTTGAACCGACGTATATAGCTTGAATACGTCAGTCTATCCGGTGATACAGAGCCGGCAACAGCAGATAGCAAGCACCGGTTGATCCGACGCCCTGGTTTGAATAGCGTCGGTTCAACCGGTGAGCGACGCCGGATTAACCGACAAAATTAGAGTCTGACATCGGTGCAGTTGTCCAGAGAGGCAACAAAACGCACCAAAAACACGCAGTGAACACTGGTTAAACCGACGTGCACTGAGGGCACTTCGTCGGTTTAATCGACGTGCAACAACTGTCAAAGCCGAGTACAGAGCACCGGTTCAACCGGCGCTAAGAAAAGTCAATACGCCGGTTAAACGAGCCAAAACAGCAAGAAGACAGAACTCACCGGATGAACCGATGCTCTATAGAAAGAAAGCACCGGTGCAATCCAACAACACGCAGAAAACCCTACCGAGCGAGAAACCTACTCACCGGTTGAACCGACGACCTCGAACTCGAGCGTCAGTTTAACCGGTGTTAGGTAGAAATTCAGCTCAAGCCCAGAAACTCTGTTTTCCTCTCGCTTGATCCAAAACTCAAAGTTCAAGGGACAAATCAAGTCCAAACCTTACCAAATTTTGTAGGCATGATCACAAAGGGCTTGCGAACACGTCCATGAAAGGAATTGACGAATCACTCCATGGTTTGGGAGGAATCGCAGGTTTAGTGAGCAAAAGCAGGGTTTTCTCTAGAAACGCAAAAAGCTCAAGAACTATGATCCTAACGAGCTCGTGATTTCCAGAGGTTTTGCACTAGGCAAGAAGGGTTAGAATCACGTCAAAGAGCTCAAGGAACTACACCAAACTCGCACTTCATGATCAAACAAACAAAATCACAAATCGTCACAACCAAAGCATGAAGCGTATGAGATTGAAAACTTACTCAAATTCCCAGAGGGCACAAGGAGGGAAGGGCCTCCTTTCCCATGAAAATTCAGTACAAGGTCTTCACAAATCCATGGCTAAAATCCTACCTAGAAGAGAGGAGGGAGGAAGAACATGGGGAGGGAGGAAGAACATGGAGAGGGAGAGCAGAGGAGGAGGGCGCCTGGCTCTGTTCTGTTTCTGTTGTGTCACCAGCGCCAAATGCCAGGCACACGCTCCAGGGAGGAGGGCGCCTCCTTTTGACCTCCGGGCCCAGCGCACCCACTCCCTCTCCCCCTTTGCTTCTCCTCCAAGCCTTTCTCTAAAGACTAAATTACCCCTAAGTGCTAGAATTAAACTAGAAGGCCCTTAGGGGCAAAACCGGAAAAGATACATTGAAGACCATCCGACGGCTGCGATGACTTGGAGTAGTTTGCTTCGACCCGACGCAATCCCTCTTATGTCGCCACGCGTCCTTCTGGAATCTTCACGGGGGCAGTTTTGGGAAAACTGCCGAAACCGAGTTCGGGGGCGGTTTTGGAGGAACCGCGAAACCTTCCCGCGCGATGTTTCCGGCACACCCGCCAAGCCCGATGTCGCCACGTGTCCGACCTCCCGCCGGACCCTCTCCGACTTGGCCGACGTCGACGCATCCCAGCCATTGGTTTTTCCCGAGCTACCAACAAATTCCACGCCGTCCCGCCTTAGCACCAGGAATGGATCGCAACGCGGCCCAGCAGTGGCCCAAGCATCTGGGCCGCCCTTCTCCACCGCACGGTCGTCCAGTCGGGCCTCCAACGCCACCGCAAGGTCTCCCGCCTCCGCATGGTCATCGAGCTCCCTGCCACCGCAATGCCGCAGCATGGTGCATCGGCATGCGCCTCGCTCTTGTCCAAACCATCTCGCTGCCACCTCGCCATCCGTCTACCTGCACACCACAGACCAAGAACTGGCGCAATCTCCACAGAGTCGCGACTACACACAGTTAGTCCACTCCACGTGTTGGCAATCACTCATCACACCAAGGAGCAGGCCTCCACTGCCTCTCAATCTCTCCCTTGATGAGTGCATTGTCAACACCCCACCCCACACGGGCACTGGTGAAAGAAAAGGATAACCGAAAAAGAAATAGAAAACAAAGAGAGCTAACTCAAGTGATCAAAAGCGAATGAAAGCCAGAAAAGATCACTTGAAGATAGCAAAGCCAAAAGAGTCAGCCCCCAAGACAGGCAACGGCTCGACGCACTGACTCCAAAACATGCTTGTCCCCTCAAGAAAGAGGCAAGGCTCAACACAGCCAAGAATGTGCAAAGCTGGTCCCTCCAGAAAGAGGCAAGGCTCAACACAACCAGCAAAGAGCATGAAAAAGCTCAAATACTCCCCCTGAAATGCAGCTTCCCCTCACTATGCAACTCTCCCCCGATGTGTGCACACTCAAAGACTGGAACTCTCCACAATCTCTCCGCCTAAGGTAACAGAGACAACAAACTCTCACCCTTAGACCAAACACCAATCGCTCCCCCTTGTTGACAAGGCACACACCAAGGTACCTCCCCCTGTCTAGATGCTCCCCTGGAAATATGCCATGAAGTGCAATGCATGCATGCCTAAAAAGCTTCCAGGTACAGAACAAGAGCATTTGCAAGAGTCGAAACAGCATAACATATGAGGGTGCATATACAAAGACAATGTATGGAGAAGCTCATAAGAATATATCTATACAGATCATGAGCAAGCATTTGTCATTTGTAAAAGAAAAAGCATCACCATAAAGGACCTAGCATACTAGAAGGTAAGCATGCTAGTGCTAGCAAGAACATACAGGTGAGCTAACCAAAAGCATATCACAGCAACTGCCACTCAACCAACCGAAAACTCTTAATTTCTCAACAAGAAGTGGTGCCAGGGGTTGAAAACTTGCAAGTGCTTAACTTAACGAATGTGCCAAGCCTAGGTCAAGGACCATCAGAAGCTTAAGACAACACTCTCAGTCATCCACAGCCTTGTCCAAGTTCTCCAGAGGAGCAGTCTCGGTACAAGATCAGTGGTGCAAGCAATCCCACCTAGATCTTTTCACTCAGATCAAAGCATGATATACCAAATGTTGGATTTTTGAAATTGAGTACCAATTAAAACACACCAACAGGAGGCAAAAGAGGGCATCTTGTTGCATATGATAGCAAAGGACCTGGCCACTAAGCATGAAACAAGATAGCATAAGCATACAAGCCTACACATGCTAGTAGCAGATCCTGAAGGTGACCATGTTTTATGATTTTCAAAGAATAAAATAGCTAAGCTCAGAGCCAACATACAACATATTCAAAGAAGCTAGCTACACATGGTCAAAGCATATATACAACTCACAGCATAGCACAAGGCACAAGCAAATGCAGATATCATACATGAGAAGTTTAGTGCAAGTGTAATGCATATGAGCAAATGCTATGCAAAATGGTATGTACACAAAAATGCAAGAAAAGGCAAGAAGAAAGGAAAATCAATCCTAAACTACAAAAACAACTACCCAACTCAAAATGGGTAGCACACGCCAAGCTCTCCCCACAAGCGAGCATAGGTGGCTTGTTCTAGGGGCTTGGTCAGGATGTCGGCTACTTGATTATCAGTGGAAACATGGGTCAGCTCGACATCACTCTTCTCATAATGATCTCTCAGGAAGTGGAACCTCACGTCTATATGTTTGGAGCGAGAGTGTAGGACGGGGTTCTTGGCTAAGCTTATGGCTGATGTGCTGTCAATGAAAATAGGAACTCTGCCATAGGTTAGGCCATAATCACTGAGAGTGTGTCTCATCCAAAGGATCTGGGAGCAGCAACTAGCAGCAGCAATGTATTCGGCTTCTGTGGTGGAAAGAGCTACACTAGTTTGCTTGCGGGCAGACCAAGACACAAGAGAAGTTCCAAGAAACTGACAGGTGGCTGAAGTCGACTTGCGATCAATCCGACACCCACCATGATCAGCATCAGAAAAGCCAACCAATGCAAGAGAAGAGGAAGAAGAGTACCATAAGCCAAACTCAGGAGTGTATCGAAGGTACCTGAAAATCCTCTTCACAGCGTTCCTGTGAGAAGTGCGCGGAGAAGCCTGGAACCTCGCGCAGAGACAGACCGCGAACTGGATGTCGGGTCTGGTGGTCATCAAATACAGGAGCGAGCCGATCATGCTCCTGTACTCCTTCTGGTCCACAGCAACACCTTCAGTGTCCTCATCCAGCGCCATAGAAGTGCTCATAGGAGTTGGCATGGGACTGAGGTCCCCGAAGTCGAACTTCTTGAGCATGTCTTTGGTGTACTTGGCCTGGTGGACGAAGGTGCCATCCCGAGTTTGCTTGATGTGCAACCCGAGGAAGAACTGAAGTTCACCCATCATAGACATCTCAAACTCCCTGCTCATGTCATCAGAAAAGCTAGAAACAAGAGAGTGAGAGGAGCCACCAAAGATAATATCATCCACGTAAATCTGTACCAATAGAAAATCAGCACCACGCCTGAGGAGAAACAAAGTCTTATCTACCGATCCCATGACAAACCCCTGCTTAAGCAAAAAGGCTCTCAACCTTGCATACCAGGCTCTAGGGGCTTGTTTCGGACCATACAAAGCCTTCTGAAGCTTGAAGACTCAGTCTGGAAACTTGGGACTCTCAAACCTAGGAGGTTGCTTCACATAGACCTCCTCCTCTATGAACCCATTCAAGAAGGTACTCTTCACATCCATCTGATACAGCTTGAACCCTTTCGAAGCTACATAGGCTAAAAAGATCCGGATGGCCTCTAAACGAGCTACAGGAGCAAAGGGCTCCTCGTAATCTATCCCCTACTGCTGGCTGTAACCCTGAGCTACTAACCTAGCCTTGTTCCTCACAAGCATCCCATCCTCACCCTGTTTGTTCTTGAAAATCCATTTGGTACCTATAGGGTGGCAATCTGGTGGAGGCTCTACAAGGACCCAGACTTGGTTTCGCTCAAAGTTTTCTAGCTCCTCATGCATGGCATTGACCTAGTTAGAATCAGATAAAGCGTGTCCAACATCTTTGGGCTCAAAAGTGGCTACGAAAGCAGAGTGAGCACAGAAAGCGATAGAGGTAACCTTCGACCGCGTCTGAACTCCATGGTGAAGGTCCCCAAGTATCCTCTCTGGAGGATGATCCCGCAGGGCTCGGTGATGTACTCGCTGAGGTGAAGTCACCTCGCCACCACCCTCAGCATGGGTCCTGGAGGAAGAACCTTGAGTTGGACGTGGATCGGCTGTAGTCGAAACAGTGGGGAGCGGGCCGCCATCGTCGTCAGAACTCGATTCCCCACGAAGTGGGCCTGCAGCCGGCGCAGGGACACCACCATCACCCTCAAAGGCTTCAGGCTCATCCTCATCCTCGAAGATGTCCTGGCCAACCTCATCGTCACCTGCACACTCCATAGAAGCAGACAAAGAAGGAGTGGACTCGTCGAAGGTTACATTACAAGTTTCGACGATCCGGTTAGTCTCAAGAATAAGAACACGATAGCCTCTAGATTGAATAGCATAGCCAAGAAGAATGCCATCAGAGCTCCTAGACTCGAACTTATCAAGATTTCCCTCCTTCAGAACAAAGCATCTGCAACCTAAAGCACGCAGGTGGGACACTCTGGGCTGTCGACCAAACCGCAACTCATACAAAGTCTTCTTCATGAATGAGCGAAGGAAGATGCGGTTGGTAACATAGCATGCGGTGTTGATCGCCTCGGCCCAAAAATGCCTAGGAGTCCTATGCTCATCGAGCATCGTCCTGGCCATCTCCACTAGGGTCCGATTTTTGCGTTCAACCATGCCATTCTGTGGAGGAACATAAGGAGAGGAGTACTGGTGATCAAGACCAAAGCCACGACAGAAGTCATCAAAACGAGCATTCTTAAATTCATAGCCATTATCACTGCGGATAGCCCTCATGGCATGTGGAAGCTCGTTCTGTAACCTCAAGGCAAGGTCTCGAAAGTACTGAAAGGCCTCATCCTTAGTCTCCAAGAAGAAAACCCAAGAGTACCGAGAGAAGTCGTCAACGATCACAAGAATGTACCACTTCCCACCGACAGAGCGCACACGAGCAGGACCAACGGTGTCCATGTGAAGAAGCTCGCCTGGGTGCGATGTCATCACCTGATTCATAGGTGGGTGCGGAAGGGAAACCATCTTCCCGTGACGACATGGGTGACAGACAAGGTCCTTATCCAACTTGAGCTTGGGCAATCCTCAGATCAAATCAAGTGAGCTGGCCTCCATTGCCTCTCACGGAGGGAGGAAGAGAAGCAAAGAAAGAAAGGATAAGGTTGTGGGGGTGACTCCAGGTGCGGCGGATGTTGTGACGAGCATGGCCGCGGCAGCCCAGCGATTGATTATCTGGAGGCGGTGCTTAGGCGTCGTTGGGCGCGTTGTGGAGGCGGCGGCGGAGGAAGAGGCGTCGAGGTCAGGCCTAGGGGGTCAGGCGGCCCCTGACTAGATCAAGGCGCTGCCGAGGAGGAAGAGGGGAAGGTGTTGGCAATGAATCGAAAAGGAGACTCACCGGAGACGACGAATCTCGACGGCGTCCAGCGCCGGCGTTGACAGAAGGAGGTGGCATGGTAGTGGGGGCACCTGACGAGCAAGCTCGAATGGAGAGGGCGGCCGGCCTAGCAGCAGCGCCACTGCAGCGGGTGATGTGGGAGCAGCCGTGGTGGTTGGAGTTGGCCTGTACACCGGGACGGCAGCTGTAGTAGCTGGCCATGTGCCGCAGGCGCACGGGGGACGACGGGGACAGGGACGGCGAGGAGGCGCTTAGAGGAGGAGACTGGGGTGTGGATCCGGCTGTCTGGGCAGCGCGGAGCAGAGGGCGCGCCGGGGATGGGGATGGCAAGACGTCGCGGAGGCGCGTGGAGGAGGAGGTGGGCTGGCATGCGGCCACGGGCGCACAGGGACAGGGACGGAGACGGAGAGGAGGCATGTGAGGAGGAGACTGGGGCGCGGATCCAGTTGTCCGGCCGCCGCGGAGAGCAGAAGCCGCGGCCGCGCCCCTGCGCAGGCTGCACGGCGGGAGGCGGCGAGGCTAGGATGCGGCAAAGGCCGCCGCCGCGAGCCCCAGGAACCACACGTCCGCCATCACCGGCGTGTCGTCACCGCCGCCGCGCCGGTCTCCTCGACACGCTGCTGCCGCAATGGCCGCCGCCGCCTTCAGTGCCCTCTGTGAGGAGGGTTGCGGGTGCACGGAGGACGACCGGAAAGCTCTAGAAGTGAAGTGAAGTGAAAATATTTACTGCTACAGTGGCGCACGGGTGAGGTGAATGTGAGCCAAGCGTGCCTCTTTAACATATAGAAATACCTTCATCTCAATGCTTATAATGCTGCACGTGCACAACAGAGGGGTCAGGGTTAATTATTGTCGTGCCTTAGTTTATTAAATCTTGTTCTATCTTCTGTGTCTGAAACTTGTCCATCATAGAGTTAATTCATTTCTATCCATATATCATCACAAGTTACAGGCATGCAACGAAATTGTTCATTTTTGTTTGGCTAGTTATTTATTCCTTCTTTAGTGTTGGCGTAGTTATTTTTGGAGCAGCAAGCCATGCAAAGCTGCAAGAAGCTAAATATTTTAAGTGTATATTACCAACTACGTGCACTTGTATAACTCTTTTTTTTATCTTACTATCGTCTGCCGAATGCCACAGCAGTAAGAAACTTTGGGGTAGCACTCCCCTGTTTCAACAACATTCCTCTGTTCCGTTGCTTTCCAGTTAGCTATAAACCCATCAATTTCCCCACAAATCTAGTACAGCTAGCACAAGGCTCTTTTTTTGTATTCTTTGTTTCGTTTTCATGTTTGTCGTCAAGTCATACTTTAGGCTAAAACCACCATTCTGGTTGTTGAGTCGCCACATTAAAATAGCAAATTTCACCAGAAATATGATAAATATTTAAGAACACGATAACTATATGTATATATTCAAAATACTCGTACCCTATACGTAATGAGTATGTAGACATTTGTTTCTGAACCTGCTAGAAATACATCTATCTGTAACGGCTGGGTGACAACCAGAGGGATAAGCAGGTGGGTCATTAAGAGAAGTCAGCAAGTCAGATCACACTTGATCTAATTAAGAAAAGTCATTCTGACTCGGTCTATGCTCGTGAACGTGGAAGTTGACACGCCTCCCACCCACCAGCAGGTCCAATTCCAATGAGACCTATGGTGCATGCCAAGTGTCACACCCCATTTAATTAAGAAATGAGATAAATCTCATATATGCGCTAGAATCAAGTATACACATATATGATTGACATTATAAGTAAATATATCAAGAGACAGTATCCAAAACGTAAGCAAAATAGAGAAAATAACTTTATTACACTCCGACAAATAAAAAAAGATCTTTAGTTATTTCACCAATATCCTAGATGAGTACCGCAGCAGCGGCTTCCTCCACAGTCATCTTGAAGTCTCTGAAGTGCTAAACTTCCACTTTCTCTTCTGAACATCAGATAGGCAGGGTTACAACCAGAGGCATAAGCCGGTGGGTCATTAAGAGTAGTCAGCAAGTCAGATCACACTTAATCTAATTAAGAAAAGTCATTAGAGTATTCGACTCGGTCGTATGCTCGTGAACGTGGAAGTTGACACGCCTCACACCCACCAGCAGGTCGAATTCCAATGAGACCTATCGTGCATGCCCAGATGGACCTAATAAAGCACAACAAGACTACACTGGCCGTGTGTATCCTGTAAGTCGAAATAGTCAAACTGCAGTGCACAAAATTTCCGCGCTGCTGTTTGCCTTTAGTAAAAAGGTGGTCATATGTTCTCACTTGCTACCCCCATCCACCCTGCCGTGCATCATGTGTCCAGCTAGCGTCACTCACACGGCCACACACTACCCATGGACTCGTACCCCCAAGTTCAGGTTGTTGTGCTAGACAGATGCACCAAAGAATACATCCTTCCATAGTTGATTCCTCGTCTGCAACTCTCCTCTCTGATCCCATCCCACAAGTCGCCATGTTTCGTCCTTGCCTCATACTGTTTTGGCTGCTCTTGTGCCTAGGACTTATTAGCTACCATTCTTGTGCTGCTGCAACTGGCAGCACTCTGGCATCAGGCAGAGCGCTCAACAGTAGCGAGCGGCTGGTCTCCACCAACGGCAAGTTCGCGCTCGGCTTCTTCCAAACAGGCTCCAGTAAGTCATCTGGGAACACCACTTTGCCCAACTGGTACCTAGGCATATGGTTCAACAAGATCCCCAAGTTCATAGATGTGTGGGTTGCCAATAGAGATATGCCAATACCAGAGCCCTCCCTCAACATGTCAAAGCTCACATTCACAGCAGATGGCAATCTAGTCATCGTGAACCATGTAACAAAGTCGGAAATCTGGTCCACCAAGATTTTTAGTAGAACAAAATCCAGTAGCAACATCACTGCTGTGCTCTCCGATAACGGAAACCTTGTCATACAAGATGCCTCGGAAGCCACCAGAGTTTTATGGCAGAGCTTTGACCACCCAACAGATGTTGTCCTCCCAGGCGGGAAGATTGGCCACAACAAGGTCACTGGTATGAAGTATAGGGTTGTGTCAAAGAAGAACCTAGTAGACCCAGCCTCGGGCTCATACTGCATGGAGCATGACCCGGGTGGTTCCAAGCAAATAGTTGATAAGCTTTGCAACACATCTACAGTGTATTTCTCCACGGGCGAATGGAATGGAAAGTATTTCTCCTCGGTCCCTGAAATGTCTGCCAATTTTTTTGCCTTTGTCAAATTCATCGACACCCGTGAAGAAGAATATTGGACTGTCAACACGTTCGATGAGGCAGTGACCGCATTCATCCTACTTGACTCCAATGGCCTGACCAAGATGCTTATTTGGGTCAATGCCTTGCAAGATTTGGAAACACTCTACACCCAACCCAAGGGTTCATGTGATGTTTTTGCTGTATGTGGACCTTTCACAATCTGCAATGATAACACACTTCCACTATTGTGCACCTGCATGGCAGGGTTCTCTGTGAAGTCGCCCAAGGACTGGAACCTAGATTACAAGAGGGGTGGCTGCATGAGAAATACTCAACTAGAATGCAGTAGGAACAAAACCACAAAAGAGTTGACTGACCAATTCTTTACCATACCTAGTGTCAACAGATTGCCTGACAATGCTCATGCCATGGAAGCTGTTGCAAGTGCACAGGAATGTATGAATGTTTGTCTAAGTAATTGTTCTTGCACAGCATATTCATACAGTACAGGCGGCTGCTCGATATGGAAAGGTGAACTTCTTAATGTAAAGCAGCATAATGGTACAACAGATACTAACGGAGAGATCCTTTACCTACGCCTTGCTGCTGAAGAGGTGCAAAGTTGGGGAAATAGTGGGAGAAGGCGAATGGTCATTGGTATTCTCATTGGTGCAAGTGTTTCTGCTCTGGTTTTGTTTGTTGTTGTGCTGTTACTAGTTATTCAGAGGAAGAAGCGCAAGTCGTGCAATGATTCAAACGGCATCAAAGGTAGTGGTGGTGTTTTAGCTTTTACATATGTTGATTTGCAGCGTGCAACCAAAAGTTTCTCGGAGAAGCTTGGTGGAGGTGGTTTTGGTAATGTGTTCAAGGGGATTCTAAGTGACTCAACTGGCATAGCGGTAAAAACTCTTACTAGTGCATGCCAAGGAGAAAAGCAATTCAGAGCTGAGGTCAGTACAATTGGAATGATTCAACATGTTAATTTAGTAAAATTGATTGGTTTCTGTTCGGAAGGTGATAGAAGGATTATTGTTTATGAGTATATGCAGAATCGCTCTCTTGATGTTCATTTGTTTCGAAGCAACGGTACTATACTAAATTGGGGCACAAGGTACCAAATTGCCATAGGGATTGCAAAAGGGTTGTCCTACTTACACGAGAGTTGTCGTGAATGCATCATACATTGTGATGTTAAGCCAGAAAATATACTTCTTGATACATCATTTGTTCCTAAGATTGCAGACTTTGGGATGGCAAAACTTTTAGGGAGAGACTTCAGTCGCGTTCTTACTACGATGAGAGGAACTATCGGGTATCTCGCACCAGAATGGATTAGTGGGGTCCCTATCACACAAAAGGTTGACGTTTATAGCTATGGAATGTTACTATTAGAAATTGTATCAGGAAGGAGGAACAAATCCGAAGAATGTGAAACTAGTGGTGATCATGCTGTTTATTTTCCTCTAAAAGCTGCACGGAAGGTTCATGAGGAGGACTTTGGTAGCTTAATCGATCACCAATTACTTGGTGAGATAAACACAGAGGAGGTTGAAAGAGCTTGCAAAGTTGCATGTTGGTGCATTCAAGACAATGAATTTGATCGTCCAACAATGGGTAATGTGGTTCAGGTTCTTGAGGGTCTAGTAGACCTTGGCATGCCCCCAGTGCCAAGGCTACTTGAGACTATACTGGGAAGCTCTACTTCAACATGAACTTACTATATGAAAGCAATAGCTCCTTGTGTCTGACGACATATATATGAACAAAACCATATTGGCTCCTCGATCAGAGCAGTCATATTTGTTAGAATAAATAGTTTTGCATCCACACTTTCCCGCTGTCATTGGCTCATTTGTAATGCTCTATTGGTGAAGCTAAATATCTATATATTCCATATACTCTGCTACTTGAGTTACTTGTGGCATACTGCTTATTTTCAGTATGCCAGAATTTAATGTGCACGGTTCCAATGGTAGAAACCCTTGATCCAGAAAATCTGGTCACTGTGGTTTTCCTTTCCCCTTGCTCCCTCATTCAATTCTGGAACCATCAGTCCCAGCGTCCAGGATCGATTTCATCCAGCCTTGTGACCTATCTACTGTTGGATGCACTGTGTACTCAACTGATATGCACAAAGTGTCGACAGACTGATGGCCTGGTTGGAGGCGCGAGCAGAGTGGATGGGGACGGTATCTTTTTATATACCAATACGAGCTCTTTTAGTAATTAGTTAAAAAAGAGCTCCCTCCTTCAAGAAAATAGTTATTTTATAATATATATATGTTAATGGTGATGATACAAAAACTTGATGAATCTAACAAGTTGACCAGGTCTCTATGACAGACACTCGATGATGCCAATTCAAACATTTTCCCTTTCAGTGAGTTAATTGGTGTCGCTTTATTTGACATGACAAACACTCGATGATGCCAATTCAAACATTTTCCCTTTCAGTGAGTTAATTGGTGTCGCTTTATTTGACAAATATCACCCATCCACTAAATTAAATAGGAGATGGCTAGTTCAGATGAAGCCACTGTAACAAACATGGCACTATTTATTCCATTTCGAGTGATTTTGATGATCATATGACAACACAATCAATAGGACAAATGGTTGTGTTACTGAAGTAATCGAGCTTATTGAGGCATGCAGTGCAGCTATACTTCAACAATTGCCCAAGAAGAAAAAGGATTTAGGGTGCCCCACTATCAAATGTTCAATAGGGGCATAGAGCTTCGACAAATCCCTATGTGATCTGGGTGCCAGTGTCAGTGTGATGACTAAGGTAGTCTTTGACCAGCTCAACTACTCAGTGTTGACTCAACACCTATGCAGTTGCAATTGGTTGAAGACACCTAGAGGGAATCGCTGAGGATGTTCCAGTGAGGGTGCGGGACTGTTTTGTCCCAGTTGACTTTGTGGTACTTAATATGGATAATCAGAAGGAAAACCACCCTCATTCTAGGACGGCCATTCCTCAATACAGCTGATGCACACATCGATGTTGGGTCCGGAGAAATCCGACTCCATATCAATGGTAAAGAGGAGAAATTTGACTTCCGGCCTAAAAAGGAGCAATGCTTAATGATTCGGATCAAATTTGGGCCAAATCCTCAGAAGATCAAAAAAGTCGAAGTCACACCTTCTCAGAAAGACAGCCTTATCTCTTTCATGAAGATGTTCATAAAGGATGATCAGACAAGATCAAAAAAATATATGAAGAAGAGTAATTCAAAGGTTGCGAAGACCGAGGATCCTACTCCTGCGCCATCTATGACAACAAAGAAGACCAAGAAGATGTGGTGCAAGAAGAAGAAGACGTCATCGCCCGCTACTACTTGTTCAGGTACGAACGAAACGACCTCAACCTGATCAGGTATGTAGAAAGGTCCTGCTTTTCGGACCCTAAACAAAGAGTTAACTTGGGGGCGGCCTCCTCCCCTAAGTCAACTGTATCCCTTAATTTGCTTTTGAATAAATTAGATAAAGTTTTGAAACAAAATAAATATTTACTGCTTTATTTCCATTTATCATGCACGGTAAGAATGTTTTAACTTCTTATGAAAGTTGAAAGGATGAGTTTTGCTTTGTTCTACCTTGTCTGTTGTGTCTAGATTTTGACTATAAGAGTTCTCCTAAGTTTAAGTCTGTTGGCTATGTAAACACTTTGCCATAAACCTAAAAGTTTTGTGGATTGCATATGCTTGATCTAAGTCTAGGTTGTTGCGAGTATAGATATGGTAAATAAAGTCGTACGACCTTGTTCTAGTAATGCTTGAATTCTGGAGTTTTTGTTTTCAAAAAGATCAAAAAGGCAAGTTCCTCAGTGATAAGCAAGTGCTACCAAAGCCATATGTCATACACCGAGAGAAAACCTTATACATATGCTGCTTGACATTCTATTGAGTTTTGTCAAATTTTGTGACCCTAGTGAGAATCTTTTCATGATTTCTCGATCATAAGCACGTACATGTCCCCATCCACTTGCGACATTCCTACATCGGGAATTAGCATCACCGTCATCCATCAATAAATGCTCCATATTTTGGTAGACTCTCTCGTAGAACATCCCTAAAATAAGATATGATATTAGACTATGGTTGCCCCAAAAAGAGAAAACATGGCATGCCAGAGAAGCATGACCCAAAAAAAAACAAAGAGAGAGAAAAGAAAGAGAGGGGTAGTCATATCTGAAAAAAGGGATGATACAAGAGAGAGAACCAATGCTTTAAGGAGTAAGCCATACCACCATTCATCCATCCATCCACACATGTGCACCTTTTGATCGAGATTGCATGACTTGTTTCTCCATGAATCCTCTCTTTGACTTTACAATATATGGAATGCAAGTATGACCTGTTCTTACCCTACCTTGAGCTCCACAAAAGCTTTATCTACAGTAGGGAAGTGTTGTCGGTCGAAACCCACTGGCGAGCAGCGACAGGCAACACGAAGAGCCGGGAGGTTGCCGGGGCGCTGGCAAGCACTGCTCCCTCGTCGACGGCCCGCAATTCAAGCACACGCCGCGGCTTGTGAAGACGCAGGGCGTGCCACCTGACCTATACCCGATCCGGAAGGTGCGAACGTGCTTGCAATGATTTGTCTGCATACACAAACACGTGGAAACATAAGTCCGAGCCGTGGTCGGCTCCCCGGAACGACTCTTGCATCGGCTTTAAAGAGCCGATCGAGTCCCGGTGTCAGATGGGATCTGTTTGCATCTGGATATTGATTATTAAAGCGAATAACTGTAAAGCTGCTTCAATTAAATCTAATTGATCTAATCCACGACGGTAAAGGCTTCACGGCTAGATCAGAAAATCCTACACGTGATTGGGCCTAATAAACGTAACAGATAACTAAACCATAACCAAAATAGAGGCCTAAGAACTAGCAAGAGCCGATTCCCGGATCAATTCCCTATTAAGACTAAAGCAGAGCATCTAACATGCCACCGGATCGTCCAACCCGTTTGTAAGGCCTAACCTAGCAGATATTACGCCAACTCTCAAGAATAAGAACAAACCGTAACAGATCAGATCTACTAAACATAAGAGAAGCAGGATGTTGCCTTTACGCAGCTAACTCTATGCAACAAGAGCTAGTATAAGATGATAACATGATCGCGTAAAGACAACATGATATTCGTAGACAATAAGCAACAAAGCACGACAGATCTACTAAAAGCCATGCTACGAATATCAGGATAACTAGTACTACTCGCCATCAAAAACTCTTCAGTACGAGTAATACCAAGGTAAAAGCAAGAACAACGCTGCCCTGATCGCAAGAAGCGATCAGGGCAGCATGGCGCTTACTTGGATGAAACCCTAAGGTTAGGGGTGGCGATGCGCCGAGATTGTTGTTTGCGAGACATGATGACGTTCTTCTCTTTCATGAATAACATAGGGTACATATTTATAGTCCGGAGACTTGGCAAACAATCTAAACTAATCTTGTCCCAATCGGACTCTAATCTTAAACTAAATCTAAGATACATGGCCCATGTGGCCCAAATGCTCACGCAGGAGCCGATTTACAAGCCTTCTTATTCTCCTGCTTCAAGTCCATCTTGCTTTCGGCCCATAAATTAATCCTGTTAATTTATAGCGATAACACATGCCCCCCTGGTTTTGGCAATGATAGTTCCAAAACCACTCCGTCGCTTCATCTTCCCGTTAATGCTCATTAAACATACTGCAACCACCAAAGAAGATGCAACGTCTCTGCAACTGTCTCCTCGTAGAACGTGAAACTGCCGATCCGTCTTCCATCTTTTCACTATTTAATCTCACCCCGAATCGGCTCTTCTTCACAGCAAACTCCTTCTTCCTCCCCGAGCCAAATAGCGCAGAAAACCCCACTCCTCTGCCAGCCATGATGTCTCTTCTTCCTCTGGCTCCAACTCTTTCGGAGATTCCTCTTCCTCCTCTTCTCCCTCATCTTCTTCTTCCCTTTCCGCCTCCTCCATCGACTCCATCCCGGAGAGTCGGGAGCCGACGCCGGAGTGGGACCCAACCGCAGCGTATGAAGCTCTGGCTCCTCTGCACTAGGATGCAGAGGAGTTCGACTTTGGGGTCGTCTCTGAGGAGGATGAGCCCGAAACTGAAGGAGAAGAAGACCTCCAGTTCCTGTTCCAAGAGGAACTGGAGAGCAGCGAAGACGACGTCTTCTCTTGGGAAGGAGCCGACTCCTCCGAAGAGATCGACTCCTCCTCCAGCGACGACACGGCGGCAGGAGGAAACCCCCACCAATGACTCAAAGCCCCCACGGAGGGGAGCGAAGAAGGAAGCAGCAGCGGTGGCGGACGAAGCAGCAGCAGTGCTGACGACGACGGCAACAGCGGCAGCGACGATGATGATGACGACGGCGGAGACGCACCAGCGCGAAGCCCCAAGCGCCGTAGGCACTCAGATACCTACGATTGGTAGATGTAGGTAGCATCGTAGGGGTAGGATCACAAAGCCGAAGGATTAATTCCTTTGTAACAATCGGCTTTCCTTGTAATGACCTTTTATTAATGAAATCACTTTTCTTCAATTTTGTGTGTCTGATTTTCTTTCCAAAAAGCCGATGGCAACGCATCAGGCTTCTATAAATATCCAAGAGCCGACGAAATTCAAACTAGAAGCAACCCGCATAAGAGTAGAGTATCACTTCCACCTTGAACCGAACTTGAAACAAGCTCTCAAATCCGAGCGTAATTCGAAAACCCAGCTCTACAAATTCGAGCAAGAACTCTTCAAACATCCGGAATTCGAATCAGAGCCCACAGCAACCAAACCCCAAGTCAACAGATCTGAGCCATGGCAGACTCTGCAACTCAGACAACAAATCCTACTGCTGATGATGCAACCGGTGATGCGGCAATCTGCGGCCTGAAGGTAATATTCGGCATAATCCTTTAGTTTCCCTTAGCTTATTAAGCCTCTGAAATACTAAACTCTAAAACATGACACCATATGCATACTTCTGAATTTCTGAACTTCAGGTGTCAGACATCCTTCTGCCGCATCCCTCCAATCCAAAATCTTTATGTCTTGGCCCACGAACCTATGAAAATCCCACAGATTTGATCTCTTGTGAAGCAAATAGGATCCCTTTCGTGAGTCAAAACATCGATTTGAACCTCTGGGCCGACTGCTTAAGAGCCTGGCCCAACCCTCCTGAGAGCTGGATTACATGGTACAGCAGAGTAGCAAAAGCTCATATGCCCTTATGGCAGGATTTGAACATAGTCGATGCACATAGCTTATCATTATCTCCTCTTGACAAAGAAGAGAATCTTCTGAAAACCATCGGCTATTTCTGGTCTGATGCTCTGAACTGTTTCCTCTTTGCTCATGGACCCATGACTCCCACTCTGCTAGATGTCACCATGATCACTGGCCTAGACATTGGATCTCCTAATCCAGCTGCCCATAAAATGGCAGAAGTCCCCTTTAAACTTTCATCCAAAGTTAACTGCATAAATTGGGGCACTTACATGAATCAGCACATGAAAACAAAAGGTCCAGTGACTGAAAAAGAACACACAGCCTTCTTAAATCTTTGGCTAGAGCACTTCATCTTCTGTGGCCCTTCTTTAGCTCCAACTAAGAACTATCTTCCCTTGGCCTACCACCTGGCCCATGGCAATCACATCGGCCTAGGCAAACTTTTTCTTGGAGAAACCTACAGATATCTCCATTTGATGACATCTAACTTGCTTAACCAAAAGAAACTGAGAACTGGAGGCCCTTGGTGGTTTATTCAGTTGTGGGCATAACTGTACTTTCAGCACCAGATTCCGAACTTCCAAGGCCTAACCAAGAACTCTTTTCCTGATGAGAATGTCAAACCAATTAGATGTACTAGCTACGGCCAAGCTTTATTTAGTCTTCCTGGCAGTAAACTGAATTCAGCAGATGCAGCAAACTAGTTCAGAATCTTCTACAAGGGACTGGATAACCCACTCTATTTCCCATTCACCGAATCTGAATCCTTTGAAAACCCAACTGCCTTTAGACTAGATAACTTTGCCGATGACGACAGCACTCGGCATCTATACTCTTTAATGATCCGACCGGACTTCCTTCCTGTTGGCATTAGCACCTCTAATAGAATTATCAAGCCAGGTTATGAATCTTACCAACCAGTCATAGCAGCTCGGCAATTTGGCCTAGGACAGGTCCCTCCCCACTTCCATATTCACCACTTGGTGGAAAGTAGAGCCGATCTACCTGATGGCCTCACTAGTTCAAGATACTACAGCATGTTCGATGATCTCCACATTCCAATACCAGCCGATCTATCCTTTAATCCTTCATCGATCGATTTTAGCACATGGTGGGGAATGCGGAAAACACATATATTCAGGAAAGCTCTAGGTCCTCGACTGTAGTAAATTGATCCTGAATATGTAATCCCCGAGGAAGAGGTACCGAATCCATGCACTTTATCCCCTCTGAGTCCTTCATTCCTTTACTTGACTAATCCTGCTCACCCTGTTTGCAGCAACAAGATGGTCCAGAACCTATGACCAGCAACGGGGAGCCATTCCACTTTCTTCCAACTGCCCCTGATGTACTATTCTGCAAAGGATCGCCATCGATGAAGAAAGTGATAATGACCATCCAGCCAGACTTACTTCAGTCGGCTTCCAAACGAAGACAAGCTTCTGCAATTATTACCCCTCGAGTCTTAACCAAGAAAAGGAAGATGATCACAAGGCGCGTTATCAAGAAACCAGCACCAGCTTCCCCGAGTCCATCAGAGTCCAACACCAACCAGATAATTCATTTTTTTAAATTTCTTCTTTATTGCATACACACATACTCTAGTTGACTGTGATTCTATTTTCAGGACGCAACTGAAGACATCCTTGAAACTGACACTTCAAATGTTCTGACGGATGTACATGACGAACAGGCTAACACAGTCAAAGCCTCTGTTGTCACCTCCAATCCATCCGGATCAGCTACACCAGAGCCGATCATCACTTCCTGTTCAGAATAGGTAACGTTACAATAACCAATTCTAAACCAGCCGATAGCTCCATAAATGCATCTTGCCATTAACTTCAGATATGTCCACAGGGCTTTGACATTTCAAGTTTGCTTTCCTTTGACCCGGTATCAATGGGTCTGACTGCCCCTGGAGCAAAAACACCATCTTTGCAGCAATCGGCTAATTTGGCGCATCAGCTTCATCTCATCAAGGATCTACTATCTGCTCCACTCACTGCTCTAATTGGCGATTCCAGTGAAATAAAGAACATCTTCGAGCAAATAGAATCCCAACTCTCGGAGCCATTGCAAATCAAACTTTGGCCAGCTAGCAATCTTCTATTCTTCCGGGTAGAAGTGAACAAAGCACAACAAAGAATAGAAGCATGTCGCTCTCAAGCTTCTCTGAAAGCTGACATTGCTCAAAAGTGCAAGGCCCTCAACCAGAAGAAGGCAACTCTAGATACCAAAGCTGACGTGTCTGCCAATAAGAAACGACTCGACCTCCTGAAGAAAGAACTGGCAGAACTCGAAGAAAAGGTTCGTACCACCAAGAAACTCATCCAGGCCGAGGAAACTTCCATCGCAAACTCCGAACAAGAAACCCAGGAAATAGCCGAGCAGATACAAGCAGAGTTTGCAGAGATAAGCACCTTGAGCCGGCAGATAGTTACAGGCGATGACAAGGATGACGAAGCAATCATAGCACGAGCAGACACCGTCCGCACAGAATCCATCCACGCCATAGAAGAATTCCTGAACCAATAGATAGGCTCCAGAAACAACTAGTACTGCCTGTTAATCCTGAAACTTGTAACTGTTTAAAACATCTTAAGTCGATGGTCGCACATCGGCTATCTTGCTTCTTATATGTATTTTACTAGCCAACTCAATGTGTTGGCCCCTCATTCATTTCTCATATATATTTTTTTTACTGGCCAACTCAACGTGTTGGCCTTTCTCTTTTTTTTACTGGCCAACTCAACGTGTTGGCCCTTCATAATTTTTTTTCTTGGCCAACTCAACGTGTTGGCCTATCTCAGTACAGCCGGATGGATCTCATCGGCTCTTGTCACTCACCTTCCCACATGCTCGGGAAATACTTCTTGAGGTGTTGACCATTGACAGCAACAGGAAATTTGACACCATCCAGCTCCTCAAGCATGTATGCATTCCCAGGCAAGACTTGATCAATCTTGTACGGTTCGTGCCAAGTTGGAGACCACTTGCCATATTTTCTATCTTTAGTTCCCAATGGCAATACTGCCTCCCAAACCAAGTCCCCAACCTAAAAATTCTTTGGCTTGACCTTCTTGTTGTACGTGCGAGCAACTTTAGCCTTATTTTCCTTGATCTTCTCCAGCGACCAAAGCCTTAGCTCTATCAGATCTTCCACATTATCGTTCATCAAGGCTGCATACTGTTCAGCAAATAGATCATTCTGAAACTCAACACGCCTTGACCCGACCGTGATTTTCCAAGGTAACACAGCGTCTTGGCCGCAGAATAAATGGTACGGCGATGTCTTGGTGGACCATGACATGAAATACGATACGCCCACAAAGCTTCCGACAACACCTCATGCCAGCGCCTAGGATATTCATCGATCTTTCTCTTTATGAGCTTGATGGGGCTCTGGTTGGATGCTTCAGCCTGTCCATTAGCTTGGGCATAATATGGAGATGATCTGATCAGTTTAATTCCCATGTCATCGGCGAACTTCCTGAATTCCTCTAATATAAAGACCGATCCACCATCGGTCGTAATGGTCTGAGAGATCCCAAATCTGTGAATGATGTGCTCTTTGACAAAGCCGATCACATCTTTCGACGCTACTGACCTCATGGGTACTGCCTCTACCCACTTTGTGAAATAATCTGTAGCAGCTAAGACCCATTGGTGACCCTTGCTAGACGACGGGTTGATCTGTCCAATCATGTCCATGGCCCAACCTCTGAATGGCCACGGTTTGATGATAGGATTCATTACTGATGCTGGCACTATCTGAATTTTGCCAAACCTCTGACATGCCTGACATCCTTTGTAATATTTGAAGCAATCTTCAAGCATAGTGGGCCAGTAATAACCCGATCGCCTAATCAGCCACTTCATCTTATGAGCCGATTGATGAGTACCGCAGGCTCCTTCATGAACCTCATGCAAGAGCCGATTTGACTCTGAAGGTCCCAGACATTTAAGCAGTAGTCATTCCAAGGTCCTGTAGAACATGTCATCCCCTATCAGAACATACTTCATGGCCTTGAGTCTTATCCTTCTGGGTGCCCCCCGAGCCGAATCCTTCAAGTAATTGAAGATATCGGCTCTCCAGTCTCCAGGTTCTAGAAACTGAACCTATACATCGACTCCATCGGCTGTTTCCTTGTACCCAGAAGCCATATGTGCTAAATCATTAGCTTCATTGTTTAGAGTTCTTTGTATCCAGTGGAAATTGATGTACCTGAATCGTGACATCAACTCACGGCACTGCATCCATATCGGAAAAAGAGCCTCGCTCTCACATCTATATTCTTCCGTGAGCTGAGAAATCACCAGCTTCGAATCTCCAAATATTTCCACCGCTTCTGCACCAGCTTCTAGGAGTAGTTCCATCCCTTTGCGAACGGCTTCATATTCCACCAAATTATTGGTGCATGGGGCAGTCATCCTGATGGAAAAAGAGTAAGTCGCCCCTTGAGGTGACACCAACAGAATTCCCACCCCGCATCCATCATCACAAGCCGATCCGTCAAAAAACATAACCCAAGCACGAATAAATAATGCAGCAATATCAGTATTGATCCTGTCTGCAACAAGATCCGCTAGTGCCTGTCCTTTGACTGCTTTTGCAGGCTGATACTGAATATCGAACTCTGACAATGCAAACATCCATTTCCCAAGCCGGCCTTTCAGGACAGGAGCCGACAGCATATGTTTAATGACATCCGATTTGCATATGACAATTGTTTCCGCCGAGAGCAAAATATGACGAAGCTTTGAACATGTAAAGAATAAGCAAAGGCAAAGCTTCTCGATTTCAGGGTACCTGGTCTCGGCGTCTAACATGCGCCTGCTGAGGTAGAAAACCACCCTCTCCTGGCCGTCGTGCTTCTGGACTAACACCGAAGCAATGGAAGTGTCACCCATGGATAGGTACACGTAGAACGGCCTATCTTGCTGAGGAGGAACCAACACTGGAGGCTTTGATAAATATTCTTTAATTTCATCGAAAGCTTGCTGCTGTTCTGCCCCCCAGCAAAACTCATCATCGGATTTGATCTTCACTAAACCCATTAACGGTTCGATACGCCCAGACAGATTAGAAATAAATCGTCTGACAAAGTTAATTTTACCGATGAGCTTCTGCAACTCTTTCTTCGTAGCAGGTGGCTTCATCTTCTTCACAGCTTCTTGACTCTTCAGGCCGATCTCGATTCCCCGCTCATGCACCATGAATCCCAAAAATTCACCGGCCGACACGCCAAAGGCACACTTCTTTGGGTTCATTTTGAGCCCAAACCTTCGAGTCCGCTCCAAAACTTGACGTAGATCTTCTAGGTGCCCCCCAGCTGACTTGGATTTGACCACGACATCATCAATATAAATTTCTACCAGTTTGCCGATGAGATCATGGAAAATGTAATTCATGGCACGTTGGTACGTTGTACCGGCATTTTTCAGTCCAAAGGTCATAACCAAGTACTCGAACAAGCCGACCACGCCTGGAACTTTGAACGCGGTCTTATTCACGTTTTCTGGGGCCATGAAGATCTGGTTGTAGCCGGCATTACCGTCCATAAAACTCATCATTTTGTGGCCGGCAGCTGCGTTGATCAATGTCTCTACAACAGCATCGGGTATTCGTCCTTTGGCGTCGCCCTGTTGAGATCTCTAAAATCGACGCAGACACGCCATCGGCCATCCTTCTTTTGTACCGGTACCACGCTAGAGATCCATTCTGCATACCAGCACGGCCTGATGAATCCAGCATCTAACATTTTCTCCACCTCTTTCTTGACTTCTTCTAGGACTTCGGCCTTCATCTGACGTGCCCGTTGCTGAAATGGCCAAAACCCTTTCCTGAGCGGGAGCCGATGCTCGACGATACTTCTGTCTAGACCAGGCATCTCAGTGTAATCCCACGCGAAACAATCCCGATACTCTTTCAGCAGTGCAATCATCTCCTCACGCAAGACCGGATCCAACTTTTTACTGATAAATGTCGACCGTGGCTTATCCCCAGGACCGATGTCAACCTCTTCCAAATCATCAGCTGACGTGAACCCGTATCCTAGCTTGCCATCATCTGAAAAACCAGCTGCGAACGCAGGCGAGTCCTCATTATCCACAAGATCAGCGGCAAACACAGGGAGATGACAAGAAAAATTATTTGGCCAACCGCATGGGCTGGCCGTTTCTATTCTTCCATTATCATTCGAAACCAAACAATCAATGAGTGGCCAACTGCTGGAGCAGGCCATCGTATGTATATGATGTAACAATTCCGACCCCAAATAGGATTTTTCTATTTTTCGGGGCTGGTCGCTGGGACCGGCCTTTCTATCTCCATTACACCTCGTAGCATGCCATGATGTGTTTACTCTGTGAGGCCAGTGGATAAGACCAGCCTCAGTCCATTTTTTGTCACTTCGATCCGATCACAATCTTCCAAGGCGATCCCTGAGATCGGCTTTTGTCCTTCTGCGTCCCAAGCATTCATATCTGCGAGCGAGACTTCGCTGGAATCGTCCGCAGGGACCACTTCCACTTCATTGCCATCCCATTGGACGAGATACTGATGCATTGTGGAGGGGATACAACAGTTGGCGTGAATCCAATCCCTCCCAAGCAGTACCGTGTATGTACTCTTGCTGTTGACGATGAAGAACGAAGTCGGGATCGTCTTGCGACCCACTGTCAGCTCCACATTAAGAACCCCCATTGCCTCTGATGGTTGTCTGTTGAAGTCATTGAGCATCACATTGGTCTTGATTAGGTCGGCAGAAGAACGCCCCAACCGGCGCAGCACTGAATATGGCATCAGGTTGACTGCAGCACCGGTATCAACCAGCATCCTGTTAACGGGTTTACCGTTGATGAAGCCCTTGAGATACAGCCCCTTCAAATGTTTGTAGCTTTTTTCCTTTGGCTTCTCAAAGATGATCGGCTGGGGGCCAAGATCCAACTGTGTAATAGGCAAATCCTCCGGCTGGGGTGCCCGGAACTCTGATGGGAGCACGAACACAATGTTCACATCAGCCGATGGCTTCTCATCGGCTTTTGTCTGCTTGGGGTGCCACTCTTTTCTTGGAGGGTGCCTTTCCACCCTTCGCGGATGCTTGACTTGTTTCGCGGTCCCGTAAAGCCTGACGCCTTCCCAGCCTGACGCCTCTTCTTCCGATTGATATCGGCGACGCAGCTTGTGCTGATATTCATACTTTTCCAGAAGCCGATCGGAAGCAGGAAGCTGATTACGGATGTGACGCACTTGCTCTTCAGTAATATGTTGTCGCCCTGGCTCATTTTGATCCTGGGGCCGTTTGCCAGAAACGGCCTCCCTCCTTTGCTCGTCACGACGACGTACAGGCCCCGCCATGTTGATCTGGAATGAAAAATTCTGGCCCGTAGGAGTGAAGTCTGACAACTCTACCACGTTAGCTTGCGGGAAGGGCTTCGTGTCGACCTTCATCGTGTGTTGAGCCAGAATTAATCGGCTTTGCTCGATAGCCGATTGGATTTGACGACGCAGCTCCTTGCATTCACCCGTGGCATGAGTGAACGAGTGGTGCCATTTGCAGTACAGTCTTTCCTGCAGCTCTTGTGCCGTCGGTAGCTTGTGATTCTCTAGGAGCTTCAGGTGTTTCTCTTTCAGCAACAGGTCAAATATCTGCTCTGCTTTGGCTACGTCGAAGTCGAAGCCCTTCACAAGCCCTTGCTGTTTGATCCATTTGCACGGGACAGGGTTTGCCCCCCGAGTCCACTCTGCCACGGCCACTTCTTGTTCCTCGCCAGAGTCATCAGATTCATCCGCCTGGGCTATGTTTACATGGCGCTTGAACTTGTCCTGGTACAACTCAGGATGGTAGTGTTCATATGACGTAAGCTTCTGCACCATGTGTGCCAGAGAAGTGAATTCCAACTGAAAAGCCAGATCCTTGATCGGCTTAGCGAGTCCCAGAACAGCCAGATCGACTGCCTCCTTCTCTGTGATGCGTGATGAGTAGCATCGGTTCTTGACTTCTCTGAAGCACTGTATGTATTCCGACACGGTCTCTCCTTGCTTCTGCCTGACTTGGGCGAGGTCGGCAATCCCAACTTCAGCAGCCTCTGAGTGATACTGGGTATGGAACTGATCTTCCAGCTGCCTCCAAGTTCGAATTGAATCTAGAGCCAATGACGCGTACCATCCAAAAGCCGGGCCTGTAAGAGATTGGCCGAAGAACCGGACCCTCAACGGATCCGATACTGAGATCATCCCAAGCTGCGTTAAGTATCGGCTCACATGCTCGATGGAGCTGGCTTCTTCTTATCCATTGAACTTGGTGAACTCAGGGAGCCGATACTTGGGTGGCAATGGGATCAAATCGTAGTCACTTGGATACGGCTTGGAATAGCCGATCGCTTTTCTCTTGGGCAGGATGCCAAACTGGTCTCTCAGTATTGCATTGACCTGCTCCACACTAAGAACTCCTGGGGCCGATGGCTCAGCAGTCGGCCCAGTAGCGTACTTTGCCAGCCACGCTTGTTTCTCCGCGTCTGCTCCAGAAGCTCCTGGGTTTACCAACTGCACCGAGCGTGTTGGATTGACGCTGTCAGGGATGTAGGCGCACGTGTAGCCGTGCGGGATCTCCTTGGGTGGCTCGGTGAGGAACTGGCCTTCTCCAGGATCACCGCCGATCTTGTGGATGACGTAGATCGGCGAATTCTGTTGTATTGCTGCCGTGAGCGAGTAGGACACTGGCGGCTTGGTTTGCAATGCAGCTCCCCCCCTATGACTCCCCAGAGTTGGTCCCGATGGGGATTATTGGTTCTTGATTACCTCCTGGACGACGCGATGCGCCACGCGCTCAAGCACGTTCACCAGGCTTTCTGAGTGCCGATGGAGCGTGTGAGCCACCATGTAGTTCATCTCCTGGCGTAGGGCCCTGGTACGCTCCTCTGATGGCACAGACAGATCGACGTTGTCGAGAGCGCCTTCTGGTGAGAACCCCTTCCACCTGATGCCATGGTTGCGGGTCCTCTCAAAAGAGCCGATGAGATCGGCTTCGAACTGAGCTTTGATCTCATCATATTTTAGCTTGTGTTCTGGAGTCAGCTCTTCATACGTGATGGGCTTGGGAGCGGGTTCTTGATCTTGAGCTCCTGCCATCTCTGCGGTGGGCGTTGTTGTTGATGAATGTCCCACCGGGCGTGCCAGAATGTGTTGTCGGTCGAAACCCACTGGCGAGCAGCGACAGGCAACACGAACAGCCGGGAGGTTGCCGGGGCGGTGGCAGGCACTGCTCCCTCGTCGACGACCCGCAATTCCAGCACACGTCGTGGCTTGTGAAGACGCAAGGCGTGCCACTTGACCTATACCCGATCAGGAAGGTGCGAACGTGCTTGCAATGATTTGCCTGCATACACAAACACGTGGAAACATAAGTCCGAGCCGTGGTCGGCTCCCCGGGACGACTCTTGCATCGGCTTTAAAGAGCCGATCGAGTCCCGGTGTCAGATGGGATCTGTTTGCATCCGGATATTGATGATTAAAGCGAATAATTGTAAAGCTGCTTCAATTAAATCTAATTGATCTAATCCACGACGGTAAAGGCTTCACTGCTAGATCGGAACATCCTACACGTGATTGGGCCTAATAAACGTAACAGATAACTAAACCATAACAAAAACAGAGGCCTAAGAACTAGCAAGAGCCGATTCCCGGATCAATTCCCTGTTAAGACTAAAGCAGAGCATCTAACACGCCACCGGATCGTCCAACCCGTTTGCAAGGCCTAACCTAGCAGATATTACGCCAACTCTCAAGAATAAGAACAAACCGTAACAGATCAGATCTACTAAACATAAGAGAAGCAGGATGTTGCCTTTACGCAGCTAACTCTATGCAACAAGAGCTAGTATAAGATGATAACATGATCGCGTAAAGACAACATGATATTCGTAGACAATAAGCAACAAAGCACGACAGATCTACTAAAAGCCATGCTACGAACATCAGGATAACTAGTACTACTCGCCATCAAAAATGCTTCAGTACGAGTAATACCAAGGTAAAAGCAAGAACAACGCTGCCCTGATCGCAAGAAGCGATCAGGGCAGCATGGCGCTTACTTGGATGAAACCCTAAGGTTAGGGGTGGCGATGCGCCGAGATTGTTGTTTGCGAGACGTGATGACGTTCTTCTCTTTCATGAATAACATAGGGTACATATTTATAGTCCGGAGACTTGGGAAACAATCTAAACTAATCTTGTCCCGATCGGACTCTAATCTTAAACTAAATCTAAGATACATGGCCCATGTGGCCAAAATGCTCACGCAGGAGCCGATTTACAAGCCTTCTTATTCTCCTGCTTCAAGTCCATCTTGCTTTGGGCCCATAAATTAATCCTGTTAGTTTATGGCGATAACAGGATGACCGAAGGCAGATACTGCCCTAGTGAGGATAATAAAAGTTGAGTAATTTGATAGAATCATTTTGGGAAATTGAGCCGTGTTTTTGAAAATCCTCTTCAAAATATCTCCAGATCTATCTTCAAAATATCATTTTGGGGAACTGAGCCATACTAACTCTCAACAACCCAAGACAAGGAGATAGCTAAAAAGCCCCATGTAGGACTAAGGTACTAGAGCAAAGGTATGAGAGCCAACTCATTCAAACTTATAGATGAATATCTTTGCTTTAGACTATGACATGACATGTAGGTAAGAGTCAAAGTGATTTTCTGATCAACAACCTGATTTGTCCTGCTTTGCTCGGGACGAGCAAAGGACAGCTTGGGGGATCTTGTTGACGCTCACTAACGACCATTTCTAGGCGTCAACTTGATCAGAAAATTATGAGAGTTTGCATTTCTTACACGCATCTTTATCCAAATAAATCGCTAAACCACACTTTACCTTTTAGAATATGCAAGATGTATTTTTGAGCTATTATACAAGTTGCAAGCACACTTTAGCCCAACAAAAAATCACAGAAAATATCAGAGCACAGAATCAGGCTCAATTCAACCAAGTGTAGCCCAAGAACCGAAACAAATCTACTTAAGACAGATCAGACAAAAGGAGGCCCAGGACAGCCCAACCCCCAGTAGTTGGGGGCGGTTGGGGCCACTGGGTGGCCAGCCGACCACCCTAGTCGGCCGACGGCCCAGTGGGCCCCTGTTGACGCTCGCTAATGATCATTTCTCAGTGTCAATATGGATACAATAAATGGATGGGCTTGCATTTCTTACACTCATGTCACTAATAAATCACCGAATTTCATATATCCCTCTAAATTTCTATGAGTGCAGGTTTTAGATGGAAATGAAGGGCAATCAGACCCTTTTAATCCAAAGAGCAAGATGTCATCCAATCAGACGCCGCCACACGAGCATCACATGAATTGGAGGGCCCACCAGATAGGAAAACTGACATTAAAAAAGTCATGTCAGCATCCAGGAGCTAGAAGCCCCACAGGGCAGTCACTGGACCAAAGGAGAAGGCTGGTGGGGCCAGCCCATGGTCGGCCGAGGCCCATGGGCCCCATCGCCTTACTCATTCGACGTGGCAGCTCCCTATTGGTCCCTAATGTCAGTTCAAGGTTGATATGCCTCCATTCCCGGCCGAGGAGAGGGCCTAGGGCGTTCAACAGGGATGCTGCATCCATAAGGAATGCCCCAGCCAGCAAGGCATATGTGACAGCAACATCTACCTTGTGACCATCCCTGCCACTGAAATGGAACAGCAAAGACGAGGCAGCAATGGCGGCAGATGAGGCGAAATGGATGAAGTAACCTGGCCAAGTGTGGATCATGGCAGCCTTGGTGTAGAGGATGTCGTACAACAGGGAGAGCTCCATCTCCGCGAATGCCCACATGCCCTTGGAGCCTTCCTTCCTAAGAGCCCTCAGCATCTCAAAGGTGTTGTGCTCAGGATCTTTCTCCAGCCAAGAATCCACCGTTGCACATTTGCATATATGGAACATGTAATGAGCACGACGCAAAAAAGTTTCATCTTCGTTGATTGTTTTCTTCAGTAATCCTTGATCCCAATCATGGAAGTGATGAAGCCTAGCGAGTGGTTACTTCTTGAGAGAGTTTCGGATGCTGCTCATGTTACCGCCCCTGATTGCCACAACCCTCTCTGCATACTTGCCGATGCCGACCGCCCACATCAACAAGGCGGCCAGGATGAGGAAGGTGTCATCTTGAGGGAGATGCTTGTAGAGGATGTGTGTTGCTGCTAGCACCTTCACCATGAAGACCTGCAGGTGGCACATCCAGAGTTGGTTGTCATGGAATGCGTACGCGGCGATGCTGTCCGTGCCGCCGCGATGTAGGAGAAGAAAGGGTGCCCAGAATGGCATGAGCCGGTGGTCGCGCGGCGCGCTGCTCAGGGAGAGGAGTCCAATTGCATAGATCCCTATCATGTCAGCCAGGTGGTATGCCAGCCACAGAGGGATCCTCAGAAACATGGAGGCCCTGCGCCGCCGGATTCCGGCCAGGGGTAGGAGGAGGACATCCAGGCTGAGGCTGAAGAGCAGCAAGATCTGGATGGCCCAACGGTTCCAGAGGTCAAGTGGGTTCACAGCCATTTTGCTCTCGCGTATAATATTGAAAATAGGTGATTGTTCCGATAAGGATAGATCGACCTGCTACATCGAATATTAATCAACATGTGTAGATTGAAAAGGTGAAAATTCATTTGTAAAGCAAGATATGATATTATCATTTGTTTAGACTAGCATAGACGAAAATCTATTAACTTTCAATTTAAAAATATATTAAAATATATATTAATTAAATTAATATTAAAATTAAATAAAAAAATATGTACCATGGATACTGCTATCTCGTAGCTTAGGTCGATACGAACCTATTGCAATACAACCAGAGCTAAAACAATTAAACGGTTGAGGGATTTGTTTAGATGAATGCTCCCTAATCATCAGTAGTGTTCTCAGAAGCTTTTGAGAGAAGTCCAAATGATGGGTAGGAATGCTATTATTGCTAGCCTAACAGAGTTTTTACTATTTTCCGGTCTGTAGATTGGTGCACGCGCCGTTCTTATTCAAATTTAGTTTCAGAGGTTTTCAATAACATAAGTACAATATGGTGTCTCCCGAATTTTAATATACTCTCTCTATATATATCATTGGTCCATGTATACCATAGCATATAAACAAGATAAAAAAGATGGAAAAAATCTAAATTACTCCCCTCAACTATAGCCAAAGTCTAAATAGCCCCCTAAACTATTATTTGGTTTATTTTACCCCTCAAACTATACCTTTTAGTTCAAATTACCCCCTAATACAATTCGTCTCTTTTATTATGCATAGACAGAGTTTTAAGTTAAAACTTGACAAGTTGAGAGTACACATCATCAAAAATGTTAGAAAAAAATACATTATAAGTTTTTATCATTATTTTGATAGGATAGGATTATTAATAATAAATTAACTATTGGAGTTCATAATTATTTGAAAAATAATGATGAAAAATCTAACAATTTTTTAAAAATATTTATTGTGATATCCAAATTGCCATAGGGATTGCAAAAGGGTTGTCCTACTTGCATGAGAGTTGTCGTGAATGCATCATACATTGTGATGTTAAGCCAGAAAATATACTTCTTGATACATCATTTACTCCTAAGATTGCTGACTTCGGGAAGGCAAAACTTTTAGGGAGAGACTTTAGTCGCGTTCTTACTACGATGAGAGGAACTATTGGGTATCTCGCACCAGAATGGATTAGCGGAGCCCCTATCACACAAAAGGTTGACGTTTATAGCTATGGAATGTTACTGCTAGAGATCGTATCAGGAAGGAGGAACAAATCTGAAGAATGTAAAACTAGTGGTGACCAAGCTGTTTATTTTCCTCTAAAAGCTGCACGGAAGGTTCAGGAGGACTTTGGTAGCTTAATAGATCACCAATTACTTGGCGAGATCGACACAGAGGAGGTTGAAAGAGCTTGCAAGGTTGCATGTTGGTGCATTCAAGACAATGAATTTGATCGGCCAACAATGGGTAATGTGGTTCAGGTTCTTGAGGGTCTAGTAGACCTTGGCAAGCCTCCAGTGCCAAGGCAACTTGAGACTATACTGGGAAGCTCTGCTTCAACATGAACTTACTATATGAAAGCAAAAGTTCCTTGTGTCTGACGACATATATATGAATAAAACCACACTGTCTCCTTGAGCTGAGCAGTCATATTTGTCGGGATAAATAATTTTGCATCTACACTTCCCCACTATCATTGGCTCATTTGTAATGCTCTATTGGTGAAGTTAAATATCTATATATACCATATATATACTCTGCTACTTGAGTTACTTGTGGCTGGCGATGTATATATAAATAAACCATATTGATTATTTCAGTATACCTGAATTTTAATGTGCATGGTTCCAATGGTAACCCTTTAACCAGAAAATCCAGTCACTGTAGTTTTCCTTTCCCCTTGTTCCCTCATCCAATTCTGGATCCATCAGTCCAGCATCCAGGATCGATTTCACCCAGCCTTGTGACCCTATCTCCTGTTGGATGCACTGTGTACTCAACTGATACGCACAAAGCGTCGACAGACTGATGGCTGATTGTCTTCACAAGGAAAAGCAGCAGATTTTGACCTGGTTGGAGGCGCGAGCAGAGTGGATGGGGATGGTATCTTTTTATATACGAATACGAGCTCTTTTAATAATTAGTTAAAAAGAGCTCCCATGTTCAGCCTCCTTGAAGAAAATAATTATTTTAGAATATAATGTTAATGGTGATGATACAAAAACTTAATGAATCTAACAAGTTGACGAGGTCTCGATGACAGATGGACACTTGATGATGCCAATTCAAACATTTTCTCTCTCAGTGAGTTAAGTTAATTGGTGTCGCTTTATTGGACAGAGATCACCCAGCCACTGAATTAAAGATGAGAGGACTAGTTCAGATGAAGGCACACTCATGGATCACCTGCCAATGAATCTGCTCGAAAACCCAGAGTGGCTATCATGATTTCACGTCCAATAATGGGTTTATGTAGACGCTTATGGCCCATCCCTGCAATCGAAAAACGACTGATTGTAACGACCTGGTCACAACAGTGGCAACAGGTGGTTCATCAAGAGTCAGAGCAAGTCAGATGAGACGAGCATACTCAACCATAACTATGTTGTGACGCGGTCGTATGCTTATCTATTTCCTGGATCTTACAATTCAAGCTAGGAAGTGATTACTCCAGTGCAGTCCATCTCAAAGAGAGATGCATCTGCTGCCTTGTAAGTTGTAAGCATATATACATGACATCTGTAGATCACAGCACAGAGTAGCAGGAATGGAGATGTGGGAAGCCATGGAGAGGGAGAACCATGTCGAGGAGCGCGGCCTCGTCCCCCTCAGCGGCGGCGACGTGCAGGTGCAGGATGAGCGCGGCGGCGCTAAAGCGGACGGCTCGGTGCGCAGGGACCAATCATGGTACGCAACACATATGCGAATCAAAGCTACACGAATTGTGCTCTCATTTCTTAATTCTTGTGCTGTTTTGGCACTTGCAGCCGGTACGCTAGCAGTGACGGCATCCCAAGTGATCTGCTCGTCAAGGTGGGAGGCGTCAACTTCCACCTCCACAAGCACCCCATGGTCTCCCGCAGCGCCCGCCTGGGCCGGCTCGTCGACGAGGCATCGGCGCTGCCGCACGGCCCCGACGCCGCCACCGTGGTGGAGGTGGAGCTCCCCGACCTGCCGGGCGGCCACGGCGCGTTCGAACTGGCCGCCAAGTTCTGCTACGGCGTGGTGGTCGACATCACGGCCGCCAACGTCGCCGTCCTGCGCTGCGCCGCCGAGTACCTGGAGATGACGGAGGAGCTGGAGGAGGGCAACCTCGCGTTCCGCGCGGAGGCGTTCCTGAGCTACGTGGTGGCGTCCTCGTGGCGGGACTCCGTCGCCGTGCTCCGGAGCTGCGAGGGCCTCTCGCCGTGGGCCGAGGACCTGCAGCTTGTGCGCCGCTGCAGCGAGTCCGTCGCGGCCAAGGCGTGCACCAACCCGAGGGCCGTGCGCTGGGGTTACGCTGGCAGGACGTCTCCCGCCAAGGCGACGGCGAGGGCCGGCGCCGGCACATCGAGCGACAAGGGCCAACACCAGCCCGTTTCGCCGCCGGCAGACTGGTGGGTGGACGACATCTGCGTGCTGAGGATCGATCACTTCGTGCGGGTCATCACCGCCGTCCAGGCGAAGGGCATGCGCGGCGACCTCATCGGCGCCGCCATCACGCGATACTCCTCCAAATGGCTCTCGGCAGGTCTCAGCAAGGAGAACGCCGGGCTGCGTGGCGGCGAGCCGTGGCAGCAGGCCGGCGTGCTCCAAATGGTCATCGCCGTAGCCGGCGAGGGCGATACGCAGACGGAGACGGCAGCTAGTGAGCAGAGGAGGGTCGTGGAGAGCTTGATCAGCATCATCCCCCCGCAGAAGGACTGCGTCTCGTGCAGCTTCCTCCTCCGGCTGCTCCGGCTGGCCGTCATGCTCAGGGCGGCGCCGGCGCTGGTGACGGAGGTGGAGAAGCTCGTGGGCATGCAGCTGGACCAGGCGGCGCTGGCCGACATCCTCGTCCCCTCATACCCCTACGGCCGCTCCGACGCCGCGTACGACGTCGACCTCGTGCAGCGGCTGGTGGAGCAGTTCGTGGTGCAGGAGCAGCCGTTGTCGTCGTCCTCCCCAAGCCGCGGGAAGGCGGAGAACACGAGGGCGCAGCGCGTGGCATGCCTCCTCGATAGTTACCTCTCCGAGGTGTCCCGCGACCGGAACCTTGCCCTGGGCAAGTTCCAGGCCCTCGCCGAATCGCTGCCGGAGCCGGCGCGGGCCTGCCACGACGGGCTGTACCGCGCCGTCGACTCGTACCTGAAGGCGCACCCGGCGGTGACGGAGCACGAGCGGAAGCGGCTGTGCCGGGCGGTGGACTGCGGGAAGCTGTCGCGGGAGGTGCGGCTGCACGCGGCGCAGAACGAGCGGCTGCCGCTCCGCGTCGTCGTGCAGGTGCTGCTGTCGGAACAGGCCAGGATGGCCGGCGCGCTCGGTAGGGCGGGGAGGAAGGAGGAGGACGTGAGCGCGCTGAGGATGGAGGTGGAGAGCGTGAGCGCCAAGTACATGGAGGTGCAGCGAGAGGTGGAGCTTCTGCAGAGGCAGGTGGAGCGCATGCTGCCGCCGCCGTCCGCGGCGGGGAAGCAGCAGCAGGGAGTGTCGGTGTGGACAAGCGGGTGGAAGAAGCTTGGAAGGGTAGGCAGGATTCAGGTGGAGCAGCCGGTGGTGAGCGCGGCACCAGACGATATTGGGAGCAGGGAGCCTCGACCTCGACGGAGGAGGAACTCTGCTTCGTGAGCTGCTTGTTCCTGACCGGATTCCTGCAGGCTTTGGTTAGATCTACTCGTGTTAGGGAGCATTGCATACATATATGCTCTTAAACAAAGAATATAATCTTTGTACACTATCAGTACATACAGAGCTTCATTTACACTTGAATTAGAATCCTAAAAAGTATTAAATACGTACCTGGTAAGCCTAAGCCCCTCTTTTGCTATTTTCCTCCCTCCTTATCTGCATGTTTGGTAAGCACAAAACCTACTAGTAATTGTAAAATGGAGAAAGTACAGGCTACCAAAGCAGCCTATAGACCTGCAGCTACAAAAACCATTTGGCAGTTAACAAACAGCATCAGCACCATCTCAAGTCCAATTTCAGGATAACATAACAAAACTTTAAAGTATATACCTACCGACCTTCAATTCCCCCTCTTCGCAATCATGCTCCCCATTTCTCTTTGGTGCATAACACAGATCATGTGCCTCCCCAGGCCAAAAATTATGATGGGAAAAAGGCCTAAGTGACGAAAACATGGTATGAGAATCTCACACACGAATAAAAAGCTGTCAAGAGCACACCCAATGGGCTATGCAGGACCTTAAATGGGCTGATTTGAGCAATGTGGGCTATTCTACATGAAAATAGGCCTTTTTTCTACAGACCCGTATTGTAGCAGACCTAAGAACAGCCATGGGTCGGTCCCTACTTCATAGAACAATGTGGGCTATTCTACATGAAAATATAGCGCTGCACTAACAAAGGGATAGGACGTAGGCCTTATGAGGCATTGAAGTCAGTCCATTGTGAGTTGGGGTGTTTGTTTGATCTTATGGCCAATTTTAAAGTCTTGATTTCGAGAAATCCAAAAAGTTAGTTGGCTCCTATAATCGAGAATCCATATTCAGCTAGATTCTCGATTCTGGGAGTCATCTGACTTTTGGATTTTCTAAAATCAGGCCTTCAAAATTGGCCAGAAGCTGAAACAAACGGGCCTATATTGTCTCACGAATTGTGTTTGATAGGGGTTGTGAGTTGTTGTCTAGGTATATTCCTAGCCGTATTAGATTTTTGGCTGGTCTCCTACTTAAAAAAATTATGTAGTTGTGTGGTCCTACCTATTTTCTCCTCTTAAAACCCTTGTTGTGGTTAGCAAGTTGTGAGAGGGTGTGGTTGAGATTTTGCCTCCTATTTTTGCGGGTTTTGGGGCAGATTTTTTTTCTTATAAACTGTACCATTTCTCTTCTTATGATAATGTTACAACAAAGTGACAGCTTTGCCAATCCGTTTGTAAAAAAAATGCTAATAGTTAAGTGGAAAATAACTAGCACATGCCTATCCAAAAACGTCAAAGGGATAGCTATCATGCAACTCCCTTCGGGTACGGTAGTGGGAATCTGAGAGGTCATCCTCAAATACTGCTGAAATAGGGATCCAATACGTGGTCTAGAGCCTCGTATATAAGTGTAGAAGCTACCTAAATAGTATGGAAAATGGGGGCTCAATTTAGGTTCTCAACTTTACTCTGAACGAGACATGGGGCTAAATGGGGCAGCCGATGAGCTGGACGCTATACAACAAAAGATAATGATGCTGATTTGTTCATGAATGGGCTCCTAGCTCACTGCCACATATGGCACATCAAAGTTTAATTGTGTTAATATCTTAACTGGACTAATATATAGAATACTCCGAATTATTAGCAATCCATTGAACAGGCTTCTACGACTATCTTAGTTAGGACCAGGTGTGTTGAAGATTGTTTAATTTTTTTGGGTGAGGATCGGAGTTATTTGAAAATTGTTTAATGAAATTATTAATCTGTGAAAACTAATTTACAATTGTTGTGTGTGAGTGTGTTAGCAATTTTTTTAGACAAACAAATTTGTTATTTTATACCACCAACGCAATATTGATTTTTCTGCTTACAGTTTTCATTTGTCCTTACGGTGTTACGTACAGCAGTTTTTCCTTTCGTATCTCTTGTTTCTTCAACGGAAACACAACCGTCCCAGCTGTGTATACCACAGAATCAAATTAAGTCAGTCAGTTTTGAAGAAGGGAGATGCTGCATGCATGGACTTCCCAGACTTCCTAGAGTCAGCTGTACCAAACCAATTCTTGGATTCTTGCATGACTGTTGCTGCAAGGGTCTGACCTGAAGCTGGCTCTCGTTGCACCCGCGCGCCTTTCGTTATTTAAGCCGACCCTGCTCCTAGCTCTGTCTGTGATGGCTACAATAGCACACGCTTACAGCTCATCATGTGTCGTCAGGCATATTCAAGATGATGGAAAGAAAAAATATCTCAAGGATGGAGTCGGGTCCACTCGTCAGTGGGACATGTTGATATATTACCCGTTAGAGGGTTGTCTACGACTACGAGTACAGAGTAGCTAGGTCACCACCAAATCAAACATAGGGGGTCCTAACAACATAATATAATCTATGTAGGGAAGTATTAAATCAAAGGGAATAAAACTAAAATTAAACCAAATGGTCCATATTGTCAACAAAGCCCATCAGCCATTTTCCAAGGGGTTGGAGCTCTAGGAGCTATGTAATCTGACCCTCTCTCCATGTTAGACAGTGAGACTTTGATGTCAAGATGCATGTGCCACAGGTCATCTGAAGTTCCACCTGACAAGAGCCCCTGCTGCCTACCAACTCACAACTACACATGCAGATGCACATACGAACATTCCCCAAGTCAGAGATATGAGATACTATATATATGTGTGTGTACTGGCCTTGCTAGCTTGCAGCTTTAGTTTGGTCCATCTTTTTCTATGAAGTTGGTGCCTGTGAAAGTGATGTATCAGAAGTTGGATGCAATTAATGATACAGACATGCTTGCCTCTTTATAGCTTCTTGTTGCTACAGGTTAGATCAGAAAGACGCTTCACATTTGAGCCACTTGCAGCATAATTCCCTGCCTTCCCTAGATGCCAAACAGGTAAACAACTACCTCTCCAGCTGCAGTATTTAAGCTAAAGTTTGGCAGGGATGAAGATGACTTTGCCTGGATGATATCATTAGAGATATGCATCTTCTGCATAGGGACAGAAGGCAGAACCTAGGACCAGGATGCATGATTGGATAGGGTATGATGGCATGGTATATAGTTCCCATCTTGGATTCCCTTCTTGTGGAAAACATAGGATTCATGCACGCATTGCATAAAGAGGAAAAAGGAGAACAGAAACAAAGGTTAGAAGGACAAAAAAAAACTAAGCTGTTCAAAAAGAAAGGCAACTTTCTTTTTGAGTAAGTTCTAACTTAGGCTCATGAGTAATTTTTAGCTTCCATGTTAACAGTTGCATATTAAGTATACTGAGTACGGCATAGGATGAAAATATAGTGGCCGCGCCTCTGTAGTCTTTAATATTCTCGTGTGCGGTTCTCCTGCATGTTTTCAAGAAAGAAAAAAGTGTCAATTGAACTCAGATTTGTTTGGATTGGACTGAATAAAGTGAAACGTTTTCCAAACCTAATTAAGAATCTTATAAACGATCTTGACCAACTATTCAAGTTAAAAACAACTATGCTTCAGTTTCTAATTTGTGTCTGCCCAAAGTGAAATTTACTGAAGCAAACATAATCAATGAAATTTTTTGAAATTCTAGTTGACATCACATATGATTTGGACGGCTCAAACTAAATGGTGAGTGGTCAATTCATATAAAGCATTTAGTTGTTAATTATCGTTAGAGGCTTCGGTAGATGAGTGACCACCATAGTATGCATAGATGAGACGCATGTGAAAGTGACAATAATAAAACCTAGAAAAATCCCGAGAAGACTACTAGGTCGTCCTCATGGATTCATGAGCTCGTCCCATATATTAAAAACATCCACTAACAGATAGGCATTCTGATCTCGTACACCACTAATAAAGTGTATATAGTCAATGAGTCCCCAGCTAGCTGACTTAGTAATACATATTATTTATGGCATTACGGAAACAAGTTGTTAGGACTTATATGAGATATTGGAAACTGTAGAAAGATAGAAAGGATCAGAACACAATGTTAACTTAATATCACTTCTAACTTTTATATAGAGCCTATCTAGTGCAAGATAGTGACTGAACAAACCACATTGATTTGCTCCGGTGCTCTTAGAGACAATCCCTCTATTGACAATCATAATAGATACTAACACAATCATTGAAGTGTAACTTTCATCACCAAGTTCAATAGTAGAATATATATTAATGTCTAGTAAGCAACAATACCTAACTATTTACAATTTAAAATGGTACCAATGAAATTGATATTTCCACGAAGAATAACATGGTTTCACAAAGTTCCCATGTTTAAAGCAAAAAGGCTCCCAACCAAAGCATGTTCCAAGTATTTAAGATCCAACTAATTATTACTATTTTAAGTTTAATTTGACCTTTTTACGTACCCTTGGTGGTGCCAATATTATATCCGAGAAAGATTGACACAATTACTTTGAATTAATTTAATAATATGCATAAACTACTTTGTAGTAATAATCTACATTTTCCTGTCACTGTTATGAATATATATGGAAATGTTAGCTCAGCCTGCCATCTTATTTTCTCAGGTGTAAGCCTTTTTCTACTTGAAGGAAATAGTCAATGAATATCGTGACATTCCCGGCATCAGCTCAAAAGAGGAAAAGCACGAAATCGGCAATATATAAACACCTCATACCACACATGTGGAGACTGGAGCGGCAGGTTCTAGTGATACAGCAAAAAAATAAGGAATGCCAACATACCCCCCCCCCCCCCCCCCCCCCCCCCCAACTTTTTTCAACTCACAAAATGCACCACCAAGAGTTAAAAAAGAGGACAATAAGAAACCCAGAAAAAAAGCTGTCCTATATATACCCTACCACCATAACCAAACCAAGATCACACACACACACTGACATTGTGCCATCATCCCACAATTTGGCAATACCCCTGAACCCAAACACACGACACAATTCGTGTATGGAAGACCACGGCGGCCACCCTTTGCTCCACGGCGGCCACCAGCTCCAGCCCCCAGCTGGCGCCGCCACGCTTGCCTACGCGTGGGACTACACGGCCGGCGCTCCGTTCGACGACCACGACTCCTCCGGCGGCGGTGGCGGCCAGCAGCTGGACTCCTATGCCCTGTCGACGGCGTCGGAACTCCGGCGGGCGCTGGTTCGCGCGCTGGCGGAGCTCGACGCCTCGCGCGCCGCGCACCAGGCGGAGCTCCGGCGCATGGAGACCGAGGCCGCGCGGCTCGCCGCGCTCGTGGCGTCCGCGGCCGCCGAGCGGGACCAGCTCCGGCGACACTGCCACTCCCTCCTGCTCCTACTCCACCACCAGGCCCAGGCGGCGGCGCCTACGCCGAGCCTCCACGCCGGCGTTCTCGGAGGAGGCGCCGCCGCCGCCGCCGTCACGGACGAGCACGCGCCGGACGCCGCGGCCGGCGTCGACGATACCGAGCTGGAAATGGCGCTCGCGCGGCGGCTGCCCGAGAAGGGGCGCCTGGTTGAGGCCGTGGTGTCGGCCGGGCCACTGCTCCAGACGCTACTCCTCGCCGGGCCCCTCCCGAGGTGGCGCCACCCGCCCCCGGCCGCGCCGGCCGACATCCCGCCGTTCAACCCCGGACACCAGAGCCCTCACAAGACAGACGGCTCCAACTCCTCGTCGGCCTCGGCAGGCTCATCGTCGCCGGAGAGCAATTGCAGCGGTGGGCCTCCGCCGCCGGCGGCGCACGCGCTTCCGTCGTTTCACATGAGCCCCTTCTGCATGTAGCTGCACGCGTGCACGGCCCCTGCTTCGGGGGGACGGGTACATCCATCACACATCATGCCATGATTGACATGAGGGGCTTAATCAGTTAATTGTCATTATTAGTGGTGGCTTAAGTGTGGAATAATTATCGTTGGGTCCTCTAAACTTTGAGTCCTTGTCTGCTTGGACCCTTCGGACCAGCGACACGTGGCATTATTCACGGAACAATTGTTCTGGTCTGCCACGGGTCGTGTGGTCTGAAAGGTCCAAGCAATGTTGAAGTCAGGAGAGGGTCTTGTTCATATTGTAATATATGGTCCACTTTTGGTTAAGTGTTGGTGATTAGTCGGTGCTTGTGAGTTTCCTCGCTTTGTCTAATGATGAAAAGTGCGCAAAGGGATTGGGGGTATGCATGCAAGACAGGCACATGCATGCCATAAGTAGATCAGTGCAGTAGGCCAGCACCTAGTGTGTTGTGGTGTCCCCCAATTTGTAAGATTGGTTGGTTCATGCATAAGCATGAATACCAATGTAAGGAAAATGACCTCATTATGCTATAGTATGTGATTTTTTTAATTGTGTGACAACATAACCTATCAATGAGACTAACAAATTTGTGAGCTCAAATTTGTAGAATTTCTAGGTCCAATGGATTGAGTCCAAATCACTGTTAAGGTGTCTAAATCATAATGAAAATCCAGAGAGAATATATTTGAGGTATCCAAATGATAGCCATGACGAATTGGAAAACTACAACTGAAAAGAGTCGACCGGTTAAACCGATGCAACGAAAAAACAATGGGTTGATGCACTGATGAAGTGCAACGTTGATCAAGAGTAGTGAATGTCAGTAGCACTGGTTGAACCGACACTACAAGGGCTTAAGTGTCGATGCATTGCTGAGGCGACATGACGGTGCAATCAGAAGCATTGGTGCAATGGTGCTGGCATTGTCCAGAGAGCGTGTCAAGCAGTAGGAGAACAAGTCTTTAGCACCGGTTAAACTGACGGGGTCCGTACAAGGCGTCAGTGCAATGAAGTTAGTTGAAGTAGGTGGATGGAGTTCAACGGCCAGTGCAACGGCTAGTAGCAGGCTAAGTATGACCGGTTAAATCGATGGCTATTACCGGTTTAACCAACATATTCTGCTTTTTGGCAGAACGGCTATGTGTTGCCCTCTAGCCTATGTATAGGCCTCTCCTCGGGTTATTTGAGGTTACTGGAGTCAAGAGGAACCCCATACACACTGAAGAAGACATCCAATCCACCTTTGAGCTTAATTAGTGATCACATCGTTAGGACTTAGCACACTCCATGAGAGTGTTACTGCTAGGTTAGCTCTTGAGAGAGTGAGAGCAAGGTGTTTCTACCTTGTGGTTGGTTCTAGAGTGAACCACACTTGTATTCAAGGTGTGCTGCCCCTTGGACTCTTGGAGACACGCCGGCAAGTCTTCAATCCTCCAACTTGGTGTGGAGCGGCATTGACGATCGTGTGCAGGGGACGTGGAGACCCCATCCTTCATGGAGAAGCTTCTTAGTGGAAAGTGGGATCAAGGTGACCGGAGAACTTGGAGTGAGCCTTGGTCGCCTAGCCTTTGTGGAGAATCAAGGGGTCCCCGGAACAGATTTGGTTGTCGAGAAGCGATACTCTTGTTGAGTGATTCAACAATATGGACTAGGGGTGGCTTAATGCCTACCGATATCATAGGATAAACCCTTGCGTCAAGAGGTTGCTTTCCCTCATCCCCTCCTTTATATTTCCACATTTCATATTTGCATCTTGTGTGCCTTTATATTCTTAGAGGACCACCAAGTTAGGATTTGCTATAAGTTGCAAAATCTATTTTGGGTTGAGAGTTTCACACTAGATGAACTGTAGTTGCACATCAAGATAGTATGTTTTAGTTTATATTTTTGTCCATTTTAGTTGGAGCTATTGGTTAAAGTTTTAAATTTGCCTAATTCACCCCTCCCTCTCTTAAACTACGAGCACTGATTCCTTTCGACTACACCGAGGGTGGATTATACTGAGCTGGTGTAAAGAGGTTTCAATTTATTTGTGCTGTTATGTCTAATTAGTTTGATTATGTTCTTCTAGAAGGTCGCTGTGGGAGTTGAGAGAGAAGTGGCAGCCAATACAGAGTGGGCTGGGTCAGTCAAGGTGGGAACCATGGCGGAAGGTAGATGACCTGATTGCTGACAGCTGATGAAATTGTAGACATAATAAGGATATTTTTTTTCTTATGGTTCATTGAACATCTTTTGAATCACTCAGATGGGTTTCTTACTTTCTAGTGATCATCAGCTGGCACAGTCTCGTGGAAGCGTGTAGAGAGCGTACGTGCTTTGCTTTCACTGAGCCAGTACACGTGCGTGTATCTGCTTTAAATTAGCCTCTGATGCCGGCAAAGCTGCTAGTTATCTGCTTTAATTTAGTACCGCTCCTTAATAGGCAAATCCTATAACAAATTAGTTTAATACAATGATATGCAGGTCTTCCGCGTATTTAGAGAAAAGTAAGCGCATGTACTGTTATCTAATGCTTGAGAGAGAAACATCTTGAAAGTGATCGGGTGCTCTAGCCTAAGAGGGGGAGGGGGTGAATTAGGCACTAATAAAAACTTAGACCTATGGCTCCAACTAGTTTGCACAAAACTTAAACTAAACCAAGCTATCTAGATGTGCAACTAGGTTGTTCTAGTGTGAAACCCCTATCCCAAAAGAATTATGCACCCTATAGCCTTTCCTAACAAGAAACTACTCTATGAAAGTAAAGGCACAAAGGTTGCAAGTAATAAATGCGGAAGCTTAAAGAGCGGGATAGGAGATAGCAAACTCTTGACGCGGGTGTTTATCCCGTGGTTCGGTTAGCCACAAAGGCACACCTACATCCACGTTGTTGTAGCACTCACTAAGAGTATTGCTACTAGGCCACCAAGTCTCTTCCGTGAACACAATCACGGTCACCTTGTACCTGGGTTCCACTAAGGAGCTTCTCCACAAAGGATGGGGGTCTCCACGTCCCCGCACAAAGATGTCGTCGCCGCTCCACACCAAATCAGAGGGTCGATGACGTTGCCGGCGAGCTTCACGCTCCAAGGTGCCGGCGCACCAAGCTCTTGTTTTGGTTCACTAGAGAACCACAGCACAAAGGCTCAAGGCCTTGCAATCACACTCACTAAGAGCTAACCTTTACACAACACTCTCAATGTGTGCTAAGGGCTAAGGATATAATCTTGATGCTTTTGTATGGCTTGGAGATGTTCTTGGGTGTGTGTGGGATGTCTAGCAACTCCATCAATCTTCAAATGGCCGGGGTGAGGCGTATATATAGGCCACCAAGTCTTGTAGCCGTTGCTCCAACGGTCAGCTGAAAATCTGCGTATCACCGGAAGAACCGATGCCTCTGGCTGAGGTAGCGTCGGTTCTTCCGGTCACTCATAACCCGAAGTAGCCGTTGAACTCCTGATAGCTGACGCAGTGCTCACCGGTTGAACCGATGTTTTATGCGTCGGTTCTTCCGGTGCTTCATGCGTCGGTTCTTCCGGTGCTTCAGACCGAAGAGCTTTTCTTTTCTTTCTCTTTGTCATCACTTGAACCTAAACGCCTGAAAATGGTCATATTAACAATCATATTAGTTCAAGTGTTGTGTTGTTATTCGATCACCAAAATCACTCGAAATGGCATAAAAGGTGTCATGTTCCTTACACATCTTAAACTAGCTTAAAATGTGTGCTCATGCTTTACATTACATCGCTTTAATTAGTGCAAGTCATCACCTGTAGCTGGTCGACCATACATTTAGCAGGGCACCTTTACTACAGTCACAACTGTGATTCATTTTGAATGGAGTGGCAGCATCTGATTGATGGCCTTTTGGGACCCAACATTTTTCACACCGTCTGAACATTTTAAAGCTGAAGCAGGCTTTGCCTCCTGTTTCGTCAGGCTCTGTCCACCAAAACGCCCGTTGGGCCATGCATTTGTCTGACAGAATGTGTGCGCCTCACTCTGCTAGCGGGGACTGTACACGATCCAGCTGCAACTTGATAACGAATCGACATGTCGTATTTCTCGTTGTACAACCACTCAAACCAAGCAGTTAGTATGCAGTGTTCAAACAACCATACATGTAGCTAGGAACTCATAGTACACCGGTATGCTGATAGTAGTGGATCTAGCACAGGTATCAGCCTTGTTTGGAAAGAGGGAATTTAACATTAGGAAGCTCAAGTTCAGTATGGTTCTGCAAATCTTGTAAGGTTGAAATAGAGCCTCAAGGATATTTCAGAGCACATAGCACAACCAAATTAAACTTGCATATATGGCACAAGTCCTTTAGCATGGAAAGTGTGAGAAAATGAGTTCCACTAGTTGCACCCATCACATGGGCGCAAGCCGCCTCTCTAGATGTTGTGGCGCTACCACGGGATCATTCACACGTCCTGGACTACAGGGGAAAAAGTACAAAGTGTATGTAGTCTCTGGATATGGAGTATTATCCTTTTGAAGTAGTCTTGGACTTTGCTACGGCTCCACCCAATGTGCAGAACATGTGTATGCATGGTGCATGCTCTTTTGTTGCTTCAAGATATCTTTGAATACCACATAATAGACCTCTATGTGCATTACAACTCCTCCAACATTTTCCTTACAGAAGAAAAGGGGACACCCTCATTGATAGGATTGCTTTATCTCAAAGATATGATAAATGTGTACCTTCATGCGCAAGAGATATGTTGCACCTATATATTGTGACACGGAAAAAACTACTAAATTGCCGAGTGATAGTGCGCTGGTAGCAACTCAAATTGTTTATATCGATAATTGTTCAACAGACGTTGTAGAAGTACTCGTACAACATGATAATAACATGATAATAGCTCGATAGTTGTTGACACTAATGGTGTGCTACAAAACCCCCCATGGTCCAAGTGTAATTGAAAACTATGGAAGAATATCAACAATGTTGTCTAGATTCTCCTTGCTATGGAATGCCAATCCTTACGCTCATATGGAGTGATTGATGGGTAGTTAACATTGAACCATCACACATAGTTGTTTCCCACAAGCAATATATGCAAATGGTGCGTGATGGATGCCCTACTCTCGACACGTACCTCCTACACTATTGGTGGTCATCGTATTATTTATGCATATGCAATTCATAATATCACACTTTCAATACTGGCAAAGTGGTTGATGCACAACCCACATCTCATATCTTACGGGACCACAAGGTCCACTATAAATTTGTAGTGCTCGGATTAAGCTTACCCTTACTTTTCCCATATAGAATCATATGTGAAGAGACAAACATGACACTATGCTCCAAATGGTGTCATAGGTGTCATGTGAGTAGCAACACTCCACATGCAAGCCATGGCTGATCCATCCTGCACAATGCACGATGAACTACCAGCCTCCATCTTCCCTTCATCCCTTGGCCTCTTTTGGACAGGTCCATGGCATCAAGGGAGCATATTGCTACACTTCCAAACAAATGTGTATCTACAAATGAACTCTATAACTCCATAACAACAGTTTTGCTGTTTATGAAACACTGTTTCCATCACATCTGAGGTGAAAAAAGGGGGAGCAGCATGGTGAGGGATTGACTGGCGATGCTCTAGGTCCATAGATAGCAATGAGAGCTACCCTTGCTTTTCTAAAAGAAAGAAGAGGAAGAGGTGGAAGAGGATGCCGTAGTATAAATCTTTCAATCATAGGAGCAGGGGCTACATAATTTTATACAATAGGCACTTCTTTCTGTCTCAGTCTGCAATCACTGCTTCCCCTGTCTCTGTCCTTGGCTGCCCAACTTTATCTTGAATTTCTGAGTATTTGTTTGCCATCAAAGAAAGCAAGATTTCGTAATCAAGTGCTGCAAGACTGCAGCACTGTGTGCATGGTACGTGGATGGGCTGGATATCATCTTGTTAATTATCCGTATCTTTATTTTTCATCGGGAAAAAATATTCTAACGAAGATAACAATTCTAATATAATACACACTAGCAAGGAGGCACTTGAACCTGAGTAAAAGAGCATGTAAGAGCATAATATATCACAAATAATAATGTTATCCATACCCCTTTTTGTTATGAATCCATATCCCACTTGAGGAAACATGACCCTTTTTTCTGTGAAAAAAGAACTGCTTTCCATTTGAACAATGAAAGAAACTGGTATGACCATGCAAAAACCATTGTAGCTGTTCAAATAATGTTGTGATTTGTAACCTCTTATGACAAATAGATTCGACCTGTGTCATTATGCTTATGTATTCCAACCCATTTTAGTAAATGTATACTCCACAAAATTTGTTCTATGCATAACATTTTAAACCATTTTTTTGTTTGCTCATTTATGTATTTACAGCTTTCACTACAAATAAACAACAAGCTTATTTTCTCTCAAGAGAATTTCACTTGTAACGACACCCCCTGAAATCTGTAGTAAGGGAATGCCTTAATAGTAAGGGAATATCCACTTTAACTGGATTTAGTGGCTGAAATTTTAATGGAAATATATATATATATATATATATATATATATATATATATATATATATATATATATATATATATATATATATATATATATATATATATATATATATATATATGACGTTCCAAATTAGTTCTGATGGATTTTTTTCTATATTTTAGTAACAAAAAATCGTAGCATGATAGTGTAAATTACAAAATTGCATACTACATATGTATGGTTTGAACATGACGTGGTTGGGCGATGCAAAGGGAAATATTGTTTGTTGGGCGTCTGAGACGTGGAGAGAAAAAAGAACACCTGATTGGCGTCCTGTCACGTACTGTCTTCGTGGAAGAAATAAAAAGGACACCAGTGTTGCGTGGCCAGTGTGCAGAGCAGCTGAGAAGCACACAGAGATCTGGGGTTCAAAGCCACACTTACAATCAAGGAGTTGCAAAACCTTTTCAAAGATACTATGAATACCTCTGGACCAACTAGCAGTACATAATAAGTACATTGAATCCACATTGTATTTATTTATGTTTCTCTAGAAGCTGCTGGTTGTATGTTTTCTTTGTAGAAACATTATATAATGTCATTTCATAATAAACTAGTAGACATAAAAAAATAGTTGAAGGATTAGGTATTGCATACATGAGTACAAAAAGATTAGATGCAGCTTGGTGCATTATATATTTTACATGTTAATGATCTAACAATAGCTCTGGAATGAAAGTCTATATCTAGTAATTTTTATTTGAGTTTTGCTCCGGTGATCCCTTCCATAAGATTTGCATGAATTCTAAAGCAACAGAAAATGAATTTTACTTTTTTCATATGGGTCTTATTTGGGCCCGACCCTACCCATATCCAAACCATGCCCGACCCAAGACCAAGTAACGCTACCCAGCCACCCACGTCGGCGCTAACTCAGGAGTTCCCCTCATGATTCAACTATTCCTCACCATCATTCTCAGTGATGGACGACGGCGGCGGCGGCAGCGATGGCGGCTCTCCCTGATTCACTCTCGTTAGGTGCGCTGATGGCTTCCTCTCTCCCTCGCAGTTCCATTCTAGTGCTATTTTCCTCTTCCCCTCTCCCTCGCGGTTTGATTCAAGGCAGACAAACAGGAGACCAGGGTGCCGAGGCTGCCCATCTCGCTATGATTGCCAGAGCATAGATGGAGGAGGGATCAGAAAGGGGCTGGACTGCAAGAGGGAGAGGAAGCTGCCGCTGCTTTGTCCTTCTTGAATCAAACCTCGAGGGAGAGGGGCAGTGGAAAATGGCACTGGAATGGAACATTCGACATACCTAACGAGACTGGATTAGGGAGAGCTATAGCTGCCGCCATTCGTCTGTCTGTCCGTTGCAACACATGAATCACAAGGGGAACTCCTGAGTTAGCGCCGACGTGAGTGGCTGGGTTGATAAGGACATGACACCTTCGGATATGACCATTGATTACTTGGTGAGCTCGTTTCGACATTTGCATAGTAACTTTTGGTACAACTCACTTGGCTTCATGGGGATGTGGGCTCCCGATCTTCCGTCAGGTGGGGATCCTTTTTTGTTGCTACCTTTCATGCTTGTTTCCCTCTCTTGTTTATCATAAATTGGTGCTAGGAACACGTATAGGCCAGCAACTAGGACAAGTGCTTTGGACATTTATTCAATATTGCTATCTATGACTGACTTGTGTGCCACATACAAATATTTTTTTCTTACTTTGTGTGCCTTCCAAGCTCTACATATACACTTCAGATCAATACAACAAAGGACCCTTGCAATCTTGGTTCCACTCCCTCTTGGTAAGTATCACAAACCATCCACCGATTGTACCATCTCTTGCTTTGTGTTGGTAAGAACCTTGTAAGAGCTTGGTAAGACGCTTCCTTTTGCTGTGTTGAGAGGCACCACTATCCACTTTCATAGCAATTGATAGGTATCATCCTTTGTTGTCCTTTCTCGTATTACTAACATTTTGCAGTACAACATGAGTAATGTAGCCCATCAAGTACTCAGTTCTCAAATGGAGAAAGCAGAGCAAAACCAGTTCAATAACTTGTTCCAAACATACTTTGCTGTGAAGGAGCGGCGTTGTCGTGTCATCATCGACAACGAGAGTTGCAACAACTTGGCAAGCTTAGAATTGGTCGAGAAACTTGGCTTGACGACAAGACCACACCCTCATCCATACTATATCCAATGGGTAAATTCTTATGATAGGATACAGGTAACTGAAATTGCACATATTGAATTCTCCATTGGTTTTTATAAGGGTAGTTTAGATTTTGATATAGTACCTCTGCAAGTATGTCAATTGTTGCTAGGCAAGCCTTGGATATCTGAAAATAATGTTGTGCACAATACAATTGCTAATAAATATTCTTTCAAATATCATGGTAGAAAAATTACTCTTATACCTATGAATGCTACTGAAATTTTAGAAGCTGATCTTGAAAGGGATGAGAGAAGAAAGAGCGAACCGTTTAGGAGAGAATGGGATGTTTCGAATGTTTCAACACTTCCATCTAAATCTGGTTTTGTACAAAATGAAGGTATTGCTTTGTCTTTTGTTGGAACTAATATTTTGCACCATATACAAAAAAAAGGGACAAGGTGATTGAGAAAGAACATGCAATTGTCTCAGGTCAGAGCTCTCTTGATGTGCTAAATTTATCCACCAATGATGCTAATAAAGTACTAGAACCATCTATTGATTTTTCTTCGTCAGACGATGAATGTTTTATTGATCTTTGTGATAAACAAAGTGCTATGATTATTCCCATGCCACAACTTATGAAGGAAACTGATTCATTTGTTTTGAATCAAAATGCTTGTGCTGAAAATAAGAAATTGCTTTCCATTGCCTCTGAAAAAGATAAACTCAAATTGTTGTCTTCTTTAAATACTTTGGGTTATATAGAATTTGACAATCTTTGTACTCTAAGTAGTTCAAAGGAGAAATTTATATGTGCTGAATTGCCATGGTTGCATCGATGTATATATCATTTTATTGGGTGATATAATTGTAAAGAAGAGTATATGGTGCATCGTGTCTATATGTGCTCAACTCTGAAATCTCCTTTGGTTGTGCAAGAATTTGATCAAGTAGATGGTTGCAATAATATTAATCATATCTTGTCGACATCCCCTAATTTTTTTTTAAAGAAACATGATAAATTTCAAGAAGGGGAGAAATATTGGATACTACCGACAACATGTCCTCCAACAAAGCTCAAACCGAGGACGGTTTGCTGTCAAGAATGGGAGGATGATGAGGACATGACACCTTTGGATACGGACATTGATTATAAGGTGAGTTTATTCTTACATTTGCATAATGATTTCTTATACAATTCACTTGGTTCCACATGTACATGTCTCTATTTGATTGAAGGTACAATTGTGTTTCAAAGTGCAAGCTCATCAAAGTCCAACATTCGGTTTGTCGGCAGCCCAACAATGCTTCTTCACCCTTGGGACCCCGGCCCAAGTAGGAGCATGCCTCAAGGACATAGAGAACACCTTAGAGATGGCCCAGGATGTCCTCCACCTTGGCCACCACCTTTAGGAGGTCAGTAAGGGGCGTCCAAGACAATTGGAGTCCCAAACAACATCAACTTCAAGTCTGTTTCGGACTCCAGGAATAGCCCGCATTAAAACGGATGCCTAGGTCGCATACGGAGTCGAATTTGGTGCACTTTATATGGTTGGAAAGATAATTCCAAGATGCTTCCAATGGCACCAGTCTCAGGCCAAAATTCGTTAGGAGTCGATGGGAATCATCCGAGAAAGTTGACATACAGAATCTGTCCTGGCGCTGCAATGCTATCTTTCGGTCTTTGGGCCTTGTATCGTGTGGGAACCCATTAGGGGTGCATCCAAAGGGTCTTGCACGACCCTAGAGTCTTCATAAACAGCAGCTGCCACACCATTAGGGTTTGGTTTTGCTTAGATTAATCTGTCAAGAACAATTTCGCCGTTCATCGGTTTGTGAGACCCCAACTCGTGAGTTTAATCATACATCTGCAATTTGGTTGCGTTCTTTCTCGTTCTTGCTTGTGTTCTTCGATTCGCAGGCAGGGATTAGCCTTCGTGGCGAGGTCAACCGGGGCAGCGCACTGTTGATAACCAGAGGAGACATGGTGCTAAGGTTGCAGGGTTGGGATCTGTGTGATCTGAAGCCGGATCGGTGTGTCACGCTCTGTCAAATCGTTGTTTATCCCCACCTAACAGAAGATCGAGAACCCACGTCCCCATCAAGGGTAGCGTCACTTGGTCTTGGGCCGAGAACGGTCCGGGTAGACCCATATGGAAAAAATTAAAATTCATTTTCTGCTGCTTTAAGATTCATGCAATGTCATGGAAGGGACCACCGGACACCGGAGCATAACTCCTTTTTATTTGAGTTTTGCTCCAGTGATCCCTTCCATAAAATTTGCATGAATTTTAAAGCAGCAGAAAATGAATTTTACTTTTTTCCATATGGGTCTTATTTGGGCCTGACCCTACCCATATCCAAACCGTGCTCGGCCCAAGACCAAGTGACGCTACCCAGCCACCCATGTCGGCGCTAACTCAGGAGTTCCCCTCGTGATTCAACTGTTCCTTACCATCGTTCTCAGCGACAAACGTCAGCGGCGGTGGCGGTGGCGGCTCTCCCAGATCCAGTCTTATCAGGTGTGCCGACGGCTTCCTCTCTCCATCACAGTTCGATTTTAGTGCCATTTTCCTCTGCCCCTCTAACTCGCGGTTCCATTCCAGGCGGCGGCTTCCTGTCTCTCTCGCGGTTCAACACCTTCCTGACCCCTCCTCCATCCGTGCTCTGGCAATCACCCCCGATCCATTGACAGCTGCAGCAGATGTCCACTTCCGTTAGGATGTACAGAGAGGGGCTACAGCAATTTAAGGCGTCGGCGTTCGACGGCAGCTGTGCCATTTAGTTATGCAGACTTCGTTATGCTTTCATCCCTATCCTCGTCCTGATTCCATTAGGCTTTGATCCATATAGACTCCGTTATGATTGTTCTGATTAATAAAATATGTATCATTGTATCAGCCATTACAGCAAGATTAGTTTGTCAAAAAATGTTTAATTTCTTGGAGATGATCCTAGTTCTGATGCATTTGTTATCTCATATATTGGAGTCAGCCATGAATTTACTCCTATGGTGTACTTCTGTTAGCTCTGTGAGTATGAAAAGCATGTTTGATAACAATATTGATGGAAACAGATTTATTTGAGATAAATGCTGTTAATGAAATAGAGCACGGTCTCCTATCGTTTTAACTATTGTGTTGACTATTGCCATTGCACTCCTCAGTTGGCTGGTTGTACAATGACAGTGCAAAGCTCAGTAATCTGTTGATTGACCTTTGAAATTTTCTCAAGTAGAAAGTATATGTTAGAATCTCAATCTGTTTTAAATTTATGAGCCAACATGAACTACAGTAGAAATGCTGCTATAACGTTCTAATTTTTTATACTTTCAAGGTTGGGTTACAGCCACTGCTCATAATGCATAGTAATGATGAAGTTGGACATCTTGAGACAGCTAGTGATACAAGTTTGGATAATGATAACACATCGCGGATTCAAAATCATGCTCAGAGGTAAGACATATGACATTTCAAGTACAGAATAGTGATGGTGTTCCTTCTTGCTTGTAACACCAAAATTTTTAAATTTTGTGTTTAAATTCAAAATTAATTTGTTCAAATGATGTTTGAGTTAAAAAAGAAAAGAAAAGAAAATTTTCCTTCCTTTCTCTCTTTCTCTCTTGGCCCAGCCCACCTTCCTCCCCCCTTCTCTCTTTTCTGCCCGGCCTAGCAAGCCCACCGCCGGCCCACTCCACCCTCCTTCCCTTTCTCTCACTGACAGGTGGACCCCACCTGTCATCCCCTACCTCCCGCCCTCCAGCGTCTCGCCTCCGAGCGCCACTCGGCCGTCCTGCTCCGCGCCCGCTCGCCTCCTTCCCCTCCCCTCGGCGCCTCCTTCAATGCTCAGTGGAGCACTTGCTCCGCCTCCCCTTCCGTTTCCCCTCCCTCCTCTGCAACGGACGCCGCCACCATGGCCATTAAGGCCGGCCACCACCGAGTTCTGCCCCCTCCACTGCCGGCCGCTCTGCTCCCTTTTCTAGGCCTATAAAACGAGCACTCGAGCCTCTCCGCACCTCCTTTCCTCGCCCTCGCTCTCCTCTACTCTGCCCCACCTCGCACAGCAGTGCCAACGCCACCCGAGCTCGGGCTCCCCGTCGATCTCCTTCAACGCTGCCTTCCCTTCAACTCCGACCGTTGCCGAAGCTCCGCGTGAAGGTTGGAAGCGTTGCAGACCTTTTTTCCCCTCTCGATCCCGCTATCCCGCCCCGGCAATTGTTCGCCAGAGCACGCCATCCGTCCCTCGCCGTCATGGAGCACCGACGCCGCACCAACCCGCCGCCCTGAGCTCCCCACCGATGGTGCCCGGACGGCCGGTCTTGGCCAAGTCCAGCGGCCCCGCCGCCATCTGCCGCCGCGCCCGCATGCCGCCGGTGCTCTGCGCCACTAGCAGAGCCGCCGAGCCGCCCCGCCTGCTAAGCCGCCCAGCTGAGCCGCCAGCCCGAGCCGATCCGTGAGCCGTCTCCGAAGATCAGAGCCATCGGCTCCCATCCGTCTGACCCAAGTCAAACCAGAGCTGACAGCTACAATTTTTCACAAAGGCCCCTCGGTTTCTTCCTAATCAACCCGCAGTCCGCTCTAGTTCAAAAGTAATTCCAAAAAGGCATTGTTTCTTCTGTTTTAACCCCCGAGCTTTCTAAAAATAGAACCCGCCATCCTCAACCCCTCTGTTTTCAGTCTCACCCTTCTGACTAAGGTTTAATTATGTTCGAGTCCTTGGTTTCTTCAATTTTAGCCCCTGAAAGTTCTGTTTCTTCACAAATAAGCCCCTGGAACCTTGTTTTAGCCATATCTTTCTCGTTCAACTCCGTTTTCAGCGATTCTTGAGCTCACACGATCCTTGCAATGCGTACAACATCTTTAGCATCATATCTTTCTCTATTTTTACTTTTTGTTGTGTTGTTTCTTATTTGTTGTTTGTTTCTATTTGTGTAAAGGTGTAGACAATGCGTCATTCGAGGGAAATCAAGAAAAAGTATATGAGGAAGAGAATCAGCAGTTTGGCAAGGAAGACAAGTGGACTTCTCCCCCTGTATATTCTATTTTGTCCCAATAATAGCTTGATAATTCACTTTACTTTATGCCTGTATTGCATAAACTTGAAGGGGACACCTATTAAGGATTTACCTAGTCTTTTACTCTGAAACTGTGAACACCGGGTTAAATAAATCTTGTTGGGTAGATATGCTTAGATGCTTTATCTTGGGATGGTAATATAATGAACTTTTGGGAAATGTTAAACATGCTTTATGTGTTATCTTGGTTAATGTTACAAGAACATGATGTTTAAACGGAACATGGAGAACCACCTAAGAAAACTGTACAACCACAATGTAATATGGCTTTGACCTTAGCCGATTAATTAGGCATGTGTTTAACTGGTGGCCTTACCGAAAGGGCAAGGAGGGGGTCGGTGTAGGGGTCATAGCCTAGTCCTCTTGGGGTAGCAGCCTTTGCTAAGGTGCTGACCATTAGGGAGGGTCATGGACCACACCGCTACTGAAACTCTAGCAGGCCATTAGGTATCGGCTTGTCTTTGTAAAGGCTTCGTAGTGGATCCCTTGCCACTCACCAAAGGAAGTGTTTAAGAGGCTAGCTACCTCGGGCAAATCGGGAGACACGAATTGTGGTGAAAGTGTACAACCTCTACAGAGTGTAAAACTGATATATCAGCCGTGCTCGCGGCCAAGAGCGGCTTGGACCCTCACATGATAATCAAACTTGAAGAATAATTTAATCTATGTTTCTATGGTTTTGATACGATGATATATCCTTTATGCTTAAGTGAGTTGGTATAAACTTATACCTAGTTAATAGGTGCTTGCTAATAAAATATGACCAACTAAAATGCTTACCGCTATAAACCCTAGCCTCTCTTGATGGCCATGCATTCTTTCCCCACTTGCTGAGTACCAACCATAATAGTACTCACCCTTGCCTAAATGCTGTTCAGAAGAGAATGTTGAAGTGGAGAACTATGACGGCTTCGAGGAGTTCTAGGCGTGCGTTCACCAGTCGACTGCCTGTGGAAGAAAATGGTCCTGCAGTACTCGTTTAGGTTATCGGTGGAACGCTTATAATTTATCGGAGTGTAATAAAGTTATTTGCTCTTTCTTGCTTATGTTTTGAACATTGTTTTTGAGATATTCACTTATAATGTCTATCATATGTGTGTAAACTTGATTCTGGCGCACATATGAGATGCATTCAGTTTTGTTCTTAAAACCAGGTGTGACATTGCTGTATGTATAGTGTAAAACAATAAATATTAGCTAAAATTTTATAGAGTTAAATACACCAGCGGCCCTCAAACTTGTATCCAGGTGCCACTTAGGTCCATGAACTCATAAAATCGAAATCTGGCACCCTGAACTTATTAAATTGTGCCACTTAGATCCATAACCCTTCAAGGGGCATGAATATATGCAAAAGAGTCCTTGAATTTTACCATCTTCTATATCTACATCCTCATATGTAAACCCATCGCACTCCAAATGTTGCTTCTTCTGCAGCTCTGCATGGCCTCCGGCACCGGCGACGGCGACAGGGAGGTGAGCGGCAAGGGTAGCAATGGCAAGCTGGCCACGACGGTGTCGTTCTCCTCATCGACCGTCTCCACGTCATCATCCACCACGGCGGCAGCCTGTCGGAGGTGTCCTCATCGGCGTCCCTTCCTTCCATCATGTTGCTCTCGGCCGTAGCGACCGCCAGCGCCATCACCGCATCCTTCGCCCATGTCGCCACGCTTTGCCCCCTGTCCGCCAGCACCTTGCCACATCCTTCGCCCACGCCGCCACCTCCACCTCCATGGCGGCGCTGCTGCGGTGACGAGCCACCAAGATGGGCGGCTGCAATTGCGGCGGTGGCGGGTCTCCTCACGCTCACCCGCCAGGTTCCGTCTCGGCGTCGCGCTCCCCACGCCGGCACTAGCTTGGCCGGGCCCTCCGGCCCCGTGGGCGAGCACGCCGAGCACTCCACCGTCGCGGGTGAGCTCCACCGGCCGGTCTGTCCCCAGCCGAGCGGTGAGCTAGGGGCGGCGTCCATGAGCTATAGGGGGAAGCAGCGTCCACGGCGGCCGCGAGCTCCAGTGGAAGGCAAGGAGGTAGGGGGCAGTGGCAAGATCCACGCACTACGGAGGAAGCAGGGAGGGAGGGGGTGAAGATAGAATGGGAGCTCTAGTGGAAGGCGAGGAGGCAGGGGGTGGCGGCAAGCTCCACGCACTGCGGAGGCATGTGGAGAGAGAAAGTGATAGAATGGGAGGGAGGGGTGAGGATAGAAGATAGCAACTTTGGATGGGGTTTTTTTGCATATATTCATACCACGTGGTGCCATGTCAAGGGGTATGGACCAAAGTGGCACAATTTAACAAGTTCAGGGTGTCAGATTTCGATTTTGCGAGTTTGTGGACCTAAGTGGCACATCAGGACAAATTCGAGGGCCGTAGGTGTATTTAACTCAATTTTATATATCCATACTGATGAAACTCCACCTTGTGTATACAGAAAGATGGCAATGCTGGTAGAGATGGCACCCGCGGGTGTGGGTGCGGGTTTGGCGAAAACCCGCCCGCAGGCAAACCCGCGGGATTGGAAAAAACCCGCCCGCGAGCAAACCCGCGGGTGCATTTTTGCACCCGCAGCCGCGGATTTCGGGCGGGTTTCGGGTGCCCGCGGGTCTAACAACAGATGTAATAAAAATGTACAAATTCATCAATTTAAACAGTCAAATAACACATTTCTATAAGAAATAAGAGCAAACTAGCATCAAATCCATTAGTTCAAAGTAATAAGGACAAACTAACAATAAATTCATAAGTTATGTGCTCATTTTGTAGTTAGGATAGTTGGGATTGACCTTATCTAAATAGGATGGGTTGTGGTTTTTTTTTCCGGACGGATGCGGGTCCACCCGCGGGTGGAATCTCAAATCCGCACCCGCACCCGCAATATGCGGGTGCGGGTCCACCCACGGATGAAATATCAAACCCGCACCCGCATCCATCGGGTTTAAAATCCGCGGGTGGAATTGCCATCCCTAAATGCTGGTTATGACAAGGAAATGTTTAGGAGATTGTCACTTTTTTTAGAGGAACTGGGATTATCATTAACCATAAAGATCACAGTTTACAACCCAACTTGCAAAGACAACCCACAAAGAAATGAAAATTACATCTAGATCCTTGCAATCCCTGGTCTTCCTGGTCGCCGACGGTCGGAGCCATCCAAGAAGCTAACCACCAAACCGACGAAGGAATGAAGTTTTAAAGGCATCATGAGCAGCACATCGGAGACCCAACTGTTGGAAATAAATATTTCTATATGGAAAATATGATCTTCACTGTTAAGGAAAGCGTTTAAACCACCTAAATGCGATTAAGAAAACTTAATGAAAAACCCTAATGGGCTATGATCAGCAGGCCCATTAGGCCTGTTTCCAGAGGCTGGCCCCCAGCCCCACAGTGCCTATAAATATGAGGTCGTGGTTAGCATTCTTAATCACATCATTAGCTAAACCCTAGCCACAAGAGTCTAATCGCTAAGGGCACTGGACGGGTTCGGAAGGCCAATCCCTCAAGGGCAGTGTCGTTGGCATCCGGAAGGCCGCCGCTACCCTGCTCGCGCATCTTCATCAACAAGAACGCCTACTTCCTCTACGCCTCGAGCGTCATCAACACAAGAGGCACTAATGGCTGCTGCTTCAACCACTAACGCTGGTATAATGATCTACCATTTTCCGCATTAGATTGATCTGTCATGAACTAGGTTATGTAAAGTTTTTGGGTTTTATTAGCCTCTGATGTTTAAGTTTGGCTAATTCTAACAATCGGTATCATGAGCCATCTTAACCTAGTCATGCATGGTCTTTTTCAAGCCATGTTTATGCCTCTGATTTGTTGGTTTAGATGCATATGAGTTGTGCAGTGCAGATTAGATCCGTTTGCACAATAAGTAAAGGCTCAAGTTTTAGATGCTATTTGTTACTGCAATTATGATTCTGCATAAATGTTTATGCATGCAGTGTTGTTTATGCGCGTGATTAGATCTAAACCATGGTTAATTATGTTCCTGATCACAAGATTAGATCTAATCTATTTCAGTTTAAGTCAAGTCTTAATTAAATCTTGATCTGTTTATGGCTAAGTGTCTCGGATTAGATCTAAATGATTATGTTTATACTAATTCATGTTTAGACCGAGGCAAATTAAGTAAAGTCTTCATGATTAAGTTAAGTAATTAAGGTTAAGGTTTACTTTTGCTTACTGTTTTCCCGAAATTAGCCCACGGTTAAGTTTTATTCCGCAAATTAGCAATTGATTCATGAAATTAGTTGCATCAGTTAGCAATTAGAAGAAGGGGAATGGCAAATTTTAGATCGCATAAGAAAATCTCCAAATCTCATGATGAACCCTAACCCTAGGTGAGCATTAGTGGCTTACCTGTTACTCACCATGAGCTGCACGGCACGCCAAAAGAGGCACTGAGTGGAGCCCCTTGACGGCATGTCGCGCGACTGGTTCGCACGGCAAGCCGGTTAGAGGGCCCACGGGGCGCCATGGCGGCCAACCTCGGGGGATAGTGCGTCAAGGAGGCGGGCCTTGGGACCCGCGCACTGCACCCATGCCACGGCAAGCACAGGCGGCGGCCGGGCAGCCAACCGCTCGCGCCGCGCATGAGGAAGCGCAACACGAGGCGGCGCTGCCTACAGGGCTGCAGCGCAACACGAGGCGGCGCTGCCTACAGGGCTGCAGCGCTTGTGGGCATGCGGCCAAGCACTGGCCACGGCGCGTCAGGCACCTCTGGCCCATGCGGCCGGCGGCTGGCACACCCTGCAGCTACGGCCATGAGGAGCGGCGCGCAGCACGCATAGGCGGTGCTGCCTGCCGGGCCCGCGCATGAGTAGGCGCACAGCCCCGCGTGCGTGAGGCGGTGGTGGAATGGCAAGAGCGGCCAGCCCCAACGCAGGCTCAGGCTGGTGGTGCTGCCTGGGAACCCGCGGCCACCGGCGGCCCCGGCCTGCACCAGCGCCATGACAAAGTGGTGCGGAGCAGAGGCTCCGGCAGTGACGGCGGCTGCTCAGGGAGTGAGGAGGAAAAGGAAAGTGAGGCTAGATTAGGTTTTCAGACCAACTATTCCCTTTTTATACGGCACCATATTAGTTCCTGGCTGCCGAATCCTAATAAACGGTCCAGATTGCTTCACATTAGGGTTGTGTGAGTGAATGGGCCAATTGGGCTGGGTCTCTGCTGGGCCAAGCTGAGCGCGTGTTTTGGGTCGTGCACGCATGGGGAGTTTTGGCATGGTTAATGAGTTTTTTAGCCTAGTTTCAGAGTTTAAAGCCTTTTCCTTTACTGTTTTAATGTTTTAAGCTTAATTTAATTGTTGTTTATGTTTAAAGGCTTTATTATTTCTGTTGCACTTAATTACCAGCATTATGTCTACTAATTTTTTCCATTAGTTATGTAAATGCTTTTAATTATGTTTTAATTGCATTTATTCACTGAAAATTATGTTTATCCACCATGAGCAATTATGATGCACTCTATTTAAATGGAACCATCGGGAAGTTTATTTAGAGCACTTGTAATTAATTCAGACCATTGTTGTTTTAATTATGAGTTTTAATGATAAATTTCGTTTGTTTTCCCCATCGCTGATGCAAATTGAAATTTATGTATGATTTTAATCAGACCATCGTAGGGTTAATTTCATACTTCTTATGAGCATCTTAATTGTGAATTTAATGAAATTATTCTTATGATTTTTAGTGAACACTGTGACGGGCTACCTGAAGTCCATTGAGCTCCTGAATGGCACCAACTACCCCATCTGGTATAATGATGTTTAGGTGGCCATTGCTGTGTGCGAGTATGATCTCGCCTTACGTGAGGATAAGCCAGCAGCGCACACTGATCCCAATGGTGATCGGACTGCCATTGAGAAGTGGGAGAGATGTAACAGGTTGGCTACCATGACCATTAAGCAAACGATCACACCTGCCATCTGTGGTGCTATTCCTGATAAGGACTAGGCTGGTAATGATCTGACAGCCAAGGAATATCTCGCTAAGGTGGAAGAGAATTTCGAGAGCTCTTCTAAGACTTATGCTAGCACTCTCATTATGAAGATGATGACTTCATAGTATGATGGGCAAAGTGGAATCAGGGAGCACATTATGAGCATGTGTGACATGGCCAATAAGCTGAAGACCTTGGATATGGCTATCTCTGATGGTTTTCTGGTGCACTTCATTATTACTTCACTTCCTGCACAGTATAGTCCCTTCAAAATAAGTTACAACACTCAGAAGGCGACTTGGAGCATGGCTGAGCTCATTAGCTACTGTGTTGAGGAGGAAGAAAGGCAGAAAGCTAAAAGGATGAAGGATGCTGTCAACATGGTCAGCGAGCGCTTTGGGCGTGTTAGCGTCAGCAACACTCCCAAGCATCAGGCTGAGTCTGGCAGCAGCAGGAAGCATAAGAAGAAGTTTAAGGGCCATAAGGGCAAGGCTGTGCAGCATAAGAAGACTTCTGAGAAGAGACTATGCAAGTTCTGCAAGTCACCTAACCATGAGCAGAAAGATTGCCATGGTTTTAAGGACTGGCTGAAGAGCAAATGTACAATTATTGATTATGTATCTTTCATTGATGAATCATTCTTAGTAAATATTTCTTCTCATACTTGGTGGAATGACTCAGGTGCCACTATGCACATTTCCAATTCATTATAGGTATTCAGTTCGATCCGAACTATAAGAGAGGGGGAGCGAAGCCTAAGAGTGGCTGATGGCAATGAAGTCAAGGTTGAAGGCATTGGGGGCTTCGACTTGGAGCTACCGGGCGGCTTCAACCTTCATTTACATGATGTTCTTTATGTTCCCAAGTTAAAGAGAAACCTTATTTCTGTTTCATGTTTAGATAAGTCGGGACATATTTGTGAGTTTGGCAACTCTAAGTGCAACATTAAGTTTCATAATATAAGTGTTGGCCTTGGTCATTTGCAAGGCGATCTTTATTTGCTCTCTCTTAATGATTATTCTGTGATGAATGTGAATGATGTAACGCATAAGCGCAAGCGTGATGATGAGACTTCTTCAAAATTGTGGCACTGTCGTTTGGGCCACATTCCGTGGGGGAGAATTGAGCATCTCATTAGAGAAGAGATACTCCATTCATTAGACCTTTCTGAGTTAGATCAACAATGTGTTGATTGTATTAAGGGGAAATTCACTAAGACGATTAAGAAAGGAGCTACTCGAAGTTCGGGCCTATTAGAAATAATTCATACTGATATTTGTGGCCCGTTCCCAGTAAAGTCTGTTGACGGTTTTGACTCGTTCATTACTTTCACAGATGACTTCTCTCATTATGTCTATATTTACCCCATCCGTGATCGATCCAAGTCATTAGATAAATTTAAAATATTCAAGGCTGAAGTGGAAAATCAGCATAATGTCACGATTAAATTAGTGAGATTGGATCGAGGTAGTGAATATTATGGGAGACATGCTCCATTCGGCCAAGTACCTGGACCATTCGCTAAGTATCTTGAGGAGAATGGTATAAAGGCCCAGTACAGTATGCCGGGTAAACCACAGCAAAACGGAGTGGCTGAGCGTCGCAATCATACACTTATGGACATGGTACGCAGTATGCTTAGTTATTCTACCTTGCCTATAGAACTGTGGATGGAAGCGCTAAAGACAGCCGCACACATACTTAATCGGGTTCCTTCCAAATCCGTTCCTAAGACACCTTATGAATTGTGGTTTGGGAAGAAACCAATGCTTAATTATTTATGTGTGTGGGGCTGCCCAGCCGAAGCTAAGTTATTTAATCCACAGCAAAAGAAATTAGATGATAAGACGGTGAGTTGCTATTTCATAGGATACCCTGATAAGTCCAAGGGATACCGATTCTACTGTCCTGATCGCTTCACTAAGTTTGTTGAGACCAGACAGGCTGTATTCCTTGAGGATTCAGAAATCAGTGGGAGCTTTCCGAGGAGGGAAATTAATCTTGAAGAAATACGGGCTGAGCTTCCCATCCCGATTATTCAGGAAACAGTAACACCTCAGTTAGTGCCGATGTTTGTTCCTTTCGTTCAGAGTACACAATCTGTTCAGATTACGCCTCCTGTTCAGAGTACTAGCACTGCTCCGCCAATTGTAATAGCTCCTGAGCCTGTGAGTGAACCACAAGCTGAGCAAGTGGCGCCTAATGCTAAAGTTGAAAACCCTATCGAGGTGCCTCAGGCTGCACCTCAACCAGAACCTCAGCCTGTTCAGCCCTTAAGAAGATCACAGCGGGCTAGGAAACAGACAACCTTCCCTGATTATGAGACATATTTGAGTGAAGATATGTATGACGTTGGGAAAGTTGATGATCCTAACTCATTCAGGGAGGCAGTATCATGTGAGAATTCTGCCAAATATCTTGAGGCCATGGAAGAAGAGCTTAAGTCCATGGGTTCTAATGATGTTTGGGATCTGGTAGATATTCCTGATGGAGTCAAACTAGTAGGCTGTAAATGGGTCTACAAGACTAAATGTGACTCTAAAGGGAATGTCGAACGATTCAAAGCAAGACTCGTAGCTAAGGGTTTTACACAAAAGGAAGGGGTTGATTATAATGAAACTTTCTCCCCTGTGTCTAAGAAAGATTCTTTCAGAATCGTCATGGTGCTAGTGGCTCATTATGATTTAGAGCTACATCAGATGGATGTTAAAACTGCGTTCCTTAATGGTGACTTGGATGAGACTATCTTCATGGCACGGCCGAAAGGCTTTGTTGTGAAGGGCAAGGAACATATGGGATGCAAACTAAATAAGTCCATCTACGGACTTAAGCAAGCGTCAAGACAATGGAACCTTAAATTCGATCAAGTGATTAAGAAATTCGGATTTAAGGAGAATGATGTGGATAATTGTATCTACACTAAGATTAAGGGTGGTAAATTCATAATTCTAGTGCTTTATGTGGATGATATCCTATTAGCGAGCAGCGACAAGCGTATGCTGCATGAGACAAAGGGATTTCTTTCATCCAACTTTGATATGAAAGATCTTGGTGAGGCCTCTTATGTTCTGGGCATTGAGATACGCCAAGATAGGACCAAAAGAGTACCAGGATTATCTCAGAAAGCATATATTGAGAGAATGCTTAAGAGATTTAATATGGATAAGAGTAAGGCCACACCTGTTCCATTAGTGAAGGGCGATAAGTTTTGTGAAGCCCAATGTCCTAAGAACCAATTGGAATTAGATGAAATGAAGGACATACCTTATGCTTCAGCTGTCGGAAGCCTGATGTATGCACAAGTCTGTACGCGTCCTGACTTGGCATTTGCTACCGGAATGTTTGGAAGATATCAGAAAAATCTTGGAAAGGTCCACTGGGTGGGTGTCAAGAAGGCACTACGTTACTGCCAAGGCACCAAAGACTTCATGCTCACATATAGAAGATCAGATAACCTTGAAGTTGTGGGTTATACTGATGCTGACTTTGCCGGCTGTGTGGAAAGTAGGAAATCTACGTCAGGATATATCTACACGTTAGCTGGTGGAGAAATATCAAGGAAAAGCTCTAAGCAAAGTTTAGTTGCAGTGTCGACGATGCAAGCTGAATTTGTGGCATGCTATGAAGCAACAGTACAGGCTGTGTGTGGCTTAAGAATTTTATTCCGGGCCTTAAGGTTATTGACAACATTATGGAACCTATAATGTTATACAGCGATAACCAATCTGCAGTATTCTTTTCAAGTAACAACAAGTCAAGTGGCGCTTCCAAACACATTGACCTTAAGTATCGAGTTGTGAAAGAAAGATGCCAGGATCAAACCATTAAAATTGAGCACATAAGAACTAATGCTATGTTAGCGGATTCGCTCACTAACGGCTTACCACCGAACGTGTTTAAGCAGCATGTTACTAACATGGGTTAGGTGGATAGTCTTTAGGTCCTGGTTTAGGGCCATTATGAACTCCCAACTAATGAATAAGCGTTCTACTGAGGTGTTTCAATGAGACTGTGGGTAATGGGGTCCCAGTAGTGCACCAAGCTGCTGACGACGCATTGGTCCGGTACTTGCTGTTATACAGAGGGTGAACTTTAAGTGTGATGCAAACATTTAGCTTAACCATTCGATCAAGTGGGAGAATGTTGGAAATAAATATTTCTAAAAGGAAAATGTCATCTTCACTGTTAAGGAAAGCGTTTAAACCACCTAAATGCGATTAAGGAAACTTAATGAAAAACCCTAATGGGCTGTGATCAGCAGGACCATTAGGCCTGTTTCCAGAGGCTGGCCCCCAGCCCCACAGTGCCTATAAATATGAGGTCCTGGTTAGCATTCTTAATCACATCATTAGGTAAACCCTAGCCACAAGAATCTGATCGCTAAGGGCACTGGAGGGGTTCGGAAGGCCAATCCCTCAAGGGCAGTGTTGTTGGCGTCCGGAAGGCTGCCGCTACCCTGCTCGCGCGTCTTCATCAACAAGAACACCTACTTCCTCTACGGCTCGGGCGTCATCAACACAAGAGGCATTAATGGATGATGCTTCAACCGCTAATGCTAGTATAATGATCTACCATTTTTCGGATTAGATTGATCTATCATGAACTAGGTTATGTAAAGTTTCTGGGTTTTATTAGCCTCTGATGTTTAAGTTTGGCTAATTCTAAAACCAATGCACCTTAAAGACGATGAACGAATAGACCATGAGAAGTAGCTATCAACCATCCATGAAGCTGACCGCCACACCACCGGAACCTGGGGCCTAACGCCATAAAGGATGACCCCGGCTCACCAGACAACAAGAACCCCGAAGGGGAAGTAAACCACCAGAAGGTGCGACGAACAATCAACCCAATTCCACATATTGGTAAGATAACATACCCCTTCTTAACCGCAAAAGCTGGATCCTCGTCAGACGTCCCCAACGGAGACGAAGTTGAAGCCGACGTCGTCGCCACGGAAGAGAGGCATGGACATAGCAGATCCCCAATTGAGCTGACAAACATGGGGAGATTTATTCTAATCTTGCCGCTCTCTTCGCCGGAGGAAGCAATACAGGCAGCAACATCACCGGAGAAGAAGCAGAGATAGCAAAAGAGCCCATCCGTGTATGTCAACATGGGCACAGTCCTACTCTGCTTAGATCTAGACTAGAAAGTGAGAGTATGTACACCAGCCACCGGATCCGTAGCTCCCCATCATCTCCCGCGGCAGCGAAGCTGCCGAAAATGACGCGGAGCCGACGAGAACGGCGCCTGGATGCGGTTCGTCTCTGAGTCGCCCTTTTCAACTGAAGCAAAAGGGAGAGAAGGCAGGAGATTGTCACATGACACATAGCGGTACACCTGGGGGTGGTAAAGGGCCCAAGATTTTGAACTAAAAAATCTAAGGGCCGGCGCCTAAAAGGGCTGGGCTCTAATCTTATACAATTTTGAGCTAAAAAAACTTAAGGGCCTTGTTGGACTGTGAAGAGGCTACTAGGGCCATAGCCCATACCACCCTACACTAGATTGGATGAGTACCGGGACATAGTAAAAACTAAAAAGGATATTTGCATCTGCAGGGGAGGCTGACATTTTCTATAATAAGTACGCAAGGGACAAGGGTTTTAGTGTTAGAAAGCAGTAGATTCCAAGTACTCAAGAGCAATGAATTTAAAGATTTATCCAAGAGGCTTACATCCTTAGAGATGACAATGAAATTCGTGCGGAAACAAATCCAAGAGCATATGGCCGGATCTCCCTATACTTGTATATCTCCGTCAAGATCAGCCTGAGGTTCGAAGGCTATTCTACTCTTTCAATGGAAGGCGATTGCTGAACAATACAAGCTTGGCGCCATTGAAAGAAAATATTTTGCCATCCTCTGATATGTGCCAATATTGATTGATAACATGTAGAGATGAACACTATTCCATTGTTAATTTTTTTCCACTTGATTCTGGAGCTCGAATTCTACTGCCTGTACATAGTGTTCTTGCTGTGTATATATTCTACTGCTTTTTAGTTCTAAAGGATGTACTGATGCATTCTACTCCCCTGTTTCTATTTTGTAATCTCCTATTTCAACCGTAACATTATGTAAGGGCTCAGCACTCAAGTGTTCTGATTGGCCGGAACACACTGTTGGAGGCCAAAATTGGCAATAACCGAGGCCGACCGGTCTGACCGGTTGGGCCGACCGGTCTGGGCCTGTAATCCAAGTAGGGTTAGGGTTTCATCTTAAGAGTCCTATTGTAACCCGATTTTGAAGAGGTCTGTCCTCCCCGGCCTATAAATATAAAGGCTGCGGCCGATTGAGGGTTTTCTAACCACAATCGAATCAATACAATTTCTTTTACCCTTTTACTCAAACCCTAATCTTTTCCAACCCCTTCGTTGTTCTTTGCTCGTCTCTATGGTGTTCAAGGGCGTCTTGAGTGGCCTGCCAATCTCAAGGCAACCCTAGTTCTTCAAGCTCCGACGGGGTCCCTCCCGAGCTCGAGGTTCTAGGTTTTTGCGTGTTTCTGCCTTCAACCGATCTGACCGGTTGGAGCGACCGGTCTGACCGGTCGCCATCTGAAGCCCGCTGGTGATTGATCGTTGCGATTCGCGCGCACTAGCGTACCGGTGTGTTGACCAGATTAGCATCAACATACTTTTTGGCGACTCTGGTGGGAAGAAGAAGCAATCTACATCGGTTACAATGACCGGTGAAATATGAGATGCTTCCAAGGTAGATCCGTTGAATGCTATCAATGTCACTTATGAAGATCTATCCGAGAAGTAGCGCCAGAAGTTCGAAGCCGATTTGAAGCGGCAGAACGAGGAGATCAGGGCGAAGATGCTTGCATGCTATGGGAAGACCCGGCAAGGTGTGACCGAGAAGGAAAAGTTCGTAATGCCGGGGACCCAATCTGCTACACCGCCTACTCCTCAAGTCGTCAATGTAAGTTCTCCCCCTCAAGATCGATATAGCATGTTATTATCTGATCTTGGGAAGAAGATCAATGACGCGCAACTATCCACGCAAAACACCCTGATTGATCTGTCTGAGCGTATGGATAGGATGGAGAAGGGTAAGACTGTAAATACTGCATACTCTACTAAAGATCTTACCCTAGTTCGGCAGCTCCTACGTCTACAGTTAGTGTGGAATTTGGGATGCCACCGAATTATTTCGCTGGGCAGTCATCACCGCCAGGCGCCGTTCGGCCAACCACGGCCGAACCGGTCATACCAATCGCAATGACCGGTCAGACCACTGCCTCGGTGGCAGGTGCGGTCAGACCGGTCCCTCAAACCAGTCAGACTGGTGCCATGGTGATGGGCTCAGCGTCTGCTCCGGCGCTTGCGCCGATTCCGAGTTCGGCTGCTCCTGGCCGAACAGATGAGTTGGAGGGTTTCATGTCGCAGTATACTACCAGATCTTATGGCGAACCTCCTTTCCCACCCGCTATGCCACTAGATGTTTGGGAAGATTTGACAAAAAATAATCCCCATCATGCTACACGGACGATGAGTACTACTGAACCAGCAACTAATCATCTAGCAACAAATACCCAAACATCTAGTAGCGGGAACTATGAAGCCGATCTTGCCAGGATTAGAGCGGATTTAAATACTTTGCTTGCTACCAAACTTAGTCAGTTGGGTATAAATCCTAGTAGAAATTGGTTGTATCAAAGACCATACCCCGATACTTATGATTTGGTTCCTTATCCTACGGGATGGCGTGTTCCCGATTTTATTAAATTTAGCTGGGACGATAATCGGTCAACTTAGGAGCATATAAGTCAATATGTTGCTCAGTTGGGTGAAGCTAGTTCTAGTAACTCTTTGCGAGTACGTTTATTTTCTTTATCGTTAACTAGAACTGCTTTTTCTTGGTTTTCTGCTTTACCCCCAAATTTGGTCCGCTCTTGGAACGAATTAGAACAAAAATTTCATGATCACTTTTATAGTGGGGATAATGAAGCAAAATTGACAGATTTAACATCGGTGAAACAAACTAGAGATGAATTGGTATCCAATTATTTCAAGAGGTTTAAAGAAGTTAAAAACCGATGTTTTAATCTGACAATTTCTGATAAGGATTTGGTAAATGTTGCTCTTAATGGTTTGCGCTCATACTTGAAAGAGAAGCTCGAAGGATTTGATTACTTTAATCTTAATGCATTGCAACTTCGGGCAATGAACCAAGAGTATAAAATTAAGAATTCCAAAGATGCATATAAGCCTCATCGGTCTAATACTCATGTTGTTGAATATGATTCCGATTCTTCGGCCGATGAGGATAATGAGGTCAACACCGCTGAATTTGTTTGGCCATCGGCGGCCAAACCTTCTTCATGTGCATCGCTTAAGCCGGTTCAAAAGAATCGGAAAGAAGAGATGAAATTTACATTTGTTGTTTCTAAATGCGATCATATATTTGATGAATTGTTGCATTTAGGACATATCAAAATTACTCATGTTATACCGCCGCTTGAGGAGTTAAAGCGGCGAGCATATTGTAAGTTTCATAACTCTCATTCTCATGCGACTAACGATTGTAATATATTCCGTCGCCAGGTTCAATCGGCCATGAATGAAGGACGATTGATTTTTCCTGAGATGAAAGTTGATAATACGCCATTCCCTGTCCACACCAATACACATACCATTGATCTGAGCAATGCAAAGGTGCTGATTCGGCCGGAGCGATCTGAGCAATGCAAATGTGCTGATTCGGCCGGAGCAAGTTGAAAGAGCACAAGGCAAGAATGTGGTGATTGGTGAAACATGGCCGAAGAATGTTAATGACAAGATTCTGGCCAGGGAGGTGGTTCTGGAAAAGGCTCCTGATGGCAAGGAGCTGATAAAAATTATTGTCAAAGCTCAAGTGCCCGGGGGGCAAGAAAGTTCTTCTGCTGCTGCAAGTCAGCCTGCTGTCCAGGACCGACCGGTCAGACCGGTTTCACCGACCGGTCAGACCGGTCAGCCCCAGGGCCGACCGAGGACTTTCAAGCCCAAGCGTCCGAAAGAGGGTACTTGGAAGCAAAATGTGCCAAAGATCCAAGGGAAGATGGTTGCTCAGAAACCAACCTTTGGCTAGCTTCTGAACAAGTACATGAAGGCTGTTCAACAAGATCGGCCACTAAAAAAGAGAGCTTGGTCACCCCCGCGTCGAGGTGGTTCTCCAATGAGGGAAGGACCCAACAAACGCAGAGGTGATGTCGTCACTATGTTCCCACCCCAAAGGGCATATTCTACTATGCCATGGGTGCATCCGGCATCAAATGCTATAAATCCGGTGTGGGAACATGAAGGAGTCTGGATGCAGTGCTTCCCCATGCCATATCCTCCACATTATCTAGGGGAAGGCTCCAGAACACAGGTGCATGACTGATTGGGCCTGCGCCAATCTAGTCAGCACGACAGGCTGCACCGGTCAGACCGGTCTCAGCAGGGACCGGTCTCAGCAGGGACCGGCCCAGTCCCAACCTCCAAAGCAGGAATATCGTATCAAGAAGAAGGAGGAGGATGTGCAGCCTATGCAAGTGGATTCTGGGAAGACCACCACTGATGATGTTGTTAAAATCGGTGATGTAAATGTGGTGGTCAAGGATGTTGGAAAGAAGCCGATGGTGTTTGGAAAATCGGCTCAAACTGATCCCCAGAATTGTGTGTTGCCCAATGATCACGAGGCCAACAGCAGCAGCTTGGCGAGCAAATACCATCAACCTAGGTGGTGCCCGCCAGGTTTAAGCCATTCACAAAAGAGGAGGCTGCAGCATTTAAGGCACCAGGAGCAGAAGGAACAAGAGGCCGAAAGACTCAGGGATGAGCACTTCAATAAGTATTGGCCAATGGTTCCTCAAGGAAAAGAGTGGCGAGCTAAGCCCACTGCACAGTCAACAGGACTGGTTGAACCGCTACAGGAGGCCGGTCTAATCGGTGCAGACGACCGGTCTGACCGACAGGTGCAACCAGTCATACCGGTTGAGCCTGTGGTTGGGCAAACGGCCGAAGATAATGCTTCAGCTTCATGCGATGAAGGTCCAGTAGTTCCTGCAGCTTTGGGCGAGGAGGAACTAGTGGATTATGAGACTTCTCCAGTGCACAGCAACATGGAGATAAATATTGTGCGTTTCTCTGAAGAGTACTACGCCGTTTTAGAGGAGGAGGAGGAAGCAGCTCTTCTGGATTTCGGACCACGTGAGGCCATATTCCAGAAGCCAAAGGAATCAGACAATCATTTGAAGGCCCTTTATATGAGGGGGCACATTAATGGAAGGCCGATTTCTCGTATGCTTGTTGATAGAGGGGCAATTGTGAATTTAATGCCCTATTCATTATACAAGAAGCTTGGAGGGACAGACGAAGAGCTCATCAAGACCAACATGACAGTCAGCGGCATGGGTGGAGGCAACCCTATCGGTGCTAAAGGGGTGGCTTCAATGGAGTTGACTGCGGGAAGCAAGACACTAGCAACAGCCTTCTTCGTCTCCGAGGTGCAAGGTAATTTCAGCTTGATACTTGGACGCGATTGGATTCATGCCAATCAATGTGTGCCTTCTACCTTGCATCAAATTCTTATTCAGTGGATCGGCGATGAGATCGAGGTGGTCCATGGCGACACTTCATCCTACATTGCAACCGCCAATTCCAACACTCTTGGTGTGCATGATGACATCAAATGCTTATCGGGATTGGATTTGTCTGATTTCGAATAGATTAGTTGCACCAAGGATGGGTTCGTGCCTGCTACCCTAAAGCCGATAGAGAATCGGCTACATTATTGCAAATAAAATGAGGGCAGCAAGCAACTCAAGCGAGACCGGTCAGACCGGATGTCCAGACCGGTCAGACCGGTCATCAGATCGGCGTGCAGAGCCGACCGATCAGACCGGTCAGTCTAACCGGTCAGACCGGTCTAACACAGACTGGTTGATGGAGAGGATTGAGCACTATTGGTTGCGGATGAACGATATGTGCGAGGCTATTGAAGACACTGAAGACATGGATAAATTAGGCCAGGGGTTTACGTCAGCTGATCCTTTAGAAAAGGTAGATATTAGAGATAGTAGTTGTTGGTGCTCCTTAAGTACCCGTTTTATCCCTTGTTTATTCTTGATAATGGCATGAATTCAATATCAAAATCACTAACCGTCATAACCCCGGCCTAATTATTGGTCATTTTCATATTTGCACATATATTTTGGAGGAAATTCGTTTTTGCAGGTTTTTGGCCTATTTTGGAGCATGAAATGATGAGGCCCGTGATCGAGCGCTAACACGGAGAAAGATGAAGGCCAAAGCTCAAAGGAAGGACCAAAGCCCATGTTGATTCGAAGCTCATTCATGCATATCCATCTTCCAAGAGAGCCCAAGGACCAAAGCACGAAGCCGTAAAACTCTGGGGACTTAAACAGAAGATGCTGGAGCTTGGACGACAAGCACCCCTATCTAAATCGCGGAGATAATGACGTCTAAAGCTCACATGTAAAGGTGAAGAAAGTCAAAATGTCGAGAAAAGCCACATGGAGGAAGATGGGCTTGAGATTTGGAGGTTTACCCATGAGATCAACTCAGCCCGAGAGATATTCGCGCAAACAGCATGATTTTTCGGTGCGGATTCAGAGACTTAAATGGCCTCTAATGGAAAAAGGTTGAATACCAAAGTTGTGGGCCTAGATGAGAGCTTCGATTTGGACATATGGAAGGCCCAATTCGGGTCAAGGAGCTAGGAGATATGGCCCCCGAAATACCTGCTGCGCAGACAAGTCCGAAATCAGACAGATTTTCTTCCGAGGCTGTTTTGGGGATCTTATCTTCGTTTCCAAGGAAAGCAATAAATACCAAAGTTGGGGATAATGTCGTGGCACACAATCTGGACACCGAATTTGAATTATTTAGAGTCCGGATATAGGAGATATGGCGTCTGCAAGGAAGGGCTGCGAAACAGGAAAATCTGGACGAGGCTGATTTTATGGAAACCAAATTTGCTTCTCTCCCAAGGAATATCTCGTGCAAGACAAGGTGGAACACGCCCCAAGGCTCCCCAAGGGCATAAATACAACCCCTAGGCGCCCAAGGGAGGGGATCCAATCCACCCAAAACTCGACGAAAACCTAGGGCTAAGACCGGAGGGAGACGACGGCCGCCGCAAGTCTTCGAGGGTACCTAGGAGATGGCTTAGGCCACCCCTAGCCGTCATGACCTCCCAGCGAGGTTGTGCCATGGTGGGGTTCGAGAGTCATCCCCAACATTCGTCGGGGTATGTACACACACGATGGTGATATCTATCTACTCTTTATTCTAGTTGTCTCGACTTTGGTCTACTTCAATGCATGCTTTCTTTCTCATATATAATGCATCCATATGTTCATAGTAAGATTAGATCTATTCGTGGTAATTAGTCTACATCTTGCGGATACGTTGAGGTAGCATGTTTTAGGTAGTGGTTGATTACCCTGGTGTGGTGACAGCATGGCGGAGGGAAAAGTTCTAGCGATGACATGATGTGGAATAGGATCGATGGCGAGTATCATGGGAGTCTGGGGTAAAGCTTTGGGAAACCTTAGGCGTCGACACGCACCTTGCACCGGCGACCTTGGGAAAGTAGGCCGCTTGCGAGCTGCCTTTCTGAGAGATGATTTCGTGTACCTTTACTTGAGATGCAATCTATGCTTTGATCACCTTTTTCACTAGAACCGTACCTAGAGACGATAGGCCCTAGCTCCTTGGTTGTGTTATCTCATCTACGGTTGTGGGTGTGATGAACACGTATGCTTCATTCATATCTATCAAGTGTTCAATTTATATGCAATCTTCGCTTCATGTTTAGGATAGGTTTGATAGATTAGATGGTAAACCCTAGTCGGTTCGCTTACGATCCACGGATGATAAACCTTGGGGGAGTACTCTAAGAGAAAAGCTACCACGATCCGTGCGCTTGCGGTACGTAAATTGGCGCTTTAAGAAGCGTCAACAGTAGTGTTCCTAGGCCGACTTTTGTAAATGCAAATTTATCGATTGAGTATAAAGCCGATTTAATAAAGTTATTGAAAGAGTATGTGGATTGCTTTGCATGGAGTTGTTCTGAGATGCCTGGTTTGAGTTGTGATTTGGTTGAGCATCGGTTGCCGATTAAAGCCGGTTTTAGACCTTATAAGCAATCTGCTAGGCGATTTAATCCTGCTATGAATGACCGAATTAAGGAGGAAATTAATCGTTTGTTGGAAGCTGGATTTATTCGGTCTTGTCGATATGTGGAGTGGATCTCTAATATTGAGCCAGTTGAGAAGAAAGATTCGGGTAAGATTAGAGTATGCATTGATTTCAGAAATCTTAATAAAGCTACTCCTAAAGATGAGTATCATATGCCTATTGCCGATATATTGATTAATGAAGCTTCTGGACATCGTGTCATTAGTTTTCTTGATGGTAATGCCGGTTACAATCAAATATTTATGGCCAAAGAAGATATGTCTAAAACAGCCTTTAGATGTCCGGGGTTTAATGGTTTGTTTGTGTGGGTTGTCATGACTTTTGGTTTGAAAAATGCCGGTGCTATTTATCAAAGGGCTATGAATTTGATCTTCCATTATTTACTTGGTGTTATATTGGAGGTCTATATTGATGATATTGTGATTAAATCGGACAGTTTGGGAAATCATTTGGCTGATTTAAGGTTTGCTCTTGAAAGAATGCGTCGATATGGTTTGAAGATGAATCCACTCAAATGTGCTTTTGGAGTATCAGCTGTGAAGTTCTTGGGTTTTATTATTCATGAGAAAGGCATAGAAATTGATCCAAAGCGACTTGAAGCCATGAAGCGTGTTGAGGCTCCAACTTGTAAGAAAGATTTGCAGAAGTTCTTGGGCAAAGTGAATTACTTGAGAAGGCTTATATTTAACTTGTCTAGGAAGATTGATTCTTTACTCCTATTCTTCGGTTAAAAGATGAAGCTGAATTTACTTGGGGGCAGAACAGCAAGAGTCATTTGAAAAGATTAAGAATTACTTCTCTTCACCGCCAGTACTTAAGGCGCCTAGGAGAGGGGTTCTTTTCAGGCTTTATGTGGCTGCAGATGATAAAATTATTGGTGCTGTTTTGACTCAAGAAACCGAATGGAAGGAGTGTATTATCACTTATTTGAGCCGACGGCTCATTGATGCGGAAACAAGGTATACATTTATTGAAAATTGTGTTTATCTTTATACTATGCTTGTACTAAATTGAGGCATTATTTGTTATCTAGTACATGCATAGTAACTTGTCAAGCCGATGTTATTAAGCATATGTTACAGAAGCCAATTTTGAGTGGGAGAATCGGCAAGTGGGCTTATGCACTTGTAGAATATGATTTGGCCTATGAATCTTTGAAGTCCGTAAAAGGCCAAATTGTAGCGGATTTTATTGTTGAACATCGGATTAATGATGAGCATGATTTGAAAGTCGGCTATACTACTTGTACACCATGGAAATTATATTTTGATGGATCGGTTTGCGATGATGGGAGAGGAGTTGGCATTGGTAATGTTCTTATTTCTCCTAGTGGCGTTGTTTTTGAGTTATCAAACCGATTGGAAGAATTTTGCACGAACAATCAAGTCGAGTATGAGGCACTTCTATTTGGCTTGGAGTTTTTGCAATCCATGGGCGTGAAGCATGTTGAAGTCTTTGGTGATTCACTTCTGGTGGTGCAGCAAGTATCCAAGGTATGCCAATGTTACAATGGAGTTTTGAATGCATATCTTGATAAATGCCTTAATATTATCTCTTGCTTTGATGAATTTGTGATTCGACATATTCCAAGAAAAGATAATGAAAAGGCTAATGCTATGGCTCAACAAGCATCAGGCTATAATGTGACGAAGAAATATTTCAACATTAGAAAGCTGATGCGAATTAAAGCCGAGTCACTGGTTCTGGACGAACCGGTCCGAACGGTCGCTGAGACCAGTCTGACCGCTCCGACCAGTCTGACCGGTCCAGAGACCGGTCTGACCACTGAGGGCGGCATGAACAATAGTTTGGCCGAAAATTCTACTCAAAGGATTGAGGCCGAAGCGTAAGATTGGAGGGTGCCTATCATATCATATTTAAAGGACCCTGGTCATGGTGCAGAGAGAAATATTCGGTGTTTGGCATTTAAATATATTTTGGTTGACGATGAGCTTTATCGTCGAACTGCCGATGATGTTCTTCTCAAGTGTTTGGGTACCAATCAGGCCCGTGTTGCTATGGGAGAAGTGCATGAAGGCATCTGTGGTACACATCAATCGGCTCTTAAAATGAAGTGGTTGCTTAGGAGAGCCGGTTTTTATTGGCCAAGTATGATTTCAGATTGTTTTAGGTATTATAAAGGATGTGAAGAATGTTAGCGGTTTGGTGATATTCAGTTGGTGCCTGCTGCGTTATTACATCCTATCATTAAGCCTTGGCCATTCAGAGGATGAGGTTTAGATTTCATTGGTCAAATTAATCCTCCTTCTTCAAAGGGGCGTCGCTTCGTGTTGATGGCGACATATTATTTTACTAAATGGACCGAAGCGGTACCTTTGAAGAATATGACACATGGAGAGGTAATTGAGTTCATTACGGAGCATTTTATTCATAGATTCGGCATTCCTCAAACTTTGACAATGGATCAAGGTTCATCATTTATTTCAAAGGAAGTACGAGAATTTACCGAATCTTACAAAGTCAAGATACTCTATTCATCTCCATATTATGCTCAGGCCTGTGACACCTCAGGTGTCAGTGCACTTAAACATAATTACTGTACCTTACTTAAACTTAAAAGAAAAATGGGGGAAATTAATTCAAAATGAAGGGGTCAAATAAAAGTCAAAGTATACAAAAGAAATTAAAGGAGAAAGAAAAAGGAGTGAAAATCTACTCAAATTTCAAATTCAAAAATATGCACAAAATTTTAGTTGGCTCATGAGAGGTACTTCAATTGACATGTGATCAATTGAACTTCAGCCAAAAATCAATCAAAAACAGAATAAAACCAAAGCTCTTTTGTGCAAGTTTGCAAATTTACAAATAGTTCAAAATCTGAGTTTCAAATAAAAATTTGCATAACACGAAAGTTGTAGATCTTGAAAAGTTATGCAAAATTTGTATTCAACACTTTTTCATTTGAGCACTCTAAGTAGGAGATATTTTTAGTTTACCGACAGGTCCCTGGATTTAAAGAAATCACAGAAAGGCCCTCACCTCCATCTCTCTCTCCTCCCGGTGCTCTGTTTCGCCACCGCCCGCCGTACGCCGCCGGTGGACCTCATCCACGGTGCGCCCGCGGCCAAATGGACCCGGGGAACCCCTCTAGCGCCACCTGGCCCGCCCCTTGGCACCTCCCAGTGCTCACACGCGTCCTGGGCGTCCTCCCGAGCCGCCACGACACCCCCCCACGCGCGCAGCGCCGCCCGGTCGCCCCGCCAGCCTGCCGTCGAGCCACCCCAGACCAAATCGACCTCCCCCAGACGCTACTCCACTCGGCCAGGTGCTCCTTGGCCTGTAAGAACCCCCAGCGCCCCGCCGTTGCGCGGCTTCCCTTCCTTCTTTCTTCTCCCGCCGTCCGCCATGGCCGGCGAGATCTAGCTCGCGTGGACCGGCCACCACCGCCCTGCATTGTCCCATCCAACCACCGCAACAGCTTCGCCACATCCTAGTTAAGCTACACGCGCGCGGAATCAAACCCAGACGCACCCCCGTCGCCGTTCCCCTTCTGCGCCGCCGCCGGCGAGCTCGGGCTCACCGCGGACCGGCCAGCCCAGAAGGAGACCGAGCATGACAGCTACCCCAGGAGCATCCTCAAGCTCTCGCGGTGCTCGTGCGCACCCCGTTCCCCTACCCCGAGCCTTCCATCACCTACAACGCCGACGACCCGAACATCCGCTCCGCCAGTGACGCCGACGAGCTCGATTCCGTGCACCAAACAATCGAACGCCGACCAGGGTAGGTGTTCCTCGATCTCAACTCCCCCACGCGCCTCCCCATTGTAGCCCTGGTAAGCCCTGCCTAGCAGAACACCACCGGGCGAGCTGCAGCGGCGGAGAAGGCCGGCGAAGGGTCCGGTTGTAATTTCTTTTTTTCGTTCAAGGGTGTGTTTGCAAGAATTTCTTGTTTAGAATATGTTATGTCTGTAATAAAAAGTTCACATGCAGTGCTGGTCAAATGAAATTTGAGAAATTTATGCTAACTCATGTTAAGTTAAATGAATAAATAATTTATCTGCTGGATATAAAGCTTGATAATTTTTTCTAGAGTATGTTTATCTCATTACTAGGCTCTGGTAAAAATTTGAGAACCATATCCCTAGTAAAACTCTCTGTAGAATTAATCTTACTTAAAAGCTTGCTAAATTTGTTCTTTTTGTCACCTCTGCTGTATAAGTGAATAAAATCTGGAAAAAATTACAGTACTGAGTAGATGCTTTTTAGATGCTCTCATAAAATTTGTAGCACCAGAACCCATATAAAACGTTCTGTGCAAAAAAAGTGAAGCAACTAGAGTAATCTACTTATATGTATAGTTATAGTAATTGCTTTATGGTTAAAGGCTGAAGTTTATACCATCAATGCTTAAGTTTGGATCTGTGTTACTTTAGTTGTTCATCACTAGCTCAGGAGTAGAGTTGATGTTATGAAATAATGAAAGCATGCTATGTGTTAAATTTGAAAATAAAAACCAAAACCCCCACCCATTCATGAAGAAACATAGTTGTGTCTACTACTCTATAAATGACTGCCCAGGAAATGAAATGTTGAAATCATCACTAAAATAACTTTTGTTGAACTACAACTTTATCGTGAAGGAAAGAAATCGTTATCCATGAATAACTCATAATCTTGCATTGCATATAGAAATGGTCAATCTCGCGGACGGTGACTATGAGTTGGTGCCCGCGGACTCTCGTGTGGATCAGGAGGTCAATTTGAACTGTGCTAACTTATCTCAAGACCTGGGCCAAGCCCCAGAGGCTTTTCTGCCTGACAGTGCCCAAGAAGGCAAGCCTCGGTGCACTATGCCCTATTTCTCAAGTTATTATTCATTTATCAACTTAATGTGTTGTGATAGTTTCTTTTGCATTTAGGTTTTATAGGCGTTGATCGAAAACCTTAGATGCATGATTCTTAGGTACCTATGTTTGGCACCGGATCTTTTCATCGACTAGTTGCCATGCTAATTAGGTACGGTAGAAGTCGATGGGTTTCCTGCCTCTCGCGAGCAAATAGGAATTTTGACAGACTTTAATTCCTGCTGAAATATAAGGACAACGGGCGGAGTTGTGTAGTTGTGATACCCTGCTGGTGTAGTAAAAAATGGCTAAGGTCGCGGTGTGTGGCTCATTTCGTTAAGCGTTTCAACGTACTAGCCACATGCCGAGAAATATGGTAATTGGTAACCTTAAGTACCTGATTGGACCGGCGAGTGGAACGACCCTTCACCCTCCTGGTAGAAGTAAGGTTTATATTTTTGTCATGACGTACGGGTGCAGAGACGTCGGGCTCTGTAGTCGGGGAGGGTGACCCGGATCCACGGACGGGAAAGAAAGGGGAACTGTAGCGTGGGCGGGAGCGAAGTCGATCCCCATGCGTGTGGTCTAGGTTCCCCTGGCCAGGTTGAAATTCAATTCAGAATCGTCCGCCTCTCACGGCATGAGATTGCTTAATGTTTTCGGTCACACAGAGTAACAAGTGGAACATGGTGATGGTAATACTGCTGGTTGATAAAATGGTTGCTCTACCATGTTTGTGTAGAGTTAGTTGCAAATTAGAATGGTTAATCCAACTAGAATATGGCTAAGTAAAACCTGAAAATAAGGATCAACATTTAGTGGCGTTTTTGGCAAAACAAACCCCACTAACCAAAAAGCCTTGCATGTCTAGTTATCAGACTATGTTATATCCGGAGACGGATCAGTCTTGCTGAGTATTAGTATACTCAGCCTTGCTTGTGGCACTGTTTTTCAGGTACTAACTTCGAGGATCTGTTTGCAAGTCTTACTTGGGCGTTTACCTTGCCTTCGGGTTGGTCTGTAGAGTGGGATGGCCCTTCAGCTGGTGCTGACCACCCTCCCGCTGAGTGACGTTTTCGTACGGGCTTTATCGATGTGTCACGTTATCTCGCTAGTTATCTTTTACTGCTTCCGCTGAACAATGAGACTTGAATAATTTTAGTAGATGGAACTCTGTAGTACTTTGCTACTATGAACATGGTTTGTAATAAATTTTCCTTTCCGCTGCAAGCACTCTGTGATGTATGAAATGTTCTGTGATGTAATCTCTGGGCTCACCTTCGTGTGAGTGTTGTCTGCTGATCCTGGAATAGCGTGGCTTTTATCGAGGCTTCACTCGAGGAACTACCGGTGAGTGCCAATTTGGATCAGAGTTGCTTAGCAACAAAGATCAGTGCATCCGGGCCCAGTTAGTTTGGGTGGTTCCGCCATAGCTGGCATCAGAGCTCGCAGACAGTCTACCAGAGATGACAGCCTCGGTTTTCAAAACAACAAATTAAAACTTGACTTCGAAACTACTGAAGTTTTTGAAAGAGTTTAGGATCTCCAAGGACAAGTCTAGGACGTAAAGCCCTAGGGAATCTATGGGTATAATCAGGTGGCTTATATTGTATGGCTAACTTCCATCACTTTACTTTTCAGTAATTAATTTCGTAATTTAAACTCTGCAACTACATCATCGCCACGGAGGTATGCTTACTCAGTCAGCTGAGGGAGTCTGACCTTCCCATCAGTGATGCGAGCCGAACGCTGGAGCTCAAGCAGTGGCCTACTTGAGCTGCTGCCCACATACCAACTTCGGTTGATTATATGGGGAGTAATGGTTCGAAATTGGAATTCAATTACCCGTCAAAGACGGTACTCGGTCAATACATTGTTCTCAATAACGTATGCTTAACGTTGTCCATATGGCGGTAATTGTATGGATGCCGGTTCTATAGTGATCGGTAATGTATGGGAACGCTTTCGTGAGTGCTGGCACGGAAGGTTCAATCTATATATTGTCAATTTTCTGCAAGTACGCTAAGGGCTTGTTTAGTTCATTTTGCAAAATAAATTTGCAAAGGAATCTTGGTCTTTTGAAGTACTAAATGAAGTCTATTTGCAAAACTTTTTGCATAGATGGGTTGTAAATCGCGAGACGAATCTAATGATGCTAATTAATCCATGATTAATTAATAATTAGCGGATGGTTACTGTAGCATCACTGTTGCAAATCATGAATTAAGTAGACTCATTAGAATCGTCTCGCGATTTACAGCCCATCCATGCAAAAAGTTTTGTAAATAGACTTCATTTATTACTTCAAATTAGCAAGATTCCTTTTCACTTTAATGCATTTACGGCTTTTTTGCGTTTACATGTAAAGAACTAAACAGGGCCTAACTCGAAATCGAATTCTAGGCTATCTAGTTATATCGAGTAGCTACATAATGAGAGACGTAATATGTATGCCACCAAAGTCAATTGCGTAAGACAAAGGTTACTTGGCAATTCTTTTCCTTGGTGAGGACGGATAGGTTTTGCATTCATCCTCAAAATGGTTAACAAAGAAATCTTTGGAAGAAATCGCAATCAAAACGGCTAAAACCCTATCATAAGGAGCATCTAGATAATCGGCAAAATCAGGGAAATTGGTTTCCACGAATTTTAACCCTCTGTTAAATTACTAAAATCGACTTGGGGTAGTAATACGAAATGATGTTCCCTAAGTTATCAAACTCTTGTAAAAATTTGAGAATTTTTGAAGCCTTCTAGTTTGGTATTTGTGATTTTATATCAACCCTGTGTAAAACTGTCAATTCTGAATGGACAACTGAAAATTTTCGACCTTCATAAATTGTTCAAACGAAAAATCGTTCAACATGAAAGTTGTAGACAACTAAGTGATGATCTTACCATAAAAAATTGAATAAATTTTGGCAATTGGTTTGAGAATTATGGTCAAAATACACCCTCTCTGGACACCCAATTTTCCTGGTTGACGTCACTTTGACAACCTGAGCATATCACCCTCATGGAGTCCAAATTGATCTTAGTGTTGACTATATGAATAGTTCCTAGTTATTATAGGGATCTTGTGAAAATTTTTGAGAATTTTCGGAGTAAATTATCTATCATTTTAGCAATTTCTTTCACTGTCCCGAGTCAGCTATTCCTTGTTACCATCGGCTGATCCATCGGTCTTTTGTTGGGACAGATGGAGGAGCTGCTGGTGGTTGACGCGCAGGGGCACGTGCCCTCCGTTTGCTTGCACTGGGACGGATTTCCTCACCGTCTTTGGGAGCTTTTGAGTGCAGCCGGTTACCTACAGCCACCGATTTACGATGGCCACGAGTTTGTGGAGGACGGAGTTCATCGCTGCAGTGTGACGATGGTGATCCCGCAGCACCCGCTCAACGGGTGGGAACCGATCGTGACTCAGATGGTCGGTCACTACCTGCTGGACACTTGGGAGCTTACCGCCATGAGGGCGATGACCACTTTTTGCTCTTCGCACCCTCTGGAGGTGGTTCTGACCGCGTTCGGGTTGTTTCCTGCACCTGACCCGGCAGACCCGCTTTGGCTCGACCGGATGGAACACGTGGACGTGGTCGCTACCCTTGACCCGGTCGGGGCACTTCGGACGATAGCGATGTGCTTGGATGGTCTCTACAGACTTCACACTTACCAGAGTTACGCCGTCGCTCAGTTGGTGGACCATGCTCAGGCCTTGCACCTGGCGGTCCAGCTGAGAGATGGGCAGCTTCAGTAGGCTAGTACCGAGCTCGAGAATAGGGCTACTCTTATTGCCCAGCTCCACGGCCAGGTTCACGAGCTGTAGGACATGGTGATGGATCGTGACGCTACGATCAACTTCCTGGAGGACCAGTTTCACGACCTGCAGCTTGAGTTGGACGAGGCCCAGGGACAGCTCCACGAGATACAGCACGCGCAGGATGCCCTTCACGCACCACCCGACGAGATGCAGGTGGACGGTGAGGACGAGCACCAGGAGATCAAGGGCATTTTGGAGATGGACTCCGAGGACCAGGCGCCGCAGCCCGCACCGGTTGAGGTTCACACTCCCACGGCGAGTGAGGCATCGGTCAACATGTAGACCGAGGCGCTGTTTTCTTAGCTTTTCTAGACTCCTCTTAGTGTAGCCTACTTTTGGATCACGGCTACTAGGCTAACTTAGAGTTGAGTAACCCCCTTAGTACTGATGTTAGGAGTAACCAAGTAGAAATGAGAGGATGATGAATGTAATGAACCTCCAATGCTACTAATGTGAAATATCGGTGATCTGTGAAAAGCTGAATGCCGCAGCTAGTTCGAATTTTTATCCTCTTTTCCTTTCTGAATTAGCACCTGAGTTGAATACCAAAGTTGTTCCAAATTTCATCGTGGAAATACTCGAAAAATTTCAGCTCAAACGGATCAGTATCGCAGGAGATAATCGCAAATTACAGAAGCTCTGTTTTCTGTAAAACAGAAAAACCAGAGGAGGAGTAAATGAATTTTTCGACTGACCTACTCTTGGAATCTGACTTTATGATGACTACAAAGTCGTAGCTCATGAAGTTATCTATCTCTTGTAAAAGTTTCAAGTTTATATCATGTACAGAACTCCAGTTATGCGCAATTTCGTATCACCGGTTTTTCTGCACAACATGATTTAAGCGATTTATATTACTTCCATGTCATTTTGAGTTGTAAGTTCCATTTGAAATGATGATAATGTGGAGCCTAATGCAAAAGTACTCACATTTCATATGGTTGGATCAACTCGAGGCACCCCTAGTGGTTTTGGAGCCGGGGGGAATGGCGATCCACCTCCACCTCCTCCACCAGTGGGTATCGCTGAGGTTCTTGCCGCCCAGACGGAAATTTTGCGGCAGTTGGTTCAAGCTCAGCATCAACCGCGGGGTGGGCATCATGCTCACCAAGCACAAGAAGCGAGCTACCAAGATTTCCTCAGTACTCAGCCTCCGCTGTTCAATAAAGCGGATGAGCCTCTGGACGCGGACGCTTGGATTCGCACAATCAAGTCCAAGTTTTCTCTTTTGACTACTCCTTGTTCAGAAGCGAACAAGACTCGATACGCCGCGCAGCAGCTTCGCAGATCAGCTCGTATGTGGTGGGATCATTACCACGGGATGCTACCGGCTGATCATGTGGTGAATTGGAATGAGTTCAAATTGGCTTTTCGGGATCATCATATTCCGGCTGGACTTCTTGACCGTAAGCTCAACGAGTTTTTGGCTTTAACTCAGGGCACTCGTACTGTGGTGCAGTATGCCCAAGTATTCAATCAATTGTGTCAATATGCTGGACATCACGCGGATACCGACGCTAAGAAGCGTGAATGCTTCCGTCGAGGCCTTAGCACCAAGTTACAAGAAAGGCTAAATCTTGTCCGTGCGGACTCTCAGGAGGATCTTATTTCTACACACCGCTCTGAAAAGAAGCGCAAGGCACCTGCTGGACCCTCGAGTGCCTCTGCACCGAGGTATCGCATTGTGCAGAATAACCCACCCACACCCTCACAGAAGGCCCCTCAACCAGGGCGTTGGATTATTCGGCCTCCCCAACAGCAGCAGCAGACTTGATTCGGGCTTCCTCAGCAAGCTCAATTTGCACCTCAGCAGCAGCAGACCGGCCCTAGGCCAAATACTCAGCAATCCGCTCGCCCTGACAACAATAACCGATGTTTCAGATGCGGGAGTCCGGATCACTTTGCCAAGATGTGCCCCCAGGCGGGCCAAGCTCAAGGGCAGGCTTTTCGCAGAAATGATCAGAACAAGGGCAAGAGGCAAACCATTCAAGTCAGGCAGGGCCAACTTAACTTCACCAGCCTTGCTGACCTTCCTGAGGGAGCACCAATTATGTCAGGTACATTTTCTATAAACCATCACCCCGCAGTTATCTTATTCGATTCTGGTGCATCTCATAGCTTCATTAGTTCTAAATTCGGAGCAAGGTTTGGGCTAGATTTTTGTCACACGAAAAGGTCATTCATGATATCTACTCCTGGTGGTAAAGTAGCATCCAACCAATTGGTTAGAACAGCGCCACTTAGTTTGGGTAGTAAAACAGTTCCTACCACTTTAATCTTATTGCCACTAGAAGGTATGGATATTATTCTGGGAATGGATTGGATGAAAAGACATGGGGTACTGTTAGATATCTCCTCCCGAGCCGTTGAAATAAATTCTCCAACTCATGGTCATTCGGTTCTATATTTACCTCATCACCAATGCAACAACTCTTGTGCCTATGCCATGAAAGATATTCGTCTCGAAGATATTCCGGTAGTCCGTGAATATGTAGATGTGTTTCCGCACGATTTACCCGGAATGCCACCAGACCGGGATATCGAATTTATCATTGAACTTCAGCCTGGTACAGCACCTATTTCAAAAAGGCCGTACCGAATGCCGCCTAAAGAATTGGCCGAACTAAAAATCCAGCTGCAAGAACTTCTAGACAAGGGTTATATTCGCCCAAGTGCTTCACCTTGGGGCTGTCCAGCATTGTTCATCAAGAAAAAGGATGACAGTCTGAGGTTGTTTGTTGACTACCGGCCTCTCAATGCGGTGACCATCAAAAATAAATATCCACTTCCCCGCATTGATGTACTATTTGATCAGTTGGCTGGAGCAAAGATCTTCTCCAAGATTGATCTTTATTCGGGGTATCATCAAATTAAAATCCGGCCTTGTGATATTCCCAAGACCGCTTTCTCAACCAGATATGGCCTCTATGAATATTTGGTTATATCTTTCGGTCTCACCAATGCTCCAGCTTATTTCATGTATCTCATGAACTCGGTATTCATGCCGGAACTTGATTAGTTTGTCGTGGTTTTCATCGACGACATTCTGATCTATTCCAAGAATGAGGCAGAACATGAACAACATCTGGGCATTGTTCTTCAACGTCTCAGAGATCATAAGCTGTACGCAAAATTCTCCAAGTGTGAATTCTGGCTAGACACAGTCAAATTTCTGGGTCACACTATATCCAGTGAAGGCATATCAGTTGATCCCAGCAAAGTACAAGAAGTGATGGACTGGAAACCTCCTACTTCAGTTCATCAGATTCGCAGTTTTCTCGGCTTGGCGGGGTATCACCGCAGATTTATTCCGGACTTCTCCAGAATTGCTAAACCCATGACAGAACTACTAAGGAAGGATGTCAAGTTTAAATGGGATGCGAAGTGCGATGAAGCATTCCATACATTGAGAGCACATCTTACCACAGCACCAGTCTTGGCTCAACCTGACAACAATAAACCCTACGATGTTTATTGTGATGCTTCAGGCACTGGTCTTGGTTGTGTTCTAATGCAAGACAATCGGGTTATAGCATATGCTTCCCGAGCTCTTCGGCCACACGAGCTAAATTATCCCACTCATGATCTTGAACTAGCCGCCGTTATTCATGCTCTCAAGATTTGGAGACATTATCTTATGGGCACTCATTACAATATCTATACCGACCATAAGAGTCTCAAATACATTTTCACTCAAAGTGAGCTAAATATGAGGCAACGAAGATGGCTGGAATTAATCAAAGATTATGACTTGGAAGTTCATTATCATCCAGGCAAAGCCAATGTCGTAGCCGATGCGCTCAGTCGTAAGGTTCACTGCAATTACCTTTCAGAGGAGTCATATAATGACACATTGTGTGCTGAAATGCAAAAGCTGAAATTGGAAATCATTCCTCAAGGCTCTTTGAATCATATTTCGGTGGAACCGACACTTTATGACAAGGTCATCATGGCACAATTACATGACAAAAGTGTTGGTATCATCAAGCAGAAAGTAGTAGAAGGTGAAAATAAATACAAGTGTTTTCGAGTGGACCATAAAGGAATTTTGTGGTTTGAAGATCGCTTAGACGTTCCCAAAAATCATGAGCTGCGAAAACAAATCCTGGACGAAGCACATCTCTCTAAATTCTCCATTCATCCGGGTAGCACCAAGATGTACCAAGATCTCAGACAAAATTTTTGGTGGACTCGCATGAAGAGAGAGATTGCCAAATATGTCGCAGAGTGTGACACATGTCAGAGAGTGAAAGCTAGTCACTTGAAAGTAGCTGGCACTCTCCAACGTCTGCCAATTCCATCTTTGAAATGGGAAGATATCAGTATGGATTTCATCGTGGGCTTACCAAATACCTCTCAACATCATTATTCCATTTGGGACATCGTCGATAGGCTCACAAAGACCGCTCATTTTATTCCAGTGCATACGAAATATCGAGCCAAGAAATATGCTGAAATCTATATCGATCGGATTGTCTGTCTACACAGTATACCCAAAACTATTATCTCGGATCGTGGTCCTCAGTTTGTGGCAAGGTTTTGGGAGCAGCTCCAAGAGGCTCTCGGAACTAAATTAATTCGAAGCTCAGCTTACCATCCACAAACTGACGGACAGACCGAAAGGGTGAATCAAATTCTTGAGGATATGCTTCGAGCATGTGTCATCCATTATGACAAGAACTGGGACAAATGTTTATCCTTGGCTGAGTTTTCTTATAACAACAGCTATCAGGCCAGCCTGAAGATGGCACCATTCGAGGCCTTGTATGGTCGATGGTGTCGAACTCCTTTGAGTTGGTCCCAGACTGGAGAACTTCAAATATTTGGACCCGAATTAGTGGTCGAGGCTGAGGAAAAAGTAAAAATAGTACAAGCAAATCTCCGAGCAGCTCAGTCTCAGCAAAAGAGTTATTTTGATAAAAGAAGGGATCATCTGAAGTTCATGGTTGGTGACCACGTTTATTTACGGGTATCACCAACTCGAGGCGTTCAACGTTTCGGAGTCAAAGGTAAGCTAGCACCTCGCTATGTCGGGCCATATGAAATCATTGAAGAATGTGGACCTGTGGCTTATCATTTGCGACTTCCTTCACGACTCGCTGCCATCCATAATGTTTTCCACATATCCCAACTCAAGAAGTGTGTTCGAGTTCCTACTGAAATCATCGATCAACAAGAAATATTAGTGGAGCCCGATCTCTCTTATACCGAATATCCACTCAGAATTTTGGATCAAAAAGAGAGAGGTACTCGTCGAAAGGTGGTCAAAATGTATAAAATTCAGTGGTCTCATCACACTGAAGAAGAAGCCACCTGGGAGACGGAAGATTATCTTAATCGACATTATCCGGGTTTTCTTAGCTCCACCTCAGGTATATCACTTCCCTACCTAATTTTCAATCATCCAATCTCGGGGCGAGATTTTTTTTAAGGGGGGTAGGCTGTGACACCTCAGGTGTCAGTGCACTTAAATATAATCACTGTACCTTACTTAAACTAAAAAGAAAAATGGGGGAAATTAATTCAAAACGAAGGGGTCAAATAAAAGTCAAAGTATACAAAAGAAATTAAAGGAGAAAGAAAAAGGAGTGAAAAGCTACTCAAATTTAAAATTCAAAAATATGCACAAAATTTTAGTTGGCTCATGAGAGGTACTTCAATTGACATGTGCTCAATTCAACTTCAGCCAAAAATCAATCAAAAACAGAATAAAACCAAAGCCCTTTTGTGCAAGTTTGCAAATTTACAAATAGTTCAAAATGTCAGTTTCAAATTAAAATTTGCATAACACGAAAGTTGTAGATCTTGAAAAGTTATGCAAAATTGGTATTCAACACTTTTTCATTTGAGCCTTCTAAGTAGGAGATATTTTTAGTTTACCGACAGGTCTCTGGATTTTCAGAAATCACAGAAAGGCCCTCACCTCCATCTCTCTCTCCTCCCGGTGCTCTGTTTCGCCGCCGCCCACCGTACGCCGCCGGTGGACCTCGTCCACGGCGCGCCCGCGGCCAAATGGACCCGGGGAACCCCTCTAGCGCCACCTGGCCCGCCCCTTGGCACCTCCCCGCGCTCACACGCGTCCTGGGCGTCCTCCCGAGCCGCCACGACACCCCCCCCCCCACGCGCGCAGCGCCGCCCGCTCACCCCGCCAGCCCGCCGTCGAGCCACCCCGGACCAAATCGACCTCCCCCAGATGATACTCCACTCGCCCAGGTGCTCCTTGGCCTATAAGAACCCCCAGCGCCCCGCCGTTGCGCGGCTTCCCTTCCTTCTTCCTCCTCCCGCCGTCCGCCATGGCCGGCGAGATCTAGCTCGCGCGGACCGGCCACCACCGCCCTACATTGTCCCATCCAACCACCGCAGCAGCTTCGCCACATCCTAGTTAAGCTACACGCGCGCGGAATCGAACCCAGACGCACCCCCGTCGCCGTTCCCCTTCTGCGCCGCCGCCGGCGAGCTCGGGCTCACCGCGGACTGGCCAGCCCAGAAGGAGACCGAGCACGACAGCTACCCCAGGAGCATCCTCAAGCTCTCGCGGTGCTCGTGCGCACCCCGTTCCCCTACCCCGAGCCTTCCTTCACCTACAATGCCGGCGACCCGAACATCCGCTCCGCCAGTGACGCCGACGAACTCGATTCCGTGCACCAAACCCTCGAACGCCGACCAGGGTATGTGTTCCTCGATCTCTACTCCCCCACGCGCCTCCCCGTTGCAGCCCCGGTAAGCCCTGCCTAGCAGAACACCACCGGGCGAGCTGCAGCGGCGGAGAAGGCCGGCGAAGGGCCCGGTTGTAATTTCTTTTTTTCGTTCAAGGGTGTGTTTGCAAGAATTCTAGTGTACGGCAGTGAACTTTTAAAATGCAAAACAAATCACAAAAAAATCGTAAAAATATAAACTCAACTGATCTAGAATCTTTGTAACAAGATCTACAAATTTTGTAGCATTCACATCTGCATAAACTCAACCAAATTTAATCTGGGAAAAAGAATAAGAAAGTCACCCTATGCATGTTCAGGAAGTTCCACTCAACAAATGACCTTGATTTTTGGCTAGGTTATCACTGATGGAATATTAAGTTCACAGTAAAAATATGGCACCCAACCAAAATAGCTATAAAACTGGAACAATCAAGATTCTCTGATCTGTTGTTGGCCTTCCCGATTTAATACAGGAAAATATGTGCTTGAACTTGCTCTGTAATTTTTACTGCAAGCATGTGTAACAGAAACCTTGTTAATCCATAAATTTTAGATTTATTAGAGTTTCTTTGCTATATACCATGTTTTATGCTTGTTTAATCAACTTAATTCATCATATATAGTTGTTATGCTCAGGAAAATCTAGATTTATTTTTGAAGTCTCATTTTAGTTCTGTGTTCCTGCCTATAAATTTTGGGCTGCAGTTACTGAGTTTTGCTTTAGTTAATAATCATACTTAGCATCTCATGGTTAGTTTTACCATTTTTGTTCTGAGTAAACTACACCATATCTTGTTTAGAATATGTTATGTCTGTAATAAAAAGTTCACATGCAGTGCTGGTCAAATGAATTTTGAGAAATTTATGCTAACTCATGTTAAGGTAAATGCATAAATAATTTATCTGGTGGATATAAAGCTTGATAATTTTTCTGGAGTATGTTTATCTCATGACTAGGCTCTGGTAAAAATTTGAGAACCATATCCCTAGTAAAACTCTCTGTAGAATTAATCTTAGTTAAAAGCTTGCTAAATTTGTTTTTTTTGTCACCTCTGCTGTATAAGTGAATAAAATATGGAAAAAATTACAATACTGAGTAGATGCTTTTTAGATGCTCTCATAAAATTTGTAGCACCAGAACCCATATAAAACGTTCTGTGCAAAAAAAGTGAAGCAACTAGAGTAATCTACTTATATGTATAGTTATAGTAATTGCTTTATGGTTAAAGGCTGAAGTTTATACCATCAATGCTTAAGTTTGGATCTGTGTTACTTTAGTTGTTCATCACTAGCTCAGGAGTAGAGTTGATGTTATGAAATAATGAAAGCATGCTATGTGTTAAATTTGAAAATAAAAACCAAAACCCCCACCCATTCATGAAGAAACATAGTTGTGTCTACTACTCTATAAATGACTGCCCAGGAAATGAAATGTTGAAATCATCACTAAAATAACTTTTGTTGAACTACAACTTTATCGTGAAGGAAAGGAATCGTTATCCATGAATAACTCATAATCTTGCATTGCATATAGAAACGGTCAATCTCGCGGACGGTGACTATGAGTTGGTGCCCGCGGACTCTCGTGTGGATCAGGAGGTCAATTTGAACTGTGCTAACTTATCTCAAAACCTGGGCCAAGCCCCAGAGGCTTTTCTGCCTGACAGTGCCCAAGAAGGCAAGCCCCGGTGCACTATGCCCTATTTTTCAAGTTATTATTCATTTATCTACTTAATGTGTTGTAATAGTTTCTTCTGCATTTAGGTTTTATATGCGTTGATCGAAAACCTTAGATGCATGATTCTTAGGTACCTATGTTTGGCACCGGATCTTTTCATCGACTAGTTGCCATGCTAATTAGGTACGGTAGAAGTCGAGGGGTTTCCTGACTCTCGCGAGCAAATAGGAATTTTGACTGACTTTAATTCCTGCTGAAATATAAGGACAACGGGCGGTGTTGTGTAGTTGTGATACCCCGCTGGTGTAGTCAAAAATGGCTAAGGTCGCGGTGTGTGGCTCATTTCGTTAAGCGTTTGAAAGTACTAGCCACATGCCGAGAAATATGGTAATCGGTAAGCTTAAGTATCTGATTGGACCGGCGAGTGGAACGACCCTTCACCCTCCTAGTAGAAGTAGGGTTTATATTTTTGTCGCGACGTGCGGGTGCAGAGACATCGGGCTCTTGTAAGGATCACCGGGGTGTCCGACCCTAGACGGGGAGGGGGTGAATAGGGTCGCTAATCGCTTTTCTATCCTAGGGCTCAATCTAATTGCATAAGATAAACTTAACACGTCCTACACATGCTAGTTATGACTAAGGTTTATCTATGCTACCCTCTACTTACCCCAAAAGACTTGCAACCTATAGCCAATCCTAATCAAACTAACTAGGAAAGTAAAGGTAAGCAAGAAAGAGTAAATGCGGAAACGTAATGAGGTAAGTAAAGCGGTGAGGGAGAGGATATGCAAACTCCCGTGAAGACACCAAGACACATGATTTAACGTGGTTCGGTTAGGACACCAAAGTCCCTTCCTACGTCCACGGCCACTTGCTCACAAAGAACAAGTGTGATGCCGAGTCTCTTCGCTTGATCACCGTCTTGCCACGCCTCCAAGGCTCCCGACAAGCAAAGGCTAAGTGACGCCAAGTCACAAAGACGAGGTCACCGCCACCGTCTATCAAGAAGCGTCACCACGGCACCGTCTTCACTATCTTGGAGCTTTAACACCAAGTAGGGGCCTCCTTCCCTGCACAAAGTGTCGTTGCCACTCCACACCAAGTCGGAGGGTCACACGACGAGTACACAAGGTGCTTGCCGCAGCAAGGCTTTCTCTCAAGCTAGTTCTCTCAAGAACTAGGCCTAAATAAGCACTAAGCACTCTCACAAGTGTGCTTAAGCCTATATGATGTACAATGAAGCTCTATGGTGGTTGGAGATGATCTTTAGCTCTTGTATACTTTCTTGAACTCCAGCACTCTCAAATGACCCGGCCTTGGGGTATATATATATAGGCAGCACAAGCAAATATAGCCGTTGGAGAAAAGCTGCCAGAAATGTGCTTAACGCCGGTTAATCCGACGTACCCCAAAAGCCATCATCGGTTCAACCGGTGTATGTAAACTGCCACTTGAAAAACTAGCCGTTAGCAATTAACCGATGTATCGCCGGTTTAACCGATGCAATCAACCAGTGTATGTAAAATTAGCGTCGGTTTAACTGGTGATTGTAACTTCTTCACGTTCCTCCAAAAACCACCTCTCTGGACAACTGAACCGATGCAATTGACCGATGCATCGTCGGTTCAACCGGTGTATGTATTTTCATCGGTCTTCGTTTGGCAATGCACCGACGTATGTATTTTCTTCAACGTTGGTTAATCCGGTGAGTGTATCTTCAGTTTCCAGCTTCTGGACAATTACACCGGCGTGTGTCTTTTCCTTAACATCAGTTCAACCGGTGTATTGAATTTCTTCACAGTCTCTTCGATTCTTGTCCTTTGGACCGAAGAGGTTTCAGGGCGCTGCCCTGAGACCCGCGAGGGGCGGCTCCCCTTCAACCCCCGTCCGCTAACCGGGTAGCGGAACCCCCGTAGGGGTAGCCCTTCGGGCCTAGCTGCGCCTATCTTCTCTTTGTCATCACTTGAACCTAAAAGCCTGGGAATGTTTATCTTGACAATCATATTAGTCCAAGTGTTGTGTGTGTCATCAATCGCCAAAACATTATATTGAAATATGGCATGAGAGGCCATTTTCGCTACAGCTCTGTAGTCGGGAAGGGTGACCCGGATCCACGGACTGGAAAGAAAGGGGAACTGTAGCGTGGGCGGGAGCGAAGTCGATCCCCATGCGTGTGGTCTAGGTTCCCCTGGCCAGGTTGAAATTCGATTCGGAATCGTCCGCCTCTCACGGCATGAGATTGCTTAATGTTTTCGGTCACACAGAGTAACAAGTGGAACATGATGATGGTAATACTGCTGGTTGATAAAATGGTTGCTCTACCATGTTTGTGTAGAGTTAGTTGCAAATTAGAATGGTTAATCCAACTAGAATATGGCTAAGTAAAACCTGAAAATAAGGATCAACATTTAGTGGCGTTTTTGGCAAAACAAACCCCACTAACCAAAAAGCCTTGCATGTCTAGTTATCGGACTATGTTATATCCGGAGACGGGTCAGTCTTGCTGAGTATTAGTATACTCAGCCTTGCTTGTGGCACTGTTTTTCAGGTACTAACTTCGAGGATCTATTTGCAAGTCTTACTTGGCCGTGTACCTTGCCTCCGGGTTGGTCTGTAGAGTGGGATGGCCCTTCAGCTGGTGCTGACCACCCTCCCGCTGAGTGACGTTTTCGTACGGGCTTTATCGATGCGTCACGTTATCTCGCTAGTTATCTTTTACTGCTTCCGCTGAACAATGAGACTTGAATAATTTTAGTAGATGGAACTCTGTAGTACTTTGCTACTCTGAACATGGTTTGTAATAAATTTTCCTTTCCGCTGCAATCACTCTGAGATGTATGAAATGTTCTGTGATGTAATCTCTGGGCTCACCTTCGTGTGAGTGTTGTCTGCTGATCCTGGAATAGCGTGGCTTTTATCGAGGCTTCACTCGAGGAACTACCGGTGAGTGCCAATTTAGGTCAGAGTTGCTTAGCAACAAAGATCAGTGCACCCGGGCCCAGTTAGTTTGGGTGGTTCCGCCACAAGGCCAATGATCAGGCCGAGTCTAGTTACAAAATTTTGATAAGGCTCATCAAGAAAAAGAGGTGGCATGAAGTTTTATCCGAAGTATTATGGGTTCATCGCATATCTAGACATGGTGCTACTAAAGTTACTCCTTTTGAGCTTTTTTATGGTCAAGATGCCGTTTTACCCATTGAGGTAAATCTGGACGCTTATAGATTGGCTAAACAAAATGACATTTCTGCTATTGATTATTATGACTTGATGATGGATAATATTGATGAAGTAAGCGACAAGCGGTTACAAGCTTTGAAGGAAATTGAGAAGGACAAGTTTCGGGTGGCTAGAGCTTATAACAAGAAGGTAAGGCCTAAATTTTTTCAAGTTGGTGAGATGGTTTGGCAGACAATTCTGCCTCTTGGGACAAAGAGCAATAAGTTTGGCAAGTGGTCGCCGGCTTGGGAAGGTCCATACAAGATTGTCAAAGTTATTTTCGGAAATTCTTATATGGTGTAGACGCTGCAAGGAGAACGTCTACCCAGGGCTCTGAATGGAAGATACTTGAAGAAATATTACCCAAGTGTTTGGCAAGACGCTTGAAGATGAAGATGGCCGGTATTTGAATATCGCCCTTAGTATTATTTTTTAGGCCAGTGCTATAGTTGTAATTCTGTATCATTAGAGCATGTTTAGGTACTTGCTTTTTGGCTTGCATAGCTCACCAAAAAGGCAGGGGGCATGTGTTGGAGGCCAAAATTGGCAATAACCAAGGCCGACCGGTCTGACCGGTTGAGCCGACCGGTCAGACCGGTCTGGTCCTGTAATCCGAGTAGACTTAGGGTTCCATGTTAAGAGTCCTATTGTAACCCGATTTTGAAGGGTTTTGTCCTCTCTGGCCTATAAATATAAAGGCTGCGGCCGATTGAGGGTTTTCTAACCACAATCGAATCAATACAATCTCTTTTACCCTTTTACTCAAACCCTAATCTTTTCCAACCCCTTTGCTGTTCTTTGCTCGTCTCTACGGCGTTCAAGGGCGTCTTAAGTGGCCTGCCAATCTCAAGGCAACCCTAGTTCTTTAAGCTCCGACGGGTCCCTCCCGAGCTCGAGGTTCTAGGTTTTCGCGTGTTTCTGCCTTCAACCGGTCTGACCGGTTGGAGCGACCGGTCTGACCGGTTGCCGTCTGAAGCCCGCTGGTGATTGATCGTTGCAATCCGCGCGCGCTAGCGTACCGGTGTGTTGACCAGATTAGCGTCAACACACACCATACACAGGAAACAAATTCGAGTGTTTCTCAAAGGTCAAGTTAACCGATTTCAAGTATAGTTTAATCCATCTTAATCCATATTGAGCCACAGTCTGAATTCACATCAATTTGCTATCTCAAATCAACATTCAGTAACAGTACAAGTTATACTATCTTAAGCAGATCAAAAGAAGAAAAGGAGCTGGTTGAAATAGAGCCACAGCCTACAAAAGAACATCAATGATCATCACAATGTACACTTCAGAATTGAACATCTTCCTCCTTCAAGCGCCACTTTCTGGACCTTTCTGATTGGTACAACCGTACAGGTGCAGGCTTCAGTTGACGCTGCAGCTTCAAAAGCATCAGCATTCAGCACCCAGTTTGCAATTTGTAGCCTCTGAAAGTAGACGACACGTTTTAAGACACGTTTTAAATCTTAATGCTGGCATATTTCGTTGACTGGAAAAAAAAGAACACTAATCTGACATGAGCAACTAGCAAGGGAAGTGCCAATCAGTGCTCATCTCAAAATCCTTTTGGATTGGTACTTTGGTAAATCTTCTCTCACGCACCGAACAAGTTCCTATCTATTACAAAATAAAATACACCTCCAAATTTTGGCACGGCGGCACGGCAAGTGCCGTGCCTGTTAGTGCCCATGCCATGTAGTGTCATGCCGGCCCGTTTGGCCAACTATAACCAAGGGTCCATGTTGATGGAGGACTAGTAGCTTTTACTCATTTGGCACTCGTTTAGTGCCACTTCAACCACGTTGCTTTTTATAGTTAAATACTTGTCTCTAGAGCATGATTTTTCTAATTTGATTTTTTTATATGTGGTATATATATATTTTTTTGCCTAGATCAACTTGTACTGTTTTTTATGTTTCCTCTTCTGCTGACGTTAACGTGTTTTTATTCGGCTGATTCTATTCCTTGTTTATGTAACAATTTTAATATTGAAGTTGTTTTTCTTTTGCAGTGTGATATTTCTTTGGGTCAGACCAAATTAATGAAAAAAGTTGTAATATTTTGTAAGTCCATGGTAAAAAAAAATTCTTGCGATCTGTACATGATGAATTTGTTGCCCTTATTTTTTTCAAGTGATATGTAGCTAAATTTTGAGCCAATTTCCACCAAACAAGTTAGTGGACAAAGTCGAGTGATTTTTATCTTCTCATCACTCAAATTTTTGTAGCTACCAATGCCACATGGTGCAATTCTATTAGCTTCAAAAATTGATTGATGGTATTTTATTTTTTTACTTGATTGAGATTATTTTTTAGTAGAAAAGTTCTTTCCATTAACTTAAAGGCTCAATTAAATCGCTGGCCACCAGGTCCTCCAAGCCAACTGGGGTACAATACCAGAGAACAGGGTCATTTGGAGCACACTTAGGCTGAGAATTCGTAAATAGAAGATGATGTATCAAAATAGAGGTTCCTATATGACTTGCGGAACGTAGGAAGTTTATAATCGCACGGCTCATAAGGGGCCCATATAGCACCTCCTGCACCCATTTATTTGTTTCTTCAGTGCACGTAACTTGTTTGGTGTCAAACAACCCAAACAATCCAATCACTCTGTTCGCCTACAACCAGCCAGCAGTATTTTTCTCTCACACCAAATCAGCCTCAGCTACCAGCCACAGCCAGCCAGCAATACTTTTCTCTCACAATAAATTAGCATCAGCCACCAGTCACAGCCAGCCGAACAGAGTGATAAAAACTCAAGGCTCAGGAGAAAGGAGACAACACTGCTCTTTTGTAATACACATTCAACAATATATGGAACCTAATTCAACAATCCATGAAAAAGAGTAAACATTTACAAAAACTACTTCAACATTTGATACTTTAACAGTTGAAAATAATTTTTTGGAAATCTTGAAGTAGTATATTGAAAATGTTGAAATAACAAATTTGATTTATTAAATAACCTAAAAAATCATTTGTTGAAAAAATTTAGAAAAAATAAAATGTTTATATGGATCTTATTTTTGTTCCACTAATTCGAAGCAATAATACCATGCAAAAGGATTTAAGAAAAATATAATTATTTAAGAGAAATCGCATTTGGAAATTTGAAACTCGTATTAGATATCTTTCCACCTTTTCCACTCGGCTATTGACACGTGTCCTAATAAATGGCAGCAACCAGCGAAGCACCCGCCCATGCGATCCTGCAAGCTAGCTGTGTTCCTGCAAGCGTGAACTTTTGATCCTACCTCTCAAGATTGTACCTTCGTTCTGGAAGATGTATAGGATTTTGAATCAAAATAGTAACTTTTGCTATTTCTGGAGACCTTCATATTGCTTAATGTCATTGCATTTTTGTAGTATCTCATAATGGGCCTAAAACTGGAATACAACTCGCACTACCCTGACGACCTCATGGAAGAGACAAAGCAAGGTACAATGAACATGGGCCCAAATGGTGAATAAAATACATTGGACCCAAATAGGGTGAGAAAACCTGCTAATGTTCACAGTCACTCGCGCGAGTACATGTTATTATCTCGCAGAAGGGCACGGCCTGCTCTCTTCTTTTTCTTACAGCCCATTACTAATACGGCTCATCTCTGCTTCTTCATTCATTCATTCTTTCTCAGCGAGTCATCTCTCTACGCTGTCCGGGCACCATCACCCAGTGTTGCTTGTTCCGTCGATCTGCATGTTGCATCTGCTCTCCTTCCCTCACAACTCATGTTAAATGCAAATTTGATTTGTTTGGAATAAACATATTTTTATTATGATCCAGGCTATTTTTATAATTTGTTCTACCACAACAAAGTTCATTTATTTGAAAATTTTTATGTTCGGCCATGCAATTTTTGTTCCAATTACTATAAATTTTTATTAGGGACAACAAACTCATTTACTTCCAAGTAAACAAAAGTCTTGTTTAGTTGGCGGAAATTTTTGGGTTTTGGTACTGCAGCACTTTCGTTGTTATTTGTCAATTAATGTCTAATTATGGACTAATTAGGCTTAAAAATTCGTCTTGTCGTTTACGATTAAACTGTGTAATAAATTATATTTTCAACTACATTTAATGCTCTATGTATATGTCCAAAGATTCGATGGGATGGATAATGTAGGTAAATTTTTAGAATTAAACATGGCGAAAGTTGGAGCCAACAAACGAATTTTTGTTCCTAGTTATCAGTATTTTGTTCCACCGCAACAAAGTTTGTTTGTTTCGAATAAACCTTTTTTATTATGTTCCGTACTATTTTATAATTTGTTCCACCGTAACAAAATTGTTTGGAATAAACTTATTTTTATTATGTTCCATGCTATTTTAATTAGTTTATTCCACCATAACCAAGTTGACTTGTTTGAAAAAATTTATGTTTACACAGCAACAAAGTTATATGAACTTTTTTTTTTTGAACCGTGTCTACCAGGCTGACATACAAGCATTGAGAGAGAAGAAATAGTTTCAATTAATCTTGAGTAAAATGCACCGTGGGTCCTTAAACTAGTGAGGGTGTGTCAAGTAGGTCCACGAACTCCGAAAGTGCAGATTTGGCCCCCTAATCTAATTAAGTGTGTCACTGGAGGTCCAAAACCCCTTTGACCGGGTCTGACCGCCTACGTGGCATGCTGACTGGGCAATGACATGGACCTGACATGTGGGACCTGTCAGCAGGGTCAACGACCCCACCTGTCATAGGGACAGAAGGGGGAGGCGCTTTGACTGGAGAGAAGCTCGCCGTCACCGTCGACGCGGCGCTTGGCGGCGCAGCCTCCTGGACCTCGCCTGCGCGCGGCGGCCCTGCTCGAGGGCGGCGCTCGCTAGCCGCGCCGCTGGAATGAGCGAGGCAGGGCCTGGCCGCGCAGGGCCTCGGCGCGGCCGTCCCGGCTGGCCCGTCGCGACGCCGCAGCCCCTCACCCATGTGCGTGTAGTCGCAGCCTCGCCGGCCTTGCGCGCCGCCGCTTTCGCTGCCCCTGCACACCGTCAATCCGGGGAGGCGCGGACATCACCTTCGACGTCGGCAGGCGAGCGTTCCATCATTGGCTGGGCGCCTCCTCGTCGTCCTCGGCGCCCCTCTCGCCGCCGCAGCGCGAACCCGAGCACCGCTACTGCCGGCGCAGGCGCGGAAAAAGGCGCCGCTTCGCTCCTACTCTGGCTCGCGCAGCGGGAAGGAGCATCGTCGTGTGGCGGCCGCAGCGGAATAGGGCTACGGCCAGGTGCGACGACGCCCCGCGTCGGCTGCAGTGGCGCTCGGCGGTCCAGTCGGTCCGGCGATGATTTCCATGGGGAAAGGGGCGAAAACACAAGAGGGGGTCACCTGGATTCAATCCGTGTTGGTTGGGGCGGAGGGTGGCTGGAGCGGGCTGGCCACGTGAGCTCGAGCTCGAGCTCGGCTCGGTGGCGGCAACAATGGCGGGAGGTGGGCGGCACGATTCCGGTCGGGTGGTAGCCGGATCTCGGTGAGGAGAGGTTGGGGAGGGAGCTGGGGCAGTGAGGGAGGCCTGGGCGCGACGGATTTGGAAGGAGGTGGTGCGAGGCGGTGTGGAACGCCCGGCGGAGCAGTGCCTGCGCTCAGCTCTGTTCTTGCCTAGCGCAAGGAAGAAGGGAGCAGCAGAGAAATAGCGGGTCCCACATGTCAGGTCCATGTCATTGCCCAGTCGGCATGCCACGTAGGCGGTCAGGCCCAGTCAAAGGGGTTTTGGACCTCCAGTGACACACTTAATTAGATTAGGTGGTCAAATCTACACTTTCGGAGTTCGTGGACCTACTTGACACACCCTCACTAGTTTAAGGACTCACAGTGCATTTTACTCATTAATCTTCAACAAGCATAACAAAACAAGGCTGAAGTAATTTCTACTTTGGGAAAGAAATATGTGAGTTATTAAATTTTAAAATTATTTTTATTTTTCCTGTCTTATTATATGTGAGTAAGTAAATATTTTTTTAGAATCTTCCACTGTAGTCCTCCAGATTGCCTTTTGGTGGTAGAACTTATAATGTGAACTGAACTTCAGAAATTTTAACCAAAATATTTACCCATATATAATCAATGATTGCAGAACCTATATATTATATATTATAATGTACTCCCTCAAGACCTATTTGTTAGGCGTATTAGCAAAAAAGTACCGGTATGCAGGGCGCACTCCAGTTACCTATGCATGTATTAATCAGCTTGATCAATATTCTAAATGTTATTTTCTGGTGATTAAAGACTCAGTTGCAGCTGATTGGACTGGGCAACTAAATAAAGTCAATCTCAGTGGGAGTGTCATAAGAGTGTTATAGACATTAAATTTACTAATATATACCAATGTACTAATAGTATGAGGAGAGAAAAGAGAGGAGTGTCATGAAATATGAGAGGAATGTCATCACTATGGCACTCTACTGGCACAGTTCATAAAATCCCAGTCTACGGACACTACAAGGCCAACTGTCCATATCTCAATCAGCCCGCCCCTTCTATTTTCTCCAACTCTGTTCAAGGACCAAAGCAGCCGACTGGAGCCAACCATGCAACACCAGCTAAGAGCCAGCAACAATCCTTCGGCAAGGCAAAAGTGAATCATGTGAATGCTGAAGAAGCAGAGGATGCACCAGGAGTGATTATCGGTGAGTTTCTGGTCCAATCAACTCTAGCCTCAGTGCTTTTTGATTCTGGAGCATCGCATTCCTTTATCTCCTCCCACTTTATGGAAAAGCATGATATACCTACTATAGCCCTTAAGAGGCCACTAATAACCCGTTCCCCTTGAGGTCATATACCTTGCCACTTAGGTGTCTTAGATATCCCTATAAACCTAAGTGGGGTAGTATTCCTTGCCGACCTAGTAGTCCTTACTTCCAAAGGGATAGATGTCATACTCGGTATGGATTGGCTCACCAAGCACCGCGGAAACATAGCCTGTGCTGAGAGAGCAGTGACAGTCACCAACCGCCAAGGGTTAACAGTCACATGCCAAATCCAGCCTAGCCTGTCAGACTCCATGGTGAACCACATCCAAGCAGAATCCCCAGAAGATGTGCCAGTAGTTCGGGAATTCGCAGATGTGTTCCCAGATGAATTACCCGGTATGCCTCCAGAAAGAGATGTAGAGTTCACTATTGACTTAGTCCCTGGAACTAAGCCTATAGCAAAGAATGCCTATCGGTTAGCAGCCCCAGAGCTTGCCGAGTTGAAGAAGCAGCTTGAAGAGCTTCAACAAAAGGGATTTATTAGACCTGCTGCTTCTCCGTGGGGAGCCCCAGTGCTCTTCGTGAAGAAGAAAGATGGAAGCATGAGACTTTGTGTGGACTACCGTGACCTGAATGCAATCACCATCAAGAACAAGTACCCTTTGCCTCGGATTGATGACCTGTTTGATCAGCTGAAGGGAGCTAAGTTTTTCTCCAAGATAGATCTAAGGTCAGGTTATCATCAGCTCAGAGTGCGACAAGAGGACATCTCCAAGACAGCCTTCAGGACCCGTTATGGCCAGTATGAGTTCACAGTGATGCCTTTTGGTCTGACTAATGCCCCTGCCTTTTTCATGACCCTCATGAATAAGGTGTTTATGGAAGAGTTAGATCGGTTTGTCGTGATATTCATAGATGACATACTGGTCTACTCTAAGAGTGCTGAGGAGCATGGACAACATCTTAGAATTGTGTTGGGAAAGCTCAGAAAACACCAGTTGTATGCCAAGTTTAGCAAGTGTGAATTCTGGCTGCAGAGAGTCAGTTTTCTGGGACATGTCTTAACAGCTGAAGGTGTTGAAGTGGACCCAGAAAAGGTCAAGGCAGTATCAGAATGGAAGCAACCAACCTCAGCCTCGGAGATCAGGAGTTTCTTGGGATTAGCCGGCTATTACCGGAGATTCATCGAAGGTTTCTCTAAGATAGCCCGGCCTATGACCGAGTTACTCCGGAAGGACACGAAGTTTGTCTGGTCTGAAGCTTGCGAGAGAAGCTTTCAAGAGTTGAAGAGGCGACTAACTTCTGCCCCAGTGCTAGTTTTGCCAGATAATCAGAAGAGCTTTGTCATTTATTGCGACGCATCCAGACAAGGATTGGGTTGTGTGCTTATGCAAGAAGGAAGAGTTGTAGCTTATGCCTCAAGACAGTTGAGAACACATGAGCAGAACTACCCCACCCACGACTTGGAATTAGCCGCAGTAGTGCATTCCCTCAAGATTTGAAGACATTATCTGATTGGGAATAAGTGTGAAATCTACACGGATCACAAGAGCCTGAAGTACATTTTCACCCAGTCAGACCTCAACCTTAGACAGAGAAGATGGTTGGAGTTGATCAAAGACTATGATTTGGAAATTCATTACCACCCTGGAAAGGCTAATGTGGTGGCTGATGCGCTCAGTCGTAAAGCATATTGCCATCACTTAGTCACACAAGCCCCAGAGCTGAGTGAAGAAATGAGGAAGTTGAACCTAAGGGTTGTACGCCGCTCTTGCAACTATAACCTTAGTGTCCATCCCATCCTGGATGACCAGATAAAGGAGGCTCAGATGGAGGATAAAAGATTGGTATGGATTAAAGGTCGCAATAGTGAAGGCAAAGCCCCTGATTTCAGAGTAGATAAAGACGGAGTCTTGTGGTTCAAGAAGAGATTATGTGTGCCTAAGCAAGGCCATTTTCGCAGGACCATCTTGGATGAAGCCCATAACTCAGCCTATTCCATTCACCCTGGCACTACGAAAATGTACCTGGACCTTAAGGAGAAGTATTGGTGGAATGGTATGAAGGGAGATATCGCTCGATTCGTCGCTCATTGTGATGTGTGCAAAAGAGACAAGGCAGAGCATCAGAAGCCTAGTGGATTACTCCAGCCGTTGCCGATCCCAGTATGGAAGTGGGATGAAGTTAGTATGGATTTTATCACCGGTCTACCAAGAACCCAGAGCGGTCATGACTCAGTTTGGGTGATTGTTGACCGACTCACTAAAGTGGCACACTTCATCCCAGTGCGTACCACTTATGGAGGTGATAGATTAGCCAAATTATATATTGAGCGTATTGTGAAGTTGCATGGAGTACCTAAGAGGATTGTGTCAGATAGAGGCACCCAGTTCACTTCGAGATTCTGGAGCAGGTTACATGAAGCACTTGGTACACAGTTGGACTTCAGTTCAGCCTATCATCCTCAGACTGATGGCCAGACCGAAAGAATCAATCAGATCCTTGAAGACATGCTAAGAGCTTGTGTTCTTACTTATGGCAAAAATTGGGAAGACAGTTTGCCATATGCAGAGTTCTCTTACAATAACAGTTACCAGTCAAGCTTAAAGATGTCGCCGTTTGAAGCCCTCTACGGGAGGAAGTGTCGCACACCTCTCATGTGGACCGAAGTCGGTGACCGCATTATTGAGGGCCCAGATTTTATTAAAGAAGCAGAAGACAAGATAGCAGAAATCAGAGAGAATCTAAAGGCAGCTCAATCCCGCCAGAAAAGTTATGCCGATAAAAGAAGACGTACTCTCAGCTTCGAAGTTGGAGACTATGTGTACCTTAAAGTTTCCCCAATTCGCGGCACACGCAGATTCCAGGTACGAGGAAAGTTGGCTCCACGTTACATTGGACCTTTCCCAATTATCAAGAAAGTGGGAGCGGTAGCCTATAAGCTTCAGTTGCCAGCAGAGATGTCAGATGTACACGATGTATTCCATGTGTCCCAACTCAGAAAGTGCCTGCGAGTACCAGAAGAACAAGTGGCCCCAGAGACAATCGACCTGCAGGATGATCTCAGATATCAAGAGGTACCAGTAAAAATTCTGGACCCTGTGACGCGAAGGACCCGCAACTTAGAAGTCAGGATTTGTCGAGTTCAGTGGAGCAGGCATTCGGAAGCAGAAGCAACCTGGGAGAGAGAAGACGCGCTCCGAGCTGAGTTTCCTAGTCTCTTTATTGGTGAAGCTGAATCTCGGGGACGAGATTCAACCTAAGTGGGGTAGGTTTGTAACATCCCAGTTTTCATCATGATTAAGGGGGAGTGTTGAAATTTATAATGCAAATTTCTAGAAGGTTCTATAAAAATAAGGATAAACCATGGCGTAATTTTGCTCACTATGACAAGGTTCTAGAATGTTCCACAAAAATCATAAGAAGACAAGAAGCTTGGATATTTTCTTGCCATGGTAAAATTTAGAATTTTCTAGAATTAGATATTTGTAGGGAACTTAGATATTTGTAGGGAACCTCCTAGAGTGTGACATGTGTCACTCATCCAAGAGGGTATGGGTGCCTATATAAGGAGGGTGCCACCCCTTGCCATGCCATGCTACTCCACTCCATCCACACACATCCAAGGGCATGGTAGAAGTGAGCATAGGTAGAGTGTGCTAGGTGTGTGTTCCTTTGTTGCTTCAATAAGATAAGCGTCTTTATAAGTGTTAGTCTCCCGGTTAAATTTAAGTACTTAGTGTATAAGTTGTGATCCATCGAAGGTTGGCTCTGCCACCCGGGATCACAAAAGGGTCTGGGCTTCATCGAAGGTTGGCTCTGCCACCCGGAAGCCAGCTTCATCTGTTGGAAGGCTCTGCCTCCCGGAAGCAAAAGGCGGCTCTGCCGTCAAAAGGACCCGGTACACTAAGTAACTAGAAGCTGACCGACTCTGAATTGAGTTGGTGTAGGTCCTCAACTTAGTAGGGCTGCCTCAATCACTAAAATAAAACTTATGTTGCAATTAAACTAGTAACGTAAAATAATACTAACGTTATACGAGGTATTACATAACTACTAGGTAAACTATTTTATACTCTTGCCTTGCGTTAGTACATTCGTTCCCTCCAGTAACCAGCATACGCATGCTTGCACCCACGACAAAAATCATCTCGTTTCCATAAAAGCCTCTCAATCACCATACCATGCCATAATTCCCAGATAATCATGACAGCGCCTACCTTCTTTGCCATAACTTCATTATTCCCTGGAAGCCACAGAGTACCCACACCATTGACCTTGAAAAGACCCGTCATGGCAGCACCCACCTCGCTAAAAATCAGGATCGCCACGCACAGTGCCGGCCGAGATTTTTTTCCGCCGAACCGCCTCACCCGCTCGCTCTCGCTCGCGCACGCGCGACACGCCGGCCCCACGACGGGACCGCGCACTGCCACCGGCACCACGCCGTGCCGCCCACTCCTGCGTCCCCACCTCGCCCACACCGCTGCAGCGCCCTCACCGGCTTTGCCGCCTCGGCGCTCGCGCCTTCAGCACTGCCACTGTTCGCGTTGACGACGAGCTGCCACAGCCCACGCCGTCGCCGTCCTTGTGCAACACCGCTCCTGCTCTCCTCGCCTATAAAAGGAGCAAGGCCGTGACGAGCCCCGTCACCAGCCCAAGCACACCGAGCCACTTCGCTCCGCTAGCTGAACCACTCCTCCCGAGCCCAGCTCACTCACGAAACGAAGCTCCAACAATTGATCCTCTTCCTCGAGCTGTTCCGCGCCAAGGTGAGATGGCAGGCAGCTTCCCCCGACCATTAACTCCACAACAAAGGCCCAAAACACCCACCAGGCCGTGAGCACTTAATCCAAAACATTCTACCAATCAATACTGTAAACTCAAAATCTCCTTCATATCAACTCCTTTTCACGTAACTCTTTTTCCTCCTATTTTCATCTCCATTTGAGCTTATTGCTTGCTTGTGTTTGTTTGCCGGTTGTGCTGTTCTCGCCCGTAGATCACGGAGTGACCGAGGAGGAGCCCGCCAAGGAGCTAGAAGACCCGTACCACGAGCAGGAAGCCGCCGCCGCCGACGCGTACGCAAGCGAAGGCAAGTTTCATCGACCCCTACGTGAGCGGTTGCATCCATGTGAGGACGGTTAGCTGTAGCCTGTGTCTAGGATCGATTACATATACCAGTACTTGAATGATTGAGTGTGCTCATGAATGCATCTGAGTAGTCATGCATATTCAGAGCTGAGAATAGGATACGAAGGGATCTGGCTGAGACCAGGGCAGCTGGGTATGCTGGAGCCGGCGCTACCGTGGTGGTAGACTGGCAGGTGAGTGCTACCGTGGTGGTAGGCTCGAGTTGATATGTTGAGGGATGATTGCTGCCCTGGTGAACCATAAGGACCGAGTTGTTTTGACATCTCACCTAGCTTACTTTCAGTACGACCACATGAGTTTGTATGGGCAAACCTTAGCCTAATCCCACTGGCTAACCTGGTAGTCGTCCGAGGTGGATATGTTTTGGGGTGAGACCTGGATTGGTCCAGACCCGAGGGTTTGGGGGCGACTAGTCGGGGTTGAGCCACGGCTGGGTGTCGGCTATGTCGGTTGTCCGTTCGGGCAGCCGAGCGTGTGGGTACAGTGTACGACCTCTGCAGAGTGTATAATCCATTCGAATGGTCCGTGTCCACGGTATGGACAGGCTACGGTGTGGTCCTGACAACTAGTGAGCTACCTATTGTGGGTTGTGTCGGGAAGAGTTGCATATCATCAGTTGCATTGTTAGTAGAATGTGTCTATTATGTGTCGTGCATGTCAGTCCCCTCCCGTAGGGTGAGGTGGAGCTTGCTGAGTACTTTTGTACTCACCCCTGTTGATTTTTTCTCCAGAGGATCCTGACTTTGTGCCAGAAGACTACGAGTAGGTCGTGTCCGCACCCAAGCTGATCGAGTGGAGCTGTGATGGATGAAGAACTAGTCCTACATGTCGCTATGCTAGTTGTTATCCTATGGTTGTTCTGTGTAGCTTTGTGTTGTCACTTTACTCCTCATGTACGTGTTAAATAAAGCTCTGTATGACTCTGGACTCCACTTGATGTAACATGTATTATGCCGGAGATCTTATTCGGTAATTAATACATGGTTTAGCCTTGATCTTCGGGTCGGGGCGCTTCAGGTGGTATCAGAGCCATGCTTGGCTGTAGGACGCGAACCAGTAGTAAACGATGACCGTAGGAGCCCTAGGATGGTCAATCCTTGAAAATATATTACTCCATAAACTTTATCCTTGTTATGCTAACCCTACCCTTGAAAATCAGATGGCGGATGACTGGACCACCACCTACTGCATCAACGAAGATGGATTCCCCAGGGTCCTTTATGCTGCCACGGTGCAACTTGGTATTCCGGAACGACCGGAGTACGTGGGTCGCGAGTTCGTGGAGCATGGCACCGAAAGTTGTGAGGTCACTATCCATATTGGTGCCAGTGATAAGTACTTGGAGATGCAACCCTGGAGCGTCACCGCCACTGGAGCCCGTATGCCTGACACCATTCAACTTGCAGCTCGCAAGGCGCTGCGGTACCTGTGCCAGATGTTTGAATGGCACTTGGGTTCCACCCCCATGAAGTACTTTCCACCGCTGGACCGTAGCCGTCCTGCTTGGGCGGCGAGGATCCGCAACCTGGAGAGCCCCGCAGGGACAGAGAAGAACCCCACAGTTGTCGCTATGTCTGGCTATTTGCTTAGCCTCGACGATTTGTGCGACCAACTGCATCAGCGTGTGAGAGATTTAATCCAGCGTGCCGAGGAAGCGGAGTCCCATTGGCGTAGGACTAAACTGGCCGTAGCCCAGGCAGAAGCCCGAGCAGCCGAAGCTGAAAGCCGCCTTGCCATGGCCGAAGAGAACCTTAGGGAGCAGGCAGATCGCCGCAGTCAGCTCCTTAGGGGTGTCTACCTAGTGGACCGTGCTAAGCGCAAGGAACGCCATCCCAGGACTGCCGCAGAGCTGCCAATCCTAGAGGGAATTCCGCTATGTTCCTCGTCCCAACCACTCAGAAGGATTTGTAAATCAGTGCCGCCCACGCCTCCCGCATCTCCCCGAGATCCCGGAAACAGTGACCCCGAAGACCGTGTTGTAGGGTTCAGTAGTCGAGTCGTCCCGGCCGACCCTTAAAAGTCGAGCCGCATTATTGTAATCCATCGTGTCATGTATCCCTGCTTGTTTGAATGAATACTTGTTTGGTGCTTGAATGATTTGTTTGTGTGCATTGCGCGGTACAAAATATTTTATATATACAAATATACCCTAGCATTATACTAGGGGAGTCACCTAATCTTGCCCTCCTTGACCGTAGATGTCTCGTCGCTCGAGCCGAGTCCAGGGACTCCATGCTCAGGAAGACGGTGACGAGGTCAACCGGAGAAACCAAGCCCCTCTGAATGTAGCTCCAGAAGCACCAGAAAATGGACAACTACCGCCGCTACCTCCCCGTGCCCCAGCACCCATTGACTTGGCAGCCATACTGCAGCAGCAGAACCAACTCCTTCAAGTTCTTGTGACCACTCTCACAGCTCAAGCTCAAGGCAATCTTGGCAACAATAGACCTGCAATGCATCATAATGGCAATGGCAGTAGAATTGCATATTTCAACCGCCTGCAGCCACCTAAGTTTGGAGGATCTGATAACCCGATGGAGGCAGATGATTGGCTGCGAGAAATTGAAATGAAGCTTGAAGTGGTCCATGCAGATGATAGAGACAAGGTTTTGCTCGCAGTACAGCAGTTAAAGGGACCAGCCCTTGCTTGGTGGCAGAGTTACCGGGAAATAAATGAAAACGCTAATGAGATGGTATGGGCTGACTTTGTCAAGATCTTCAGAGAACATCACATTCCCAGCAGTGTTATGAAGCTCAAGAGGGATGAGTTCAGAAAGCTTCGTCAAGGTGGTATGACTGTGACAGAGTATCTTCATAAGTTCACAGAGTTGTCTCGTTATGCACCAGAGGATATCAATGATGACGAGAAGAAGCAAGAAGCCTTTCTTGGTGGGCTTAACCCTGAAATCAGGACCTTGGTTGAAGTCACCACCCACAGTGACTTTAATGCTATGGTCAACAGGGCCATCACCACTGAGAGAAACAGAAAGGCAGAACTCAGTGAGCGCAAACGTCGGTTTGAAAGCAAGAGGCCCCAGCAGTTGGAGAAGTTCCAGAGGACCCAGTATCCGGCTCACTCAGGCCCAAGGAGCCAGGGTGCCTTTTCATTCAAAGCGCAGTCCGGTTCTTTCCAGAAGCCCACTCAGTCAGCTCCTGTTATGAAGACCCAGAGTACCTTCCGCACCCAACAGACTGGCGGAAGTCAAGTAACCAATGTGAAGACCTGTTTCCACTGCCGCGAAGCCGGACACTACAAGGCCAACTGTCTGTATCTCAATCAGCCCGCCCCTTCTATTTTCTCCAACTCTGTTCAAGGACCAAAGCAGCCGACTGGAGCCAACCATGCAACACCAGCTAAGAGCCAGCAACAATCCTTCGGCAAGGCAAAAGTGAATCATGTGAATGCTGAAGAAGCAGAGGATGCACCAGGAGTGATTATCGGTGAGTTTCTGGTCCAATCAACTCTAGCCTCAGTGCTTTTTGATTCTGGAGCATCGCATTCCTTTATCTCCTCCCACTTTGTGGAAAAGCATGATATACCTACTATAGCCCTTAAGAGGCCACTAATAACCCGTTCCCCTGGAGGTCATATACCTTGCCACTTAGGTGTCTTAGATATCCCTATAAACCTAAGTGGGGTAGTATTCCTTGCCGACCTAGTAGTCCTTACTTCCAAAGGGATAGATGTCATACTCGGTATGGATTGGCTCACCAAGCACCGCGGAAACATAGCCTGTGCTGAGAGAGCAGTGACAGTCACCAACCGCCAAGGGTTAACAGTCACATGCCAAATCCAGCCTAGCCTGTCAGACTCCATGGTGAACCACATCCAAGCAGAATCCCCAGAAGATGTGCCAGTAGTTCGGGAATTCGCAGATGTGTTCCCAGATGAATTACCCGGTATGCCTCCAGAAAGAGATGTAGAGTTCACTATTGACTTAGTCCCTGGAACTAAGCCTATAGCAAAGAATGCCTATCGGTTAGCAGCCCCAGAGCTTGCCGAGTTGAAGAAGCAGCTTGAAGAGCTTCAACAAAAGGGATTTATTAGACCTGCTGCTTCTCCGTGGGGAGCCCCAGTGCTCTTCGTGAAGAAGAAAGATGGAAGCATGAGACTTTGTGTGGACTACCGTGACCTGAATGCAATCACCATCAAGAACAAGTACCCTTTGCCTCGGATTGATGACCTGTTTGATCAGCTGAAGGGAGCTAAGTTTTTCTCCAAGATAGATCTAAGGTCAGGTTATCATCAGCTCAGAGTGCGACAAGAGGACATCTCCAAGACAGCCTTCAGGACCCGTTATGGCCAGTATGAGTTCACAGTGATGCCTTTTGGTCTGACTAATGCCCCTGCCTTTTTCATGACCCTCATGAATAAGGTGTTTATGGAAGAGTTAGATCGGTTTGTCGTGATATTCATAGATGACATACTGGTCTACTCTAAGAGTGCTGAGGAGCATGGACAACATCTTAGAATTGTGTTGGGAAAGCTCAGAAAACACCAGTTGTATGCCAAGTTTAGCAAGTGTGAATTCTGGCTGCAGAGAGTCAGTTTTCTGGGACATGTCTTAACAGCTGAAGGTGTTGAAGTGGACCCAGAAAAGGTCAAGGCAGTATCAGAATGGAAGCAACCAACCTCAGCCTCGGAGATCAGGAGTTTCTTGGGATTAGCCGGCTATTACCGAAGATTCATCGAAGGTTTCTCTAAGATAGCCCGGCCTATGACCGAGTTACTCCGGAAGGACACGAAGTTTGTCTGGTCTGAAGCTTGCGAGAGAAGCTTTCAAGAGTTGAAGAGGCGACTAACTTCTGCCCCAGTGCTAGTTTTGCCAGATAATCAAAAGAGCTTTGTCATTTATTGCGACGCATCCAGACAAGGATTGGGTTGTGTGCTTATGCAAGAAGGAAGAGTTGTAGCTTATGCCTCATGACAGTTGAGAACACATGAGCAGAACTACCCCACCCACGACTTGGAATTAGCCGCAGTAGTGCATTCCCTCAAGATTTGAAGACATTATCTGATTGGGAATAAGTGTGAAATCTACACGGATCACAAGAGCCTGAAGTACATTTTCACCCAGTCAGACCTCAACCTTAGACGGAGAAGATGGTTGGAGTTGATCAAAGACTATGATTTGGAAATTCATTACCACCCTGGAAAGGCTAATGTGGTGGCTGATGCGCTCAGTCGTAAAGCATATTGCCATCACTTAGTCACACAAGCCCCAGAGCTGAGTGAAGAAATGAGGAAGTTGAACCTAAGGGTTGTACGCCGCTCTTGCAACTATAACCTTAGTGTCCATCCCATCCTGGATGACCAGATAAAGGAGGCTCAGATGGAGGATAAAAGATTGGTATGGATTAAAGGTCGCAATAGTGAAGGCAAAGCCCCTGATTTCAGAGTAGATAAAGACGGAGTCTTGTGGTTCAAGAAGAGATTATGTGTGCCTAAGCAAGGCCATTTTCGCAGGACCATCTTGGATGAAGCCCATAACTCAGCCTATTCCATTCACCCTGGCACTACGAAAATGTACCTGGACCTTAAGGAGAAGTATTGGTGGAATGGTATGAAGGGAGATATCGCTCGATTCGTCGCTCATTGTGATGTGTGCAAAAGAGTCAAGGCAGAGCATCAGAAGCCTAGTGGATTACTCCAGCCGTTGCCGATCCCAGTATGGAAGTGGGATGAAGTTAGTATGGATTTTATCACCGGTCTACCAAGAACCCAGAGCGGTCATGACTCAGTTTGGGTGATTGTTGACCGACTCACTAAAGTGGCACACTTCATCCCAGTGCGTACCACTTATGGAGGTGATAGATTAGCCAAATTATATATTGAGCGTATTGTGAAGTTGCATGGAGTACCTAAGAGGATTGTGTCAGATAGAGGCACCCAGTTCACTTCGAGATTCTGGAGCAGGTTACATGAAGCACTTGGTACACAGTTGGACTTCAGTTCAGCCTATCATCCTCAGACTGATGGCCAGACCGAAAGAATCAATCAGATCCTTGAAGACATGCTAAGAGCTTGTGTTCTTACTTATGGCAAAAATTGGGAAGACAGTTTGCCATATGCAGAGTTCTCTTACAATAACAGTTACCAGTCAAGCTTAAAGATGTCGCCGTTTGAAGCCCTCTACGGGAGGAAGTGTCGCACACCTCTCATGTGGACCGAAGTCGGTGACCGCATTATTGAGGGCCCAGATTTTATTAAAGAAGCAGAAGACAAGATAGCAGAAATCAGAGAGAATCTAAAGGCAGCTCAATCCCGCCAGAAAAGTTATGCCGATAAAAGAAGACGTACTCTCAGCTTCGAAGTTGGAGACTATGTGTACCTTAAAGTTTCCCCAATTCGCGGCACACGCAGATTCCAGGTACGAGGAAAGTTGGCTCCACGTTACATTGGACCTTTCCCAATTATCAAGAAAGTGGGAGCGGTAGCCTATAAGCTTCAGTTGCCAGCAGAGATGTCAGATGTACACGATGTATTCCATGTGTCCCAACTCAGAAAGTGCCTGCGAGTACCAGAAGAACAAGTGGCCCCAGAGACAATCGACCTGCAGGATGATCTCAGATATCAAGAGGTACCAGTAAAAATTCTGGACCCTGTGACGCGAAGGACCCGCAACTTAGAAGTCAGGATTTGTCGAGTTCAGTGGAGCAGGCATTCGGAAGCAGAAGCAACCTGGGAGAGAGAAGACGCGCTCCGAGCTGAGTTTCCTAGTCTCTTTATTGGTGAAGCTGAATCTCGGGGACGAGATTCAACCTAAGTGGGGTAGGTTTGTAACATCCCAGTTTTCATCATGATTAAGGGGGAGTGTTGAAATTTATAATGCAAATTTCTAGAAGGTTCTATAAAAATAAGGATAAACCATGGCGTAATTTTGCTCACTATGACAAGGTTCTAGAATGTTCCACAAAAATCATAAGAAGACAAGAAGCTTGGATATTTTCTTGCCATGGTAAAATTTAGAATTTTCTAGAATTTGATATTTGTAGGGAACTTAGATATTTGTAGGGAACCTCCTAGAGTGTGACATGTGTCACTCATCCAAGAGGGTATGGGTGGCTATATAAGGAGGGTGCCACCCCTTGCCATGCCATGCTACTCCACTCCATCCACACACATCCAAGGGCATGGTAGAAGTGAGCATAGGTAGAGTGTGCTAGGTGTGTGTTCCTTTGTTGCTTCAATAAGATAAGCGTCTTTATAAGTGTTAGTCTCCCGGTTAAATTTAATTACTTAGTGTATAAGTTGTGATCCATCGAAGGTTGGCTCTGCCACCCGGGATCACAAAAGGGTCTGGGCTTCATCGAAGGTTGGCTCTGCCACCCGGAAGCCAGCTTCATCTGTTGGAAGGCTCTGCCTCCCGGAAGCAAAAGGCGGCTCTGCCGTCAAAAGGACCCGGTACACTAAGTAACTAGAAGCTGACCGACTCTGAATTGAGTTGGTGTAGGTCCTCAACTTAGTAGGGCTGCCTCAATCACTAAAATAAAACTTATGTTGCAATTAAACTAGTAACGTAAAATAATACTAACGTTATACGAGGTATTACATAACTACTAGGTAAACTATTTTATACTCTTGCCTTGCGTTAGTACATTCGTTCCCTCCAGTAACCAGCATACGCATGCTTGCACCCACGACAAAAATCATCTCGTTTCCATAAAAGCCTCTCAATCACCATACCATGCCATAATTCCCAGATAATCATGACAGCGCCTACCTTCTTTGCCATAACTTCATTATTCCCTGGAAGCCACAGAGTACCCACACCATTGACCTTGAAAAGACCCGTCATGGCAGCACCCACCTCGCTAAAAATCAGGATCGCCACGCACAGTGCCGGCCGAGATTTTTTTCCGCCGAACCGCCTCACCCGCTCGCTCTCGCTCGCGCACGCGCGACACGCCGGCCCCACGACGGGACCGCGCACTGCCACCGGCACCACGCCGTGCCGCCCACTCCTGCGTCCCCACCTCGCCCACACCGCTGCAGCGCCCTCACCGGCTTTGCCGCCTCGGCGCTCGCGCCTTCAGCACTGCCACTGTTCGCGTTGACGACGAGCTGCCACAGCCCACGCCGTCGCCGTCCTTGTGCAACACCGCTCCTGCTCTCCTCGCCTATAAAAGGAGCAAGGCCGTGACGAGCCCCGTCACCAGCCCAAGCACACCGAGCCACTTCGCTCCGCTAGCTGAACCACTCCTCCCGAGCCCAGCTCACTCACGAAACGAAGCTCCAACAATTGATCCTCTTCCTCGAGCTGTTCCGCGCCAAGGTGAGATGGCAGGCAGCTTCCCCCGACCATTAACTCCACAACAAAGGCCCAAAACACCCACCAGGCCGTGAGCACTTAATCCAAAACATTCTACCAATCAATACTGTAAACTCAAAATCTCCTTCATATCAACTCCTTTTCACGTAACTCTTTTTCCTCCTATTTTCATCTCCATTTGAGCTTATTGCTTGCTTGTGTTTGTTTGCCGGTTGTGCTGTTCTCGCCCGTAGATCACGGAGTGACCGAGGAGGAGCCCGCCAAGGAGCTAGAAGACCCGTACCACGAGCAGGAAGCCGCCGCCGCCGACGCGTACGCAAGCGAAGGCAAGTTTCATCGACCCCTACGTGAGCGGTTGCATCCATGTGAGGACGGTTAGCTGTAGCCTGTGTCTAGGATCGATTACATATACCAGTACTTGAATGATTGAGTGTGCTCATGAATGCATCTGAGTAGTCATGCATATTCAGAGCTGAGAATAGGATACGAAGGGATCTGGCTGAGACCAGGGCAGCTGGGTATGCTGGAGCCGGCGCTACCGTGGTGGTAGACTGGCAGGTGAGTGCTACCGTGGTGGTAGGCTCGAGTTGATATGTTGAGGGATGATTGCTGCCCTGGTGAACCATAAGGACCGAGTTGTTTTGACATCTCACCTAGCTTACTTTCAGTACGACCACATGAGTTTGTATGGGCAAACCTTAGCCTAATCCCACTGGCTAACCTGGTAGTCGTCCGAGGTGGATATGTTTTGGGGTGAGACCTGGATTGGTCCAGACCCGAGGGTTTGGGGGCGACTAGTCGGGGTTGAGCCACGGCTGGGTGTCGGCTATGTCGGTTGTCCGTTCGGGCAGCCGAGCGTGTGGGTACAGTGTACGACCTCTGCAGAGTGTATAATCCATTCGAATGGTCCGTGTCCACGGTATGGACAGGCTACGGTGTGGTCCTGACAACTAGTGAGCTACCTATTGTGGGTTGTGTCGGGAAGAGTTGCATATCATCAGTTGCATTGTTAGTAGAATGTGTCTATTATGTGTCGTGCATGTCAGTCCCCTCCCGTAGGGTGAGGTGGAGCTTGCTGAGTACTTTTGTACTCACCCCTGTTGATTTTTTCTCCAGAGGATCCTGACTTTGTGCCAGAAGACTACGAGTAGGTCGTGTCCGCACCCAAGCTGATCGAGTGGAGCTGTGATGGATGAAGAACTAGTCCTACATGTCGCTATGCTAGTTGTTATCCTATGGTTGTTCTGTGTAGCTTTGTGTTGTCACTTTACTCCTCATGTACGTGTTAAATAAAGCTCTGTATGACTCTGGACTCCACTTGATGTAACATGTATTATGCCGGAGATCTTATTCGGTAATTAATACATGGTTTAGCCTTGATCTTCGGGTCGGGGCGCTTCATCTGACCCGAAGACAACGGAGGTGCTGGCGTGCAGGGAGGGTTTGGCCCTTGCAACTGATCTTCTATCGAGGAGAGTTTGCATTGCAACCGACTGTGCCACTGTGGTGAAGAATTTGGAGGGACCCGGGATGAGTTGCTACGGCCAGGTGATTAGGGAGCTAAAGGCAGGCATGGCGACTTTTGACAGGGCCAAGATTGTTCATGAAGGCAGGGCGTCGAATGTTGATGCTCACAGGCTAGCCAGAAGCTCGATCTACGAGACAAAAGGGAGGCATGTTTGGTTCTTATTTCCTCCGGATGGAGTCTGTACCAGCTTTACTGATGTTTAATTAGTGTGGTGCACCCCTAAAAAAACCTAAATCTCCGTACCACCTGAAATAATATTTCAGATCCAAGGAAAACGAGTTTAGATCCACGGACTAAATTTTAGACAAAATTTAGATAATGATCCAAATAGATAGACTAAAGTTAGTTTCACTCTAACTAAAGTTCAGTTCATTAATCCTTAGAACCCAACAAATTTAGACTAAATCAATCCGTGAACTGTGAAAACAAACAAACTACTTCTCACTATGCGCACGTAGGTAAAAAATAATATAATCCAAAGGTAAAAAGGATATTCGTGAACTGCGAAAAAAACAAACTGCCTCTCACTATGCGCACGTAGGTAAAAAATAATATAATTCAAAGGTAAAAAGGATATTGCTATATTTCTCTACATGTATCGTCTAAAGTTTAGTTCATTGGATCCAAACATTGCATAGGCTATAGTTATGTAATGTTTGCTCATCTCAAATGCCTTGTTTAGTTCGCGAATTTTTTTTGGTTTTGACACTGTAACACTTTTGTTGTTATTTGATAATTAATATCTAATTATTGACTAATTAGGCTTAAAAAATTTGTTTCGTGCTAATTAGTTGGATTGTGTAATTAATTATTTTTAACTATATTTAATGCTCCATGTATGTGTCCAAAGATTCGATGTCACGGGTACTGTAGAAAATTTTTTAGGGAACTAAACAGGTCCGGAACTCAAATTTAACCTTAGGTGATCCAACGGAGCCTCAACCGGGCACCACCGTACAGCACAGCACCACTCGTTGTCGCTTCACACTTGTACGGAAAAAACAATGCGCGATGGTGGAGGCCCGTTTGTCCTCTCCGCTGTGAACATGGCTCCGGCGTCAGATCGGAGAACAAGGCGGTGCCGATAGATCACAGTACGCAGCAGCAGCAGCAGCAGCAGCGAGATCCACCGATCCACATCCTTCTCCGGGCACACAGCGTCGCTTGCAACACCCCACGCGCCACCATTACTGCCATGCCGGAGACGAACAAGGTGCCTTCCGCTTGAGCTGATCGCGGGCAGACAGACAGGCAGGTACGGGCGCATGAACTTGGCCTCACCTCCTCCTGCTGCTGCTGCTCCCGCTGGACATCTGCATCTTCGTTCATGGGGACGCGCCCGGCCCCAACGGGCAGCATTCAGTTCCGGCGGATCGATCCGGTGGGCAGTACAAGTACAGTACAGCAGGACGTCCAAGGATCTACGCATTATTATTCTCACAGGATCAGACGGACGGATCTCTCTGTATCCGTACTAGCAAGCTCACAAGACTTCGTCTGAAACAATCAAACAAAACACAAGCAGATGGGCACATCGGCAAAACAGCAAATTTCAACTAAGCCCTTGTTTAGTTGCAAAAACTTTTGGAATTTTGACACTGTAGCATTTTTCGTTTGTATTTGGTGGTTATTATCCGATCATGAATTAACAAAGCTCAAAAGATTTGTCTCGCAAATTACAGACAAACTGTGTAATTAATTATTTTATTTAACTATATTTAATACTTCATGCATGCGTTCAAAAATTCGATGTGATGGGAAATCTTGTAAAGTTTTGAAATTTTGGATGCAACTAAACAAGGCCCAAGGACAAAGCAACAGAATCATCAGGGACACAATTCAAAACAACAGCATGCTGTACTTCCAAGTCAAAATATTCTGCCTGTTATGTTTTTCCACTTCCACTGGAGAAGAGGAAGAATGAAGATGCCAATTCTTCCATGTCTTTTACAGGGCACAGATCCATCCCAGTCCAGGCACATCATGTAGTATTACGACTACTGCTACTGACAATCTTACTGTTTTGCACAACCAAGAGTATAACACACAACGCACTCACAAAAACACAGTGTGCACCCCTGACCTCAACATACACTTGCTGTGGGCGGGGTGCCGGTAAAACAACATACCACACTCAGATCAGAAGACTAAAAGAGAGACCGAGCGAACGAAGAGAAAATCAATCAGCAACGCTTCACGCCTGCTCCGGGTACCTTTTCCATTGTCGGGAGCAGGGGGAGGTTGAGCAATGGTGAATCAGGACCAAGGACCTTCATATAACCCTTGTCAAAAGTGGCCAAAAAGAAGTGAGAAGAAGGAAAAACTGTAACCGTGGTGTTCCAGTAGCTTAGTAGTTTCTGTTGTCTTGTTTCTTTTCTGTTGTTGGTGACGGCCATGGCGGGGGCCTGTTTTCTTCGGCGGTGTGCTAGCAGGCAGCGCCCTTGCGGCAGGACAGGGCACCAGCATCGGAGGTGATGGAGCCGACCATGGATGATGACTTGGCGCCGAGGCTGGAGGCGCGTGAGTAGCTGGCTGAGGCGCCGGCGCCCGATGGGTTGAAGTAGGCGCCGTTCAGCAGCAGGTCACCCTCTGATCTCCAGTTCCAGCTCTTCCAGACAGTCTGAGCCGTCTCAACTCTCTTGGTCACCTGCAGTTCAGTCAAATTGGAAGTCAGCTACTGACAGAATGGTTGCTTCTGAAGCCAAAAAAAAAATGATCAAGACAACATATATATATATATATATATATACCTCCTTGGCGAAGGGGTTTGTCGGAGCAAGGTAGCGGTTGCCCTGGCTGTTGATGGTTGGCTCAGCGCTCCCGCCAATGGCGTACATTTCCCAGTGGGTGTAGTCATTGTTCACCACATGGAAGTAACCATGCCGGCACCTGAAACAAGAGCAATTGAGATTGTAGCAATGGTTGGCAAAATATCATCCGAAACATGTAACAAGAAATGAATACATATCAGTCGATTGCAATGCTGGACAGGAACAAGCACACAACAAGTTCAGTGTACTGGTTTCAGTTCATAAATTCACCTTGGCATTCTCTGAATGAGGCCTTCACCGAAATGGTTGAAGGCTATTGTCACCTGCATTGCCTTGTCCTTTACATAGGAGTCACTGTGGCCCAGAAGCATCACCTGCATCAATTCCAGTTTCACCATTTGGTGAGAACCAAATCAGGTCGTTTGCAGAAAAGGCCAAAAGAATCCCGTTGTGCACGTGACAGCCAGATACTACACCAATATCCTCAGCATATGCAGCCGACAACTTCTGGTTAGATTTGGGTGAATGACTGGAATGAAGGAATTTTATGCTAAACTACACTTGTACGGCATAAAACAAACTAGTTCTTGGCATATATGTGCCAACCCTGTAGATTCCTCCAAATTTCAGAAAACAAAAGGGCATTGCGCACAGGCACTTAATTATTGCAGGATCAGGAAAAACAAAAGCATAGGATCTAGTATGAGGTCGTACTACCTCGTTGTGGTGGGTGAAGTAGTTGTTGGACACAGTGATAGCCGTGGATCCCATGATGGCATCGATCAGGCCGTCGGCGCAGTTCGCCAGCGAGCAGTGGTCCACCCAAATGTGGCTGGCGCCGAAGATGGACACAGCATCGCCGTCGGCAATGGTGCGCCACCCGTAGTGGCTGGGCGAGCTGCGCACCATGGCGTTCCCTGTGGGCTTGCAGTCGTGGATGTGGAGCCCGTGGATGATGACGTTGGTGACATACTGGATGGTGATGCAGGCGCCGTTGGCGATGTGCACGTTGGCGCCGCGTCCGTCGATGGTCTTGAAGCTGTTCATGATGAGCTCCTGCTTGAGCGTGATCACCATATCCCGCTTGAAGATGATCCAGAGCGGCTCGTCCTGGATCACGGCGTAGCGGAGGGTGCCCTTGCGAGGGTTGACGGCGTCGTCGTCGCTCGGATCAGTGACCACGTAGATCTTGCCGTCGCGGCCACCGATGGCGTTGCGGCCGAAGCCGATGCCGCAGTCGGCCAGGCGCTGGCGGTTCTTGTGCCAGTCCGGGTCGCAGCGCCAGCAGTCGTCGATGGGGTTACCCGTCCCACACGACAGGTACCCGAGATTCCGCCGGGCCGTGCTGTTCCTGATGGACCTGCCTTCATGCAATCCAAGCAGCAGCCTTTAAGTTTTTTTTTCACAACTCAATTTACAGAAATTACTACTAGTAATTACTGAACAGGGAAAAGGTACAAGCTGCATTCAGCGGATCAGGAATTTGATGACCAAAGCAGCAGTAATTAGATGACAGAAAGAACATTTTTTACTGACTCTTGCATCTCTCATGCATGAGCCCTGGCAATTCTAGATGTAGCATTCAGGAATTCAAGTACAGTAATTTGAAGATCAAAGCGGCCAGAAAACATGCAATAAGTGACAGAATTATACTATTTCTCTGGGGACCAGATCACTGCCCATGCCCATTCGTTGCATCAAACATGTCGGTCAATAATGGCTTGTTGGCACCAAACTCAACAAGAACACTTCTTTTTTTCTGTCGGTGCAGCGTTTCATTGCAGGTTACTGTATTCGCTACAGGTTTCGAGCACCACTACAGTGCATCCTCAACTGTGAATCGGCTGCCGTTGCCAGCAACAGATCTTTGAACGCTGCGGGTGTGTTTAGATGAAACGCAAAAAAAATTTGTGATGGAATCTTGTTAATTTGAAATACTAAATAAAGTTTATTTACAAAACTTTTTGCACAAATAGGTTGTAAATCGCGAGACGAATCTAATAATACTAATTAATCCATGATTAATTAATAATTAGTGGATGGTACTGTAGTATTATTGTTGCAAATCATGGATTAAGTAGACTCATTAGATTCGTCTCGCGATTTACAGCCCATTTATGTAAAAAGTTTTGTAAATGGACTTCATTTAGTACTCTATATATGTGTCGAAATATTTGATGTGATGTTTTTTTTATATTTACGGGATTTATGGGGTGGAAAATAAACAAGCCTGCATTGAAATTAGGTGGGAGAGAGACGGAGAGACAGGAATTTGGCGAGCCTGCTGGTGAGCACCATGAATGCGCGTCACAAATGCAGGGTCGAGAGCAGGCAGTGATGGCCCCACACGAGCGTGGGGAGAACGTGGTGTGTCACTGCTTGCCACCGCCCGCACCGCCACTGCTGCTCTCGCCGGCTGCGGTGGCTGCTGCTGCAGCGCGGTGCCGGTGGCGAGGAAAGGGAGGGAAGGCCGGCGTCCGGTCGCCGTAGGCACTCCGTAAAAGCAACAACGGAGTTAATGGGCGGGCGATTCGCCACCGGCGGACGGCGGTCCCTCCACGGCGGTGCCGCGCGGCAGGGTCGCGTCGCCATAAAAGCAAGCAGGTGCGGGCCTGTGAGGGAGGGGGCATTCCTTTGCAGTACTTCCCTGTCACTGACGTGTGAGGTCGCGCCGGCACGTCAGTGACCCAACTGTAGGGTGAAGTACTGCAGAGGATCCTCTCAGAAGAGGAGAAGGAGATGGTGCATGACAGGTGGGCCCTGCGCGTGTTCTTGCTTCCATGTGTTAGGGTAAAATACGTCATTGTTAATGCTAGCCGAACCAGATTTGTTCCGATCAGGTCAGAATTTTTGTACGCATCCCCGTCTCCCCTTCTTTCTTCTCCTTTTCTTTTGCACGGTGAGCCTGTGGGTGGGCCCGGCTTGTCCGGCGGTGAACAGAAAGGCTAGCGGCGCTACACACTACTGCTAGTGTGCTAGCTGAAGGAAGAAAGTAGCCGTGCTGGTGCTAAAACAACTGCAAAATCATGCGCCGATCTATCTACTTACAAATGCCATCCGCTTCGGGTCGGTTGGCACGACATGATTGAAGGCATGCAGGAGGGCGACTTACATGTGCACGTCGTCGACCACCGTTTCCGGGTCCTCCACCGCGCCGGGGACGGCCATCGCTGGCCCGTCGTCGTCACCGTCGGCCCTGCCAGACAGATATCACAAATCCAGGTGAAGTGAAATCGAGAGAATGAGACAACAACATGCAGCTGAAACTGAAAGGCACACCACCAGTATACTAGCTTGAGATGGTCCAGTACAAGGAATTACTTTTTCAACTGTGCAAGAAATTATTAGTGCACCCCAAGCACTAGCGAGCAATCCATAATGACAAGAAGTGCAAATCAATCCTCAAAACACAGAAGTGGTGGGTGAAGCGGAAAGGCGGAGGTGAATCCGTGTGCCCTTTCTTCATGATGGTTCGTGCGGGCAGAGGGAAGCATGGCATGCATGCCGCTCCGGTCGAGGCGTGCTCTGCTCTGCCCTGGTCGGTCGCGATGCCAAAAAGCAACGGGATGAAAAACAACCACCCACCCGGAACATCGCTTTGCGCACGCGAGGCCGTACCCCCAAGGCTGCAGATTATCCGAGCCAATTCTTTTGCAGCCAGCCACAGCCTTTTAACCCAAAAAAAAAGATGGGAAAACAAAATGAGTGGCACCACTGCGGGGGTACACCGCTGGGGACGCGGAGAGACCGGCCGCGATCTCGCTTGCTTCCTCGGCCAGCTTTTGCGCGGCTTCTTGTCCGCCCAAGGCCCTTAATATTTACCCGTAAATCTTGTAAACGCAAAAAAAAACATAAACGCAAAAAAAAACATCAACTCGAATATTTCGACACATACATAGAATACTAAATAAAGTCTATTTATAAAACTTTTTGTATTGATGAGCTGTAAATCACGAGACGAATCTAATAAGCCTATTTAATTCATAATTTGCAACAGTGATACTACAGTAATCATCTGCTAATCATGGATTAATTAGCATCATTAGATTCGTCTCGCGATTTACAACTCATCTGTGTAAAAAATTTTATAAATAGACTTCATTTAATACTTCAAATTATCAAGATTCCATCGAAAAAAATTTTACACCCTATCTAACCACGGCCCAAATCTTTACCCCGCTCGCTTTACCGTGGCCGGTGCAGCAGAGTGTAGGGGGCAGGACGGTGAGGGGTTTCTCAGCTTTGGTTGTGGTGAATGACGAGACTGCCCCTCGATGTTCCTCCCTCCCTCAGTCCCTCTGCCACCGTAACGAACTCGGCAACGGAAAGCAGAGCAGGAGCATCTTCTCGCTGCTCTTCCGATCCCAGGCTGTTCCAAACCAGATTCCCAAACCTTCCACCCAAAATACGAATTCCGCTGGTTACCGCGCACCAACCCCGCCTCCCCCCAAAACCCAGAAGCGAAATTTGGGATTCGAAAATTTTGGGGGCAGATGAATATTTTGTTTTCTGGAATGGAGCAATTTACCCCACCACCCCTTGCTCTGCCGCTGCTACCAATGGGTGGCCAAACGGGAAAAAGGCCGGAATTGGACGGCTCAGATGGCGAGATCATGGAAACCAACGCGCTGGATGAACCCGCCCACCTGGGAGCGCGCCCAGGCAGGACCGAGAGAGAGAGAGAAGCAGAGGATGTGGGATTGGAGTGCTGCTCACCTCGGCGTCGCCGCCGCCGGCCATGACGAGTCCCGCAGCCACCGCCTCGCGCCGCCCGCCACCGCGGTTGCCGCCGCCGCACTCCGGTGCCTGCGACGCACGGAGCCGTGCGGTGGGTCAGTGTACGCCGTCCAATCCAACGGCAGGAGGCCGAGGAGCGCCGCGTGGGCGTCACGCGGGCCGGTGCGGATCCAGAAATTCGAACAAAAATCACAGGACTGCAAGGCCGGACCCTCCCCCAGCGCCCAAAACCAAAATTCGGAGGAGGAAAAGCAGGGGGGGGGGGGGGGGGGATTCCCGAGCAGAGGGCGCCGAAATTGCCGAAAACCCCAGAGCAGAGCCCACGCCACATTGCGCGGCGAGGAGAGGAGACGAGAGGCACGCCGCGGCACTCACCGGAGCCCGTGGAGCACCCGGCCGCCGGGTCCGCCGGCGACCACCACGACGAGGACGAGCAGCAGCAGCGCCGCCGCGAGCCCCGCCCGCCTCGCCGCCTTGAACCCCGCCGCCGCCACCGCCGCCTCCGTCATTTGCCGCCGCCCGCTGGCTCCTCGAGCCCCTCCCTCCGCCTCTCTCGGCGATGAGAGCTCGGGAAGCGCGAGGTAGACCGAGCAAAGCTCTAGAGAGGAGGGAATGGCGAGGCGGAGGGGCTTTGAGCGGCGCGCCGATTTATACTAGTGCCGCCGCTCCGCCCTCGAGCCCCCGAGGCCCCGACCTCCCCGTACCCGCATTGCCCCTCGAGATTAGCGGATTCGCAAATAGGCCCCCCGGGATCTCGAGCCAGAGGGCCTGGATGCAAATACGGGAAACCCAGGGGGCTGCTGGGGTTTGCGCCCGCCAACTAATTGCAGGGGTTAAGGAAGGAGAGAGATCCTGATCCTCCCTCCTCCACTGTGTGCGTTTAAGCTGCTGGTAATGGAGGACGACGGCGTAGGAGTACTACTAAAATTGGGCACTGTACCAAAGTCCAGGAAAGTCAGAGTGTACCAAACTGGGCTTTGCGGGCGTCATTAATGCTGCACCTCGTCATTTTCTCTGCTCTGACGGGATTTTTTTTTGGAAAAGGGTTTGTTTCTGACGGGATGAAGCGTGATTAATTAGGGTGAGAGTTAGTACGTGCTGTCAGCATGTCAGCCCAGGCGAATCACCCACCTGATGATGATGATGATTCAGTGGCTGACATAACATTAGCCATAGGCACGCACGCAGCGTGATTATTAATTAATATAAATGGTTGGAATATTTTGTTTCATCGTAGTTTTATTAACGAATCATTTGCTTGCACACCGATGCCGCACAGATTCTGTTTCTTCTCTTTTTTTTTCCAGTACCGGAGAGGTTACCTACCGGTGCGCATGCCGGCCACGAAGTGCTCCGGGGTTCCAAACAAGACATGGTTTTTCGTGAAAATGATGGTTTAAGTTTTTTTTTTTGCAATGCTACTATATATGTATGGTCATCTATATCTATAGGGAAAAAAAGGAACACGTGAATTAGGGGTTCTGCTTGCATGGTCTTGTCGAACTCTTGGGGATTTTGGAATGCGATGGGGAAAATACGTAGGGACAGTTTTTTTTGTGGTGGATGAATATGAATCCCTTGGAGACACTGTGCAATGATGAACGGATGAATTTCGAAAGGAATGCGGATGGACGTACGTTGGCCTTCTCGGGGCAACGTGGCTCACAAAAAAAATGCCACCCTCTTTACAAAATGTGGCGGATCGAATAGATAGGGTCCCAACCGTTGAAAGAGAAACGTAGGCCAAGCGCGCGGCTCGGTGTGCAAATAATTGCATCGTAATATCTTTCTCCTACCTCTTTTGGAGCAGAAATGCCGCGCAGTTAATATATAATCTCAATGAATAATGGTGTTGCGCGATCAAATGTGTAGCAATGTATGGGAGGTAATGTGCGCGTATGCTAAAAATTTCCTTTACCGATCCGTAATAATGAGATCCTCAACTGCCTCAAGACGTGGTGATTAAACGAAATCTTCCTTTACCGATCCGGCTATGGAGGTCGCCTACGTCACATAGGCCCTGCAAAATTGGCAGCAGCCCCTTCTCCATGTCCCCCAACGGGGCCCGGCCGGCGACGTGCTCCGGCCACTCTCTCTCCGAGCCATTAATCTCTCTCTCTCTCTCTCTCTGCCGCGGGGCGAATCAACACCGTCCACGGAACGTGTAGCTCTGCACTTCCGATCGCGGTGGCCTGCCCATCCACAGGCAACAGACAGCAGGGCAGGGCTCGCGAGATGAACCAGAAGCAAAGGCTAGTAAACCCTAGCGAGCTGCTCCTAGCTTTTCCTGACCGTGCGCGGCGTAACGAACTGGAGCGGCGGCCGCAACGGAACGGCGCCCCGGGTGACGTAGCCCGCGTCGCTCCTCACGTGCCGCGCGCGGGGGTTCGGGAGGACCTGGGCCCGCCGTGGCAGTCGGTAGCTGGGTAGGTTGCCCGGTGGGTTTGGTCGGCCTGGGTCTGGGGATGGGGGTGGGGCCCTGTCCGAAGCATCCGAGGGACCAGCCAGCCACGGCTCCGCGGCAAGAAAGGTCGGGGGGATCACGTCTGGCAGGTGGGGCTCGGAGTCGCGGGGCCCACTTGTTGGTGCCTCCAGTCTATGTACGCGCCTACGCGGCGTCGGTGGATCGGATCGGCGTCTGACGGAGTGAGGAGGCTGCAGTTTTACTACTAGTATTACACCGCGTCATGTGCTGCTGCTAGCGGCGAGTCATCTCCGTTCCCATGTATGTACGGGTGGCGAGAGTCACGACAACCTTGTTTGAATGAAGAATTTATTAGTCGATTTGGATAAATTAAGCTTAAGCATCTGTTGGCAGGCACTCATACGCCTTCTAAACTTTTTAAGTCTGCGCTAATGTTTAGCCACCCTATTAGGCATTTCTGTTTAATTTGGGACATTAGCACTCAAATCCAAACACCCCCGAAGCAAATCAAATTAAACAAATCATTCTTTTGCTTCCACTCTAACTGACAGTAACGGTAAGTGATCACATTAGCGGAAAGTGCTGAACCAAACGGCAACTAATCAAGTGCAGGCACAGTACGGTACCGGCCGCTTGCGTACGTTGACGATATATAGGAGCGAGGTAGAAATAAACAGTGGCCGCCCCGGCGCACAGTGGAGAGTGACAGACAATGCTGATGACGGAGCAAGCAAGCAAGCAAATGTGCTTGCACCGGGCATTTGGGTCACTCAACTTGGCGCGCAAGTCATGGCACGAGCACGATGGTGGACACGATCGGAGGCCGCTCGTATCGTAGCTAGGCATCGTGCGTGGTTCCGATCCACGCCATCACGCGATGGACGACGATGATCCCCCGGCCGGGTCTTCTCATCATCTCCCGGGATGACGACGACGACGGAGCTACTCCGTACTAGCTAGCTGGGAATGGGAGTGACAGAACGAATGATGCCGGCGGAAAAGCCAAGGACGAAGCCGTGCAAGCAGAGGACTGACCGGCTCAATCATGCATGTCTCCGGCCGTGGGCTGTGCTTGCATTGGTCCCGTTTTATTTCGTAGCGCGCTAGTGAATAGTGATACTTTAATCGTTTATTACGGTGTCAAATAAAATCAATTTACAAAACCAACTCTAGAACCCCGCGCTAGTGACCCTGAAGAATCTAATGAGGTCTTTGGCAGCGTGATTAGAGAATGGTTACTGTAGCATCACTGTAGCAAATCATCGATTAATTACCGTCATTAGATTCGTCGCGAAAAATTACACCCATCCCTAAAAAGATTTTGCAAATAGACTTCATTCAGTCCTTCATGTGGAAAAAATTCTCTTCTAGCGCTAGGATTCTAGCGCGCATCCAAACAAGGCCATTGCCGGCCCGGCTGCGGCGGGGCGGGGCGGGGCGGGCCCCATGGCTGCTAGTATTAGCGTTGAGGATGGTGAGCCGCAGGGAGGGAGTGCGTGGATGTGGATGTGGATGAATGATGATGATGATGCTCGGCCACCGGGTGCGACCATGGCTGATCGATCACGACCATATATATACATGTGTTCCTTGCTACTCAGTCGCCGGTTTGCATATAATAGCTATGTTGTCACCGCGTCCGTCCGGAGAATATATATATGTTGACGACCAAAATTGGCACTGGTCGAACAGACCGGTCTGACCGGTGCTTGAGAGCGGTCTAACCGGTCTGGACCATGTAGCCGGTCTGGCAACACCGACCGGTCTGACCGGTGGGTTTGACCGGTCAGACCGGTCTACCTGGAATCCGAGTACAACTAGAACTTTTTTGTAGATTTAGATCTGTAATAGGATTTCTTGCGGGATAAGTCCACCCCACCCTATAAATATAAAGGGTCACGGCCGATTAGGGTATCCAATCGATCAAATCAATACAACTTTTATTTTTTTACTTTTCTCTTGCCCTAACTTTTCCAATCTACTATTTGTTGTTCCTCCGTCGTCTCTACGTCGATTGAGGGCGTTCTAGGTGGCCTGCCGACCCTAAAACAACCCTACGTGCGCCTGCCCCGACGGGTCTTCCCGGGCTAACGTTCGTAGGCTTCGTCACCGATCTGCCGGCGGCGACCGGTCTGACCGCTCCAAGGGACCGGTCTGACCGGTCTACGCAGGAGGCGCTGCAACGAGCTGCCTCTTCGCGTCGCACGTTCGAGTGCGTTCGTGTGTTGATCCTGAAAGGCATCAACATACTTTTTGGCGACTCCGCTGGGGAAAGAATCAATCGGCTGCCATGGCCGGTAAAATTCCTAAACCTAGCGATGTTGATGCCGCCAACATCCAAAGGCCGACTGTTCAACAACTTTCGGCCGAACAACAGAAGGCTCTTGATGACATCCAGAAGAAGATCAGAGAGGAGAAGGAGAAGGAGATCCAGAAGCTAGAGGAAGAAGCCATGAAGCAGTACATCTCGCACTTCTCCATCGACCGACAAGGGAAGGTCACGACGGATGCCGGCTTCGATGCTTCACAGTTTGAGGTAAATTTCGATGAGAACAAGCAGCCTGTCCTTAATTCTGAAATAGCTAATGCTATAGATGATGTTGTTTCTTCTTATGTGAATAATAAGTTAGAATTTATTGGTCAAAATATGCATGATATGTTTGATGACCGTTTTAGCCGAATTGAAATACATCTTGGTATGAAGTCTGTAGGTAATAATGCGTCTACATCTAATACCGATAAGACAATTCGTGGTTCGGCAATTCCAACTAATAATGCTATTGTGACTAATTCGGCTAATCAACAAAACCGAATTAATTATAATGCATCACCTCATGCCAATGTGCCATATGGGGCAGCAAGTTCGTTGCGACCCTCCGCACCGCCGAACTTTGCTCAACCTAGTAGTCCACCGATCACAAATCGGCTTAACGCCGATGATGTTGGATCAGGTAGTATCAAAGAGGAGGTGATTAAGATATTTCGGCAAACTTTTGGTATAGAGCCTAAAGCCAAATGCCGATCTTATCAAAGGCCATACCCTGAGAATTACGATTATGTTATATATCCTCAAGGGTTTAAAATTCCTGAATTTGTTAAATTCACTGGTGATGATAGTAGAACTACATTGGAGCATATAGGTCAATTTATTATACAATGTGGTGAAGCTAGCACTAATGATATTTACAAATTGAGGTTATTTCTTTTATCTCTATCAGGTGCTGCATTTATATGGTTTATTTCATTGCCACCCAATTCAGTTTTCACTTTTGCTGATTTAGAACAAAAATTTCATGATTATTTCTTTAGTGGTGAAACTGAATTGAAATTGTCACATCTCACATCGGTTAAGCAAAAGATACATGAAGGTGTTTCTGAGTATATTAGAAGATTTAGATATACTAGAAACCGATGTTATAGTTTGACAATTTCTGATAGAGATTTAGCTGATCTAGCTTTTGCTAGTTTACTTGATTTTCATAAAGCAAAGCTAGATGGACAAGAATTTCTAGTTGTTAGTCAAGTCTTACAAAAGGCTCTGGCTAATGAAAGCCGAGCTAAACAAGCTGGAGATTCTCAAAAGTCCAATGAAAAACCTAATCGTCCTGTTTATGTGCTCGGGTGTGATTCCAATTGTTCGGACGATGAAGGTTGTCGGGTATCACAATTAGGGACACCCTAATCGGGGTACTAAGACCGCTTTTAAAAACACAAACACCTGTTAAGGCAACTAGGCCCACGGCCTCCTTCCAATCTGGAAGAAAGGAAAGGACTCAATGAAGCCCAGCACGCGGCCCATTCACATCCCCCTCGAACCCGCGGAACGATCTCCGCCTCGCTCGAGGGTCCCTCTCGGGCCCGCTGGACAATCTCCGCCTCGCTCGAGGGTAGCGGATCTACCCTCGAGCGGGTGACTCATTTTCGGCCTCGCTCGAGGGCTCCCTTCGGGACCCTCGATCACGCAACGCACCTCCGCCTCACTCGAGGGTAGCGGATCTACCCTCGAGCGGTGACTCATCTCCGCCTCGTTCGAGGCGTCTCTCAGCACAAGGGACAAACGGCCCCGCCACCCAACCGCTCGCCGTACGAAGGCATTGAAAGCCAGCCACTCTGCCACGGCTCAAAGGACAGGCGGCGTCAGGCCACCACTCCCACAGTGGATGTGACCGGGGTCCCATCCGCTGACTACGGTCATCGCTCCGCCATCCAGAAGGCTGTAGCGGCACTGTGGGACATGCAACGCGAGACAAGACGGGCCCGGCACGGCCCCCGTTCCTGTTCTGCCGACACCGACCATCCGGACTCACCTCCCACTGGGGAAGGGGTCCGGTAACGTCACGTGTCCACCCAAATGGAGCGCTCAGCGTACATGGACGGGGCCCCGGACCTCCCCTTTTTAGGAGCCCGGGAACTCCACGTGTCCCCTGGACCTTCTAGTGCGCACGACCGCACTCCGACCAGGGGATCCGGGGCCGTCCCACTCCATTTCTACCGCCGGGACACTACCGGACGACCGGCGTCATCTTCACTGTACCAAGGATGAAATCCGGACGACAGCGACGCACGCCGTCTTCCCACAGTGTACTTCCTACAGTGTCCGACCACTGTACTCCGCGATTCAGGGGAGGACGGCGACTTCCATGCCCCACTCATGTACGCCGCCCCTCCTTGTGACTATAAATGGAGGAGGCGGGCTCCCCTTAGCTGGGGATGGACTCTGGCTGCTGCTGGCTGGTTAGGCTCTCTCTGGACTCTAGTCTGCTTGGTCTCTCTGGCTTCTCTCTTCAAGAGGACGTTCAGGGACTACTGAGCACTCATCTCAACCGACTCCACTCCTAGCTTAGACTTGGGAGCTTCTCTCCCTCTCTCGCCTTGCTTGTACCCCCTACTACAAGCACTCCGGGTGCAAGATAATACAGTGCCCTCGCACACCCCCTTTGCTGGACGTACGGCCCCGCGGACGGAACCAGGATAAACCGTGTGTTACTGTGTTGCCTCTTGCATTATCATCTGGGACGAGGAAACACGCAGCATTTACTAGTTGGGATCCGGGCCCCCGGGTCGGGACACCGACAGTTGGCGCGCCAGGTAGGGGCCGCTGCGTGACATTTTTCTCTCTTGTTCCCATTTGATCTCCAGGGATGGCGAGCAGATCCAACCCATACCCTATGGGTGTCTCGGATCCGCTCCCTGCTGGATTTGTGATCTGGTTCGGGAGTCTCGAGTTCAGAGCGACCGGCAACGGCTACCTCATGTAGCTCCTCTCCCCCGGACGCAACCCCATCGCTCCGACTTCACCAGCCCGGTGCAACAGGCGCTCGGGTCAGCATTCACGACAAGCACGCGCGGAGCGGCGTCGTGCGGCACGCCACAGCTCCCCCACGTGGGTCGAGGCTGGCATGTCGCAACTCAGCATCACGGCCAACGGGGCCACCAATTTGTCATCGCGTGCCTCGGCGTCATCTGCGCCGGCACCATCGCCTGCGGCAGCACTAGTGCCTCCCAGGGGGAACTCGACTTCGGCATCGCCCTTCCCCTTCGGGATGCGCAACGCTGCCGCCCACGCCTCGTCAACTAGCGCTAACTTCATCGAGCATGAGGATCTGCCGGGTCATCATCTTCGGTCGATTCGCAGCCTCATCGCATCGTCCCCTGACGAATCCCACCCCGAGACGGCGAGCTCGATCGCCGATGACATCGACTTCTTCATGAACAACTTCACGGCTACGGATCGCCGAGGCTCAAGACATACCAAGAGCAACGAAACCAGCGAGCTCGCGAAGACTCGCTGGACCAAGTGGACGAGGCTCGAGACATGGCGCTCCTCCACTCTGCGCGCTACCAGTAGTCCTTGCGAAGGTACCAAGCGCAGAGGGTCCGGCGCCGAGACCTCAACGAAGGGGACTTGGTGCTGAGGCTTCGACAGGACAATAGGGGCCGCCACAAGCTCTCACCTCCATTGGAAGGACCGTACATAATCGCCGAGGTGCTCAAACCCGGCACCTACAAGCTGGCAGATGAAAAAGGTGAAGTCCTCACCAACGCTTGGAATATACAACAGCTACGTCGCTTCTATCCCTAGAACTTCAAGTTTTTTGTACATTTGCTTGTACTCGCATCTTCAATTTCCCAAAATAATAAAGTACGCTTTACTGGTTTATTTTTGGGAACCATCCGGGCCCTCGAGGGCTAGGATGCGCGCTAACTCTGAGGTACGCTCGGCTTTACCCTCGGCAAAGCCGAGCCTCCCTCGGGGGCTACTACGGGGGGAACCCCCGTACGTCCCCAAAAAGTCGCCAATGTTTTTCGAAATATTTCCGTCTCGACCCTAAGTTTCTCGTATCCTTGGAAAAAACGGATGCGAGGCGTAAGCAACTACGGTACGGGGCCGGCCGAGTCGTGGGGCCGCCTACGCCTCCGGGATACGGCACCCCCCTCACCACCCTACGCCTACGTTGCTTATGAACGCGAACCCCCTCGCAGGAGTTCGTCCAAGTCGCATACAAGAACACGGAAATAAAGTAAAGGAACACAGGCTCGAACACACAAGGCCTCGACGGGCCACATATTCAAATTACGAAACAAAATCTTTTATATTCATAGGATGCGATTACAAAGTGCAACTATGATATAAACACTAATCTATTTACAATGGGCTTCGAGGCCCAACTTTCCTACAGGCTACCATCCCCCCCTTGCGGGTCTTCAGGGGCGTCGAATTCGGCGATGGGAGGGATGTCTGCCTCGAGCTTCTCGGCGAGAACGGTGGCGAACTCCTCCGCGGCTGCGTCGGCTTCATCCATGATGGCCGATGCGCCGTCCGCGTCAGCGTCATCGGGAACAACGTACCCCGACGACACCCTCTGGAGATCCATGAGGTAATGCGTCGAGGCCACGGCGAGAGCCCGCAGGACACTAAGGCGGAAGGTGCTCTTGGCATGTTCGGCAATCCGACCGCCTAGCGCGCGCAGGCGGCTGATCACCGAACTGCCCGAGACGGCACCCTCCCCCTCGAGCTCTTGACACACGCTCACGGCGGTCTGCTCCAGCTCGGCAAACTCCATCTGTGCCGCCGTGAGCGCGGTGTGGACCACTTGCTTCGCCGCTGTCTCGTCCGCCACCTTTTGCCTCAGCTCTGAGCAAAGGAAATCGACATTAGCCACGAAAGAAAACAAATCGACGAAAAATCGAAGGTACTCACCCGTCATGTTCTTCTGCGCTTCCTCCCTCTGGATATAGGCGGCCTCTTCGAGCGAGGACAAGGAGGCTTCCTTCTCTCTAAGGGCAGCCCCCATGTTCTGGAGGGCCACCTCCTTCCCCTCGAGGGCCTCGCCCTTTTCCCGGAGGGTCCCGGTGAGCGCGACCACGGCCACCTCTTTATGGAGGAGCTCGGCCTTCTGCTACTCGAGCGTCGTGCTAAGGCGCTGCAGCTCAGCGCTCTGCACCTCCACCTCGCGAGCTCTCTCCTCGAGCGCCGTCCGAAGGCGCTGCAGCTCGGCAGTTTGCGCCTCGGCCTCCCGGGCCTTCTGCTCCGCTGCCGCCCTCTGGACGTCTCGCTCACCAGCAACCCGCGCCAGCTCCTCCTCCAGCGCCAGCTGATGCGCTCCCAGATCGGCCATTTTTGTGTTGGCGTCGATATTTTTGAGCACCAGCTCGGCGTTGTGTTGCCCGAGCTGGCTCATCTGGGAGTACAGCCATTTCATCTCGGCGCTCTTTTCGCGCAAGATTTCCCTCAGCTGCTGCAAAGGGGGAGGGCGTGGGTGAAGACGCGTAAAAGCTAAAACCGAATCCGAGCAATTTCCGGGGGGGAAATATTTACCTGGCTGACCTGGTAATCTGCATTCTGGTGGAGCTGGAAGGTACGGTCGAGGGCCTGCAACATCTCGCGACCGACGCCCATCTGCTTGTTCCAGGCCTCCTCCTCGTCCTGCTCCTTGCGGAGGAACTCCGAGGGGGCCCTGGACGGGACGATCGCCCCGAGGTGGCTCCCCTCGGACGCCCCCGCTTCGAGCACGCCCGCGCTGGCTGACGCGAACTCGGCGATGTGTGCGGCAGCGCTCACCGCAGTAGCGGGGTCGATGTCCATCGAATCCCCGTACTCCTCGCTGCTGTCCGGCAGCTCCACCACCGCTGTCACACCCCCTTGCACCGTAGGCTCAGGCACTACCGCAACGGTACCCTCGTCCAGGGCCTCCGCGGGCCCCGAAACAGGGGCTCCTTCCACCGCCGGCGCCTCTTGCGTCGTACCCTCCTCCGCGACGCCCCCGCCCTCGACCCTCGAGGGCTCGAAGATGAGGGTCTCCTCTACACGGTCGGCAGGGCGCTCCTGCGCGCCCCCACCGGTCTCTTCTTCCGTATCCGGTCGGGCGGCGCTGGCCGCGTCGCCCTGACCGGCCTCAACTTCGATGTCCGCCTGGGCAGCGCCACCGACACTGCCCCGGCCGGCCTCTTCGCCGGCATCGGCCGCTTGAGCAGCCGCTTCGGCACCACGCTGGTCGGCGTCGCTCTGACCGGCGTCACCCTCCTCCTCCTGTGCCCGAGCTTGCTGCGCCGCCTGGGCCCCTCGAGCCATGGCCTCCCGTAGCCTAGCGGCCGCCGCCTCGAGATCCACGGCGGGCTGGGGCTACGGCGCCGTGTGCGGAGTGCTGCGTGCCCCGGTCTTGATAGCCTTGGCCGGGGCAAGCCGCACTGCATCCTTGCGAACGGCCCCAGGGCTGGAAATCAAGAGACGCGAGTTGAGCAGGATCGAGAAATCCACCAAATACGTAACAAAAACGAAATCCAAAATACTTACCCAGATCGAGCACTCATGCTCCGCTTCCTCGTTGCGCTCCTTCGAGCCCGGGGCATCGTGCTGTCCCTCGAAGACTGCCCCGAAGGCGCCCCCCTCGTGTCGGCCCGGTGGCTTGAGGCTGCCAGCACGGACGACTCCTCTCCCGCCGCAGCCTCGTCGCCACGGATCAGCACCTGGGGCGCGGGCGTCTCCTCGCCGGCCGCCGGCGGGGATGACTCCCGCGCCGCACCCTCGAGGGAGGGATTCGCCGATGACCCCACTACGGCCCTCGACTCCTCTGGTGCCACGGTCGCTCCCTCTTCTTCGTCCCACAGGTAGAACGGTGGGGGGCATGCGCCCTCCCCGTCCCTCCTCAGAGCGCGGTCCTCGGCGTCCGAGTGAAAGCATCTAGGCCCCTAATTCGAGTTTTGGTAATTAATGACAACGGTTTGTGGATTAACGATTTCATTTGAGATGATGAGTATAGGTTAATCCACGGATGAAAGAGATTTGGTTGTGAACGTATGGAGTTTTGGAGATGATGAGCAAAGCTCGGGCTCAATGCAAAGGTATAAAATAGGGCTTTTGCATTTTACCGGTGACAAGGCGTTTAGTGGATGAAAAGTGACCGGATTTGTTGGATAGATAGCCGTACTATTAAGAGGGGTTGTATACTCATGCTTGACGGGTCTTTAATGCCATTTTGCTCAAAATGTCTAGTTGCATGCATGAGGGCTAACGGCGTTTTGAAAAGATTTGAAAAAGACTAAGGTTGAGAGCTGACTGAGTAACGGCGGACAGTCCGCTCCCGATGGGCGGACAGTCCGCTATCGTTCCAGAGAGCTTGCAAAGTCTCTGGTGGGCTCGCGGACAGTCCGGCCCAGGTGGGCGGACGGTCCGCCACTATATTTTAAACTTGTACCAGAGAGGTTGTTTCTCTGGTTTGGGCTTCAAAGTTGAACGGCGGACAGTCCGGCCATGGGGCGCGGACGGTCCACCGGCTAATCTCAGTTTTGTACCAGAGAGGTTGTTTCTCTGGTTTGGGCTGAAAAGTGAACTGCGGACGGTCCGCTCCTGAGGCGCGGACGGTCCGCAGGCTAATCTCAAAGTTGTTCCAGAGACGTTGTTAGTCTCTGGTGGTGTGGAACTCTTAACTGCGGACGGTCCGCCAGGGCTTAACGGCTAGTTCTGACATGCATTAAATGCACTCTGACTCACTGGTTCATAATGGCGGACAGTCCGGTTTTTGAAACGCGGACGGTCCGCGACTTCGCAGAAAAGAGTGTAACGGCTAGTTTTTGAAGGGGTGTCTATATATACCCCATGCCCGGCCATTGGGTGGCTCTCTTGGCCATTTGGACAGCATTCTTGACACATTAGAGCTAAGGCATCCCTCTCTCACACACACACTTGCTTAGAGATTGCATTCTTGAGAGTGTGAGAGCTTCCTAGTGCATTGCATCAAGAGTTTGAGCTTTGTGGCATTAGGGATACTTCAAGCAAGCGTCATCAACTTGTTACTCTTAGGAGTTGCCGCTCCCTAGACGGCTTGGAGAAGTGGATTTCGTGGAGCTCCTCCAAGGAGATTGTTGAGGAGCCCCGATTTCGGTTGTGAGAGGTCTTGTGCTCACCTCACCGGAGGGGTGAAGAGCAACTCTAGTGGAATCGAGGTGTGGAGCGGTTCCTTGATTCAAGCCGGCTCAAGATCAAGAGGTTCTTGATAGAGGAGCGGTTGATTTTTGGAATCCACCTCAACGTGGATTAGGGGTGACCGGCAAGTCATCGACACCACGGGATATATTCTTGTGTCAAGCTTGGTTACTTCTCTTGCTCACTTTTATTCTTGTCTTTACTTTGAGCATTTTACTTTACTAGAGCTTGATTCGTGTCTTGTCACCCTAGGTTGCAAACCCATCTAGAGATTGTAATAGCATGACATAGGGCTTTCCTTTGTTACTAATTAAATCTCTCTAGTGTTGTTGGCTTTAGATTTTAAACCGCCTATTCACCCCCCTCTAGTCGGTGTTCTTGATCCTACACCGAGGCCTCCTCCTCGTCTTCCTCCGAGGACTCGGGTGTGGCGGGCTGCGGCTTCCCCTCCGCGCGAGCGAGCTTGCACGCCTTGTCGTGCCTCGCCTTCCTCTTCCTTTTACTCTCGGCCTTCGTCTCTGCCGCGTCCTTCCGCCCCTTCATCTTCTCCGCGTGGAGGCGATTGATCAGGCGCTGTTCTGGGACCGGGGGCGTCGAGGTGCCGCACCTCAACCCCTGTAAAACACACCCGAGATAGGGTCAGGAAAAGGGAACTACACGATGCACGACGAGTTCGAAGCCAAAACTTACCAGGGAAATATACCCCGGCTCGAGGCGCATCTTGATCCTCCAAAGATCCGCGGGATTTTGGGGAAACTCCGCCACCGCGTACTTCGCCCTCCGGGCGGCGTTGGTGTGGGAGAGAAGCTTGCTCGACGTCATCGAGCCTTCAACCTTGCTCCCGGGGGTGAGCTCGAAAATCGGCAGGGCCCTTTCCACGAGAGGGATAACCCTCTGCCGGTGGAAGTTCGCAATGACGGCCGCTGCCGTCAGCCCCTTCTTTGCCAGACGCACCAGCGCGTAGGTGAGGCCCTCGAGCTTGGCCTGTTGCGCTGGGGGCGACACCCCCCAGTCCCACTTCGGCGGTCGCTCCCGGAGAACTTTGTTAGTGAACGCCGGAAGCGCGCCCTTGTGGTTCCGAAGGTAGAACCACCCTCGGCTCCACCCGGCGTTGTTCGTCGTCATCTTGCTCGATATGTAAAAGTTCCTCCGGGTCGGGCGGACATGGAGCGTCAGGCCACCGGTGCGCGCGTACCGCCTCTGCTGGTTCCGCGCGTTCTCGACGAAGAGTTCGCCGCGGAACAGATGGATCCAGAGGTCCCAGTGGGCTTCGATGCCGAGGTACCCCTCGCAGACGGCGACGAAGACCGCCGCCTGCGAGATGGAGTTGGGGCTGAAATTGTGCAGCTCCACCCCGTAGTACTCGCATAAGGCCCACATGAACCTGCTGACGGGAACACCGAAGCCTCGCTCGTGGAGGCGCACGAAGCTCACGACATAGCCTTGCGGGGGCTTCGGCTCGGTCTTGTCCGGGTGCGGGGGAATCCACACCGGCACCCCCAAGTCGGGGTTCCGCGGCAGCAGCCGGTCGGCGACCAGCTGCTCCAGGACCGCCACGGTGGCGGAGGACTTCCCCCACGGCAAGGGCTCCTGGATGCCCGACATATCTTCAATTCGAGGGGGAATGTGGGAGCGAAAGCTCTGGATAGCTAAGGTGTTTTTTCACCCTTCTCTATCTCTCTCTCTTTCTCCTTTCTCTTCTTCCTTCCGCTCTTGGCTGCGGGCTCAGGATGCAGGGGAGGCGGAGAAGGCGAAGCAGAATGAAGGCAAATGGCCAGGTGAACCCAGAACCTGACCTTTCCCTTCATATTTATTCACCTTGACGGGCGCATCCGAAGCCTGGCCCAAATCTACCGCATCGAATGCAGTAGATTTTGCTATCGCCGACGGATGGGCCCCACAACCGCGGAGTCTCCCACGCGCGCACGCGGCAATAAATGCGTCACGGTAACCGGCGGGCATGGCGCGACTGTTGCACTATCCCATCCGTCAGTCGCCGCCCACGCTGCTTCGTCTGCCCGAGGCGAACGCCTGAAAAGGCGCGCCCACACCGTGCCGCACAAATCGGGCCACGTCACCCGCTACCGGCGGAAGACCCGCGCGCGCGTGGCTCGCGGCTCTGCGATGTTTTCAGATCACGACGGAATATTCCTTCATAGGGTCTCTTTACCCTCGAAGGAATCGCATTTCGAGGCCTTACTGATCAGGGGGTCGACGCCTGGCCCTTCAGGGGGTTCGACAGGCGCCCCAGATCACCAGAGTCAGGGACTGTAGGGATGTGCCATACAAGCTACCCTCGAACGCAGAGTTCGAGACATCCTACGCAGTGTTCAAGGCCAGTCGAGGGTGCCTAGAAGGGGGATCCCATCTAGGGAGAGCATCGAGCCCTCGAACCCTACCGAATGGGTTCGAGCCCCGCCTAGCGAATCCTCGCGAGTGCTTTATAGGACGTGTCTATGGACCACGAGCCGACCCCTATCGAACGGGGCACGGACGTCCGCTTGAACAACCCGCTAATAGCTCACTGAAGCAGCCATAGCTCGCGGCCCGGGCATGGGTAGCATGGTGCGCTTCACCCCTCCTCCCTGCGGAAGAGCGACGAGGGTCGTAATCGAAGTCGAGGGTTTCCCCTGAACGCCTTCACACGGGCCTGGGCTCTGGGGCTCCCCGCACACCACGGTTCAAACCACACCCTCGAATAAGTCGACAACCGTCCATTGTGAAGCTCCACGTGTCTAACCAAACCCTCCGCTGTTGACGTGCGCTCTCCTGAAGGTTAAGCTGAGCGCCGGGCCACTGTACCAGCACTGAGAGTGCCGAGGCCGGCTGAAAAAGTGCCGATGCCGGCTGAAAGAGTTGCTGGACGGCCACCCCAGTAAAGCTACCCAGTGGGACAACGTTCATAAGCCCTTGGACGAGCACAAACTCTCCTCCAAGGCCTCGGGGGCTACACCCGCGGGTGCGCTGACGCGCCCCCGCGAAGGTGACTACACACATATTCGAGGGTCGTAACTCTATGTACACCCCTATACCCTCGGTAATCCTCCCCGCAGAGGAGAAAGGGAACTTTATTGCTCAAATGCGGATAAAGATTACAAACGGTCACCGGCGCAAAGCCATCGAAAGATACAAACATGTTGCCACCTACGTGGCAATTTTCCCTGTCTTGGGGAGGAACGAGCGACGAAGAAAGGCACCGAGCCCCTAGCTGATGCAGCAGCGAGGCTGCTAGGGATGCGAGGAATAGCCCCCAGACCACATGAGTCCAGCGGGATGCTTTCCTCGCAAGTCTTCTTCTAGCGTCTCCTCCACCGAAGACCACGCGGGGTGTCGAGCTGGCGGACAGCGCCCTCCGCACCGTCTCCCCGAGGGCAACCTCGTCGCTTGGGGGGACGATGCAAAGAACAGCCGCCCAACCTGGCACTAACGCCATGGTCAGGCGCCCCCATCCCCCTTCAGGCTAGGGGACATCGCAGAAGCATGACCCCATGGGCCCAATGCTCTTCTGCTGATCCCACTGAGCCTGGGGGATGGAGCGCACGCCCACTCCGGTCTTCCCCTACTGCTCGCAAGCATTCTTCTAGCGCCAAAAGCCTAAAAAAGCCAGGCCACCCCATTTGGGGGCCGGTCACAAAAAGGCAAAGGAAACATTACAAGATTTAGGCAATGCTGGAAGAAAGAGTTGGGAGATTGGAGAAGAAAGGGAACCCCACGACCCCTATTTATAGCTGCGCCGGGCACAAAGCTTCAAGCTTATCAAAGAGCGGAGGCTTGTATCGCCCGTGACGAAGTGGCGCTCCACGAGCAAAAGATGTCATCGGTCCCCGTGTCGAGACACGACCGAACGAAATAAAGCAGAGCTGAGTCCCTAGACGCCAAGCGGTGCAGCGTCGGCTCTGGCCGGCTGCCCTCAAACGGCGCGCCACAAGGCGACCGGGACCGCCGGGGCCAAGGCCCTACGTGCGGGACAGCGCGACGAAAGCGCCAGCTGCCAAGCAGCGGGCGCCACCGTCGCCCTGGCCCCCCTCAGCGCGCAGACACGTCTTGTCCTTTAAACAAACAAACAAAGAAACAAAGAGGCGCGTGCCTCGAAGTACTCCCCCCATGGGCGTACTATCCCGACCGGCGTGTTGTCACATCCGCCGGGCTGGTGCTCAGGCGCGTCTAGCGGGTGCGCGGCATTGACTGATCACGTCAAAAGGGAAATCCCCGAATTACCCTTTGGCCGAACCCACTGATTCAACCAAAGCCTCGGGGGCTACTGTCGGGTATCACAATTAGGGACACCCTAATCGGGGTACTAAGACCGCTTTTAAAAACACAAACACCTGTTAAGGCAACTAGGCCCACGGCCTCCTTCCAATCTGGAAGAAAGGAAATGACTCAATGAAGCCCAGCACGCGGCCCATTCACATCCCCCTCGAACCCGCGGAACGATCTCCGCCTCGCTCGAGGGTCCCTCTCGGGCCCGCTGGACAATCTCCGCCTCGCTCGAGGGTAGTGGATCTACCCTCGAGCGGGTGACTCATTTTCGGCCTCGCTCGAGGGCTCCCTTCGGGACCTCAATCACGCAACGCACCTCCGCCTCGCTCGAGGGTAGCAGATCTACCCTCGAGCGGTGACTCATCTCCACCTCACTCGAGGCCGTCTCTCAGCACAAGGGACAAACGGCCCCGCCGCCCAACCGCTCGCCGTACGAAGGCATTGGAAGCCAGCCACTCTGCCACGGCTCAAAGGACAGGCGGCGTCAGGCCACCACTCCCATAGTGGATGTGACCGGGGTCCCATCCGCTGACTTCGATCATCGCTCCACCATCCAGAAGGCTGTAGCAGCACTGTGGGACATGCAACGCGAGACAAGACGGGCCCGGCACGGCCCCCGTTCCTGTTCTGCCGACACCGACCATCCGGACTCACCTCCCACTGGGGAAGGGGTCCGGTAACGTCACGTGTCCTCCCCTTTTTAGGAGCCCGGGACCTCCACGTGTCCCCCGGACCTTCTAGTGCGCACGACCGCACTCCGACCAGGGGATCCGGGGCCGTCCCGCGCCATTTCTACCGCCGGGACACTACCGGACGACCGGCGTCATCTTCGCTGTACCAAGGACGAAATCCGGATGACAGCGACGCACGCCGCCTTCCCACAGTGTACTTCCTACAGTGTCCGACCACTGTACTCCGCGATTCAGGGGAGGACGGCAACTTCCATGCCCCACTCATGTACGCCGCCCCTCCTTGTGACTATAAAAGGAGGGGGCGGGCTCCCCTTAGCTGGGGCTGGACTCTGGCTACTGCTGGCTGGTTAGGCTCTCTCTGGACTCTAGTCTGCTTGGTCTCTCTGGCTTCTCTCTTCAAGAGGGCGTTCAGGGACTACTGAGCACTCATCTCAACCGACTCCACTCCTAGCTGAGACTTGAGAGCTTCTCTCCCTCTCTCGCCTTGCTTGTACCCCCTACTACAAGCACTCCGGGTGCAAGATAATACAGTGCCCTCGCACACCCCCTTTGCTGGACGTACGGCCCCGCGGCCGGAACCAGGATAAACCGTGTGTTATTGTGTTGCCTCTTGCATCATCATCTGGGATGAGGAAACACGCAGCATTTACTAGTTGGGATCCGGGCCCCCGGGTCGGGACACCGACAAAGGTAAAGATGTTTATACCGCTGAATTTGTTTGGTCCTCTAATGATAAACCTTGCGTTTGCGGTTTTCTTAAGCCGATTCATAAAGATCGGCAAGAAAGATGTACTTTTGATGTATCCAAATGTGAGAGGATATTTGATGAATTATATAAGAATGGGTACATCAAGATGTCGCATGTCATACCACCGCTTGAAGAATAAAAGCGGCGAGCTTATTGCAAATTTCATAATACTTTCTCTCATGCGACTAATGATTGCAATGTGCTTCGAAGGCAAATTCAATCGGCTGTTAACGAATGCCGAATAATTGTTCCACAAATGCAGGTGGATCTGAATCCTTTCCCTGCACATACACATGTGCTTGAATTGAGTAATCCTAAAGTGTTAATTCAGCCAAATCAAGCCGAGTCAACAAAAGGAAAAAATATAATTATTGGTGAAGAAAGGTCTGAGCCTTCGAAATCTCATCAGGAAGCTCCAGCAAAGAAGGTCCTTGAAGATTCATCGAAGAATTCAGCGCTCGGGGGGCAAGAACAGAAGAAGGACGCCAGATATGCTCAGACCGGTCTGACCGGTCTGGAGACCGGTCCGACCAGTCCATCTGGGATTTCTAAAAAAAAATCCAGAAATAACAAAAAAGGAGAGGCCGAGTTTCAAGCAACTCTTGGCCAAGTACGAGGAGAAAGGAGCTACTCAGAAACAGAAGAAGCGACCAGATCAAGCTAAAGATACAAATCCATCATCGGAGTATCGTGAGCAATCGGCTTCTCATGTTCAACAAGGTAATAATACTTTTGTGCCATATTAATTTGGTGGGCCGATTGCTCCATGGTTCTGGTCGTATCCTTACTATTACACACCTATGGATTATAGTAGAATGTATATGCATCCATATTTTATTCAATATTCTTCTATATATCCAAGTTATGGTGCCTCTCAAAGACCGATTGTTGCTAGCAATAATCTGGTCAAAAGCAAACCTGATTGCAGCAAGGAGTGTAAGAAAGATATAAAGCAAGACAACAAGTATTTACAGCCGAGGTGGTGCCCTTCAGGCTTGTCTCACACCCAAAAGAGAAGGCTGCAGCGGATGCGCAAGAAGGAGTCTATGGAACAGCAAGCGGAGGTTGTACCAGCAAAGTCGGCGACCATGAAGCAGTTATGGAGGCCTAAGCAAGTTGTTTCGTCATCAGCTTGAAAAAGAAGCAAGATATGGCCGATATAATTTATCGCCCTTAGAACAAAATATGGCCGATGTATATTTATCATCGTCCTTAGACAATTTTGGTCCAGAGACTTGTTTTTTGGCATGCTAGCATCACCAAAAAACAGGGGGGCATATGTTGACGACCAAAATTGGCACTGGTCGAACAGACCGGTCTGACCGGTGCTTGAGAGCGGTCTGACCGGTCTGGACCATGTAGCCGGTCTGGCAACACCGACCGGTCTGACCGGTGGGTCTGACCGGTCAAACCGGTCTACCTGGAATCCGAGTACAACTAGAATTTTTTGTAGATTTAGATCTGTAATAGGATTTCTTGCGGGATAAGTCCACCCCACCCTATAAATATAAAGGGTCACGGCCGATTAGGGTATCCAATCGATCAAATCAATACAACTTTTATTTTTTTACTTTTCTCTTGCCCTAGCTTTTCCAATCTACTATTTGCTGTTCCTCCGTCGTCTCTACGTCGATTGAGGGCGTTTTAGGCGGCCTGCCGACCCTAGAACAACCCTACGTGCGCCTGCCCCGACGGGTCTTCCCGGGCTAACGTTCGTAGGCTTCGTCACCGATCTGCCGGCAGCGACCGGTCTGACCGGTTTACGCAGGAGGCGCTGCAGCGAGCTGCCTCTTCGCGTCGCACGTTCGAGTGCGTTCGTGTGTTGATCCTGAAAGGCGTCAACAATATATATATAGACACACGTACCGAAACACACATGCATGTACTTACTACTCATTGCAATGGGTACGTGCGTCGACTATATTTTATCTTCCAACTAGAACATTTTTAAAATAATTTTAAAAATACTTTTGTGGTCTAGAACATTTTTTCTTCATTTTAAAACATTTAATTTTGCTTTTCATATAATTTGTTTTATCTTCAAAACAATCTTCCTTACTGTGAACATTTTTACATCTTGGTCTCGAACATTTTTTTCTTTATTTTCAAAAATTTAATTTTGCTTTTCAAATAATTTGTTTTATCTTCAGAACAATCTTTCTTACTGTGAACATTTTTACATCTTCTAAGCATCTATATTTTCCAAAATTTGTTGTATGTTCTAAAACAGTTTTTATTCTATTTATTTAGAACGTCTCTCTTCATGCACGAAGTGCGTGTGGTCTTCTGTTACGACAGGGACTGCAGCCGCGCGCTGTGTACATGTGGATACTCCTCACTTTATCTGTAGACAGCCCGGCCGCAGCTGTAGCTGGCATACGTACTGGATATAGGATAAAGTACGTACGCCTGCTTCCACCTCCTTGCTCGATATACAGGATAAAGTATCTCAGGCAGGCAGGCACAGCTACTGCTATTGTCTACATTACCTCCTAAAACCACTAGTTTTGGGAGGTACAGTTTCTTAACCATATGCCCCATATATTACAGTCACATTTGCCACAAGTATGGCTTTAATTTTATTGGCCACATTTTTTTTTTGGCGGCCATAACTCACCTAAGGTTAGTTATGGCAAGGCTAGTCATCACAATCCAATAACCACTAGATTAGACTCCTCGTAGAAGTAGCATCCACAGTCACCTCCATTTTGTACTGCTGGTGGTGAAATAATCCATTGTTGATGTATCGTTTTTCGGTAACATTTTCCTCATCGGACTGAATTCACAACAAAAACTGTGGTCATTTGAGGTTTGCAGCTTCAAAACTAAAATGGTTGCCCTCAAAAAAGTCCTTTTGACTTCTTTTGCAGCCAGCCAAGTGATGGCGGGAGAGGAGTAGCGGGAACAGGACTCAAAATCACGCAGTACGTACATGCATATGCATGGGGACTCAATTAATTGTTGGTGACGGTCAAATAGATAGAGAGCTCCCCCATCCCATCACTGCTTTCCCTTTTCTTTCCCCTGGAGCTCATCTCTTCGGGAAGGGAGGCGGGTCAACGTCGCATGCCAAAAGCTTGGCTTCCCCGGCCCTCGACGTTTGACCAGCCACGTGACGATGCATGCATTGATCAGCGCGCGGTCCTGCACCGTCCAAATCGCTCCCAGCTCAGTAGCTCGCCTCGCTCTGCTGCTTTCCCCTGCTCTCCCCTCACTCTGCCGACTGGCAGTAGTACTACTGTTTTTCGGTTGGGAGTGGTAGTAAGGTCAAGCTAGCGTATTGTTACGGATTTAATTAATTAGTGGCCCAAAAGAATTTTGTGTACCCTTTAGTAATTTTCTGCTTTTTCATGGCATTCTAGAGTTTCATTGCTACTTCATACACCTTGCCATTTGTTTTGAGGTGATTTCGCCAATTTCAAGATTTCTCAATATATATAACTTCCTTTAGTTACACATAGTAGGTGTGTGTATGGATGCTGTGGTGTGAATGTGTGCGATGAGTGTTGTGCTGGCTGTTTCTCTAGCAAACTAATAGTATTTTTCTCTCGCACCAAACCAGCACCATCCAACTAGTAGTACTTTTCTCTCACAACAAATTAGCACCAGCCACCAGCCACAGCCAACCGAACAGAGCATAATGACCTTTTTATTTGAAATCGCAATAGGAAACTTGGCATGCTATTATAAATACCGTGGTAGTATGTGTGTGGTGTGACTTACTAAGCTTTCACACTGAGATTGATCTTTGGCTCAAAGCTCCCTAAGATGATGCTAGCTCCAAGCCTCCAACCAACTAACTAAATAGAGCTAGTAGCCAGTGGAATGGCATGCATGGCAAGCTGCATGTCACAATCAACAAATTCAAGCCTTTTACTTGCAATCATTAATCACGCTGAATTAGCAAGAGTGTACGCTGTCCCTTCTGCTGTACTACTGCACATCTGCGACCGTCAGTTAGCTCCTGCTGTTGCGCGCAACCGCTGCTGGGGACTATCTGAGGCAGAGTTAGCTAGCGAGTCACGCTCACGCCCTCTCACCATCCATATTGACCTTTTGTTAGTTGCAATTGCATGCACTTCATTCCTGCCTCTTGCTTTTGCTTGTCACCATCCGTGGCAGTTTCTTTTGTTCTGTGCTGCGGTTTCTTCAGCTCGAGAAAGAGAAATGGTCCGAAGTAGCGCCAGATTTGCCTTGGCAAGTATTACTTTTTACTGTAATTCCATCAATTAGGTTCTAGTACATGCATGGATTTTAGAAAATTATGGCCGAACTGTTTTTTTTTGGAGACCATATCTGGCTGGGGTTGAAGAACATCACGTTTTTTTTATGAAAACAGAGTGAGAATTACATAGGTGTGACCTTTTTTTGTATCATAGCTTCATGTAAAACTTTTGCCATCATCTCTTCCTTCCATTATGGGCAATATGTAGGCAAAAGGGACTGCGGCCTAGTGGACGTGGAGCAAACTAAGGCTAGACCATTTTTCTCCAGAAGCCCACGACTTTGTTGTACTGTTGGATGCATGGATGGATGGAATCATTGGCCTCAAAAATGGTAGTAGTTGCCAGAAAGTTGCATGAGGTCGGTACATACAAGGTACTATATAGGACCCCAAGAAATTTTATTGGTTAAGTGGCCGGTTCTCCTCATCAACCAGTAGGTACTTCCGTATATGTTTTCAGAAATACTTTGCATCATTATCCACTTGACTTGTGAACAATCTTTTTAGTTCATCTGGAACCTATGGTATATGGATGTGTACCTTTCCTTTTCTGCAACAAAATCCGGGAGGCTCATACTGAAATCTCTTTGCACGGCAGTGCCGGCAGTCAGGAACATCTCTCAATTTGTGTCTAGCTGGCAGGTTTTGATAAATTAAATCATATGGATCGTCCACAACGTTGGCCGACTCAGCAACCTCACCCAACACACGGTACGTCTCGTAGTCATCACCTGGGTGCAGGTAGTAATAATATCAGCAAGTCTTGTTGTGTGCTGCGAAATAGGATCTGGCATAATACTCCAGATATAAGACGTATACCTTCATTCAGTTCTATCCTCCCATCGTCGACAAATAAGTTTATCTCAGTTTCATCACATTCTTCATTATTAGGATGGTTAGGCTCGAATATTTGGGGGTCGAAATCTTCCTCATCAGGATGCCCCATACCCTGGCTCATGGTCAGCATAGGCATAGTATTATCTGCATAACATTGCAAAAAATAAGACGTACAATATACGAAGTTTAAAGGTTATGGTAACGTTTCAATTTTTATTTTTGCTCACCTGTGCATGTAGTTGGTAATGGTGTTTGTGCTGGGCCTTCTATGTTTAATTTTGAATGCCTCTTGTATTCACGATTCCGCAGCAATAGCTCTTCCTTCTTGTGATTACTCATATCGTTGTATCTCTCCCTCCTCTTTTGGAGCCTATCACGACTTGAACTCCCATATGTAACTGGATATGCAATAGTATACGTTCATGATTACATATAAGAACTCTATAAATAAAAATACGTAGAGTGAAGTATAGGGCATGAAAACGTAGTAGGCCACCTTGAGAAGTCACGGTTGAATTGATCACCGGCCCGTTCACGCAGATAGAATGGTCAGAAGTAGTAGTTCTAGAATATCCGGTTACACGTACAGGCACATAATTATCATTTCTGTGTAGCCGCTCCATGGAGTCATCTGGAATAAGATTTTCCTTGTCTTCAATGATTGGGGTTTGGAGAACCGTGGAGACACCAGCTACAAACGGCGATCCACCAGATAGCTGAGTACCGGCACCTATAAAAGGAAGATTTTTGATGGTTGTATTTTAAATGAAAAAATGTGATGCTCGGCTGCAGGCGCCGGTTTGTTTACGAACCTGTCACTACGGGAGTAGTGTGGCTTGATTCCGCCTTCTTTTTTCTCGGTATTCACATTGTTTCCTATTTATCTCGTGCCTTTGTTCATCAGTCATTTCAGCTCGACGTTTCCTCCGCCTGCTGTTCCTTTCTAGCCTCTTACGCTCGGCATCATCCAAAGCACCTGATTGCAAAACATATACACATGGTAGGCAATCAGGATTTAATATACACATGGTACACAAGCAGGATGCAATTCATGGAAACCGAGTGCATGTGTAAGCAAAGTACCTGTGTTCTGGGCGTTGGTGATATCGCTCAGCTCATTTTTTTTTCGCGGCGGCCTCCGTGTTTTTTTTTTCGAATTGAAGTCGCGGGAGAGAGGCGCGGTTTTTTTCTGCTCGCGAGGTGCCACTGCGACTCGAACCCACGTCTGCAGGGGGCGGACGCGCCTCGCCGCGCGGCCGATCGGTGAAGGACGGACGATCCGGTGCAGCACGGCCGTTGGATGGTCCGGAGCCAATCATCAGGAATTTTACAGCCATTGATTTTGAAGATGTTGGATTCCTGGGTAGATTTTGGTGGGTGCATTTCAGTTTGGATATGTCTGTGGGGGAGACAAATCGGGGTGGACAAAGCCGAATTCGATCCTTCCTTTAGGGGTAGAATAGCGCTAAAGTTTTTGTTTTGGGGACGTACACTGTTCGAGTCCGGATGGCCCGAATGTTCTGGACAGAGATTTTTTTTTTCTGGCAGATTAAAAGACCATCAGCCCTTTCCTTGGGCTTGGTTGTTTCATTCTAGAATCCTAAAATGCACGTTTTTTGAAAAAAAATCTCGCATATATGGAGTACTAAATGAAGTCTATTTGCAAAACTTTTTCAGGGATGAATTTTTCGCGACAAATCTAATGACGACAATTGATCGATGATTTGCTACAGTAATGCGATAGTAACCATCCTCTAATCACGTGATCAAAGGCCTCATTAGATTTGTCAGGGTTCCTAGCACAGGGCTTCTGGAGTTGGTTTTAAAAACTGACTTTGTTTGACACCGCAATTAGCAGTCAAAATGATGATTTTCTAGATTTCTAGAAAACCAAAGTCCTTTTTGTCGTAAGCTATAAGGTAAAAACATGACGTGCAGTAACATGAGCAGAGTGAAAAGCAAGCCGAGGAGAAAACCAGAGCAGACAAGCAGGGGGAAAAACAGAGCAGACAAACCAGAGTTGAAAACAGAGCAGCCGGGATGGATGGGCTTTTTCTTTTTTTTACTGACAAGCTGGTCTACCACCGCCAACTGCAACTGATTTTCATAGCACTCCATGTTTGTTTTTTTACCTCTGAGGCGAGGCCATCAACTATATTTGGTGGCTTGGTGCAGCTTCAGCACAAGGAATGACAGCTCTGGAAGAAAAGCAAAGCGAAGAGCCTACGCATATTTGGAGGATGATGCTGCTGCCGGCGAAACGGGCGACCAACAGACCAGTGGACGGTGCTCCATCCATCACCAACAATGATACTACTGGCCGCAGTAAAATTTCAAAGAGAGGCCACTTGTTTGCCGTGCCATGCATTCCATTTCATGAATCCATCCATATCATCCACAGATCCATGTTCCCTGCTCCTGGTGAAACTGCAGGCTAAACAGTTTTCTTCTGATGCGTGCAAGGTGACTGCAGGACGTTCCTCATTTTCAGTCACTTCATAGCAAAGGCAGCCAAGTGAAAAGAGCATAGTAAAAGCTTCTCACTTTGAACGTCCGTGCAAGGTGACTGTAGTTGGTTGAACTCTGTAAGGTTGGACCTGCATTGCTTTGTCCGCACAAGACCTTGAAGAAAGATTAGAGCAATTTCCATCCGTGCTGACACGCCTTTTGTTTTGGAGAGAGGTTTGATGGATCCACCCGTGCAAGCAAGACCGACGACATGCAGTTGCCGTCAGTACTAACTACACATGCAAAGAATGTCATACAAAGAGTATAAACAAAATAAATCTTTAATATTGTTTGGTAACAAAAAAGGAAGAAACATGTGCCACCGTAACTATTTTTTTGTTGTTGCAAAGGTTATGTCTATTTTTTTACTACTACACTTATTTCCTAACCACATTGGTGAGCTATGTCTATTTTTTTTTGTTGCAAAAGTTATGAGAATCTAACTAGGTTCATACATGCATCTAGGCTTTGAGAAGCTAACTCTTGCCACCATCTCCTCCTTCCGTTATGGCCTTATAGGTAATTTAAAATAAAAAAGAAGTGTCCTTCCTCCAAAGTCCGACTTTCCTGTACTAATCATTGGCCCTTTTGGAGGTAGTTGCGAGAAAGTTGGATGCGGTAGGTACAAGCGAATGGGTTCAGTAGTTGCTCTCATTCCGTACGCCTACGGTAGCAACGTCAAAACCTACATTTGCTGTCTGAATAGTGCTGAAGTTCTTGTTTTGGGAACGTACACTGTTCGAGTCCGGACGGCTAGAATGTTCATGGACCCACAAGCAGAGATTAAAAGATCATCGGTCCTGGTTGCAAGCTGTAAGAGGTGAAAACATGATCGTACTATGTTAGTGGTACCATGAAGTAACATAAAGAGACTGAAATTTCGTCTGGACGAGCAAGCCGAGGAAAAACAGAGCAGGCAAGCAGGGGAAAAAAAACAGAGCAGGCAAAGCAGAGTTTTTTTTAAAAAAAAATCAGCAGGCAAAGCAGAGTTAAAAACTGAGCAGACAAGCAGAGTAAAAAACAGAGCAGCTCCTGGGATGGAAGACTTTTTACTACTGACAAGCTGGTCTACAACCAACGAAATGGGAGTGGGAGGCGACACCATGATTGCATTGCATAGCACTCCATGTTTGTTTGTTTTTACCTTTGAGGCGAGACCATCAACTATATTTGGTGCCGCTGCAGCAAAAGGAACGACCGCTCTGGAAGCAAAGCAAAGCAAAGAGCCACGGAGGAAGCTATGCCTATGCATATTTGGAGGATGATGCTGCCGGCGAAACGCGCGACCAACGGACCGGTGGACGGTGTGCTCCATCGGTAGTATACTGGCCGCCACAGTAAAATTTCAAGAGAGAGGCCACTGATTGTGCCGTGCCGTGCATTCCATGAATCCATCCAGAGATGGGGTCCCCTGCTCCTAGTGAAACTGCAGGTAAAACAGTTCCCTCCTGATGCTTGTTGCTTGGAAGAAGAGAAGGTAGCTGGAGGACATTTCCGCATGCATTTTCAGTCACTCGATAGCAAAAGGAGGCCAGGTGAAACGTCCGGGCGAGAAAGTACAGCATGTGGTCAGTGTAAGCTCGTACCTGCATTGCATTTGGTTTGTCCACAGGAGACCCAGAGAAACATTAGCCAAAGTCCAGTTTCCCATGGGATGCAGGCTTTAGTTTGGCCTGCTGCCTCTCCATCCATGTGAGAGGTCCACCGGACGCAAATGCCAATCCAACCCATCCATGGCTTTCGATGTTCAATCTGCCTGCTTGCCTAATCGATCTCTGCTAACACGCCTTTTGGTTTGGAGATCCATCCGTACAAGCAACCAAGGCCGACGACATGCATGTTGCCGGCAGCATTACTCACTAGTCATCAGAGGCGGAGGCACCCATCACGCAGGGTGGGGCATATGCCCCAGCTTGCCGCCGGGTACTCTGACCCCCCTCCTCCTCCGGCGAGTCCGTGGCCCGGCCCCCAATCCCCGGCGGCGGACCGGTGGTGCTGCTGCTCTCTTTTTGCGGCGAGCCGGCGAGGCGTCGAGACGGGACGGGAGGAAGAAGAACGAACCGTTATTGAGCTTGCTTGCTTGGGCTTGTATTGTACCGATCGGCCCATTCACGACTGGCTGCGCTAGGTCACAGGGCAGAGGCTGGGCGCCGCTCGCTCGCCCAGCCGCCAAGCCAGAGCAGATCCCGCCCGGCGCCCAGTCGCCATCGCCGCGTGCCGCCGCCCCCGGACTCCGCCGGCCGGCACCCACCACCGCGCGCCGCAGCTCCCTGCCGGACTCCGCCGGCCGGCCTCCGCCCGCACAGACCGCACCCTTCCTGCCCCCGCCCGCCGGCACCGCGCAGGCGGCAAGGCCACACCGCACCCGCCTGCCGCGCCCCGCCGGAGGCCCTCTGCCGGCCTGCCCCAACCGGCACCCCGCCAGCCCGCCAGGTACCAGCCTGCGGGCGCACCTCTGCCTCATAGTCCATCCATCACTGCACCCAGAACTGACTGCATCCATCCAATTGAGATTTGAGAATTTCAGATGGAGGGAGAGGAAGAGGACCAAGCCCAGGAGGGGAATGGAGAGCAGGAGCAGGGATGCACCGGTATTGGGCGCGGCCGTGGACGGGGACGCGGATGGGGACAGGGTTCAGTAGCTGAGGTTGAGCAGCAACCGGTTGGGATCGGGCGAGGGCGAGGGCGAGGTGCTGGTTATCCCCAAAATTCTACTAAAACACTTATAGTTGGCAAGAAGAAAATGGTAACAAGAGGTAAAAACAAGAAACTAACTGTAGATATGCAATGATTCTACTACATTTGTTCAATTGACATTAAGATTTTGCTTGTATCGTGGATTATGTAGATTTGAAGACCTTTTTTTCAAGTATGAGTGTCGGCTCGAGCTCCACCTCCCGCCCTAGTACCCGCGAAAGTCAAAATGCAGCTGTTGTGGAATCTCAAGAAGTAGTTCAAGATGAAGAATCAGCTCAAATACAGTATGTGGTTGCTGAAATTGATGGTGGGGCAGCGGTACAACAACCTGAAGTTGAGCAGCAGCCGGTTGGTGAAGGGCATAATGGAGATGGAGATGGAGGTATTAATCTTATACGTGAATTTGACCCAAATGTTCATGTTATTAGTGATCCGGCACTTCGAATACCATTTGAGCAATTTCATCCAAATATTATTGATGAAGTCAAGAGGGCTTATTTGTTGAAGGATAAGCTACTTGCGAAGCATCGTGAAGATATTTTAGAAAGGTTAGATAGTGGTGAGATTTTTTCTAGCAAGGGAAAGCATCAAAGTACAAATTTAGTTAGAGCTGGAGAAACAAGATGGGGTTCTCATTTAACCACATTAGCTCGTATCGAGTCAATGTGGAATTCTGTGGTCAAGGTATTGTCCATGATTCATGAGGATGAACGTAACACTAGTCGAGCTGGTGGTTTGGTCCGCAAGATGGAGAGCTTCTCCTTTGTTTTGAATATGAAGTTGATGTTGAAAGTGCTTCGCATTACTAATGAGTTATCCCAGCTATTGCAAAAAAAGATCAAAATATTGTGCAGGCAATGTCATTACTTGTTGATGTGAAGACCCATTTAATCACTTTGAGAAATGAAGGTTGGCAACCATTACTTGATGAAGTCAAATCATTTTGCATTGCAAAGAAGATTCTTGTGCCAAATATGGATGAGTCAATACCTAGATGGGGTCGATCAAGGCTAGATGGAAACTTAATCACTCAAGAGCATCATTACCATGTTGATACTTTTTTGGCTGCTCTAGATGCTATTATTACAGAGATGGATCATCGCTTCAATGAGGTATCATCGGAGATACTTGTTTGCTTCTCTTGTCTTGATCCAAAAGACTCTTTTTCTAAGTTCGATGTTGAGAAGATTGCTAGATTAACAGAAATATATGATCAAGATTTTTCTACTATTGACCGTTCTAATATAAGGGATCAACTTGAGACATTCATATTGCATATGCGAAGAGTAGACCTTTTCAAGGACTGTCAAGATTTTTCAAGTTTGGCTATGAAGATGGTTGAACATGAAATACATATTGCTTTTCCATTGGTCTATCGCCTTATTGAGCTAGCATTGCTTCTACCAGTGGCAACAACATCTGTTGAAAGAGCCTTCTCAGCTATGAATATAATCAAGACAGATCTACGCAATAGGATGGCTGATGAATGGCTCAATGATTTGTTATTGTGCTACATTGAGAAGGAAATCTTTAGAAGCATTGATGCAAAGGAAATCAAGAATACATTTCAAGCCCCAAAAATCGGAGAATTGACTTGCCTAGACCACCGAGAAGACCTAGACATGATTAGTGGTTTCTTAAGATGCTAGACTTCTAGTGGTATATGTTCTCACTACTTTTTACATATATTATTGCTTATATGTCATATCACATACTTGCTCTTTTTCAAATTGGCAGGTTGGTTATCTTAGTTCCTAGATCTTGCCATGTTGGTGTATATTGAATTAAGGAATTATATTGTGGTGTTCAATATTTTACGATATTTTATTTGGAAGGAACCATCTTTGATCTTAAAATGTACCGTTTATTAACCTTTCGTACCGTATACGTGTGATTTTCCTATGAAAATGTAAGATAAAGTGCGATCTTGGATAGTATGAGTCATGTTTCTCGCGATAGTCCGCCCCACCTAAAATTTTTGGCTAGCTCCGCCACTGTCTATAGCCGATGTGGAGCAAGTTATAGAGAACTGCTTTCTACAACTGTTGTGTTGCGGGTGCCCTTATGAAATCAAATCTCAAGACAAATCTGCGCACATAATTTGATCTTATCCGACTGCACATGTTAAAAGATGTCAATAGCCACCTTTTTTAATGTTAATTAAAATGAAATAAAAAAATATTATAAGAACATACTTTCTCGGTTCTGAAATGTACGTCATTCTATGGTTTCAAATTTGTCCTCAAATATATGTCATTCTAGGTTGAGAGTGAACCCAACCATCTTAATTGTGCCTCGTTTTCGGATATTTTCCAATAGAAAGATGTGCATGCAACCATGTAGAGAGAGGTATATGTGGGGGAGGTGCATGGAAAAAAACATGCTAGTTTAATTAGCACATTCCCAATGATTAATAATTAAAGGTACGAGAGTCTTTTCTACAGAACCATAATCTATTCTAAAAACTCTGGAATGACATACATTTCAGGACGGATGGAGTACATTATTTGTAACTGGAGGGAACACACGGAAGACGACTAATCTAGTGGGCGTGGTCATCGTTAATTGATTACCATTGTCATTACTTCAAGTAACAAAGTTAGTTATACAATAAAAAAAACAAAGGTAGTTAAGTGGCACGACACGCACGGCGCCGTGCATGCTGGCAAGCGGCACATCACCATCATCCAATTCAAGCAACCAGGCCAATCTGCCTGCCCACTGTTCCAGCCATTAATTAACGACGAAGACTCACAATCAGTGAGCGAGAGCATGCATGCATGCATGCATGTCCAAATTAAATTCTGCTGCATGCATGCTAGACCATGGGTTAGCTGCTGGTTGTGCACGTAGAGACTACTGTACATGAAAGTGTGTGCCGCTAACTGCCGCTGGAGACTACTGTACTGGGATGAGAGAAGTAGCTAGCATGTCACCATCAAAATCGACCAGCATACATGAGTAGCTAGCTACTACCTTGTCATCAACCTTGCTTTTAGCTAGCTAGCCTAGCCTTCCACTTTGCAGCATGCATGCATGATGCATTTCCTCTTGTCGATCAATTGTACGTCATTATCGTTTGCATGTTCCGAATCCCCTGATGGCCTTGCCTGATGTTTCGTGTACGCATGTTCTCAGCTCCGATCTATCCAGCCGGTTCCAGCTTTTTTTGCCTAAAAAAGTCCAAATTAGCAACGAATTAGGATAGTGACGCACATATTACTCTCTGCATGTACGGTACAAGTTCAATAATGAGAGGATTCCAGCGACCTTTAATGAGATGAATTGCATTGCTACCAATTAACAATCAGGTGTCTTGTAGGCTTGTGATTTTATCTAAGGAAAACATTTTCAGATTGTTCTCAAGACTTTTGTAATAAATGTTCTTCCATATTCTGAATTGTTTCCAAATTTTAAGATTGTTCCATTCTTCACCATTTGGTAGTAGGTTCAAACTTTTTTTCAAATGTTCACAAAGATGAAAAAGTTCTGCAGCATTCCTAATTGTTTGGAACTTTCCAGATTGTTTCGAAAACTTATATAAAACATTCTGAAAATGTTTTTCCAGAACTTTTGCAACAATAACAGAAGTCCCAAATGTAGAGCAAAAAGTTGGTCCTTCACTTGAGTACCTTTGTGCTCATATTGCTTTTAGGCCTTGTTTAGATGCATAAAGTTTTGGGCGTAAAGCACTGTAGCACTTTCGTTTGTATTTGGTAATTATTATTCCGCCATGGGTTAATTAGGCTCAAAAGATTCGTCTCGCAAATGATAGACAAACTGTGTAATTAGTTATTTTATTTAGCTACATTTAATACTTCATGCATACGTTAAAAGATTCGATGTGATGGGGAATCTTGTAAAGTTTTGGAATTTTGAAGGGAACTAAACAAGGCCTTAACCTAAGTTGCAGATGAACTGAAAGTTGTATATGGATACTTGTATCCTGCCGATCTCAATGGGGGTAGTAGGTCTTTATGGCCTCAACGACATTTTTGAGAAAAGACGTTTTATCATGCTTTAGTCATTTTATCCACCGTGCGTAACTAGACTTTAATTTTATGAGAGCATGTTGAACCATTAAATTTAAATTCATGTCTCTTATAATGTTATTCTTGAGCCCAAAGCTTGTAATGTGGAGCTTGAACCTTTATTTTCAGATTTGAACCTCCCTTGTTATGAACTTGTAAACCATAAACCTTGTGTTATGTAAAATTTGCTCTCTATGGTTCATGTGGTATTGTGCAAATTCTATAACGGTACGTGTGCTTAATTAATTAATCTTGAACTTGTGGGCAGCGTGTATCGGAACTACTGGATTTGATATCATTTTGGCTAAATGACATGTCGGTGGTCGAAGTCTCTAGATTAGAGTTAGCACATGACACGCTCTTGAGCGAACATGCGCTAGCTCTCATATTAAAAATGTTGACCGACGGCTTGCTCAAAATAAATTCAATTTGGGCAGTTCTTGCAGCACTACTGCAGCCTGCGCTGTGCGACGATCACTGTTCCATGCGATGCTTTATTAGCCGATATATGGTCACCTGCAGATTATCTCGTTCGTGAAGCAAGACTTATCTAACTTTCTGGTTCCTCCTTTCGTGCCTCTCGATCAGTCGCTCCGAATGGGTGTCGTGCCGACCCATCAGCCATTTGGTGGTTAACTGTCGGCGTGCAGCATGCATGTCGATCGCGTTCCAAATAATTGGAGATTTGGAGGTCGATCAATCATGTCACCTTATATATTAGTTGCCACCTTTCTTGACCTATTTTGCCATGGCTAGACTGTAGTGGCCGCAACAGTAGTTTCAGATTATTATTATTGATGCCTTTTCGTTCCCTTTGTGCAATGTTACCACTTAATAGTTGTCACAAAATTTGTCTGAGAGTCACGCGAACAAATAAGCCTACAACGACGACCAAGTGAGATCTTGTATATATATGCATGAACCAGGAAGCAGTCCCTTTTTCTAGAAAATAGGAGGCGACTTGACATGATGATTGAGTACACACATGCATGTATCGCACTGTCTGCATAATTGTGGGGAGGGGACTTAGACACTTAGACGAAGCAAAGTAGTTGCAGCAGCAGCAGCTAGCAGTAACAGTGAAAGTGTGGGCTTTGATATCTTTTTCCATAAAAAAAACAGTGAAAGTGTGGGTAATAGGTTATAGCAAAAACATGTACAGACATTTGGTTTCAGAATAATTGGGCACAATTGTTAGGCTTGTTGTTCGGTTATGCATGAAAGGGAGACCTCAACTTATACTGATGCATGCATGCAATCATCGGTCAGCACCACCATTCCTAGCTCGTCGTTAATTAATTATATAACAGCAACCGCAACAACTGCATTATGCATGACTGCCGGCGTCGTACCACGACGTCTCCTGTTCAATCAGCGCGGCAGATTTGATTCCATTGTTGTTGGTCAACTTTTTTGGTAGCTAGCTGCTTCCTCGCTCACACCTGCATGCCACTTTTCACTGTAGCGCGCTAGCATAGCATGTACGTTTGGTGCTGGTGGTTGCTACGTGCGTCAGTGCGTGCCTGCAGGTAGCTACAGGGGCGAAGCTATAGTCTAATCAGGGGATGCAAATGCACTCCCAAGAATAGAAAACAGTAATTATGTCTAATTTTTTTACCATATTTGCACTCTCGTGACTCAACTTTATACACTCATAAGCTAAGGGCCCCTTTGGTAGGGCTCCGCGAGCGGCTCCACCGCCGGCTCCGGTAGGACCCCTGCCAAATGGGTGCGCTGACGACGGGCTCTAGGGGGAGCGCTCCAGAGAGTTGGAGCTCTTTTCCCAGCTGCTTCGACGGAGCAGGTGGAGCCAGAAAATATGGCTTCACCAGCTCCGGCTCCCGCTCCACCGGTTGGAGGAGCCCTCCCAAACGGAGTCTAAATGTGTCCCCTCTAATTTGCTCTAGCTTTGCCACTAGGTAGCTGCGTGGCTGCATGCATTCCTGATATAATGAAATTGCAGGTCATGTCATCTTTTTAAACCTTTCCACTTATTTCGCCACGCCCCCGTGAGTCCTTTTTCTCTTTTCCTTTTTTTTTTGCCAGTGATGAGGAGGTAAACTTGATTCTGTAATATATATAATGTTGCTATATGCAGTAGTTTGGGCAAATATTGCACATGAGCAGCACAAGGCTTGAAGCTAGTAAAGTGATGGGAAGCTCCTTTTTTTTTTACCGACAAATCTACTCGTAAAATTGGAGGCAACAAGGGATCATTCAAGTCAAGGCATGTGCTGCGCAAGAAGACGATCAAATTACTACGCAAAGCAGTGATTTTTTTTCCAAAAAATTACCTTTGAGTGAACACTATGTAAAAAATGACCTACAGTGACGTGCACAAAGGTGACATATTGTTATTTTGTACGTTACCTTTGTTATCTGGGTGACGCGCGAAGATAATGCACATCACCTTTTACCTCTTGGTGGCCTCTCTAAAATATTGTCCATCACCTTTGTAATGACATAGGTGACGTACAACATCAAAGCACGTCACCTTTATTATAGGTGACAGGCAACATTTATGGCCCGTCACCTATAAGTTTGATATAGGTGACGGCAACATTAAAGCACGTCACAAATAAGGTTAGTATAGGTGACGGACTTTGATAAGTAAAAGGTGACGGACAACATCAAAGCGCGTCACCTTTGTGATGACATAGGTGATGTGCAATATCAAGGCGCGTCACCTTTGTGACTTTTATTAATATTTGAATATGCAATTTTTGAAAAATTCAAATTGTCTCAAATAAAATATTGGTCTATACAAAAGTTGTAGGCCTGAACCAGATCTACAACTTTGTAGTTCAAAATTTTTTCAGTTGAGGTTGTTTTGGCACCCAAATATATAGTTTAAATTCTAAATTTCAAATTTTCAAAATTTTCAAATGACTGATTAAGAATACCATAGGTAACGGCTCATATTGATGCCCGTCACCTTTTACGTACATAGGTGATGGGTTTTTGCCCGTCATTTTTCTATTCTAATCAGTGACGATGTACAGGTGATGGGCGCGATGCCCGTCACCTTAGGGAGATGATACCCGTCACTATTGACATCTTCTTACATAATGGAAGCCACTAACGCAGAAGCTAGATATATCGAAGTAGCTACACTACCAGATTCCCATGCTTTGCTGAGTGCCGGGTGCCGCAGAAATACTAGGCACAGGCTTTGCCAAGCATAACACTCGGCACTCAGCAGAGGCCACATGACAAATAAATAGTTGGCAAAAGGGCTCTTTGCCAAGTATTTTTTTGGGCAAAAAAAATTCTTGGAAAATAAAAAAACTATTTTTAAATATAAGAAAAAATATTTTAATTTGGGGTGGACTCCACCGGTCAGCGCTAGCCTACCTCCTCATTTTTTGCAAGTCGCGGAATTTTTCCTCAGGCTTCGAAGCCGGCGGGATACGAACCCACGACCTCGACTTCGCGCGTTCCCTCCTTTAACCACTACACCATACACAAATTACATTACTAGTTTATAATATTCTACACTGGGCTTGTTTTAAAATAACTATTTAAGGCCTTAAATGATTTCAAATGAAAAAGTTTTGAACTACAAAGTTTCATAAATTTTTGAGATCTACAACTTTGATGTTCTTCATTTTTCCATCTGAGGTCATTTGTAAAATTTGAATTTAAAATTTGAGAAATTCAAACTCAATTTTGAGAAATTTATGAATTCAAATGAAAAAGTTGTGAACTATAAAGCTTCATAACTTCTCAAGATCTATAACTTGATGTTCTAAGCTTTTCCATCCAAGATCATTTGCAAAATTTGAATTACAAATTTGAATGAATTCAAACACAATTTTTGGAGCCTAAATGAATTCAAATGAAAAGGTTGTGAACTACAAAATTTCATAGCTACTTGAGATCTACAACTTTGTTGTTCTGATTTTTTCCATCCAATGTCGTTTGCAAAATTTGACACCAAATCTTTTCGAATCCCTTCTGAACGTTACTATTCTTCCTTTGAGACATTTCAATTTGTAAACATCATATGTGATAAAATATGCAAAACCTTCTCATTTTTTTACCACAGCCTCCACATATGATGCCATTACATCATGACAAATCTCATAATTTTCAGACTTTGTTTGTTAAATTTAAAAACCATTCGGGCACATGCTTGTGGTCGTGTTTCCTGAACAAAATGTTCAAAAATCCTTTTCATTTTACAGGTTTAGCCTCAAACTGGGCTGAATAATATGAATATCATTTTTCTACTCATTTTATTTTATTATTTGAATCACTTGCAGTTCAAATGTGACATGTTTCAAAAAATTACTTGAAATGCAATTAATTAAGTAATATAACAAACAAATATAAACATATACCAAATTTTAACATGGATTACCACATGTTGTGCCTAGAGAGTAAAAAAGTTTGAAGGGTAGAAAACAAAAAAATATTTTTTTACCAGAGAAAAAAAAACACTCGGCAAAGAGCTTCTTTGCCGTGTCAAAAAGCTCTTTGCCGAGTGTTTTTCGCATGGCATTTGGTATAGAGGCTCTTTGCCGAGTGCTCGAAAAATTGCACTCAGCCGGCAAAGCATTTGACACTCGGCAAAGAACCGGATTCCCATAGTGCTAGCAGAAAAATAAAGGACGACAAAACGGACCAAGAAGCAGGGTTCTCTATGACGATGGATGTTATTGGCCACAGTAAAATTGAAACTCCATAGATCGGAGGAGTGTCAGCCTCAGCATTGACAACAGATGTCTTGTAGTAGCACTGACAATAGATGTCTTGTAGTAGTACCGTGCATCTAAACCTCTACATGTGGTCTGGCTGCTTGCGACTTCATTCGATTGTCCACGCATCTTTAGATAGTATACTATATTTGAAACAAAACAATAAGTTACGTAGAGATGAGAGGAATGAAAAACATAAGGAAAATGGATTATTATATATAATACGGGACTCTCTCTTCTTCGCCCCTCATCTTTGAACTTAGCTTGTGTTCTTAATTAATTTTAAATGAATGGGGACAACTAGCGCCGCGCCGCAACAAAATCTTCTCTCATGGCGTCAAATATAATCTATACGTGGGATCCATCATGAGGTTCAGTTTCGGTAGAGACAGGTATGTACGTAGCTAGTGCAACAACAAAACGCAAGGCATGTGTAGCTGTTGTGGGTTTTTTTCGAGCACTGTAGCATGAGTACCACATCCCTGACCTTTTCCTTCTGATCCATATGTATACACATGCATCACGCTGCTCGAACGCTGAGGAAAATTTTCAGAAAAGTATGTGACTTATTAATTCCTTTTTATATGTATGCCTCGTTCTTTATATAAAAAGAGAGTGGAATGTATAAACCTACCACTTGCTGTCATGCTGAGCTACCCACTTGTCAGTCATTGCTTACTGCACAACGAGCGAGTGTGTAGCTTGCTGGTTGTCATGACTTGCGTATCCACTCTGCCCAATTGCGTGAGAGAGAGATCCAGGATTCCGGATGAAGATAGACCCTTTGCATATCGGTCCACGCTAGCTACATTCATCAAACTTTTGTGTTTGTGGCAAGGGTTTCCAGTTCCATCCTTGTCCGGCCCATGTGGCTGCAGTGCACATCCTTATCTCCCTATAGCTAGCTACACCAATGCAATCTAGGTCAACAACACACAAGCCGATGAGCCTATGGTATGTGTATATGCCACGCCTATCTTCTTTTGCCGTGCGTTTGTGGAAAAGAAAATAATGGGGTAGGTCTTCACTCGATCAATTTTCTCGTTGAAAAAAAACATCTAAGGTACTCCATCTTTTCCAAAATATAAGGTGCAATTTGGCTCAATGCATGCGGTCTCCAATGCTATACTGTATTTGGCCATTAATATCTCTATTGTATATATATAGTTCATAACCATAAAATCAGCACCACTGAAAGTGCTTTAATTTATTTCAACTATCAGCCAATGGTGCTAAAGTTGTGTCCCATAGGCTAAATGTTTGTAAAATTATCAAGTTTGAATCTCAATGTGTGCATGCGTATTACAAAAAAAGAGTACAGTTCATGTATTTCATTATTTATTATGTCCGTTTGGCAGCACGTACTCCACGTAGTGTTATAGTATTATAGTGCAAGGCAATAACATGACCTATAGGAAAAAGTTCAATGTACCCCTTCAAATATAACACGTCGTTTTCAAGTTTCTACCGGTATAAGGTATTTTACTTGACTGTAAAATTACTTTGAAAATATTTAATTACCTTAATTGTAGATGCTTTAATTTATATAAATTATTGGTCAAAGTTTCACATTCTAGACGGCATTATTTAAAAGCATGGATATTTAAAAGCTCTGGATCTCAATTTCCAACAATTTAATTCCTTTTGGATCGGTCTTTTATTGTTTTGTGCTATGGAGCGGCTAAAGAAAGGCCCAGCACACACAACTTAATTATTTTTGGATCAATCTTTAACTAACTAGAAGCAGTTAAGACTCATGGAAAATAAAAATGATGGATATATGTTGCTATCACCATGACTCCATGATGAGTGAAGCAGGCAGAAATAAAAACGACCCTGACCTTTTCCAGTTCTTTCGCAACAATCACTCTCTATCTATCGTCAGTTATTCGTTGCTATGCATGATCAGCTGACATGTGCTAAATTACTTTTTATCCTCACGAAAGACTATTAAGCTATCTGTTCCTAGCTAAATGCGATGCACCCGACAAAATACAATAACACACATCTGTTTTCAGGCACTGTAGCATGAGTGCTACATGATGCCTGACCTTTTTCCTTGTAATCTGTTTATACCACAGGGCACAGGGTGTCTCTATCACCAAGAATGGCTGCGACGATGAATCAATCCCATCAGCTTCACATATTAAATTCACGTCAAGTTCGACTTGCAGATGCCAACGAAACTTTTCATGGAGAAGAAAGTGAAACCTACGTGCTGTTGCCGTCACCATTAGATATCCACACAACCACACAACGCAAGCATGCAGAAGCGATCTCAACCATCTTCTCCATGCACCATGTTTCTCGGAGCATCTTCTTCTCCACACCACACAAACATCCAACAAGGTCATGCACAAACCAAAACGCATCGCAGCATGTAATTGCTCAGCAGGGCTTATCTGAGCCGTCCACTTCTGGCTTGGGATGTGCGCCGGGCACCGCTGGCATCTCGTATTCATGTGTATTCCGTCTTTTTGAGCGGACGTATTCCATCTTTTTCTAGAGCCCGGCCCACCACGTGATGTCAGTGTGAGGGGCGGAGTGTCTTCTATCTCTTCTCTCTCCCGCACGCACTGCAGGAGTCACCGTCGTTGTCGGTGTCTTCGGCGGCCGCCTCGGATCTGTCCCGCCGGTGGCCATCATCGACCACCGAGAACTCCGCATCGTCGTCCTCCTGGAGCGCCGCCGCGCCGTTCTCATCCTCCTCTCTTGCCCGCACGCACTGCGGGAGTCATCGTCGCCGTCGGTGTCTTCGGCGGCCGCTTCGGAGCGGTCCCGCCGGTGGCCGTCGTCGACCGCCGAGAGCACCGCATCGTCGTCCTCCTGGAGCGCTGCCGCGCCGTCCTCATCCTCCTGGTCATCCGCACGCGCCGTCTTCCGTGAAGATGGGGAATCGATGCTGCGCCTGTTTCTTTGTTTGACCTCCATTTGCTGCCGAGCGCGGACCAAAAGGTGCACATGTAACAGACGTTGACCATAAAACTACTAGTTCAGAACAAGCCCGATAACAATGATTTCGCGACAGATAATCCTGGATCACCATGTGTATTTCACCCTGACGAACTGCATAGAGCAGACCAACACCTGCTTCAGTCATGTAGGACCTCTGCTTTTGTCTGAATGGACGACTCAATACTGTACCTTTGTGTCTGAAGACACTAAATAGTATAGATGGCCAAATGGGCGGCACGGCACGACCCAGCCCAAGCACGCCTAGGCACGGCACGACTAGGCACGGCACGCCTGGGCACGAAAAAACTTTCGTGCCGTGCCGTGCCGCCCAGCGTGCCGGACTTGAGGCCCAGGCACGGCACTAAACTCTTTCGGGCCGTGCCGTGCCGCCCGCCGTGCTCGTGCTCGTGCCGCCCAAGTGCCTAGGCACGAGGCTAAGCACTAAAATCCCAACATGGCTCATTCAGCAGATCGATTCATCTTGAGTAACAAAAACTGATAGAAATCAACAAAATATCAAGGATGAGCTGTTTTGTGCAATGGCTGCCTCATTAAATACCTATCTAGGTAAAAACTCACACCTCGTGAGAAAACGCTAGATAGGAAAAAAGAGTACAGCCCAGCTCATTAAGTTCAAGTTACAGTGTTAAGTTAACCTCATAGTCATACAATGCAAATAAACTATCCTATTACACAGCAGCTTGTGCTGGAGTTTCATCAAGGTACTGATCTTCATAAGCTGCCTCCAGGTCTCCATCCTCTACCATGTGCTGAGCTCTTTCATCTGCAGCCTCCCAGTCTTTGATGCATGTGAGCATTTCTACCATCTCTGGCTTCAACTGACGCCTCCTCTCCTCTATGATCCTGCCAGTTAGACTAAAGGTAGATTCTGAAGAGATGGCAGAAACAGGCACAGTTAAAACATCCTTAGCTAAGATAGAAAGTACTGGATAAGGCTGTTTGTGCTCATGTCACCAGGTCAAGATGTTGAAATCATCATCAAACTGGTTGACAGTGTCACTATCTAAGTAGGCAGTAAGTTTAGAAGAAATACTATATGCACCACCAGTGCTTGCTGCTCGCAGCAAAGCACTTGCAGATGTCCTTCTACTAAGAGGAACAGTAAAAGAGCCACCAGTACCAACACTGCCAAGACCAGACCCAGGAGAAGTAGTAGAAGTAGAACCATCACCAAAGATCTTACCCCATTGAGCTTTTTTCTTACCAGTAGAAGGTTTATGTGTAGGCCTTGCCAATCTAATAGAACCAAACTTGCTTTCATACTTGCCAAACATGTCAGACAGAGCAGCTCTCACAGAGGTAAAATAAGCAGAATAGTCAGTACCAGTTAAACTAGAGAGCAGCCTAAGAGCATTGCTAAAACTTTTTATTTTAGCTCTAGGATCCATGATGAATGCAATGGAATAAAGCAGAGGTATGTCATTCCAGTACTTAAGGTACCAATATAACCTCTAATTAAATGTGTCAGCGCTTCCATAGTAGAGGCATTAGTAGAAGCATTATCTAGAGTGATAGAGAACACCTTATTAGTCAAGCCAAAGTCTGAGATCACAGTGTGCACACGACTCAGCAATGTAGTCACCACTGTGACTGACATCAATAAGGCTGAGACCCAACACTCTCTTCTCTAGTTGCCAATCAGAATTAACATAATGACAAACCACACTAAGGTAATCTTCCTTAGCATTACCAGACCATATATCAGAGGTAAGACCAATAGAGCCAACAGAATTAGAGCTTAAGTACTTCATAAGATCATCACGGCGTTCAATAAAGTACTTGGCAATATCTCTAGTAGTGGTCTGCCTACTAACAGGAGTAAATCTAGGGTTATGAGCAATCTGAATGTACTCTTTAAAATCATTTGTTTCACCAAACCCTAGAGGCAGATCAAGCTTTGCAATCAAACGGCACAATTGAGTACGAGCCACATCAGGACTGTACTCCCAGAAAACCACACTACCGTCAGCATCAAAAACTAAGGATTGACTGAGCACTAGACTTCTTTTTCCTACTACGGCAAGTTAGAAGATGCCGACTAAGATGGCCAGTGCCGCTACTGGAAAAGCCAGAAAGGACTGATTTGCAGTGAAGGCACTTGGCTCCATAGCTGACGGTCTTACCATTGATCTGCTTGAAGAGCTTCTCGTACTCGTCCCACACCTTGGAGGTGCAGGGCCATCCCCGCTTCTCGCCGGCGTGGCTGACAGAGTCCGGCGCGGCACCGTCAGCTGCACCACCAGCGCCAGTATCAGCACCGGCACCAGCACCGGCACCGGCACCGGCATCAGCACCCGCACCGGCACCACCAACACCAACGGGAGGGGGAGGGGGAGGGGGCATGATTACTTCCACATTACCACGCCGACCAAAAAGCTCCTCCCGTTCCTCCTCCATACCGTCCTCGTCGTCCCCCTCCAGGCCCATCATCCGCAACTCATCGTTGGTGGTGGGGCCCTCGTCGTCGTCCATGGCTTGGAGGGCAGGCCAGGCCTTCGGCGCGTCTCGGCTTCGCGTCGGCCGGCAAAACCGAGGGAACCAAGCTGCCGGTTAGGGTCCAAAGACCCTAGATCCAGCCCCCTCAGGTACCCCAACGGCTTTGCATCGGCCGAGCAACTGCGCAGAGAGGTCAAAAAGATCAGAACAGGAGAAAGAAATAAAAAAAAATTGAAAAAACATGTTAGGGTTTAGGGACTTACTAGATCCGGAGCACCAAGGACGCCGGCGAGATCGAGGACGGCCGGATCTACGAGATTTATAGAGGGATGACCGGGTTTGGGGACGGATTTGAGTTGAGGAAGCGAGTTGACCGGTGAAGATGAAAAAGTAGGGAGGAAAACAAAGAGAAGAGGGTAGAGTGGACGGCCAACGGCGGCGAGCCGGCGACCAGAGTTGGAGAAGACGGTCAGATCGAGACGGAGACGGGAGGGGAGCGGGGCTGTAGACAACGTAGAGGGGTCGAGGTTCGATCTAGGGTTAGGGTTAGGGTTAGGCGAGGCCGCGAGGGGAGCGGAGAGGGGTCGGGGGCGGGGCAAGCGAATGGAGGCCGGGGGTGGCCGGGGGCAGCGGCCGGCGCCCCTTACATACCCTCTCCGCTGGGATGGGCCGGCAGCAGGCCTCCAACGGCTCTTTTGCTGGCCTGGCCTGGGGAGCGAGCCGTGGGCCGTGCCGCCCATCGAACCGGCTTTTTCGGACCGTGCTTGGACGTGTCCATGGGTCGGGATTGAGGCCCAGGGACGGCCCGCCTATCGTGCCCGTGCCGGCCCGAGCCCAATAATATTCGGGCCCGTGCCGTGCTCGGGTCGGGCTAATATGGGCCGGGCTTCGGGCCCCCATGGGTATCGGGCCAAATTGCCATCTATACTAAATAGTTCGTTATATATTACATAGGTTCGACAGCGTGCATAGCATATTGTCCATTGCAATAAAGGTTTGCTCATGTACTTACATATATTACATAAATAGGTACTATTAGGTAGTGTTATGGCCACTGATCAGAACACTGATCATTACAAAAAAAAAGTTTGACGACTGATAAGAACTTTTATGGCCACTGATAAGATCAGTTGGGATATATTTCCTCATCACTTGTAGCATCCATCAGCAGCTCACTGTCAGGCAGTTCTAGATGCACATGCAGTATTTGTAAGTGGCAATGTAGTTCCGAATGTAGCTGCAGTAGATATACTGATGTACAATTTTTCAAATTAAGGAAGAAATCAATTCGAGTGCAATATGGTGAACAACTTGTTAATTATCAAACACATTGTACACAATCATGTTTTCACGAATGTGGCGGGAATTATAGGCCAATGACCTCAACAGGAAATTCCTCGAAACTTCTGGGCAAGTGATGTGTATCGCTCGGATCATTCACCTAACTATTGCTTCCGCATCAAATACATACACCTTTTTTAGATGTAGTTATCACAAGGGCATTGTTCTTGGGGCAAAAGCCACTAGATGTAACATGGCCACCATCTTAATATACGATTCATGGACCAAACCGCGGGCACCCGATAGGGCCACATCGACCGTTAACTCAATAACCGTCGGATCCAGCCAGCTAGAGTTATCAACCGTCAGATCAGATCGGCACGGGTCTGTCGCCCGTTAAGCTGCGAACCCGAGCGCTCGCGAATCCTCAAGAATCTGCTCGTCTCCTTCGCTTTCGCCTGCTGCCGGCTATCCCGGCATGTCGCTCATGATGCTCTCCGCCGTCGCTCGAGCCTCGCAGCTCGGCCATCGCTTGCTCGCTTGGTTCCGGTGGGTTTGAGGACGAAGCGTGGTGCTGCTGCCTCACCCTCGCTCGATTTTTTCTCCCCCACTGGTGTGGCGGATCTCGAGCGCTCCCGCTGCGCCGAGTGAGAGGTACGGTCTCCCCGGCCTAGATTATCTGAGGATGGTGTCGTCGGGGCAGCCCAACCCGATGGGCCCTGGACAACAGTTGGGCGCGCCTCCCTGCTGCGGACGAGCTCCAGCCTCCTTGGCGCTGGCGCCGGCGGGGGCGGCCAGCTGGGCATGGCGATGGCTGGCGGCCATCCCCATGTTTCTGCAACTAGAACGGGCATGGGGATGCTCGCGCGGCGAGGTCACTGTCGCCCATGACGCTGCAGCGCTGCCGAGGCCCTGGCACTCGCCTCTGCCACTACGGCCGCTGCGACAGCCTTCTCCCCTTCCTGCCTTACCTGGCCTCCTCCGTCTCTCCTCCGGCTCGATGTCGTGTCCCGCCGCCTGCCCCTCCTGCCTCGTTCGGTCTGCTAGCGTCGTCCAAGTGGGTCTATGTCACCGTCTCGCGAGCTCAAGGGACACCAAGCTACGCTGCCGACCAAGCACCGCCGGCCAGCGTCCCTGCGTCATGGCTCACACCGCCCAGCAGCACCTGCACAAGGCCATCGCTGCAGCCGAGTTAGGACCATCCGAGCATCCGTGGGCAACTGGGATGGCAGGGTGCCTTAGTTGGACACTACATGCTCATTGAGTGTTCGATATAATGCCTGAGCTAAACCTGGCGTCCTTTGCAACATATATAATGCTTGAGCTATACTTAATGTCCTTCAACACAATGGTGCAAGAACGTGCTGCACACACTGGTTCAACAAACACAACCCTATGGCAATGACACATCTCTTCTGTACAAGGCAGAGCAAAAGGATTGGGTTATCGGCCGAAGCAAAGAATTATGTAGCTTATGCAATAATGCAAACATACTACTGTAAATACTGTTCTATGCATGCCATACGCAGATATATTGGGTTATCGGCCGAAGCAAAGAATTATGTAGTTTATGCAATAATGCAAACATACTTTTGTAAATACTGTTCTATGCATGCCACACACAGATATAACTTGACTTATGACCCTTCTTTCATGCTTTTGTATTAAATTTCAGATTATACTGAACAAAATATAAGACAAATTAAAACAAAGAGTTTGTTAGAGCTAAGAGAAGTCAATCCATTTGATCATGCGATACACAAACTATTTAGTCAATTCTTACCTACCATGGGCCTTAGCACTCTTGTAATTATTCAGTTTCTGCTGGATTTAAAGCTAAGCATCCCTTGAAAGGAAACACATAATTTTAACATCTAAATATATGTGATTTATTTAACATAATTTTTGTAGTTGACCATGCCATATATGTAAGAACTGTTATGTCCTGATCATGAGCAGGTGCTCGATTGGAATATACAGCAATAAGCAAATCATATTTCCATATTGATTGCAGCACCAGTATTATTCAAGACTTCAGATTTGTTAGCTAGTAGCTTAGAGAATATATAACATACCTATGCTCAATAGTTGTGCTTATGCAACCATCCTTGGAACAATGATATTTTCCACCATCAAAAAATCATCTTGAGCCACGAGCTTGCAGGCTGGATAGCACCAATATTGGTTCTGGGGTACTTTAATTATTAATACAATGCACTCAAACTTTAGGCCCTGCAAATGACATTTAAAAAAAAAGAGTAGGCAAACAAATGTAATAGTGTTGGTTCCTGTGAGTTCTATATATTTATTGTTATCTGCTTCATCGCAGGTTGATTTAAATTCTCAATACGATAGCTGCTCGAAAATTCTAAATCTACAGCTTCGCTTCACAGAAATCTTGCTATAGCCACCCTTAAAGAATCAACGATTGTCCTGCTAGCTCTGAATCATGTTGTGTACATATATAGTGGTTGTTTGCACAAAATTTCCTGCTGTGAGTGCGGTGGTTTTGGGGTGAAGAGATTACCAGGGAGAAATCTATCAAATTAATGAAACATGACCAATAAAACTCACATGCAACAAACCAAACCCTGGAGTTTTCGGTGAAATGGAACTTACCTGTAAGTCAGTCCTTGCTTGTTTAGTAAGTTATCTGGAACGGGTCCAGATAAAGAATTGTTGTACAAAAATCTGAGTAATGAAGAAAAACATCAGCTGAAAAGTGGGGCATTGCTATAAATCTATGCAAAAGCATGTTTAGATAGAGTATGGACATCCAGATACAAGGTGCATCTGCACATGAAGGGATAACATAAATCTAGGTCGTTCTTTACCTAACTGACAACATGCCTATGTTGCACAATCAAGATATATTGGACATAAATTGTGAAATAGAGGGGGCATGTAAGATCGATCCAAAATATTGTAGGCCTTGGAGGGATATCCCTTGTCATTCCACATATCCACCATTGCAAACGCAAAGCCTGGGCAATGCGGCCACCGTCGCCGCCGCCTCCATCTTCTCCTCCTCCCTCGACGACTCACCGTCCGCGCTGCCGCCTCCGTCTTCATTCCGCGCGACAATGTCAGAGTTCACTAAAAAATAAATTAGTAACACATGCAAGAGATCTCAAAATCAATGGATAAGAAGTTGGAGTACTCATCCAATCCATAGCTACCTCAATTCACCATAGCTGATAGAAAATCGGGGCCCATCTACACTGAAAACAGCCCGCACACTGGCCATACGCGGCAACACCCGCGAGCATTTCTAGTTCATTCTATATATGAACCAGTGTTGCCTGCAAAAATGAGAAAAAAATAGTGATGAGGGAACGGCCTTTATATCTACTGCAAGAAACAGGAAAATGTGTATTCAAGACAAGTTGGAGAGTATCAAACTGGTGCATACCTTTGTGCCTCAAGGTTAAATACATAAATATCGCCAGAACAGTTAACTGCACCCAACCATTTTAGTGACTTACAGCCTTTCCTTGTTTCATCTTATTTTTCCACATCGGCTCGCACGTAAAGCAAAGAATCAGCCATGTAGAGGAACAGCAAGAGTAAGAGAAATAAATACTTGCAGATTAATGTAGTAATTCATGAGAAACGAGTGTAGAATACTAGAATTACATAATGAATTGTATATTACTGCAATAAGTCATGTCATTAGTGCTACAAGGACCTTCAAACTTCCAGTATTGTATTGCAATTACGTAGTGGTTCATATGAACTAATGAGGGGTATTACTGTCAAACTTTGGAGGCGACGTGACCCAATCCAAGCATGAGTTTCCATCCAGATTTCCAAGCAACGTACTGTCACTTATCTGCGGTAACCATTATGAACTAAAAATGGAAACGCCTGAAACGAGATGGTCTGGTCTGATTTAGTATTTTACCATTTAAGCTGGGATGTTTACAAATTACAATGCGTCAGGCTCTGTGTAGGCCAGAGTATTTGTGTTTGCAAGAGTTTTTTTTTCTGCCTGGAAATTTTCAAAATGTGAATCGTATAATTAGTAGTTAGTAGCCAAGTTACTTTGAACCTCCACAGGAAAGTAGAAAATTTGGTGAACCTAATTTTACCTACCTAATCTTTTACCTACGTCCACAGTCAAGTTCTATTTGAGTGGGCAGTACGACAACCAGGACGGCAGTTTCATCAGAATAAGGAATACATACAAAACAAAGCAGATCTGAGACGTAAAGCAAAGCAAAGGCTTTAGGGCTGGTACATTACCAGATTGTTAAAGCAGAGGAGCTAAAACAAACTAGATGTAGGCCCAAGTTCTAATGCGATACAACCAATGAGAGTCTTAAGTCACAAGAGGTAAATCAAAACAGATATAGGATCAGTGGTAATGGCAGCGGAGGACACACTAAGCAGAAAAGAATGCGGGGGGGGGGGGGGGGGGTGGGTGGGGAGGAGCACAAACTAACTAGAATCTAAATCACAGCGACAAGAAGAAGCGCACGAATCAGGAGGCGAGGGAGAGGGGAGCCAACTTTAGGAATTGCGAGCAGCAGAACGAGCTTACCTGTACCTCGAGACGCCGGCGTAAAGAAGAAGGGCTGGCTGGTGGAGACTTGAGATGCCGGCGGACAACGGTGGTGGCGCCAGTGGATCTGAGATCTGAGCTCCCTCCATCAGTGGCTGCAACAAATGCGGTGGTGGGCAGTCGCTGCTAGCTCGACGACGATGGTGCAAAGGCAGCACAACCTGCAGGGGCCAAGGGGAGAAGGGTGTACCGTGTACGGGACGGACAAGTCAAGAGGAATGCGGAGGGAGTGGCGCCTGAGCAAGGAGAACAAGTGGCTGGGGTTGAGGTGAGTGGACGCCTGCCAATACAGTGGTCGTATGTGTACCGTATATGCACATCTATAACTTTAAATGTTAGGAATACAAAAAGATTCTCGGCCTGACAACGGGGACCCGAAAACGCATCCCCAGGCCTGCGGACGGCTGCGATAAACCCTGTTCAGCATGTACACTCCAAGGTTCCTGGTTGACACACAAACATGCTCATCATATGGCTTGTCTGCTCCATCCACTAGTGAAAATGAAGGAATGTTACATCCATGAAACTCACGGCGGAGCTAGAGCTATTTGTCGATGTACGACTTTCCTCAAAATTAGTGGAAAAATATTGTTCCTCACTATTCATCCATGCATCGAGTGTGGCTCCTGCAACTAGCTCCGCCTGATGAAACTTCGTGTGTGTAGCAATAGGGCTAGCTACAAGTTCCTTTGTCCAGCCCATCAGCTCGATCATGTGTGGCTGAATGCTCAAGCTTATCTCTGATGAGCACTGCTGGGTGTACATAGATATGCCATGGCCCATGGCTGTCCACATTGCACAAGTATTTAATCACGTGGAAAAAAAATGATAGGGTCATTCAATCAATCAAATTTGTTCTTTCGTGTTGCAAAATCAAAGCTATGGTTTTATTTATTTCACGGTATTCTCATGGATGTGGCTGCATATGGTGCTACGCCATGTTCTTTAGTGTGAGTGGTTCATCTATTCTCCACCGTAGGTGGATCCTTCTTGTGAAAATTGTGCAGTGTGGATATCAACGAGATTTTGAGTGGCTTGCTCTGCACTTTCATTTATTGTTACAAATTCCGTTACAATTTACAACAACTGCTTTAGACCCTTGTTATCAATTTATTAAAGGGAACATATCACGTGCTTGCAAACCCTGCCAACTTCAATCTGAGCCACCAGATCAACATTCAATATAAAATCCATGCAAAATTGTAAATATTTCAACTATGTAGATCCAGTTTTTTTAACCTGAGAATGTTAGCTAAAACAAGGGATGTATGGGCCTTTAGTAAAAGCCCAATCTGGTTCTTAACCAAAACCTCCCAAATTAACTAAAAGCCCACATTCAAACCCATCAGGCGGTTGTTTTAGAGAAGCTGCCTCCATTAAAAACATTAACCGAGGTGGTTATCTTAAACTGACCGCCTCGCTTAAACAATTAATCAAGGCGGTTGCACTACCCTCCTCGGAAAAGCCTTTTTCACCACCTCGCAAAAAGATTTTGTAGTAGTGAAAATTATAGATATTTCAACTATGGGCCTGTTTGGCAGGGCTCCGGCTCTTCCAAAAACAGCTCCGGCTCCGGCTCCTCAGATGGAGCGGCTTCTCTGGTGGAGTTGGAGCCGTTTTAGAAAATATTTGGCAAAACAGCTTCACTTGTTAGATTGATGTGTAAGCCGCGTGAAGGCACGATTTCATGGCTTCACCTTGCATGTGTAAGCAGCCGATGGCTTCAGGACCGGCTTCACACGTGAAGCCGGTTACAAAACAGACGTTTGGGAGGACTTCACCTGGAGCCGCTCGTGAAGCCGCTCCAGAAGCCCTCCCAAACGGGGCATATGTAGATCCGAGTTTTTTTTTTAACCTGGGAGTGTTAGTTAAAACAAGGGATGTATGGGCCTTTGGTAAAAGCCCAATCCGAATCTTAACCAAAACCTTCCAAATTAATTAAAAGCCCACATTCAAGCCCATGAGAGCCTCATGTAGATGGGCCAAAAGTTGATATCAGGTAGAAATCATCCTTTTATATTACACAAAGCCATGCGAAACTCTGGGCATGATTACCACATTGAGATTGAGATTCACATAAATTAATTACCAGTACATGACAAAGAAATAAATATATAAATAGTTAGGTTTTGCCATTAAACACGGCAGGCTTATCTATAGGGGCTGCTACCAAATACAGAGCATTACAACAGACTCATATCATATCACGAGGAAGGTGAGACAGTCAAACAAATAAAAAAAAGAAATTCAAGGAGAAATGATACATTGCATGGTCGGGAAAAAAAAAACAAGGTCCTGGCAAAAACTGGAGCTGCACATGCAGAACATGTCTTTTCGCAGTGTACTTGGTGCATCGCAGTACAACTCTGCTGATGAGGATGTTATATGAACAACATCTAATCGCTGAGACTGGCGTGTGTTGCAATGGAGTCTTCGACGAAGCATTTAGGGGACCTTCCCCAGAACATTCAAAGTACGTCTTCATCCACTATAGTTCTTTCCCTACGAAACCATAGTGTTTTGGAAATGAAAACATGAACTATGTATTGTATCGCTGCAGCTATGCATCGCGCGCGTGACAAATCGCGGATCCATCACCTGAAGCTTCCTCTTTTTCTTCCTGGCGCCGCCGCCGCCGCTCATGCCGCCGCCGTGGTGACAGCTCAGAAAAGAAAATTACAGGGTAAGAATCACAACTTCTGGGCTTGGGTCGAGACTTTCAGGAGCGTTAGCCTATAGTAGGATCGCAGGCCCATTTTGGTTCACTCTCCGTCTCCGACTTCCTTCCCTTCGTCCCCGGCTGCCCGCGACTCTCCCCCCAGTCTCCGCCGCGTCCCCGCCGGCCGTCGCCCCCATTCCCTACGTCCGGGACTGGCGTGATCTGCAGATTCCATCATCCATCGGGGTCGCATTGATCAATTCCGTCTGTTCTGCTTCTGGTAAGGAAGCCAACCCCTAACTTTGGTTGGATGGATGGATGGATTGCTCCCTCTGTTCCGCATAATCAATCGTCTTCCGTGTTCGCTCGGTAGCCCTAGAATGTGAATCTGAATCTTCCCTTCAATCCTTCCAGTGTGCTCCCGATTCGCTGGATGCTTGGTTGGATTACTAATATCCCTTCGATTCCCAATTTAATTCCTCTTGGGGTTCAACTAAACCCTCCTCTTCATTTCATAGGCTAGGTTTATTCCCATCCGAAGACATGTCATCTATGTGTATTCAGCATGGAAAGGTCGCAGCGATAAAATGTGATAATTCCTATTTACCTCGGGATGGCTCAAAAATTTATGAGCCTTTGCGGAACTCTTAATGCAAAATTCAGGAATACATGTCTGTCTGACTGTTCTGATGATTTTTTATTTATTTATTTTTTGAGTCTGAAGAACCACACTTGCAGTGATTCAAGGGGAGGGAGTGAGGACTTGATCAGAGATGAATGCTCCGGATCGCTACGAGTGCTTTGTCGTGCCTGAGGGCACCAAGAAGTAAGTACTTGCAACATGAAAGCTATTATCGATGATCATTGGCCTGTTTGTTATGCCTTGTTTCTCACTTCTCTATAAAGTGTGAACTGTGACGCTTAGCCTGCCGGTCTCTTGCTTTTATGAATTTGCCCCGTTTCTCACTTACTCTTAGGTTTTAGCTCTCGTACTGATAACAATCTTTCAGGGTGTCGTATGAGAGGGACACAAAGATCGTGAATGCTGCCTCATTCACTATCGAGCGTGAGGACCACACCATTGGCAACATTGTCCGCATGTGAGTATATTTTTCTTGTTTCCCTTAGTGTCATCTTCTTTTATATCTTTTATGTGTGATGCTCTTATGGCTGTAAAATTTGCAGGCAGCTGCACGGAGACCCAAATGTGCTCTTTGCTGGCTATAAGCTTCCTCACCCACTTCAGTACAAGATCATCACGAGGGTAGGGTACATATTTTTACTTTCTATTTATTTTGTTTGGTTGTCTTATTCAGCTGGTCACTAATTCTATGTTGTGTGGACAGATCCATACTACCAGCCAAGCCAGTCTTCCCTAACACAGGCCTACACCCAGGCAATCAAAGATCTAGACAAGGAGCTTGAGTACCTTATGCAAGCTTTTGAGGTATGTTTCTGATGTATCCACTAGAATTCCTAGTAACTTTTCCTGTAATGCACCCTTTCTGTCATGGAGTAAGTACTAAGGTGAAAATGAGAAGCAACAGTTTGACTTGATTCTAGTGGATATAAAATAAGTTGCCTTCTACTTCTGTTGATATTAATTTTTATAGAAACTTCTTTGATGTGATGACCATTGTCTTTAGGTGTGGTTACTGTTTGATCTTGCATATTTAGTGAACAATTTTATAGTCTGTTATACTATTTGAACCAGCCATGCCATGTGATTTACCTGATTGCTTGGATGCTATAAATATTCAGCATCATTATATCTTGCTAGATATTCTGAAGAAAGAATTTGGGTCTATACATACCTTGAATTCTGACTGCATACTCCTACCCTGTCCTTTTGAAAATACAGAGGATCATGGAACCCCTTGTTTTGTATTTAGGATATAAAATGCCAAACATGAACAAGAGATGTCAAATACAGACATCTTGTGTGCCTGCTTTCCATAGAATTTGTTCATGTGTGGCTGTCTTCCATAGAATTTGCTTACTCATTCTACCGAACTCTTATTATACCTAAGTTCATTCTGATTTTTTTCCTTTTTTAAAGGAGTGTTTCATTACCTTTTTTTGTCCTGTTAACATGTACAGCTTGTTAAGTTAGTGAAACACTAGGAAAAATTCATCATTCTGCAAGTGTGGGGAAGACAATATGAATTATTAATGTTATATTTGGAAGAACCTTTTTTTGGTGATTTTTTTCAATGTACAGATGGCTTAAGTAGAGCACAAAAGCCTTGGAAATCCATCTTATTGGTGTTAGAGCATTTCACAACCACATGTTTACCTTAATAAAAAAACAATAGGGACAGTGTAGCATGTCAATATGTGTAATTCTGTTTTTGATGCGTGTACTATTGATTTTGTGTTGCTTACTTTATACTACTTTCTAAAACAAAGCATTTGAGCAGCAGTTGATGAAAATCTGAATGGGTAGCTGAAACTTTTGATGCGACTTTACTCTTCAGAACATTAGAAATGTGGCGGTGTTTCTGTTAGGTACACTCCTAGGCAGTTGATACAATACTTTGGATCACTAATGGAAATCTCTGTAGAATTAAAAAATAATATATTAGTATTCAGATTCATCTGTACAAATCCCATTTCTCAGCATACAGTTACTCTTTGGTTAGGAAAGTATGGATCACTACAGAAGCAGATATAACATATACATAATATAAAAAAAACTTGACCTGCGAGGGGCAAGCCGCCCCCTGGGCATTAATGTAAGAAGTAGACCTCTCACACTGGTCGAGAAAAACCCCCGAACCCCTGCCCCACCTTACACAGGGGCCTCATAACCCATACCGTAACCCGTGTGAGAGCGGGCCGGGGTGAGCCGGGACCTATTTCCATATGCTTTGGCGTGTAGGTAGACTAGGGGATTTTTTAAACCTCAGTCTGAAATTCGCTCCCACCGGGAGTTGAACCCAAGACCTGAGGAGTGCTACTGAGGCCACCAAACCAATCCGGCTAGGCACCCTTTCCCGAACATATACATAATATAGTACATCCACATATTTTCAAGCTTCAGTATGCATCTAGCTATTCCATTTGTTGCTAGGAGTTACCTTCCTAGACCTCCATATGACTACTTGATGTCTGCTGATTTTACAAAATAGTGAAAATCTGATGATAGGACTGTGTTCCTTGTTTAGGATTTTTGTGTGTTCTGCAATTTGAGGATAATGTCAGCTGTGTTCTGTAATTTGAGAATTTTTTTCTTTTGCATTCTTGTTAAAAGTAATAGATACGGTATGCAAAAATGAATCAGTTGAGATAAATCTGATGTTGCCTGGTCTTATGATCCTAGGATCATTATGGTAAAACCATCGAGTGGATAGCCAGGCGTCAGCTGCTAGAGGAGGGATTGATGACCGAATATTGGAAAGCTTTGATTGATTATTCATTGCTTGATTGTAAAGGGTGCCAGCCATGTGCCTTATGTAGGCCTAACTCTGACGACTTGACAAACAAAGTCTAGATAAGATAAGAACCTAACAAACAATAAATATTCTAGGTACTCTATCCTGATCTTTGGTTACAGTCACACGGCTAATGCTTGCATGTGTGAACAGTAATACCTGCACATAACACTTGGCCATTTTGAATTATTTTACAAAGAAAAGTATGAAGCATTCATGTTAGTTTGACTAGTCTTGTTTTCCATTTTTTTTTCTGAACACAAATGTCTGAAGTAGCACCTCCATTGGGCCTGCATATGGCTAATGGTGTTGAAGCATTTGAGGACCACATATTTGCATCAAAAACATTAGGATGAGAAAACTATAGAGTTGCATGCCAATTATTTGTTGTTTTGTTTTTTTTATGATGCTTCTGCTAAGTTTGTAATGCTAAGGAAAAGCCTTATGCCTTCCAAAACAAAGCATTTGAGCAGCAACTGATGGAAGTCTGAAGGCTGAAACTTTTGAGTCGCGTTGCTCTTCAGAATATTGAAAATATGGTGTTTGTCTTGGTCCTGAGCAACTTTAATAATGTTACAGAGCAGCATATAAAATACTTGGACCAATAATGGTATCTCTGTATAATTATATAAATAGCAGCATTCTGATGCATCAGCACAGATCCTTTTTTTTAGTACCCCTTTCCAAAAAAAAAAACAAAAACAATCCAGTCTGCGTCAAGCAGGATGATCCCTATATTCTACTGACATTCTGACTTTCCTTTTTCAGGATGAGAAGAACAGGTGTGAGACAAGGCTTTAGCTGGCCGAAAAGGAAGGCTCGAAGATTGTGTAAATGATGACGTCAGACTAGTCCCTGAAGGCCTGAACTACCAGGAGTACCTTGTCTATCCTTGAACGTTTGTTAAGGCTCCAAGATCTCTTGCTGAGTGTGCTGTTATCATCTTGTCGCCTGTGTTTGCACCATTAAGCCGCAAGGTTTTTCTTTCCTCGTTCGTGGTCATGCACGGGGTTGGCCGAGCCGCTAAGGCAACGCATTTTGCTCCTGCTAATATCTTTCGGCCTTGGCCACGTACACGTGTGCATTCATTTTGGTCCAGGCAAAACTGTGGGCCGAAGTGCAACTGCTGGTCCTACCGTGGCCCGCTTGCACTGCTGTCTTTGAAGCCCGTACAGGGCTCGCTCGATGCTTTTTGCACCGCGTGACTGAGTCAGTTGCTGCCTGCTAAAACTTCTTTCAGATTCGCACGAGGAAGCCCAATTACTACTCGTATTTCATCCAAAACCGTACGGAACAAGGTGCTCAACGATGGCCTTTGTTTTTGTGCAGCATAATTTTTATATTTTACTAGGTTCATACCCGTGTGTTGCTATGGGCAAAATAAATATCAAATCTCATAGTGTCATGCAAAAGATCTAAATCAGACGTTGTCTATAGAAAATGAATATATTTAGAAGAATGTGTTTTGCACATGATGTGAGATCATTCAAACAACTAAGTTAAAATGTAATGACAACCACACTCATTATGATTCTAGACTGAGTGTCAATAGAAAGACCAACACAATTAGCAAAGCACTCCTTAAACAATAGTCTTTTAGAACTGATCTATTGTTAAGTTCCAAAGAAAGAAAATTATAATACCATACATTAATATTTCAATCATTCTTGCATCAATGGTGTGTTTGTTTAGGCAATGTTCAATCACCACATAAGTCAGCTCATGCAATGCTCTTCGTTGCGCTCTGTGCCTCCACTCTCCTAGTGACAAGACAACCAGCAAGATCAGTGATGGCTAGGCAGCTTATATAAACTGAACTATAGACACATACCAACATTTTGCAGATCTAAATTATGCATTGATAAAAGTAAAAATTTTAACAAATTACTTGAGTTATGCCTAGCGAGATAGAATAATTTGGAGCACTGCAGAGCAAGAAGGTTATTTGTAACCAGTCATAATTAATAGAAAAAAATGGAAAGCCATACTGCAGGCTTAGTGTCTTCAAAGGAGACTACAACATTGAATGGAGGAACAGAAACTGAACAAACTTAAAATATTACATTTTTGCAATTTACATCAAGAAGAGGACTTCATACAAATGACCATGGTCCTGATTGGTTTAGGAGTTGGCATAGAAATGATTGTGTGATTACTTCAAGATGGACGCAATATGAACCGCGAGTCAGCAAATAGTCAAGGCATCAGACTGGGTGACTGTCATCTTGGATGTTAGTGGCATGTCTGTGCTTGTCAAATGCCAAGTAACTAACCAAAATAAACGATCAGCTAATAGTTTTAATGAATCAGACTGAGTTTTCATGCACCCCCCACCACGACATCCACCATTAAGGATTTACAAAAGATCCAGAACGCAAATCATTTACACCTTCCTCCTGACTAACCTGATGATGCAAAGCTCGTATGGATAGACCTGGTTGGAGTATGATTTGTGCTGTTTTCAGATGTGTGTTATCTTGTAGCTCCATCAGCCCACCTGAAATAATATAAATGACCAGAGAAAATTACAGTTGAACACATGATACATTAATTTCATACACTTCTAATAAAATCGAAATAATATACTTCTAATAACTTCTCCAGACCCCGCACAGTGCGGGAAGCCTACGGCACTAGGTACGCCCTTTTTTTATACTTCTAATAAGAGGCAAGCTGAATTGTATTTTGGAAAGCAATGTGATTTAGATGCGTGTGTGTTTTTCTCATGTATCGAGATCCATCGACACTTCAACTTAGCTAAGCATATTCACATGAGGGTTGGGGGGGGGGGATGGGTCCAACCTGGTTTGCTCCAGTATCATGTATTCCTGTCCGACATGCTAAAAAACAATCACATGGAAAACATACCGGACATTAAGTCCACAGCAAAGTCAACTAACATTTTATACTGAAATTTGCTAGACTGAGCATCGGCATCCAATTGGATAAACAACAAGGCACCGGTAACAAAAAAAAGAGAAACTTGCTAATACCAGAATTTACATGCCTTGTTTTGGAGATCTAAAGGAATTAACAAAGAACAAAAAGAAAAGGAGAGAAGAATCTGCTTACATGAACTTACTTCAGCCACACAAACATGCAGAAGCAAACGCTTCTATCATCTTATGGTAATGTTGTTCCAAAAGAGATTGAGCTCAAGCAAGAGAGGAGTACCACTCACTGTCATTTCAGACCTAGGTTTAGTGTCACGGAGAAGGCTTGCCCCAACTTTGCTGATCACCTGGAAGAAACAAAATCACCTGTCACATCCAAAAGCACTTTTGGAATGTGATGAAAACCAAGCAAGTTGATCAACCAACCTGGTTATTCTCAGATTTTGATTATGGTTTTGTAACTCTGCTTTGCCACGAGAACACAAAAATTTTTCAGTGCAACGATCCATTAGGTTTTTCTTCAGAAAATATAATAAGTTAAAACAAAATCTGAGGAAACTCTTTTTTTTTCTTCTATATTGCTCGGTTCCATGCATATTATTGAACAACAGGTAGTATGCGTATTCCCATTTGTTTGAACCTATTAACATATGATCAGTGTGGAACACCCATAAATTTAGAAAACACTAACACATTTATAGCCTGCCAGACAGTAGAGGCAACACTTGATTCTTCATGATGGCAAAACTGAGGGATCCCAACCAAACACATTTAGCCAAGGACAACCCTATTGTTTCAAATAGCACAACTACATAAAGCGTAAGAGTGCCTTAGTCCCCTTCATCTAAAGAGCATATTTAATTAACCAAGAATATACTATGGGTTATGCATGGAGTCATGATCTAACAAGCTACAGAATCACTCTGAAAAAGGAAAACATGTGTATTGCATCAAATATCTAGGTATACAGTTGCAGAATCTGGACTGCAATAATCAGAGATAGGAATGAAATTGCACTTTGTTAGGGCAGTCATTGCTAATCACAAGCTCTAAACTTCCATCCAATGTCAAGCAGTTCTTGATTATAATGTTGTTAACTGAAATTAAATTAACTCATTGCCATCAACCAAGAGGCACAAATAATCTAAGCAAACAGACAACATACGGCCTACATGAAGGATTAAGAATCTAATACCTGCAATTTTGTACTGAGTCCTTCCCAGATGCTTCAAGATCAAAGTGTCCATCCAATTCAGACCCTATGTCCAAACGCCACAAATATAATGCTAATTAGTTGAACAAAGAGATAGAATTTAATTAGGGGCTCACATGATTCTTCAGAGTAGTGGCCATGATTCTTTGGAGACCTGGCTGTCGTCGCTTGATCCCAGTCTTGTCATTGATGCAGTAGTAGAACAGGACAATGGTCAGAATAGGAGGCATGGGAACGGAAAAACAAAGTAGAGTTGACAATTCAGTGCATACCATCGCGACGGTGGAGATGATGGCACGCCGGCCTGGAGGTGATGGCACGGCGGCTCGACGGCTGAGCGGTAGGATGTCGACCTCGCGCGGAGAGCCGGCAAGTGAGGAGGAGGCCGGCGGCACCGCGCGTTGATCAATCCATGGCAGTCGAAGAGAACCTAGGCGTGGCGTGGCGGAGGCAGGAGCGCGGGGTCGGAGCACGAGGGGCGCGGCGTTGCGGCGGCGGAAGGGCTCGGCGGTGGCGGAGGCTGGGACCGGGGGGCATGGATCTGCGCAGAGGAGGTGGGTCTCTGCTGGCTTGATCTATCGATCCGCCTGCAGCTTAAGCCCCTGCGACGGACGCGGTGAGGGCGGCGTGAGGGGAAGGGCGGGTGCGGTTTTGACTGCTGATGATCGGACGGGCACGCTGGTCCAACGGGCAATCCTCGACCATCCGAGGACGGACGAGAAGGACTAGTAGAGATTTTTGTCTTCGCCGAAATTACAGGTGATACATGCATCCACACACACACTAGATCCCTGAATGCCTTTCACACAAGTACACAACAAAACATAGAGACCAGCAGAGTTATTTGTAGTGTTTGGTTTGAGAGACCACCTTATTCCAGATGAGGTGGTGTCAACTTTGTGAGGGATCAACCTCATTTTAACCCACAAAACCAAATAAAAAAGTGAGATGTGAGAAGATGACAGATCAACACATTCCTCAAACCAAACACTGCCTTAAGGCAAGTATATTGACATATGTCTGCAGTGTCATAAGTCATTTTATGATTAATGTATGATTTTTTAATGATGTGGAGGAGAGAGAATAAGATGCTTGTTTTGCAAAACAACCGCCTCATAAGAATTAAAGGCTACAGGACCATCTTTTCATCATGGTACTAGTTGTGGTTGTCATTGACCTTAAATATTCCATTAAACCATGCACAGATTAAGGTATTGAGAGATTAATAGGAGACAGTTTAAAAAATATCATATTGCAAAGGTCGTTTGTTAAACCGTCTGAAAGTTACTTGGCAATGCATATGACCACCTATTAGACAAGAGCAATTTACTTTCCTTAAGACTTTGAGTGATATTTTTCTAGTATAACTGTATAAGCTATATTTCCCTATTCTTTTTCCTTTGAAAATTCTCAAACTGAATAATATCTCTGCACCTACCCCTTACACAAAAAAATTATCCAAACCACTTAATTGTCCAACAATGATAATGGCCATCGCATCGTCACATTGGTTTGATTTATCTTTGTTGAAATTATCTAGGTGAATGCCTCTGCACCTCTAAAACCTTTGATCTTACTATGTGGCATACCCACCCATCTACCACACAGCACCTAAACCACTCAACTTCTCTCTTTTCCATTCTTTTTTTGAGGCAGCAATCAATATCTCTTTGACATAACATGGGTATGATGAGGATACATCCTGAGACTTTTAGTAAGAAAACGTGGGCTGAACCTTTTAGTGTGCTGATTTAAAACTAATTCCTATCTGGATATTGTGCTCCAAACCGTTTGTGCTTTGTTTGTTGGGTTTTTTTTTGTCCAGAGGACACATCCAAAATGTGGTTTGTGCAGCGTACACTCCACACTCCGTTTTAGCAGGTTGGACATTCTAAAAATAGGATTTTTCCTGTTGCACGCCGGCCATTTTAGAAAAAGATTTTGTAGCCACGGAGGGAAGATGATGCCTGGTAAATAGACGATTTTACCTTGCTTCATTTTGTGGGTGTATCGTTCTAGTGCGCAACGGCCGGCTGCTTGCATGCAACATGCTACCTCCTATCTATCCCTTCCTCCTGATTTTCTGATTTACCCACACCCACTACCGGAAAACCCACATATGCTGAGTGCCCGGATATTTGCCGAGTGCATAATCTCGAGCACTCGGCAAAGCTACTATTTGCCGAGTGCCAAAAAACATGCACTCGACGAACAAATATCACTCGGCGGCCTATATCTTTGCCGAGTGCCAGCCAGTTGACACTCGGCAAAGAGCGCCACGTGCACCGACAGACGACCCGCAGACGACTGTTACGGTGGCGATGCTTTTGTTTGCCGAGTGCCTACATGGGGACACTCGGCAACAAGATCTTTGCCGAGTGCCCTACAGTCGACACTCGGCAAACGCTGTCACGTGCACCGCACACGCTAGCTCCCCAAGGCCGTTACGCTGTTGCCCATTTTTCCACGGCCGTTACCGTTATGCTTCGCCGAGTGCCAAATTGGGGCACTCGGCAAACATATTGTAATGCCGAGTGTAATGGAACAGGCACTCGGCATTTAATAAACTTTGCCGAGTGTCGTCTTTAGCACTCGGCAAACAAATACAAAAACTTTCTCCAACAACCTCCAAACTTTTTCCTCCGTTCTCATACTATGTGAAAGACATCATATTTAAATTTGGCAAATTATCCTTTATGTTTACTATATTTAGATTATTTATTTGATTACAAGAATATTTTGTGTATAATTCAAATTTGAACTGCCAAATGTTGTCAAAAGTGTTCATAATTAATGGAAAAATTATATTCATGTTATTGAGTCAAATTTGAGGGTTTGTACAAGAATTTAAAGAAAAAAATCAAATATCTTATTCAGGAAACATAGCAATGAATTTGTGGCCGAATAGATTTTAAATTCTATAAAACACAAATGAAGTCCGAAAATTATGAAATTTGTAGTGAAAGCATGATATCATAAGTAGAGGCTGTGGAAAAAATTTGAGAAGATTTCAAAAAAGTTATCACATACGTTGGTTATAGGATGAGGAATCCCGAAGAAGATCCAAAGACATTTGAATGAGTCAGTTAAGTTTTTGAGTCCAATGGACCATCCAATTGAGTTTTGACTTCAAAATTTTTTTGTGTAGGCAATGGTCATGATGGATATGTTTATGGTAAATATTCATTATTTTTTGAGCCCATTTGATAATATTAAAGTTTTTTTTAGTACTATGTAAATTGAATTTGAACTTATACTGCATGAAATAATGGAATTTTTTTGGCTAAAGTATGTTAAATTTTTTATATACGCAATAGACCTCATAAATTGGTTTATGTTAAAGTTTGGTTATTTTTCGAAATGTTTTCGTATTTTTTAATTTTTTTGAAAAATGTAGTGAATTAGTTCATACAAATTGAAATATAGCTAAAAGTGATTGAAATAATATAATTTTTATCATTGAAGCATGATATATTTGTCTGAAATATAAGTTTAGTAATGAAATGTTAAATTATAATAAAAGAAATATGTTTAAATAAATTTTGAATTGAAGGATTTTGAAATGAAATCCTGGCTTTGCCGAGTGCTGCCACCATGGCACTCGGCAAAGCGGTAGCGGCTTTGCCGAGTGCCAGATCACGGCACTCGGCAAAGCGGTCGTGTCTTTGTCGAGTGCCGTGATCTGGCACTCGGCAAAGTTTCTGCCCCCGCCCCCAGCTAAGTGACCGACCCGCACACACGCGCACTCACTCACGCTGCACACACCCGTACTCACGCCGCCGCCTCCACTCCGCCGCCCCGCCGCCTCCACGCCCCGCCCCGGCGCGCCATGCCCTGCCCCGCCGCCTCCACGCCCTGGCTCGCCGTCCCCGGAGCGCCGCCCCGCCCTCGGAGCGCCGCCGCGTCCACTCCGCCGCGCCGCCGCCTCCACGCCGCTGCTCCGGCGCGCCGCGTCCCACCCCGCCTCCTCCACGCCCCTGCGTGCCGTCCCCGGAGCGTCGCCCCTCCCTGGCGCCCTGCCCTCGGAGCGCCGCCCCGGCGCGCCGCGCACCGCCCCGCCTCCTCCATGCCCCGGCGCACTCGGTAATGATGCCCTCAAAGACTTTCCTGACAACTTCATTGTCCTCCTGCTCAATTAGTATTACAAAATGATTTAAAGAAGAAAAATGCAGGATGAGAATAGATTTATCATCTACTGTATACAACTATTTTAGACACCACAACTATCATTGTGAGCTATTATCTTTTCTGTACATCAGCTATGCAAATGAGAACTGAAGTTCAGTCCGATTCTTGGCAAGACTAATCTACACCATACACCCAAAGATTTTGGTTATCCTTGCATTACATAAAGAATCCCCAGTGATACATAGAACTGCCACCAAGGAAGTATACTGACAGCTATACCAAGGAAGTATACTGACAGCTATCCCCAGCTATACATAGAACTATCATTGTTTGTTACTAAAATCCTTGAAACAGAAAGTGCAGTATGATGAGACTGATTTCCCTATATCCAAATAATACGTAACACTTATTAGCCCTCATATGCATGCATGAGCCTTAAGAGGCGGATATTATGTCAACAGAGAAAGTCGTGTTCAATGTGCCCTCAATGCTTTAGTAGTTTCCGCTGATGATTTTGCTTTCTTGCTAGTCATGATGCTTAACCTTTTATTTGTTCTGACTGCACAAAATATAGGCTGGTAGCGGCGTCCGCCTGCGACGTGCTCGACAAGAAGCTTGAACTGCGAGTCCACACCAAGCCGGCCACGCCTACACCGCCGACCCGTTGTAAGCACCGCCACCGTCTTTGCATATCTAGCACCGCCACCGTCTTTGCATATCTAGCACCTCGTAGTTCATGTAACCTAGTTAGGCGTCTCCCATTCGGAAGAGATACAATTGAGATATGCGGATCTTTGCATATCTATAATTATATCTCTTTCGAATTGTCCACGTTATTTGGACAGCCCGAGGATGCGTAGATACGGATAGTTACCATGATCAACTCCCATCCGAGACAGAGTCTCGGCATCACCTCCCCGTTGTTCTCCGGATACACAATCTCCCTTTCGGGACGTGTATTTGGTGAACAGCGGGGAGGTGCTGCCGAAATTTTGTCTTGGATGGTAGTGGACCATGAAAACTGACCATATGTACGCATCCTCGGGTGGGATTAGGACCTACCTTCACCTATTAGAATGTAGGGACAACACGTAGATGCATTTGATTTTTATTCTCACTCCGGTTTAGAGGATGGATGACCGTCATTGGATGTACATGGGCCGTCCAAGTCAGGCTACCATGACCGATGAATGGATTCGAAAGACCAATGATTTTTTGGAAGCCGCGTGGAGTCAGGCTGAAGGATCGAGTTTCTTGTGGTGTCCGTGCAACATATGTGGAAATAAGAAACGGAAAACGAAGAAGGTTATGGGCCAACATCTTTGCAAGTATGGATTTATGCCGGACTATACCCGGTGGATCTTTCATGGTGAAGGCCACCGTATGAGGGACGAGGTCGTGAGGCAATGCATCGATGATTGTGATGCTGATGGTGGGGTTGGAGACATGTTACATGACTATCATGAAGCACATTTCGGTGAACGACTGCAGGAGGAGGAGTCAGAGGCATCCGCAAAGGCGTATTTCGAGATGTTGGAGGCTGCACAGAAACCACTTCACGGTCATACAAAGGTTTCTCAGCTGGATGGCATCGGACGGCTAATGGCCTTGAAGTCTCAGTTTAGCCTGAGCCGAGACGCCTTCGACAGTCTGTTGATCGTGTTTGAAAGTATGCTTCCAGAAAATCACATTATGCCAAAGTCAATGTATCAGGTACAGAAAATTCTCGGTGCACTTAAGATGCCATATGAGCAGATACATTCTTGTCCAAATGGGTGTATCTTATTTAGGAAGGAGCATGAGAAAGATGCTTACTGTCCGAAATGTAAAGCCTCTAGGTTCCTCGAAGTGGACTCTGGTGATGGTCAGCCTAAGAAGCAGCTCATGATTCCCTTGAAAATCCTACGCTACCTTCCTTTCATTCCGAGGATCCAACGACTATTCATGACCGAGGAATCCGCGCAATAGATGACCTGGCACAAGAAAGGTGTTCGATACAACCCTGACAAGATGGTGCATCCATCCGATGGTGAGTCATGGAAGAATTTTGATAGGATTCATCGTGACAAGGCTAATGAAGCTCGTAATGTACGTATTGCGCTTGCAACAGATGGGTTCAATCCTTATGGGATGGTGGCCGCCTCGTACTCATGCTGGCCTGTGTTTGTTATCCCTCTGAATCTCCCTCCAGGGGTCCTATTTCAACAACAGTCCATATTTGTGTCGTTGATTATTCCAGAGCACCCGGGGAATAAAATGAGTGTTTACATGGAGCCTCTGATTGATGATTTGGTCAAGGCATGGGACGAAGGGGTGTGGACCTATGATCGAGCAACAAAGACAAATTTTAGAATGTATGTTTGGTACCAATTCTCCCTGCATGACTTACCCGGGTATGGCATATTCTGCGGCTGGTGTACTCACGGGAAGTTCCCATGTCCAACATGCAAGGCAGCTCTGCAGTTCATCTGGTTGAGGAAGGTGGGTAAGTATTCGTCGTTTGACAAACATCGACAATTCCTCCCCGCTGACCATCCTTTTAGACAAGACGTTAAGAACTTCACAAAAGGTGTAAAAATTACAGAAATTGCACCGCCGATCATGACGGGTGCTGCGATTCATGCTCAGATAGACGCTCTCCGAGTCAACGATGGCGGTGGTTTTGTTGGGTACGGTGAGGAACATGCTTGGACTCAGAAGTCTGGGCTGTGGAGGCTCCCTTATATTGATGATATTCTGCTTCCACACAACATTGATGTGATGCATACTGAAAAGAATTGGGGGGAGGCACTTTTTGGAACAGTCATGGATATTTCTGATAAGACAAAGGACAACGTAAAGGCAAGAGTGGATCTGGCAATGTTGTGCGATAGACTAAGATACGAAATGAGGACTCCTGGACCCGGGAGGAAATGGAAGAAGACACAGGCCGACTTCGTCCTCACGAGGGCCCAGAAGAAACAAGCACTAGAGTGGATCCAAAAGTTACAATTTCCCGATGGATATGCAGCGAATCTTAGGAGGGGTGTGAACTTGACTACTATGCGAATCAACGGGCTAAAGAGTCATGACCTACCATATATGGATTGAGTGGCTTCTTCCGGTGATGGTTCGAGGCTACTTACCTGATAATGTATGGCTCGTGCTAGCAGAGTTGAGCAATTTTTTCCGTCAGCTTTGTGCTAAGGAGTTATCTCGGGCTGTTATTGCGGACATGGAAAAAATGGCTCCCGTGTTGCTCTGTAAGTTGGAGAAGATCTTTCCACCAGCCTTCTTCAATCCAATGCAACATTTGCTTCTGCATCTGCCATATGAGGCAAGAATGGGAGGGCCTGTGCAGTTCCGTTGGTGCTATCCAGTTGAAAGATGCCAGAAGGTTCTTCGAACGAAATGTAAGAATAAATGCAAAATTGAGGCTTCGATTGCTGAGGCATACATTTTGGAGGAGGTGTCAAACTTCACGACTAAATACTATGGTGAGAAGCTTCCCAGCGTGCATAATCCACCTCCTCGTTACAATGCTGGCGATAATAAATCGAGTCTCAGTATTTTCCGAGGGCAACTTGGAAGTGCAAGTGATGCGAGGTACAAGACCCTGAACCATGAAGAGTGGCGTCGTATCATGCTTTATTTGTTGACCAACCTTTCTGAGGTGGAGCCATACATAGGGTAAGTTCTCATTTAACATGTTCATGATGTTCCACGATTTAGCATCTCATTTAACATCTTCTTGCATTTGCACTAAGCAGCATCCAACCCCTTGATCATATTTCACACAGGCAATTTGTTCGTCTATTCTGGCGTCGACAAGGTCTCCGACCCAGAACGAATCGGAGTCTCTTCTAAAAAATGGCGCCGGAAATTCTCAGCCCGATTTCATTTATTGGTTGCAACAAAAGGTAAACTCCGGTTCACATGATCTTTGCTATAGCTATAGGTTCAAGTGCATATGACGAACTTTGTCCCTTTCGCTTTCAGGGGCAAACCGATTCGTCCATGAGTGCCGAGTTGAGACAAGTGGCTGATGGATTTAGCTATAGGGTTAGGTCATTTAACGTTTATGACGTGAATGGATATCGCTTTCACACAACAGGATACGAGCAAAGTCGGCCCAATCGAAAAACCACTAATACTGGAGTATTTACGCCAGGCCAAGATGGGGTCGAGTATTATGGAAGACTTGAAGAAATATACGAACTCAAGTTTCGAGGTTCCGTACCACTGACTCCCGTTATTTTCAAATGCCATTGGTTTGATCCTACATTAACCTAGGCGGACTCCAAATGTTGGCCTAGTCGAAATTCGTCAGGATTCAAAGTTACCAGGCGACGATGTCTACATTGTGGCTCAACAGGCCACACGAGTTTATTATCTCTCATATCCGTGCCAAACCGACAAACGTCTTCAGGGTTGGGATGTTGTGTATAAGGTATCGCCACACGGCAAACTTCCTGTCCCAAACAATGAAGACTACAATAATGGCAGAGAGTTCTTTCAAGAAGAAGGACTAGAAGGGAGTTTCGAGATAGACTTAAGTGACATGATGGGAATGGAAGTGGACAATCAAAGGATTGCTGACGAGGAAGCTGGAGACGAGGTTGAAAATGCTCATGATTTAGAATTACTCGAGCGGCTGCGTTTGGGCAGAGACAGTGAAGATGACATTCCTCCTTCGAATTATGCTGATTACGTCGAGGAGCCAAATAGTGATGATGAGGATTATGATCCAGCTAATCCCGATTATGATGACTATTTCTAGTACATGTATGAACTGAATTATTTAATTCTATGTATATATATTATTTTATTTTGCTTAATTTGCTATGAACCGAATTGTTTGATTCTATGAACCGATTTTGCATATTTGTAGATATATTTATTGTTTATTTTGCATAATTTGTTAAGTACATATTGTTCATTTTTGCTGATTCATTTACAATTATTGATTGCAGGTTATTGATTCGAAATGCCAGGCGGGGGCAAGATTGGTTTCCTGAGCTCCTTGTACAGGAGTAGTGGTGGAGAGCAAGAGGCTCCTGAGGGGTCCAGTGCAGCAGGGGGGGTCCAATGTCTCAGAGGGGTCCAGGAGGCGTTGGGGACGAGGGCCAGGGAGAACGAGAGGAGGTAAGACAGATGGTGGATACCAGGGGAGGACGAGAAGAAGCAGGAGGGAGAGGACACCTCCAGATTTGACGGCGGCGGCGGCGGCGGAGGAGGAGGAGGAGGAGGAGGAGCGGGAGTAGGAGGAGCCGAGACAGGAGGAGGAGGACCAGGAGGAGGAGGAGGACCAGGAGGAGGAGGCAGGAGGAGATACGAGGGCGGTGTGGTTGCGAGGACCGTCGCAACTGCCGCAGCGGCCGATACCTTTTGCGAGACGCCCGATCATTCGACCGGTACCGGACAGGTAATACTTTATGTTATACACAATGGCATTTATTTTTCAATTCATATGTTCAAAATGACAAGATACTAATACTTTATGTTATACACTTTTACAGGTATTGGATGCTCGTGCAGGCGGGTGCCCACAAAAGGAAGCCCAACGGCATCCTGGGAACCCTATGCAGGGAGCTCTTCCCTGGGCTGGTGATGCATGCTGGGAACCTGGAGCCGGCATACACGTGGGACCACTACATCGCCGTCCCAGATGCAGAAGATCGGGAAGGGAGGTCCTTCGGCAACAAGGCGAGACGGGTGGTGGGAGAATTTTGGGTAAGTCGTCGCACTATATTGGTGAATAGTTACCATATATTTGAAACTCTTTGAATATTGACTGCAATTATTGAGTCTATGCAGGATTTCTAAAGGTGCGAGCCAGGATATGAGGCCATAGCGGCTCAGGTGGCTGACACAGCATGTCGTAAACTAGTGAAGGACATGCACTACGAGGCGCGTGTTCAGGCCGTAATTACCTACTGCTGCCGATGTGGAAAAAAGGAAGGTCGGCAAGGACGTAGCAAGAAATATGTTTCTCACGCGGGAACAATACTTGAGGGTAAATGACGAAATCACTACTCATTTCTTTGAATTTCATTTTCGGAAATGTCATCCACTTTGCTTCCATTACATGTAGGTGCCTCCGAACTGGTGTGTTGGCTAAGGGCGCGTGCTGGGAAATGATGGTGGACATGTGGCTTAGCGAGGAGTGGATTCAGCGGCACAACTTATGCCGGGAGCGCCGCTTGTTGATGCAAGGTGCGCCACACCATCAAGGCAGCCGAGGCCTTCCCGAGTACAGGGATGCTTGGGTAAGTCATTACACTTTTTGGTACTTTCAAACTCTAAATTCTGCATTCTTATTAATCATTGTATTCTTTCGCTTTGCTTGCAGTCGGGGTCACAAGAAGACCAGGAATGCAACGACTTCCAGGCATACTATATGGCGCACAAGGGCAGGGCGACGTCCGACGTTTCCTACAACCCGGCGGATCCACCTGAGGCGTACAGCAACCCGAGCGTCCACACGCGCATCACTGAGTACACGGAGATGGGAAAGGCACTCCATGGGGACACATGGGATCCGGCCACCCAGCCCCTTTCTGGAGAAGCCATCATGAGGGCAGGAGGAGGGAAGAAGCACGGCCATTACTGGATCGCCAACAGCCTTGTCGACACAGCCAGTACGCCGACTCTCTCCCAGTTTCGGGCAAGGACCACCGACTCGACTCCGCCAATACGCCCACGGCCTGAGACTTCAGTGGCCAGCGTGCGTGCAATCCAGGTTATTTCTGCTCCATTTGTCGTTCGTTGCTTTTAGTTATATTTTGTTCGCATTGTAACATTTGGGTGAAATCTTATAGGCCCGGATGGACGAAGAGACGAAGAGGCGGGAGGAGATCGAGGCGAGGCTGGAGGAGGAGCGGACGCTAAGGCAGGAGCAAGAGCGCAGGTGGCAGGAAGAGCGGATGCAGGAGCGGCAGAGGATGGAGCAGGCGCTTCTTGCTGAGCGACAGGCCGCGCAACAACAGATGCAGACCATGTTCTCATATCTCCAAGGCCTTGGCGCGACAATCAACTATCAACCGCCGCCAACGATGCCCTGGCCTCCACCACCGCTGCCACCTCTAGGCATTCCGTCTATCTTTCCTCCATCTGGCGCTACAAGGCACTCCTGTGAGTATGATATATAGATTTACTTTGCTTGCACATATATATTCAAATTTTGAGATACTTTATGTCAATATATCATGTGCTATATCTGAAAGAACATCTAGACTCACTTAGTGGAGTGTTGAGATACTTAGTGGTTGGCTGATCGAACACGTGTGCTACATGATCCTTCCCAAGATCTCTCGCGCTATATACTAGAGATTAGCTAGGCTGCCAATGTAATTTCCCAGCAATTAGACAGTAAATTCGTGACTATATATTGCTGTTTAATTACGTATGATTAGGAGGCACCAGGACTGATCTTTCAGCCACACTTGGAAAATTAGTGGAAGTTTAGAACGATCGTACATGATGGACAGATGCATTGCAAATAATACTTGTGTTTGATGCAACATACACAGCCTGCATTTTTATTGTATTTTACCTTGTTCAGATAGTGGCTCTATGCATCACCATGCCAAAAGTTAAAATATATTTTTTTTGTAGAATCAATCGATTGGGGGTCAAATGAGCCTCCGGACGAGCATTCACCGGCACTGTGCTGCATCGTAGTGGCCACCTAGCTGAATTTAGAGTTGTTTATGATATTTGTTCTATGGGCTTGTTGTTGTTGGACTAGACTTGTTTAATTAGTTGGACTTGTGCTTGTTGAACGTTACACTTATACCATCGATGTTGGACTTATGCTATTTGTGATATTCATGAGACACAGCGTGAGATATTTGCGTTATTATGTGATGGATGTGCCATATATATACTGTAACGCTTGTCTGGAATGTATATATATTTTTTTTGTGATGATGAATGTGGTTAATACATAAAAACAGAAAAAATATAAAAAAAACAGCAAGCTTTGCCGAGTGTTTTTACCCTGACACTCGGCAAAGCAACCATTTTTCTATTTCCTGGAAAACATATTTGCCGAGTGTAATTACCTTGGCACTCGGCGAAGTTTGAAACTTCGCCGAGTGCCAGACGACTGGCACTCGGCAAAGATGCAAACTTCGCCGAGTGCGGCCACGTTGGCACTCGGCGAAGTTTGAATCTTTGCCGAGTGCCGAGCATATGGCACTCGGCAAAGTTTTCAACCCGTCCCGTTCGCCAGTTCGCCGTCCCGTTCGCCAGTTCAGATGTCTGTCCGTCCCGTTTCAACTTTTGTTGCCGAGTGCGGCCTGGCACACGGCAAAGGTTTGCCGAGTGCCCGAGAAAAGGCACTCGGCAAAGCCGGCTTCGCTGGTAGAAGAAAGGCCGTGTGCGCTTCGCCGAGTGCTACACTCGGCCAACAATTTGCCGAGTGTTTTTCTGCCTTTGCCGAGTGTCTGTGACACTCGGCAAAGTACCTGAGTCCGGTAGTGACCGTCTCTATTCCTGACCTGCAAAAATTCAAAAAAAAAAATCCTGACCTGCAATGGCACTGCACCACACCACCCTTCCTAGTTGCTGCTGCGCTTCACAATTCACACGCAGGTGAGCTAGTGGACAGTGGAGTGATTTTCCTTCCATTTCTTTGTATGTTTGCGCGTGGAAGAAATACGCATGCCTTTTGAAATGTCAAATTGATGTAAAGATATACACTAAAATTTGTGCATGTTTTTTTGAACAAACAATTTGTGCATGTTGATTACTTATGTTATACTAGTTATTTTATAACATGTTAAGCTACATAAGAAAATACATGTACACTTTAATATGGTCGGTCGTTGCTGTTAGTCAGATTTGTTAAAAAAAATAACAGTTGCTTATGCAAGATGGTCTTGTGCCTCATTTTGGTAGGTATTATACAATCAGGAGTATTTCAATCTTTTTGCTAGACATTCTCCAACTCCCCAGGCTGAAAATGACAAAATTAATAGGGCCGTGTGTTTCCTATAAGATTTTTACGGTGTTCCTTAGACTAAACGAAGGAGTGCTGCCCATTTGGTGGTATTCAGTTCAAAAAAAGAACATTTGGTGGTATCCCTAGGACAAAAGAAAACACTTTGTTTGGGGGTGTTTAGTTCATTTTGCAAAATTGTGTAAAGATGTAAAGAGGGCATTTCAAGTACTAAATGAAGTCTATTTGCAAAACTTTTTGCATAGATGGGTTGTAAATCGCGAGACGAATCTAATGATGCTAATTAATTCATGTTTAATCAATAATTAGCGGATGATTACTGTAGCATCACTGTTGCAAATCATAGATTAAGTAGGCTCATTAGATTCGTCTCGCGATTTACAGCCCAACCATGCAAAAAGTTTTGTAAATAGACTTCATTTAGTACTTCAACTTATCAAGATTCCGTTTCACTTTAATGCGTTTATGGTTTTTTTGCGTTTACATGTAAAAATCTGAATAGGCTTTGTTTCAATATCTTTGATTAGAAAAAGCGCTAGAAACATCCAGGAGACGCACCGTCACCATGCGAGACAAACCACCTCTCGCAAGACACCAAACGCACTAAACAACAAGGACGCCGCCACACCTGACCTGAGCTCAGAGCGATCCGCGTGGCGTGGCCGCCGGCCCAATCCGGCTGCAGGCGGGCCCCACGCCCTTCCAGAGTGTTCCACCATGATCTCTACTCCACTTATGAGGTGAGCAGCAGAGCAGACGAGAGCACGAGCAGAGCCGCGCCAGCAAGTGACACGCGGGCAGGTCAACGATCCTCGCGCCTCCATGGCGTGCATCATGTGCATGGCGTCCTCGCCCTCCGCGCTCGCGTCCGTCGCCAAGGCCGCCGCCCTCCCCGTCCCTCCGCCGCCGTCGGCGTCCGCGGGCGTGGCAGTGGCGCGGCGGCGCGCGCCGGTGGTGGCAACCGTCCTGCGCGACTGCTCGGGCGGCCACGCGCGGCGCAGCGCGGCGCTGGTGGCGGCCTCCGCGCTGGAGGACCTGCGCCCGGCCATGGACGAGTACCCCGAGGGCGTCCTGTCCGGGGAGTGGCCCGGGAACTTCTCCCTGCTCAGCTACGCCGACCTCCGCGCCTACCTCGAGTCCCAGATCACCACCGCCGGCGAGGTCCGATCCGTTCTCCGTCCCCACCTGCCCATCTACCCTCCCTCCTGCTGTCTCTCTTCATTCCTGGATGCATGGCTGGATTATTAATTGGATGTCACATTTATTATATAAGATGATTTAAAACCATACAAACTTTGAAGGACACTCGATACAAATAATGATAATAATTAACCAAGCTACGACATAACACCAGACTGCAAACCACATGGAGTCTAGCATGGGCTAAGAGTACTGCGACAGCGGAGGCATCTCGACAGGGCCGGTTCCATAGGCAAGGTTGGGTGTAGAACGATAACCCTACTCAGCGTCGTCTGGCACGAAGTCTGGGTCTTCTTCTGTAAAAAGTAAGAATGTGGTGAGTACGAACGTACTCAGCAAGTCCGACCACACCCACGGAGGGGGTTATAACAGAGTAATATGCATAGGTAAATCAAAGATAAGGTTACGGTTTAATTTACAGAAAAAATGATATTTTATGCAGGGGTTTATTTTAGCAGAAATCCTTTTGAAAATCAGTTTTTGGAGTAACACGGAGTTTCAAGTTTTAAACTGCTACCGGACTCCCCGTCCGTCGTAGCACACGGCACAACTGCCGGACACAATTCCAAAACAACTCACACCAGCCCATCCCAATGAAACACTAGTTATGTAACCACACCGTAACTCGCCCAATACCGTGGGCACGGACTATTCGAATAGATTCTTAACTCTACAGAGGTGTGCAACGTTACCCACAAGTAGGATACCACAACTCGAACACCGTCGTGTCGGTGTAGATCCCAACATAGCCATTACCCACCTTAGCTAAGCCTGACTAGCCATCACGGAATTCACCAAGGGGTCATCGACCTACTCTGAGGTATAACCGGGGTATAAGTCACACTGAGCATATCCCTTCTCCTTGGTCACCCGTTACTCTCAGCCCTCCTGATGGCTATCACACCAACTAGTGGGATTTATGCTACGTCGTTGCCCATTCAACGGTCGAGTGGTTTGCACGATGATAGAGTTAGGTGAGATGACACATCAAACTATGACAGAAACGTGTATCAAAGGATGGGATTGAACTTGCTGTCTTCGTAGCCTTCGGGGAGGTCCTGTCCTTCGGGCTCGGGGTCGCGGAACTGGTCCTTGTTCACTTGCTCGCAATACTGCTCGCTAGCAGGCTCTCCTTCGTGCACTCTGTGGTCTACAGCGCATACAAACAAGCACTCAATCAATACACAGAAAATAAAGATTTATCGTTGAGCTCGAATCGGAAACTCATAAGATGTGGAGTACGGAGTAATATTTTTGGGTGGATTCCTAATGGCATGGTCAAAACTATGCTATGACAGGAGTGGTAGAGTTTTGGGTTGATCAGGGTTTATTTGGTGCATGAAATGATAGGTTAAACAAAGGTTTAGTGATTAAATTAGGGTCCAGGGGCTTATTTGAAATTAATTTTAAGAAGGCAGGGTCTTGGTTTGTATTTTGGAAACCTCTTGGGTCATTCTAAAAAGGGCCAGGGGCTTAATTATAAATATTTTCATAAGGTGGGAGGGTCTGCTTTGAAATATAATAAAAGCTAGGGTTTCTTTTGCAAAAGGGCAAATGGTGGGGGGTTTCTTTACTGAATAGGGGAAAAGCTAGGGGGTTTTGGGCATATTGCCCTGTCTTCTCCCTTCTCCCGCACCGGGGAACAGAGGAGGGGAAGGCGCTCCTCGGCGGCGGCCGATTCGGCCGCTCTGGCCTAGACGGCGGCCCGGGGTAGAGGGGAAAGGAGGAGGGGGCCCTGCGGGGTCGATCCCCAGCCGTAGTTCGGCCCGAGGCGGCCTGAGGTGGCCCGGCCACTGCGGCCGGCGGCGGCGGCGATGACGGCCCTGGACTGGTATTCCAGAGGGGCGGCGGCAGTCAAGAGGAGGGGGGAAAAGCACTAGTGGGTCTCGGTGGTGCCCAAACCCACCTCAATTCGGGCCGAGGGGTAGTGGAGAGGGGTGCTCCGCGGTGGCCGGCGGCGGTGATGGCGAGCGGCGGCGCTGCAGGCTAGAAAAGGAGGGCTGGGGTGGCGGAGTTGGCTGTGGTGGGGGGTGGTGGAGCTCGGGGGGTGCTCCGCGGTCCCTTTTATAGGCGGCCAAGGCGGTGGGGGGTGAGAGCGGGGCGACGGCTGGCGAGGCAGCTCTGAAGCGGTGTTAATGGTGTGGGGCGGGCGCTGCCGGAGTGGTCTTGTCGCCGTGGCGGTGCTGCGGCGAGCGCGTGGCAGCCCGTCGTCAACCCGAACAGCGGCGGGCCTGTTGCTGAGGCGACGGCGGCGTTGAAATGGCAGCAGCGGGGTAGGTTTGGCCGGCGAGGGGCGGCAGCGGGGTGGAAGCTTGGCGAGGGCGGCACGGCGTCGTGCTGGTCGACTGCGTGTGGCAGGCGGCGGTGGTGTGTGGGCGTCAACGGCGGTGTGCGCGGGCGGGCAGGGCGAGCGGGACCAGACGGCGTGGTGCTTCGCGCGGGTGGGGCCAGGCGGCCGTGGCGTGGCGTGCGCAGGCGCACGCGTGCACGGGTTGGGCAGGCGGGGCGCACGACCGAGCGGAGCAGGGGGGGAACGCCGGGTCTGGCGGCGCTCGGAAGTGGGGCAGAGCGGGCCGGGAGCGGGGAGGGGCGGCGTGGTCGTCGCGGCCCAGTGCGCCGAGCGCCGTGTGCGCGGTCTCACGGCCGGCCAGCGGTGGCGCGCGTGCACGCGGCCGAGCGGGCCGGGCAGGAGGCGCGGAACGGAGCGGCCGAGCAGGGAGGAGTGGCGCGGTGGGGCCGCGCGGCAGAGGGGAGCGACCGTGGTGGCGCCCGGGAGCAGAGGGAGAAGGGGAGGTCTGAGCGCGCGGGGAAGGAGAGAGAGGAGAGGGAGGAGAGAGGAAAAGAAAAAGGAGAAAAGGAAAAAGAAAATGGAAAAAGAGAAATGTTGAGAGAGAAAGAGAGAAAGAGGGAGCGAGATTCACGGCGCCGACCGCTGCCGGTCGCGCACGCGCACCGGTCGCGCGCGGCGTGCGGAACGAGGGCCTAAAGGGAGATGGGACAGCGGGGGATCAAGCTCGGTTCCACGGGGTAACGGGAGATTAGGCGGAAAAAGGGAGAGTTCCCGGAAACTTTGAGCTCAACGATGAACACAACTTTAACGCATGATTTATTTTAGTAAATTTTTGGGATGTTACAAACCTACCCCACTTAAAATGAATCTCGTCCTCGAGATTCGACTGGTTCCTAAATAGGTGGGGAAATTCCTTCTTTAAAGCTTCTTCGCGTTCCCACGTAGCTTCTTCCACTCCATGCCTGCTCCACTGGACTCTGCATATCCGTACTTCAGAATTTCTTATTCTCCTGGTTACAGTATCTAGAATCTTGACCGGTACTTCCTGATATCGTAGGTCTGGTTGTAGATCTATCGTTTCTACTGGCACATGTTCCGCTTCGGGTACCCTCAAACATCTTCTTAGCTGTGAGACGTGGAATACTGGATGTATATCTGACATTTCTTCTGGTAGCTCCAAACGGTATGCTACTGCTCCAACTTTCTTCATTACTTGGTATGGTCCAATGTACCGAGGGGCCAATTTTCCTTGTATCTGAAATCTTCGAGTTCCTCGAATGGGTGATACCTTGAGATACACGAAATCTCCTGGGCTGAAACTTATTTCCCGTCTTTTCTTGTCTGCATAGCTCTTTTGTCGAGACTGGGCTGCTCTCAGCTTTTCTCTAATCTCGGCAACACTTTCTTCTGCTTCTTTTATGAGTGCGGGCCCGACTAGGGCACGTTCTCCAACTTCTGACCACATCAGCGGTGTTCTGCACTTCCTTCCATAGAGAGCTTCAAACGCTGACATGCCCAAGCTTGCTTGGTACCCATTGTTGTATGAAAACTCTGCATAGGGTAAACTTTGTTCCCAGTCCTTGCCGTAGGTGAGAACACATGCTCTCAACATATCCTCCATAATCTGATTCACTCTTTCTGTCTGGCCATCCGTCTGTGGGTGATAAGCGGAGCTAAAGTCCAATTTTGTACCCATGGCTTTATGTAAACTCTTCCAAAACCTAGAGGTGAACTGGGTCCCTCTATCTGAAACAATGCGGCTGGGTACACCATGCAACTTTACTATATTTTCCACATAGAGCTTGGCTAGCTTTTCTCCGCTGTAGTTGGTTCGTACGGGTATGAAGTGAGCCGATTTAGTGAGTCGGTCCACTATTACCCATATGGAGTCATGTCCTTTCTGGGTTCTGGGCAAGCCCACCACAAAGTCCATTCCTATTTCATCCCATTTCCATACCGGGATGGGTAGGGGTTGCAGCAATCCTGCTGGCTTTTGGTGTTCGGCTTCGACCCTTTGACAAGTATCACAGCGGGCAACAAATCGTGCAATATCCGCCTTCATTCTATCCCACCAATATTTTTGTCTTAGGTCCATATACATTTTGGTGGATCCTGGGTGGATGGAGTATGCCGAGTTGTGAGCTTCGTCCATGATTATTTGCCTGAAGTCTCCATTCTGGGGTACACAGATTCTGTCTTTATACCATAACGTTCCCTTATTATCCACTCTAAAATCTGGTGCCTTATTTTCTCCAGTCTGCCTCCGGATTTCCATCAGCCTCTTGTCCGATCTTTGTGCTTTTCTGATTCTTTCCTCTAGTGTGGATTGAACATTCAGCACTCGGCTGGAGCCTCGAGGAGCAATGTGCACATTTAATCGTGTCATCTCCTCTCGTAAATGCTCATCTTTGGGCCCGTAGGATTTCCGACTTAGGGCATCAGCTACTACATTCGCTTTACCAGGATGATAATGAATTTCCAAATTATAATCTTTGACCAATTCCAGCCATCTTCTCTGCCTTAAGTTCAAATCCAGCTGGGTGAAAATGTACTTTAGGCTTTTGTGGTCGGTATAGATTTCGCACTTATTTCCAATCAGATAATGCCTCCAAATCTTAAGTGCGTGCACTACGGCTGCAAGTTCCAAATCATGGGTCGGGTAGTTCTGCTCATGAGACCTGAGCTGGCGGGAAGCATATGCAACTACTTTCGCGTCTTGCATTAGCACACAACCCAATCCTTGTCGGGATGCATCACAATAGATGACAAAATCCCGATGAATGTCCGGTAGGGTTAGTACTGGGGTGGTCGTCAGTCTTCGCTTCAATTCCTGGAAACTCCTCTCACACGACTCCGTCCAGGTGAATTTCTTCTCCTTCTTGAGCAGTTCTGTCATGGGTCGGGCTATCTTAGAAAATTCCTCAATGAATCTCCGATAATATCCAGCCAATTCAAGGAAACTTCTAATCTCACTGACGTTGGTCGGTGGTTGCCAGTTGGAGACTGCTTCGACCTTCTCGGGATCCACTGCTACTCCTTCTGTGGTCAGAATATGACCAAGGGAGGCTACTTTCTCCAGCCAAAACTCACATTTGCTGAATTTGGCGTATAGCCTATGCACTCTCAGTTTTTCCAAAACTACCCTCAGGTGTTGCTCGTGCTCCTGAATGCTCTTCGAGTAAATAAGTATGTCGTCGATAAAGACTGCGACAAACTTATCTAACTCGTCCATGAACACTTTGTTCATGAGGTTCATGAAATAGGCAGGTGCATTTGTTAGACCAAAAGACATCACTGTAAACTCAAACTGTCCATATCGGGTGACAAAAGCTGTCTTCGGGATGTCGCTTTCCCTAATCTTGAGCTGAAAATATCCGGACCTCAGGTCAATCTTGGAAAAATATTTGGCTCCTTTTAACTGGTCAAAAAGATCATCGATCCTGGGGAGGGGGTACTTGTTCTTGATAGTGACTTCGTTCAATGCCCGGAAATCAACGCACAACCTCATACTTCCATCCTTCTTCTTGACAAATAGAACCAGGGCTCCCCAGGGAGACGAACTTGGCCTGATGAAGCCAATTCGTTGTAACTCCTCTAGTTGTTTCTTTAACTCTGCCAACTCGGAGGCTGCCATCCTATAAGGTCTCTTGGCTATGGGGGTGGTTCCGGGGACAAGATCAATGACAAATTCTACGTCCCTATCTGGTGGCATACCGGGAAGTTCTTCGGGAAAGACATCGGGGTACTCATTCACTACTGGGACTTCTTCCAGGTTCTTGGTTTCCATACTGAATACCATCGGGTTTGCTCCACTTTCCCGAGTATGACAGGTCACTCGGACTCCCTCTGGGTTTGTTAGATGCACTACCTTGTCCATACAACCTATGAGGCCATTGTGTTTGCTTAGCCAATCCATTCCGAGGATCACATCTATCCCTTCTGACTTAAGTACTACTAGATCTGCTAGAAACTCTACCCCACTTAAATTAATTCTTACCCGTAGACAATCCAGTTGACATCTGATGTCTCCTCCGGGCGTCCGGGTTAATAGGGGTGTTTTTAGTAATACTGTGGGTATTTTATGTTTCTCCACAAAACTCGAGGATATGAATGAGTGTGATGCTCCAGAATCAAACAGTACTGTTGCAAGAGTTGAGCTAACTAGGTACTCACCGAGTACTACGCCCTGAGCTTCTTGAGCTTCCTGTGCGTCGATGTGGTTGATGTGGGCTCATCCAAAAGATTGCTGGGGTTGCCTCTGCTGGTTGTTGTTGTTGTTGTTGCCACGGAGGGGCACTCGGTTGGCACCGGTCAGGACTGGCTTGGGTCCGTTCACTGTGTTGGAGAAAGCTGAAGTAGCCGGCTTGTTCTTGGCATAGGGGCAGTCGGCGATGAAGTGTCCCGTCTCACGGCAGTTGAAGCAGGCCCTCACGTTGCTGTTGTTGTTGGTGACCTGGCTTGCATTACTCTGAGGGGCCCTCATGGTGTTCTGGCTTCTGAGCTGGGTGTTAGGGGCCCGTGGTCCTGTCACTTGAGACTGAGTTCTGTACTGTATAGGGGCTTGGGACCTTGGTGCGTTGTAGTTGAAGCTTCTGGGCTTCTGGAAACAGTCCTGCTGGCGTGACTTATTCTCCAGAAACTTGCGCTTATTATCCTTTCTTTCATCGATCTTGGCCTTCTCTGTAAGGATTGCCTTGTTCATCAAGGTGTTGAAATCAGGATAGATCTGAGGGGTGAGCAGGGTCCTGAGTTCTGGGTTTAGTCCCTTTTTGAACATATCCTGCTTCTTCTCGTCGTCGTTCACTTCTTCTGGTGCATAGCGAGCCAGCTCCATAAACTGGTGTGTATACTCTTCCACCGTCATATTCCCCTGCTGAAGTGCGCGAAATTCATCCGCCTTGCGCTTCATGGTGGCCGAGGGGATGTGATAACGGCGGAATTCCCTTACGAATTCATTCCAAGTGATGGCGGAGGCATCTCTGACAGCAGCGCAGTAATTTTCCCACCAGGCTAAGGCAGTCCCGGTGAGTTGATGTGCTGCCAGAAGGACTTTATCTCGATCCTGGCACCCAAACGGTTCGAGCTTCCTCTGAATCACGCGGAGCCAATCATCTGCATCCAAGGGGTTTCTGGATCCGGCAAAAGTGGGTGGCTTGGCTCTCAGGAAAGCTGTCAGCTTATCATTAAAGGTCTGTTCTCGTGGCTGCCTATTCACTAGAGCATTGGCCAGTGTCTCCAGTATGAGAGTCTTGTTATGGATTATTTGTGCCAGATCCATGAAGGGGGGTGGTGGTGGTGGTGGTAGCTGTGCACCAAGATTTTCTCCTCTGCCCTGACTCACTTCTTGTTCTTCCTGAGGATGGTTTTGCCCGTCAGGATGTACTCCTGCATCAGCGGCTGCAGGGTCCCTGACGCGGGAGGCCCTCGTAACGCTTCGGGAAACCATCTGCAGAATGAGTGGATTGAGATTAAGATTAGGTGATGTTTAAGTTGTTTAATTCGCATCTTTGAAAAGGCAGTATCTAACTACTGCCGAAAAGCACACAACTAACAAGCACACAAAACCAAACAACAAGCACAACAACTTTATTACTACAAGGGAGGGTACAACACGGGTAAGGCCAAACGCGTACTACACGTCCGGGTACACAACTTCAAAAGAAAAAGGGGGGGGTACAGATCTTCTTCGGACCACACGGCTTCATCCCTTGACGGTCGCTAGCACTTTAGGCAGACTCATCGGCTTGGGTGGGTTCCTCCCTCGGAAGGGAACTCACGTCCTCCGGGGAAATGAGTGGTCCTGGCTCTCCGTCCTCTAGATCTCCGTTTTCCCGGGGTTGTGTCGTGGCTTCTCTTGCGGCGGCGGCCGTAGACCTTCCATGGTTCTCGGGTGGGGCTCGTGGGTTTCCAAAGAGTGGTCCCCATCCAATGACGGGCGTTCTGAGCAGAACAAGGTCTTCTCGTATTGCCGGAACTGGGGCTCCGCTACTAGCCCATTCTTGCATACGCCGGTCCCAGGCTTGCCTGAGGCTCTCCTGAGCAACTGCTTCACTGCTGACCGCGGCTACGGCTCTTGCCTCGGCTTGGGCTGCTCGGATTTGTTGCAGTCTTACCGCGAGCTCTGCTTGCTCGGCACGATGGGTCTGTTCCCTCAGCAAGTTGGCTTGCTCATCAAAGAGCTGATCCAGGGAGGCTAGGTAGGTAGTCACTTGGTACAGGAGGACTTCTTCATGGCGGCGCCATTCCAGGTTTCTCATTCGAGCTTCCCAAACTGGAGTTCTGATGGCTGGTGGAAAGAACCTCATTGGTGTGGGGGCGAGGTGTCTTTCGAAAATCCGACACAGGTAATGAAGTGCTTTCCTGACGGCTAGGGGATAGGTGTCCTGGTGCCTAAACCCGGTAGCGGTCACTCGCCATGACTGGATGTCGGGGTAGCGGTCACTTCTGGCGATGACTAGGATCACCCTGCAGCGGAGAGTGCCATGATGCTCGTACTCTCTGCTGTAGTACCTTGGGCGTTCCGTGACACCAAGGTTTTCCAGGGCGTTGATCAAGAGGCTGGGGAATCCAGGTGCAGCTTGGCAGTCGCCCTGGGTCCATCCTCAGCCATCTGAAAAACAAAGATTATGTGAATCCGTTTTGCATAAAAACGGTCTGTGAGGTTAAACAGGGAAGGGCATAATGGAAAAGGCTTGGAAAAAGGGGTCTCGTCCTAGGGGTCACGTCCGACGGCCAACCTACGGCTCTGATACCACCTGAAGCGTCCCCTCATAAGAGAAGACTTAAATGTGATACAAAACACCAGTCCCAGGAGGCTGATGCTACATTTATTACATCAGATGGTTCAAAACCATACAAACCTTGGAGGACACTTGATATAGATAATGATAATAATTAACCAAGCTACGACATAACACCAGACCGCAAACCACATGGGGTCTAGCATGGGCTAAGATTACTGCGACAGCGGAGGCATCTCGACAGGGCCGGTTCCACAGGCAAGGTTGGGTGTAGAACGATAACCCTACTCAGCGTCGTCTGGCACGAAGTCTGGGTCTTCTTCTGTAAAAAGTAAGAATGGGGTGAGTACGAACGTACTCAGCAAGTCCAACCACACCCACGGAGGGGGTTATATCAGAGTAATATGCATAGGTAAATCAAGGATAAGGTTACGGTTTAATTTACAAAAAAACGATATTTTATACAGGGTTTTATTTTAGCAGAAAACCTTTTGAAAATCAGTTTTTGGAGTAACACGGAGTTTCAAGTTTTAAACTGCTACCGGACTCCCCGTCCGTCGTAGCACACGGCACAACTGCCGGACACAATTCCAAAACAACTCACACCAACCCATCCCAATGAAACACTAGTTATGTAACCACACCGTAACTCGCCCAATACCGTGGGCACGGACTATTCGAATAGATTCTTAACTCTGCAGAGGTGTGCAACGTTACCCACAAGTAGGATACCACAACTCGAACACCGTCGTGTCGGTGTAGATCCCAACATAGCCATTACCCACCTTAGCTAAGCCTGACTAGCCATCACGGAATTCACCAAGGGGTCATCGACCTACTCTGAGGTATAACCGGGGTATAAGTCACACTGAGCATATCCCTTCTCCTTGGTCACCCGTTGCTCTCAGCCCTCCTGATGGCTATCACACCAACTAGTGGGATTTATGCTATGCCGTTGCCCATTCAACGGTCGAGTGGTTTGCACGATGATAGAGTTAGGTGAGATGACACATCAACTCGGTCCTTAGACACGACAAGATGGATATCTCCCTCCCTTGCCCTGCCACACAGGCACGAGCACACCAAGTGGCAAATCACGCAGAAATGCCATCCATCCCGTCTAGACACACTTTTCAAAAACACCACATTTATCTCATCCCACATACGCACACATGTTCTTTTATAAAAACAAGTAGTATTTATGAATAAAATCCTAAGCGTTCTAATATCGATTAACGTCCAAGCAAAATCAGACATTAATCTAGGTGGTCAAGGAATGGTCATCACAAATCAAGGGGTGGCTATCCAACCGTGTTTTTGAAAGCAAGCCATGGTGTTGTGTTTATAAAAACTAGGACAGAAACGTGCATCAAAGGATGGGATTGAACTTGCTGTCTTCGTAGCCTTCGGGGAGGTCCTGTCCTTCGGGCTCGGGGTCGCGGAACTGGTCCTCGTTCACTTGCTCGCAATACTGCTCACTAGCGGGCTCTCCTTCGTGCACTCCGTGGTCTACAGTGCATACAAACAAGCACTCAATCAATACACAGAAAATAAAGATTTATCGTTGAGCTCGAATCGGAAACTCATAAGATGTGGAGTACGGAGTAATATTTTTGGGTGGATTCCTAATGGCATGGTCAAAACTATGCTATGACAGGAGTGGTAGAGTTTCGGGTTGATCAGGGTTTATTTGGTGCATGAAATGATAGGTTAAACAAAGGTTTAGGGATTAAATTAGGGTCCAGGGGCTTATTTGAAATTAATTTTAAGAAGGCAGGGGCTTGGTTTGTATTTTGGAAACCTCTTGGGTCATTCTAAAAAGGTCCAGGGGCTTAATTATAAATATTTTCATAAGGTGGGAGGGTCTGCTTTGAAATATAATAAAAGCTAGGGTTCCTTTTGCAAAAAGGGCAAATGGTGGGGGGTTTCTTTACTGAATAGGGGAAAAGCTAGGGGGTTTTGGGCATATTGCCCTGTCTTCTCCCTTCTCCCACACCGGGGAACAGAGGAGGGGAAGGCGCTCGTCGGCGGCGGCCGATTCGGCCGCTCTGGGCCTCGACGGCGGCCCGGGGTAGAGGGGAAAGGAGGAGGGGGCCCTGCGGGGTCGATCCCCAGCCGCAGTTCGGCCCGAGGCGGCCTGAGGTGGCCCGGCCACTGCGGTCGGCGGCGGCGGCGGCGACGACGGCCCTGGACTGGTATTCCAGAGGGGCGGCGGCGGTCAAGAGGAGGGGGAAAAGCACTAGTGGGTCTCGGTGGTGCCCAAACCCACCTCAATTCAGGCCGAGGGTTAGTGGAGAGGGGTGCTCTGCGGTGGCCGGCGGCGGTGATGGCGAGCGGCGGCGCTGCAGGCTAGAAAAGGAGGGCTGGGGTGGCGGAGTTGGCTGTGGAGGGGGGTGGTGGAGCTCGGGGGGGGGGGTGCTCCGCGGTCCCTTTTATAGGCGGCCAAGGCGGTGGGGGGTGAGAGCGGGGCGACGGCCGGCGAGGCAGCTCTGAAGCGGCGTTAATGGTGTGGGGCGAGCGCTGCCGGAGTGGTCTTGTCGCCGTGGCGGTGCTGCGGCGAGCGCGTGGTAGCCCGTCGTCAACCCGAACAGCGGCGGGCCTGGTGCTGAGGCGACGGCGGCGTTGAAATGGCAGCAGCGGGGCAGGTTTGGCCGGCAAGGGGCGGCAGCGGGTTGGAAGCTTGGCGAGGGCGGCACGGCGTCGTGCTGGTCGACTGCGTGTGGCAGGAGGCGGTGGTGTGCGGGCGTCAACGGCGGTGTGCGCGGGCGGGCAGGGCGAGCGGGACCGGATGGCGTGGTGCTTCGCGCGGGTGCGTCCAGGCGGCCGTGGCGTGGCGTGCGCAGGCGCACGTGTGGGCGCGTGCACAGGCTGGGCAGGCGGGGCGCATGGCCGAGCGGAGCAGGGGGGGAACGCCGGGTCTGGCGGCGCTCGGAAGCGGGGCAGAGCGGGCCGGGAGCGGGGAGGGGCGGCGTGGTCGTCGCGGCCCGGTGCGCCGAGCGCCGTGTGCGCGGTCGCACGGCCGGCCAGGGGCGGCGCGCGTGCACGCGGCCGAGCGGGCCGGGCAGGAGGCGCGGAACGGAGCGGCTGAGCAGGGAGGAGTGGCGCGGTGGGGCCAAGCGGCAGAGGGGAGCGACCGTGGTGGCGCCCGGGAGCAGAGGGAGAAGGGGAGGTCCGAGCGCGCGGGGAAGGAGAGAGAGGAGAGGGAGGATAGAGGAAAAGAAAAAGGAGAAAAGGAAAAAGAAAATGGAAAAAGAGAAATGGAGAGAGAGAAAGAGAGAAAGAGAGAAAGAGGGAGCGGGATTCGCGGCGCCGACCGCGGCTGGTCGCACACGCGCACCGGTCGCGCGCGGCGTGTGGAACGAGGGCCTAAAGGGAGATGGGACATCGGGGGATCAAGCTCGGTTCCACGGGGTAACGGGAGATTAGGCGGAAAAAGGGAGAGTTCCCGGAAACTTTGAGCTCAACGATGAACACAACTTTAGCGTATGATTTATTTTAGTAAATTTTTGGGATGTTACACATGTCAGGTATAATAATAGATTGTGATTGTGGTTTGCACAGATTTGACTTAGTATTCATGCTTGCTCTTATGATGCAGATAGAGTCAACTGTTGGTGAAGTGATGTCGTCCCCTGCTATAACTCTGACACCTGACAAGACTGTCTTGGGTAACCTTCTAACTATAGGGACACATGTATCTTTGTGCCAATTTTTTTGCTAACCGGCTGCTTGTTAAATTATTGGAGCAGAAGCTGCTGCTCTAATGCTCAAGGAGTAGGTTCACAGGATACCGGTCGTGAATGAACAGCAGATAGTGATCGGTAAGATCTTCTAATTCGCATTTCTTTTCCAAATTATGGTTTTACTATCTATGTCATGAGCTATGTGTTCAATCCCCTGTTTATTTGGATTTGCAATTCCTGTCATAGGGTTCCGGGGATGCCCTTACCAATATTCACTGCAAACTCTAGATTTTAGTCATTTTACGATGCTTTTCGTTATTATGGTGACTTAGGCAATCAAGGTTCAAGGCTAATACTTTAGCACAACAGATTCTAATGGAAAAAAATTGAAACCAACCACACTGCTTCTCACACAGCCAATGATCAGTGCCGATGATTGGTACCATTACTAAACCATGTGATTTTTCCCAGTCTTGGCTACCATAAGTTTGTGACAGTAGTGTGATGCAGTGCTTAATCGATCTCTCCCTTAATTAAGAGTTAAGACTTCCATCCTCGTGACAACTTGTACATTGCTGTCTTGCTGATGGAATCAGGGATTATCACCCGCACGGACGTGTTCCAGGCTTTGGAGGCCAACAACGGAGCATGATCAGATCCCTGCTTGTTGACTTGTTCAATTCTCACCACTGGTGGATCGCCGAATGTTGCTATTTGTACATATGATCAATCAGACTTCTGATCCGTCTTGTCAATCATAGCCGTGTAATAATAGTAATTATCTGGGTGTGTTAAACTGAAGCTTACGATCGAGTACGTGTGATCTACACATGCCATGTTTCCGACTTCCTTAGGTGTAAGTGTGCCGGATCCATATTGTACTGTTGAGTTTAGCTGCTCGTTCCTCCCTCCATTCCAAATTAAATATAGATCATTTTGTGTACTTTTAGGTGCATAGGATTTTTACCTATAAACATGGGTGTATATCTAGGTGTATAAAAAATTGTGTATCTACTAGAAAATTATACCTCTAGTTTTCATATAATTCGAAATAAAAAACGATCTATAATTTAGAGCGGACGACACTCTCTAGCCTCTAGTTTCCGTATAATCCGAGATGTCTCGTGTCTGTAGTAGGACCAGTTTTTAAGGACTTAATCCCTCTATCCTAAAATGTAAAAATATTTTGTTTTGTTTTAAGTTAAAATATTCTTACTTTGATCAAATTTATAAAATACCATTAAAACGTGAGTACGGCAGAAGTCCGCATATTTGAGGGGCATGTGCCAAGGATCTCTCTAAGCAGTCATAAGGCAACCGGGTCTCCACTCCCTAAACCCTACAACAGTTGGTGAGAAGCAAATGGATAATTTTTAGATGCACCTCCAATTTTTTCTACTTCAAAATTTTGTATTAGTTTTTTTAAATAGGATCTCATATTGAAAAAGTAGTATAGAATTTTGAACTTAAGAGGATTGGAGGTGTACCTAAGTGACGGGGACATGGGTTCCCGATCCTCCGTCAGATTCTGGATAACTATCGTTGTGTTCGGAGAGCGACATACCGATCCGGCTTCAGATCAACAAGATCCGACTCTGCAATCTTAGTACCACAACTCCTCTGGTTATCAACCGTGTAACAATCCGATTGACCTCGCCACGAAGGCTAATCCCTGCAAGCGCAACGAAGAACACAAGCAAGAACAAGGAAGAATACAACAAAATTGCAGATGTATGATTAAACTCACGAGTTGGGGGTCTAACAAACCGATCTAGCGGCGAACTGTTCTTCACAGAATAACTTAAGCAAAACTCAAACCCTAATGGTGTGGCGGCTGCTGTTTATGAAGACTCTAGGGTCGTGCAAGAACGAAAGACAGCATCGCAGCGCCGGGACAGATTCTGTACGTCAAATTTCTCGGACGATTCCTGTCGACTCCAAATAAATTTGGGCTTGAGACCACTGCCATTGGAAGAGTCTTGGAATTATCTTTCCAACCATATAAAGTGCACCTAAATCCGACTCTGAATACGACCTGGGTGTCCGTTTTAGTGCGGGTTGTTCCTGGAGTCCGAAACGGACTTGAAGTTGATGTTGTTTGGGCCTCCAATTGGTTTGGACGCCCCTTACTGGCCTCCTAAGGTGGTGGCCAAGGTGGAGGACGTCTTGGGCCATCTCTAAAGTGTTCTCCATGTCCTTAAGGCATCCTTCTACTTGGGCCGGGGTCCCAAGGGTGAAAAAGCATTGTTGGGCTGCCAACGAACCGAATGTTGGACTTTGGTGAGCTTGCACTTTGAAACATAATTGTACCTTCAATCAAATAGAGACATGTACATGTGAAACCAAGTGAATTGAATAATCATTATGCAAATATAAAAACAAACTCACCTTATAATCAATGTCCGTATCCAAAGGTATCATGTCCTCCTCATCCTCTCCTTCGTGGCAGCAAACCGTCCTCGGTTTGAGGACATGTTGTCGGTAGTATCCAATATTTCTCTCCTTCCTGAAATTTATCATGTTTCTTTAAAACAAAATTAGGGTTTCTTCACATGACATTATTATAGATATTACATCCCTCAAGTTGATCATATTGCCGCATAGCAAAAGGAGAATTCAGATTTGAACAAATATAAACTCGGTGTACCATGTAGTCTCCTTTGCAAGTATATTTGCTAATAAAATTATATGTACATCTAGACAACCAAGACAATTCAGCACATTTAAATTTCTCTTCTAAACTACTAAGAGTACAAAGAGTATCAAACAGAATATAACCCAAAGTATTTAAAGAAGATAATAATTTCAGCTCATCTTTTTCAGTGGCAATAGAAAACAATTGTTTATTTTCAGCACAAGCATTTTGATCCAAAACAAATGAATCGGTTTCCTTCATAAGTTGTGGCATGGGAATAATTATAGCACTTTGTTTGTCACAAAGATCAATAAAACATACATCGTCTGATGAGGAAAAATCAATAGATGGTTCTAGTACTTTATTAGCATCATTGGTGGACAAATTCAGCACATCAAGAAAGCTCTTACCTGAGACAATTGCATGTTCTTTCTCAATCACCTTGTCCTCTTCTTTTGATACATGGTGCAAAATATTAGTTCCAACAAAAGGCAAAGCAATATCTTCATTTTGTACAAAACCAGATTTAGATGAAAGTGTTGAAACATTCGAAACAGCCCATTCTCTCCTAAACGGTTCACTCTTTCTTCTCTCATCCCTTTCAAGATTAGCTTCTAAAATTTCAATAGCATTCATAGGTATAAGAGTAATTTTTCTACCATGGTATTTGAAAGAATATTTATTAGCAATTGTATTGTGCACAACATTATTTTCAGATATCCAAGACTTGCCTAGCAATAATTGACATACTTGCAGGGGTATTATATCAAAATCTAAATTATCCTTATAAAAACCAATGGAGAATTCAATATTTACAATTTCAGTTACCTTTATTCTATCATAAGAATTTACCCATTGGATGTAGTATGGATGAGGGTGTGGTCTTGTCGTCAAGCCAAGTTTCTCGACCAATTCTAAGCTTGCCAGGTTGTTGTAACTCTCGTGGTCGATGATGACACGACAACGCCGCTCCTTCACAGCAAAGTATGTTTGGAACAAGTTGTTGAACTGGTTTGCTCTGCTTTCTCCATTTGAGAACTGAGCACTTGATGGGCTACATTATTCATGTTGTCCTACAAAAAGTTAGTAATACGAGAAAGGACAGCCAAGGATGATCCCTATCAACTTCTATGAAAGTGGCTAGTGGTGCCTCTCAACACTGCAAAAGGAAGCGTCTTACCAAGCTCTTATAAGGTTCTTACTGCCGCAAAGCACAGGATGCCAACCGGTGACTGGTTCTTATCTTGAGAGAGTGGTACAACAATTGCAAGGATATTTTCTATACTGATCTGAAGTATATATGTGGATCTTGGGAGGCGCACAAAAGAATAAATATATGTATGTGGCACACAAGTCAGTAACAGATAGCAATATTGAATAAATGTCCAAAGCACTTGTCCTAGTTGCTGGCCTATACGTGTTCCTAGCACTAATTTGTGATAAATAAGAGAGGGAAACAAGTATGAAAGGAAGAATAAGGACAAGGCAAAAGGCACTGCAAACAAATAGAGCTATTGGTTGTTGTTTATATGCTCCTCTTTTCTTATCTTTTCATTCACTATTTATTTTTTTTCTCAATCTTTTCTATTTGCTCTTATACTTTGATATATATTTTTTTTTCCAGCAAGGACCACACAAGAACAAATCACAAAAAATATGAGCTCAATTGAATAAATGATGTGGTCTATACAGAATCAGAATGGTGCTCTCAAATGCATGCCAAACATGTGGGCTCTGAAACTCGACCTTCCTGATCGAATTTCACAATTCTAATTTTGCGAACCTAGCACAACTAGGATGAAATGGATCTAAATTTTTTGTAGTTCTCCGTAGATATAAAGTTCGCACCTTTTCGAGTTCGGACGCAAAAGTTATGATTGTTTTATGGAAGACATTCGAATCAGGGTGTTATATGGAAAAAAAGATTTGGATCTAGTGGATGGTGATAGCAAGGTTGATGGAAAACAAAGGGGGATCACACAAATTAGACTGAAACACAATCTAAACTAGCAACAAGACCTTGACCTAGGACAAAAACTCAACACTACGAACTCTGAAACTGAAATATGCAAAGGCTATGGTGCGGATGGTTGTAGGGTAGGAAATAAATATGGCAGTGGACTATGGGATGAAAGACAGAAAATACTCGAAGTAAAGGATAAATGTAAACCTGACGGTAAACCCGTCTTTGAATATCACTTGATGGGGACAGGGGTTCCCGATCTTCCGTCAGGTTCTGGATAACTATCGTTGTGTTCGGAGAGGGACACACCGATCCGGCTTCAGATCAACACGATCTGACCCTGCAATCTTAGTACCACAACTCCTCTGGTTATCAACCGTGTCACAACCCGATTGACCTCACCACGAAGGCTAATCCCTGCAAGCGCAACAAAGAAAACAAGCAAGAACAAGGAAGAATGCAACCAAATTGCAAATGTATGATTAAACTCATGAGTTGGGGTCTCACAAACCGATCTAGCGGCGAACTATTTTTGACAGAATAATTTAAGCAAAACCCAAACCCTAATGGTGTGGCGGCTGCTGTTTATGAAGACTCTAGGGTCGTGCAAGACCCTCTGGATGCACCCCTAATGGGTTCCCACACGATATAAGGCCCAAAGGCCGAAAGACAGTATCGCAGTGCCGGCACAGATTCTATACGTCAAATTTCTCAGACGATTCCCATCGACTCCGAACAAATTTGGGCCTAAGACCTGGTGCAATTGGAAGCGTCTTGGAATTATCTTTCGAACCATATAAAATGCACCCAAATCCGACTCCGAATGCGACCTGGGCGTCTGTTTTAGTGCGGGCTGTTCCTCGAGTCCGAAACGGACTTGAAGTTGATGTTGTTTGGGCCTCCAATTGGCTTGGACGCCCCTTACTAGCCTCCTAAGGTGGTGGCCAAGGTGGAGGACGCCCTGTGCCATCTCTAAGGTGTTCTCCACATCCTTAAGGCATGCTTCTACTTGGGCCGGGGTCCCAAGGGTGAAGAAGCATTGTTGGGCTGCCGACGAATAGAATATTGAACTTTGATGAGTTTGCACTTTTGAAACACAATTGTAACTTTAATCAAATAAAGATATGTACATGTGGAATCAAGTGAATTGTATAATCATTATACAAATGTAAAAACAAACTCACCTTATAATCAATGTTCGTATCCAAAGGTGTTGTGTCCTCATCACTAAGGATCACTCATTTGCACCTCTAGATATGACAAAGCTTGATAAGTAATTTGGTAAATAATATTTTATGTCAAGTGGTGAAGAACCAAATATGTCATAGTTACAAATTAAATACACATGTGATTTGAATATTCATTAGTCAAAATATATAAAATTTGATTTCATTTGCTAAAATAATTTATGAAGGAAGGAAGTGAAATGCAATTTAACTAGACTATTTCAACATATAAATGGATTTATCAAAAGTACTATTGCTACCTACCCAAAATATAAGATCTAGTTTGACTTAGCATAGTCCTCAAGATCACACTTTAACCTTTGTGATGTGGCACTGCCCCGATCTTTCGGCAAGTATGATAGATTCATTTAGTGGAGAACTCGATGTTGGCGATTTTGACTTCTAATAGACACGATTCGAACCCTAGCAACCGTTACACCGCTGCTCCGTTGGTTATAAATGAAGCACAACTTGATTGACCTCGTCAAGAACACTCAATCTGAAATTGTAGATGTGTATGAAGCGAGTATGAGTATGGGGTTCAAACTCTGATCACAAAAGGACTAATCATCAATGTAGTATAGAACAAGAACGGGATCCTAACTCACAACAAAAGGACTCGATGTCATAGTTGCAATGAACGATGTATGTTTCTCAAAAGAAAACTAAACTCAACAAAACCCTAACCCTAATGTGGTGGCTGCTGCCGAATATATGAGGGTTAGGTCGTGGATTCGCCCCTACGGGCTCCAACACGATACACGGACCAACGACCCAAAAGACGACGGCGCAACACCCTAACAGATTTTGGATGCCCACTTTTTTCAACGATCCCCGTTGACTCGGATCTAATAAAAAAGTGGAACATATGTCATTGGAAAGCTTATCTCCTTAGCTTTACATACATATGTAGAACGTCCAAAACGGACATCGTATGTGATCTGGGCATCGTTTATAGTGAGTGCTGCTCCTAGACTCCAAAGTGGACTCAAACTTGAGTTGTTTTGGGCCTACACCTTGGCGACTCAAACTGAGTTAGCCTTAAGACTCCTTCATGACTTGTACACCCTTGTTGGACTTCTTTTGTATGCCATACACCAATCATGGTCATATGCATGGGTGTCATATCTTCATCACTTTGTGCCAGCAAGTGTTTGATAGTCAGTGCCGGCTTTGGGGGGGGGGGGGGGGGGGCGACGGCCCGAAGCCCACGGATTAGGGGGGGCAAGATCTAGTAAGTAGTAGGTAGTAATACTTGGATCAACTTGGAGAACCAGTCACGTAGATCTTCCGAAATTCCGCTTGAATTACATATATTATTAGAATTTCTATCTTCCTTTTAGTTACAGTCTTAAATGAAAATAGTTGGCCTAAAGCCCTCCACAATGTGAGGTTTGAGTGATGCTGAAAAAAGAGAAAGAGAATTGGGGCATTACTCTATACACTGTGGAAGATGATGATTATTTCAAGCAATGAAAGAAAATATTGAGCGGGGCAAGAACTTGTGCCGGTGCCATTTCTATTAAAAGTTGTTTGTCCTTGTTAGCTCTCCTCGCCAATTGCCGCTCACAGCTTGTCTCGGGTCTGGGAAGAGAGAAATTAAAAGTAGTGCTATTTTATTTGACGTGGGTCTCAAATATATTTGATAGCTTGGATGCCCATTCATTTGTACACTGTAGCTCTATAAGGTCAATGCATATTCACTCACTTCTAGACTTTTTTTTTCTCAAGTATCACTGCAACATTGTGGAGGGCCTAAAGGGCTCAAAGTGTCTCGGTCGTCCTGGGCCTTCAAAACTATGAGCCGGCCCTATTGATAGTTACAGATATTTATATTTCTAAATACAAATCTATTTAGCTTTGCGTAGCTTCTTAGTCCTCAAAGGAGAAGTTGATCAGCAAAGCATATAGTAAACCAGGTTAGTGATCAAAGAAGTTAATGATCAGTTAGAAAACATCGACGGCAGTATGAGATGAAAACTAATACGCTGCGTGAGCAAGGATGGCAACGGGTCGGATTCAGTTCGGGTGAAGTGTCTAGGCACCCAAAACCGAAACCATAACCTAAGACCCGAACCCGCCCTGAACTCCAATTCGGGTGTGAATTCATCCCAAAACCGAAATTCGCAGATATCCAAGACCTGATGGATAATCTGAAACTCGCGGGCTGCATTCCATTCCATTCCAACAAAGGACAATACAGAGAGTCGCATTCCATTCCGGCTGCCAGCGAGATCGCGGTCAGGGCGTCTGGCCGTGCGGGTGCGGGCGAACTGGAGGCCGGGGTCGCAATCGCGGTCTTGCCAAGTAGAGGCTAGCGTCGTCGCGGCAAGGCCCGGGGCCAGCGAGGGGCCGTGCGCCTGGGCGGGAGCAGTGTGGGGAGAGGCGCAGGTGGCCGCCTCCGTCGTGCACCACGGGGTACGAAGCAGCTGCCTCCGCCGTGCGCCGGGGCCGCCCGTTCCATGCCCGGGCGGGAGCCGGGAGGGGCGCACAGGGCGACGGGCAGAGTGCGATGGGAGCGGGGCGCGGCCGCGCGGGTCGGCGACTCGACCGTCGGTGCTGGAACTCGGGCGTGAGTGCCTGGGACTAGGTGAGGAGATTGCGTTGGGGATAGGAAGGCTGGAAGGGTGCGGCGCGGGGGAGGGGGGGCTCCGTGACTGGGTGAGGAGCTGCGGAGGGAGGACTCAGACTTGAATAGTTAGGGTTGCAAGATGGGCTGCTATGGGGCTCGTTCGGACTTGGTAAAGGTTGTCGCACCACCTGGAGGCCCGATGGAGCTCCGCGGTATATTTAAGGATCCGCCTCAAACTCAAAATATTTTGGGTATCTGAACCCGCAAAGCCGCGGGTGAAAATCAAGAACCGAACCCGAAACTCGCAAACCCAAAATCCGCAGATACCCGTCCCGAACCCGATCCACTGCCATCCTTATGCGTGAGCCTTTTATATCCACACAACAATCAGTTTGATTTCATCTCGTGCAAAAAGGATTTCTTTAAATAAGAACACACTATTTTCATGTAGACATGGTAAATTTGGCCTATCTTGTTTTCTTGTATCAAAATACAGTAAGATTGCTGTATAATAATCCAATTCTCTAAAAAAAATTCGGCACTGGTACACCGTTGTACTCCCAGTGCCCCAAAAAAATACAAGTCATTTACCGAGGAGTCAAACAAATTTCCAGTTTGACCAAATGTATATAAAAAATTACTAACATTTATTTATTCAAATAGATTTAGTATGAAAGCACATTACATAATTAATCTAATAACACTTAAATATTAATATTATTTTGTATAATTTTGGTCAAATTTAAATTTATTTGATTTCTTGAAAAATAAGAGTGGCATTTTTTTTACGGAGGGAGTATAATGTTGCCGTCTCCGTCCACCATGCCATATTAAGATTGAAAAAAAAATCCGATTGGGTCAAAATCCTTTCCCCGTGGGCCTCTGCTGTTACCCCGGGCCCCAACGCCGCTGGTCCACCTCCCACAGCCGCAGCCCTGCCGCGGCCGCCGCTGCGCTCCTCCGCCTGGAGGCCCTCAACTCCCGGCGCTCGCGTCCCGGCTCAACCCGACGCACTCAGTCCGATGGAGCACTCCAGATGGGCGAGGGTTTGATGCGCGGCCGCCCCCCCTCTCTTCCGGCGCCCTCAGCGGCGGATGGAGGGGGCTCCAGCCCCCCTAAGAGCCCATAAGTACACGTAAATCAGTGTAGCAAAATTTCAAATCACCATTAAATCTTCACACAGATCAACATCTCCATTATTTCAGCCTCCTTGTCTCTCATCGTGCATCCGCCACTGGGCGCCCTTGCCGGACGACGACAACCTCCTCCGTGAGATCTTCCTCCGCCTCCCGCCGCGGCCGTCCTCCCTCCCCCGCGCCTCCCTCGTCTGCAAGCGCTGGGCCCGCCTCGTCTACGATCCCCAATTCCTGCGCCGCTTCTCCGCGTTCCACGGCCGCCGCCAACAGCCCCCGCTCCTGGGCTTCTTCTCCAAAGGCCCCCACGACGTTGGCTTCACCCCGACGCTGGACCCGCCCGACCGCGTCCACCGCTCGCGCCTCTCCCTGCAGCCGCATCGCCTCGACGAACACTACATCTTCTTCGGCTGCCGCCACGGCCTCGCTCTCAGCTTCAACCCGACGCGCCGAGAGATCATCTTGTGTGATCCTGTAGCCCGAGACCATCGCCTTGTCGCTGTCCCGCCGGCGTGGTTCAACAACGAAGACCCACGCTCTACCATCCGCAATGCTGCGCTGGTTTGCGACGGCCACCAGGCCGGCCGGTTGCCACTTGAAGCCTTCAAGGTGATCTTGCTACGCTCTGATGATGTGCTGCATGATCCTGACCCAAGGTGTTCGCCTCCCTCCACGAATCAAGGACTGGTGTCTGGAACGACCTCGTCTCGACATCGATCACGGCACTACTTTTGATGCTCAGTCCCAGCATCCTGGTTGGAAACTCACTGTGCTGGTTCCTTGGTGGCTGTGGGAACCGTGGCATTCTTGTGTATGATTTGGCCAAGCACAATCTAGCTCAGATTGATACCCCAGTGGATGCACACATTGCAACAGCATCGCGCTTTCAAATATTGAGGATGGAGAATAGCGAACTTGGCCTCGCCGTTTTGTCAGGCGTGAGCATGCAACTATGGGAGAGGAAGGCCAGTTCCAATGATGGTGTCACATGGATGCTTCAGAAAACCATAGAACTGGACAAGCTCCTTTCATTGAGGTCACTAATTTGTCGAACATGGACAGCGATACATGGATATGATGAGGATAGTCATGTGATGTTTGTATCAATAGATCTTGAAGTCTTCATGATCCCACTCAAGTCACTGCAGTTCAGAAATCTTTTCGAGATTGATTTCATGACCACCTATTATCCCTACACAGGTTTCCATACTATAGGTAATAACTCTTATCTTTTAGGAGGAACAATTTCTTCCCTGTATCGTTGCTGCAATCTTCTAGGAGTAGCAATATTTTCCCTAGAAATTCGTTCACGTGCTTAAGAGTTAAGACTACTGATAACCATGGATAGTATTTTCCCTTTTTGTTCCTTTGGCCAGCTAGTAAACTGAATAACTGATGCCATTTTTTCAACTGCTACTGAGTTGAGTAAAAGACTGCTGAAATTCATTTGTTGACTGTCCATGGATGGATACATAAAGTTTTCTATATTTGTCTTTTTCTGTGATTCTCTTGGGTTGACCCTTTTCATCATAAGTTTACTATATAGTTCTAGATATATAACTTCATTTCTCCTGATCAGCTTGACATTTTTTGAACATGTTTTTCAGTCTAAGCCCCACTTTGCATTTTGGTAACCTTATCACTTCAGAGTTATTTCTCTTGTAGGCAGGAGCACTGTCAGTATAGATGTTGGATCTGACACTTTGAACAACACTTGAGACTATCCTCAGATCTGATAACTTGAGATGATTGAACAGGTAATGCAAATCTATTATCTGCTATTTGTATAAGAAATACATATTGAGTTAATGACACCATGGGTAAGTAAACATGGCATGTTTGTTCAAGTTGGTTGCTCCACTCCTGTTGTGTTTGTTTGAGTTACCAAGTTAAATGGTCAATCTAATGTCCATGGAAGGCCAATAAGGCAAGCGCTGCTGTTGTGGCACTGCAATAGCCTCTGTTCGCAGGGAGGGTCCTTCGCTTTCTGAAAGGCAGACCTTATATATTGATCTTCTTTTTTTAATTCTCAAGGCCCAATTCACTTCTGTTCTTCCTATTAATTGGCAAATCGCTAGAAATCTCTTGTTCTGGCAGGTGTCAGCCAGCATTCTAGAGGCCATGGCACTATCTCCCAAGAAAAATAAAAAGAAAACCCCTTAAAAATTGCCATCATTTTCTTACTGCTGAAAATGGAGTAACTAAAATAGAGGAGCATATCTAGAAGCTACTGCTTGCTGAGATGATATGATTTGGATCCTGCTGCTTTTCTCCAACAAATGCGCATGATTTGCAGCCTATTCTATGTAGTAAGGATGCCATGCACCACAAAAATTAACTAATAATGATGGAGCTCTGGCCTCTGACCTGAAGGGAAGCTTGTTGACAATGGGTGTGGTTTTCAGGCTAAGGTTCTTGCTAGTTCTAGTATCCATAGCTTTACCGTTCTCAATAAATCCTACTCCCTCCGTCCCAAAATAAGCGTTGTTTTAGAAAATTTCAGACACATTACTCATCCTAAGAAATGACTTTGTTACCCCTAATTACTTCTAGCAATTGTGATTGAAAACAGTGTTACTTATTTGGTTTTCTGGATCCTCAATGAATGCGTATGCATTGGAACTAGAAAAGTAGCATCTACTAAGTATTTGAATCGCTCTATGTGCTTTCCCTTGGTACATGGTATTGGTTTAATTAGATGGATCTCATTACAAGCTAAAACAACACTCTTTCCGGGATAAAATTTGAATGCTAAAACAACACTTATCTTGGGATGGAGGGAGTATGTATCTATTATATTAATAGCTTGTCCCTGGTCTACCTTCGATTCCTCTGTTGGCATCATAGCGACAATTGAGCTAGACATTAAACCATTAATATTAGTACACAACAAAATGACAAAAACCTCAATACAATCACTGAACCATGCTACAACAGGAAGTTTTATTCCCCTCGCAGCAGTTTCAACGTATGCGACCAAAGTATGCGAGGGGCATCTTTGGCAGAGCTCCCAGGCTGAGACCGAAGTGCCAACAAGAATCAAAAGGAATAAAGCTCCAATTGCTAGTATATGTAGGTGGGATGGTAAGGAGGGATTACGTGAAGAGTGACTTACATCGACACATGACTATGTGGGTAGCTCAAGGGTGTCTCCCTTGGGTCTAAAAGAATACCTTTTTGCTATTTTCTTTGTCCAACTTTGGTTTCACTATCTGTGTCAGCTCCTGTTGACAGCTGGCATGGATACGTCCCTACCAGCTGAGGCGCAGGCACAGATACATGAATGTCTGTTTCTCCTCTGTAGTGCCACTTCAAATAGCTGGCATGGATAAGAGTCAAGAGCCGAAACTGGTGAGGTGTGTGTTTTGCTGTAGTGTGCACACGTTAGGAGCAGATTACCTCATGGAACAAGGTTGAAAGGTGGGGCAATTGCAGACCACTACCTCGATCGCTCCTGTTTCGACCATGGGAGGAAAAGGTTGAACTAGTGTGGCTTATCGGTTCTAATGGAGAAATACATAGGTTCTTCCCGAGTGCCATGTTGGCAGTGCTAAACTTTTATCTTTTACATTTCAGGCTTGTGAGGACATTTGATAACCCACTTAAACATGTTCCGAGTGCAGACCTAAATGTCCGTTCTAAGTGTTTGCTGATCTGTTTGAACCAATGTGACAAGTATAATGACCCATGGTGGAATTTACTAAATAAATTTATATGTTTATTAAGTTAGCATGTTTAGGAATCCCTTACCTTCTACTCCCTCTGTCCCATAATAGTTACTTGTAAAGTTTTTCAGACAGATTAAGGGTGGATAGTAAAAGTCTATATTACCGTTCTTTTGTATAATCGACACCTTCTAACTTACTGAAAAGCCCAGCCAGCTGGTACACAAGTTAATCTGGGAATATCCATTAGCAGTGAGAAAACTACTGCCTCCGTCCCAAATTATTAGCCGTTTTGGCTTTTCTAGATTCAAACACTTTGCTATGCACCTAGACATAATACATATTTAGATGCATAGCAAAGTCTAGATGCATAGCAAAGTCTATGAATCTAGAAAAGCTAAAAACGACTAATAATTTGGGACAGAGGGAGTAATGTTTAAAAAGTTTTAGATAAGCAATCTATTACCGAAGTTTCAAAAATTTAAGCGACTCTCGAGCACACATGTCAACTTCATGCATTACATTTGGGGTTGTACGTTGACTTGTGCATTATGATACCTTGATAGTTGATACTGAGCAACTGCCACAGAACTAGGAGTCATGGTTCAAAGATAAAAAATAGCTTCATTTGCATCAGTTAATGCTCCAGGCCTCTGACCGTTTTGCTTTTTGTGTCAGATCAACTCGAAGAGAACGGAGTTATGCAGCCCATGATGAAGAATCGACATGATGCAGGTTTATTATTGTTTTTCTCTGCTCTTGACTGTAATTTACCTGTCTTTAGTGTGGCTATCGACTGTAATTTACTTGTCTCTTACGTCAGCCTTCATCTACTGTGGAGTTGACCCACCGACTTTTATCTGTTCTCAGCATTAGATTGTCAACTGAGGTGGTTTGCTTCCAGTAACCTGCCTATCAGTTATCACGTTCTGTTTTATGTGAGCGATTTTGATGGCAGCTGGTTGATTTCGTTCTAACATACGACGACACCATGCTCATGTATGGATTTCTCGTGCTGTCTTGTAGCCATAACTTTGATGTTGTAAATGATGAGAGGTATGTTGGGTTTTACAAAGACGTAACTTTGATATTGTAATGATAAGAGGTATGTGGGTTTTTTTTTTTCATTTAAAACCAAGACATCTCTCTTCCAAGAAGGCAACTACGGAGGGACAGAGAGCTTTCCCAATAACAACCGGTGGAGTCTCGGACCTTAAAAATCTCTAGTAGTTTCTTCTTAACAAATTTCTCAATAGTCAGGTAATGGAATGTTTTAATAGTTTTTCCATAGCTACTAGGGGAGTTGTTTATACTCTCAGTAATCTCGTCTTGATCTAACTATCATATTAGGAAGAGTTCATGTAAGTTTCAAATCTTTCTGTTTTGGGAGAGTGGATGTAAATTAGTTTGTTCTAATAATTATTGGAAATGAGAAAGATAGATGAATTTTATTGAAGTAGTTGATTTGAAAAGTGAGGATCTGCTGAAGATAGTCAATGTCTATGGTGGCAACACAAAACTTAAAAAAATAATCCTCTCATTTTCCTCTATCGACACACGCTCCTCGTGTTATCTGCCTGCACTAGACAAAGCAAATTCGATCACGCCTATGATTAAAAAATAGTTTCTACTCTCTTGGTCCCTAAATTATTAGTCGTTTTGGTTTTTCTAGATATATAGTTTTACTATGCATGTAGATATATATCATGTCTAGGTGTATAGCAAAATTGATGTATCTAAAAAAGTCAAAACAACTAATAATTTGAGAAAGGAGGAGTGTACCTATATATTTTCCTGCTTCACTCCTCCCTCTCCTTCACACACCCTACTGTGTTTAGATCTGAGCTCACCTGCCTCTAATCCTTCGCTATATCTAGGCTCAAGCTGTGCCATCGTCTCCAGATTCGTAATCCACACCACAAACCCTTCCCAACTGGCCTCCTCCATTGCCACGCAAGCTGCCACCTCGCCGTCCCGTCCACACCTCACCATCATCTATCCGTTCATCTTTCTAGTCCGGCAACCACCAATCCTCTCTTAACTCGAAACACCAATCTGAAGAAGAGCTCGCGGGAGAAAATAAGATGCTCACGGAGAAAGGTCATCCAAGTTAGAGGTGCTCCTGTTTGTTATTTTTTTCTTTTCTTCTAAAAAATCCCGTCCCCTCAAAGTGCATTTGGCCCTCTAAGAGAGTTTTGATGTTGATGACATGCATAATTAAGGAGAAAATGAGTATATCGAGCAATGAACAAGTTCAAAAATTATTGAAATGAAAAAGAGCATTAGAAGACACCAATTTTGTTAAAGGAACGATATTTGATATTTGAGCTTAATTGAAGATCTTTTATAATTTTTTTATTTTGAATTTGAGTACAGAAAACACCATACTATTAAGAGGAATGCGCAAAGATTGCTTGTACTTTCCAAAGTGCCTAATTGAGATGCAAACAACCCATGAGAGACACAAATCACTCACTTGAGCACTTGTTCCTGCCTTTTTTTTTCCAGGGGTCGGAACTCGGAAGCTCCGACTAAGGGTCGCCTGGTCGGAAGTTCCGACCCCAATCGGAAGTCTCCTGCTTCTTCCGGTGAGCGGTTCTCGGCCAGGTAGTTTTAATTAGGTCGAAAATTCCAACCCTGTGTTGGAACTTTCGACAAGTACTTTTCTCCACAACAACGGTTATATATACCCTCTCAGCCCCTCTTTTATTTGCTGCTGACTTTCCACGAACAGAACACACTCTTGAGCTTCCAAAACTTCTCCTCAATCCCTTGTTGAGCTAAACTTTGAGTGAATTTGAGCTATGGCTTGGTGAGAGCAGGATTGAGGTGTGAGCTTGAGCCTTTGAGTTGTGAGTGCAGCCAAGTCCATCTCAAGGGCACTAGAAGCATGTCTGTCAGTTGATTCGTGTTTGTTACTTCTGAAACTTGCTTTTAGACAGTTAGGCGTTGTCCAGTGAGCGTCCTCTCGTGTGTGCGCGCGCCCTGGGAAGTTTGTATTACCCCATCCTTGGTGTACTTTTGATAGTAAGTGACTCAATCATCCTTATTGGTTGATTGAGTAAGGGAAAGGGTTAGTGGACAACCCTGCTCTCTGTGAGGTCTTCCTTTGTGGGAGTGAACTTCGTGAATATCTTGTGTCACTTGCTCTTATTGCTTTTATCTAGTTCTTGTTAACCTTGAGTTTGTTTTGTCCCGATCTACGTTTGTGTGTTGTTTCTTTGGGCAAGTTCACCTATAGGTTACTCTAAGACTTACTGCTAAAGTTTTGTTTCAAACAGGTTCTACAAATTTAACTCAAACCTATTATTTCGTTCAAATTCTTACTCTTGTCGGAAGTTCCTACTCAGTATCCGAAGTTCCGGTCCATTGGAACTTCCTACATAGGATCGGATGTTCCGATGTATTTAACCTCTACGAAGAATTTTCAGCTTTTACAGGTTCGCCTATTCAAACCCCTCCTTTAGGCATCACCAAGATCCTTTTTATCCCTGGCGAATGTCATAATAGTCTTAGAGCAACTTCAGCATGCTAGCTATCCTGGCTGGGTTCGCTAAAAAAAGAAAACCACCCCCAAAATCAGCATCCAACAACCTGGCTATCTTCCTCGCATTGCTATCTGCCTCTGCAATTCCTCCCCTTCCCTTAGCAAAGATGCCGACCGAGACGGACTCGCCATGATCCCGGCCTCCCATGCCCTCCCGCGACCTCCCCGTCTTTCCTGTGTGCTGTTGTGATCAGCGTCGCAGACCTCGTCGCCATCGCCATCGCAGGCAGAGCAACAACTTCTTCTTGGATGACCTCACTGGCTAGATGGATGGGTGCCACGAGCTCCTCCCTCGATTCCCCCATTGGCTGGCCGAGCCTCTCACCGGAGTAGAGCTCGACATCGCCGCCCGAGCACCTGTACGCTGACGACCCTCCTCCCGCCACCTCCGACCATAGCTCTCGTCTCAAATCGATCGCAAGTGATCCCCTCATGTTCCCCGACCACTTTCCCACCGCCGGCAAGCCCTTCCCTCATCGGAATTTCATATATGCCGATGTAGCCATGTCTGGGGACTACATTGCAAGCCCTAAGTTCTTTCTATGGTGTTTATTTGAGGACTCTGTTGATTTGCGCTCTGATTATGATTCTCTATTTTTATAGACCTTCTAAAACTCTAAATTTAGCTAGGATTGTACCCTCGTTCACCGGCTCGAGGACAGACCAAAGACAAAGGGAAAAAATGTCACCCTTTTTTAGAGTAGAGAAGAGAAAACACACCACACTCATATGTATGGATTTCTGGTGCTGCCTTCTAGCCATAACTTTGTTACAACAGTCCTTACATGGCTCATTCCCCGGCTCGAGCCCCCCTTATTCCCCGCCAGAAAAATTAGTTCCATAGCACTGAAAGATCTCGACATCTGTAAAATATTGTTAAAATCTCATGGTTCGGTAAAATACCATTGAAAAAATGATCTGTCAACTAAAAATAGCATTTTGTCAATTTAAGATGAAACACGGTCGACCCCATCTACTACTCCTGCTCAAGCTGGACCAACTGAGCTCATCGTCTGTCGTCCATCGTCCCTCCGCTCGACCACGAGCCTCCACTACCACTCTGCGCTAGGAACCTGCAACCTCCTCCTCCTGGCCAGCTCCTGCTGGAGTCCGAGCCCCGTGATAAGGTTGCGGTCAAACTTAAATATGACTATGCTTGTACAATTTTTTGAATAAGATGAATGGTCAGACTTGATGTCAAAAAAATTAAACAAATTATAATTTGGAACGGACATCTCTCCTCCGTTGTCTATCCCCATGGAAGCAATCAAGCAGCAAGCCACCTCCAAGCACCAGTTACAATCTTGTTCGATCTCTCTATGCTAATATCCTCAAATCGGCAAGTAAGCATCACCTCCTCAGCTCCTGCGTCTCCGAAGAAAACAAGCATGTGTGAGAGCCTCCAGCATAGCGCCTCCAGGTCCTCCATCCACAAGCTCCTATCGCCGAGGACCAGAGCCAATCAGACCGCAGCGCCTGGGGCTGCGAGGCATGCCCCCGGGCCATCCATGCACTCACTGGTCTGGATGCATAGGCGTGCCCTTCGGGCCGTTGCAGCGCCCAGTTGAGCTCGTAGGGGCGGCGCCTAAAACCACGATGGGCGTACCAAGGGCGCCGTCCTGGTCCGCAGCATCCGCGTTGGCTTGGGGTGGAGGCGGGCAGGCAGCAGCCTGGAGCAGGGGTGGGCTGGGGACATTGCTGAAGTTGTGGAGGGAAGGAGCTACATGGTGTTGAATGCTATTTTACGGGAGGTTAAAATTTTATTGTGATCTTTCAATGCTACTATACTATCAGACCAATTTTCCCTTTATATAAAAAAACCAATTTCCCTTCCCCATCTGACACATCGACCGAGCAGGAGGTCAATTACTCGAAAGATGGGCGAGGGTTTGATGCGCCACCGCTGCCCTCCCCAGCCCCCCTTTGCCGGCGCCCTTGCCGGACGACAATGACCTCTTCCATGAGATCTTCCTCCGCCTCCCACCATGGCCATCCTCCCACCCCGTGCCTCCCTCATCTACAAGCGCTGGGTCCGCCTCATCTTCGATCCCTGATTCCTGCGCCGCTTCTCCACGTTCCACGGCCGCCTCCAACAGTCCCCGCTCTAGGTCTTCTTCGTAGAAGACAGCGTGGCTTCCCCATCTTCACCCCGATGATGGACCCGCCCAACCATGTCCCCTCCACGCGACTCTCCCTACAGTCGCGGTGGCGCTGCTAGCTCTGCATGTTCCCTAGCTTCCTCCATGGCCTTGCATTCATCCTCAACCATGCGTGCCACGAGATCACCGTGTGGGACCCCATCGACGGATACCTGCGCCGCATGGCCGTCCCACTGGGGCGACAATTCGACGGGGCATGCCTTCACTTGGCATTCAGCAATTTTGCGGTGCTCTGCGACAACCACCTCACAGACCGGGCGTCACTCGACGCCTTCAAGGTGGTATTGCTATGTGCCGAAGGTGTGACGTTTGATGCTGACCCTCAAGTGTGTTGGAGTAATGGGCTTGGCCCATTCATTCTAAAGCATTAAAAGAATTTAAAGCCCACTATTAATGCTAGGGAATCAATGCTTAATTCCGTACCGGGAATTGAGGAGGATCTCAATCGACTTAAATAGTGGACCTTGTGTACACCACTTGTGAAGCCGGTAAGAGGAGGACGGTGAACCACACGCGCGCGCGCGCTCGCTCGCCTCGCCGAGCCGGGCCGTGGCCGTGGCCGAGGCCGAGGCGCGGCGCGGCGCGGCCGGCCGGCCGGCCGGACGGGCGGTGCGGTGCGGTGCGGTGCGCGTGCGCGGCCGAGACGTGACGTGACGTGACGTGCGTGGCGCGGTGCGATGTGATGGCTATTTTGCCGTTGACAGCAATTAATCGTGCGATTAAACGTGCAATTAAATCTATAATTAATGGCCATAACCGCATCACCTAAATGACTCTGATGGTGTACATGTTCAACGATCCTGAGCACCTGAGTCACTATATAAGAAGTGCCATTCCCCTCATCAATTCTGCACCAGAGCATTGAGGCAACTCGGCTCCTCTCTTCTCCCTCTCCAGTTGCAACAACTGAGTTCCCCAACGCTAATTTCTGCGCGCACAGAATTAGCGTGAGCAGGCCTCCGAAACCTCGCTCGCCTTGAGATCCTGCACGGGATAGGCGGGCAATCAGGTTTTTGGGTAACGCTTTAGCGTGACTGCTCAAAAATACAAAGGCTTTGCCCGATTGAACGACTACTTCCTGGTGGACGAGCCGAACGACTACGTCGACTACATTCTGGTGGCCGAACGACTACGTCGACTACATCTTGGTGACCGTTCGCGGGACTGCACTGCGAACTTCTTCCTGCACCGATTTAGTTCGACTACTTCGACTGAGGACCAACCGAGTAGATGTCTACTCCAGTTGGTAAAAGCGCAGCCAATGCCTCCGGCAACGGCCCCGCTTCAGGGTACTCCCTGAAACTTTGGTTATTTATATTGTTTATGCTTATATGTGTGATAAGTATAAACATGTTCACATGTTTTATTTTACTCCTTAAAGTCATAGAAATATTGCTAGTTTATACATTTAATTTTGGAATTAAATTGTGCCCGAAATTGCCTAAATTCCTAACAATCCAAAAACCTGATTGTGTTAATAGGCTTTCGGTATCTAGCTTTGCTGCATCAATCAAACCACCACCTTTTGATGGTTCAAATTACAAACGTTGGCAAGAGCGGCTTATACTGTGGTTAACACTATAGAGAGTGATCTATGTGCAAGAGGGTAAGCCTGAACAATTCTCTCCAGAGGAAGGGAGTGCGTTCGATGAGGCTGATATCCTCTTTCGAGGCTTGATCATTAGTGTTCTCGGTGATAACCTGGTGGATTCTTATATCCAGGCTGCCAACTGGCAAAGCATTGTGGGATGCTCTTGAGGCTCAATATGGAGTATCTGACGCCGGGAGTGAGTTGTATATCATGGAGCAGTTCCTTGAGTACAGGATGGTCGAAGACCGTTCTGTAGTGGAACAGTCTCATGAAATACATACTCTGGCAAAAGATCTCAAAAATTGCAGCAAAGAGTCCCCATGCGTGTTACCCAATAAGTTTGTGGCCGGAGGTATAATCTCTAAGCTGCCACCTTCTTGGAGGGACTTTGCTACTTCTCTAAAACACAAGAGACAGGAGTTCACAATAGATGGACTCATAGGGACTCTTGATGTTGAGGAGAAGGCGAGAGCAAAGGACATACGTGGGAAAGGAGTTGTTGGTGCTTCAAGTGCCAATCTTGTTCAGAAGAACAACTCTCACAAGAACAAGAAAAAGCCACCGCAGAACCAACCAAAGACTAAGAAGACAACCACTTTTAAGAAGAAGAAGAAGAAGAAGACGGGAGCTTGCTATGTGTGCGCTAGTACGGATCACTTTGCTGCAAAGTGTCCGAACCGCAAAGGCAACGACTCCGCCAACATGGTTATGTTATTAGCGAGCCTGGAGGAACATCGGGGTACGGTAATTTATTACCTACTGTTCTTTCAGTCTTTGGTTCACCCGAGTGGTGGGTTGACTACTGGTGCTAATATTCATGTTTGTGCTGATGCTTCTTTGTTCTCTTCTTACCAGACCGGCGGGACTTCCTCCTTGCTGATGGGGAACGGATCACATGCGCGTGTTCTTGGTGTTGGTACGGTAAATCTGAAGTTTACTTCGGGGAAGACCGTGCAGCTGAAGAACGTGCAGCATGTCCCCACCATCAAGAAGAATTTAGTCAGCGGCTCTCTACTGTGTAGAGATGGTTTCAAATTAGTCTTTGAGTCCAATAAATGTATCTTGTCTAAGTTTGGTACTTTTGTTGGAAAAGGTTATGAAAGCGGAGGCTTGTTCCGTCTTTCTTTGTCAGATGTTTGTAATAAAATTACATACAATATTATTAATGTTGATGAAACAAATGTTTGGCATTCGAGGCTTTGTCACGTTAATTTTGGTTGTATGATGCGCTTAGCTAATTTGAGCTTAATTCCAAAGTTCACTTTTGTCAAAAATTCTAAGTGTCATGTATGTGTTGAATCAAAACAAACTCGTAAGCCTCATAAGACCATGGAGGCAAGGAGCTTGGCACCCTTAGAATTAATTCATTCCGATTTGTGCGAAATGAATGGAGTGTTGACAAAAGGTGGTAAAAAATATTTCATGACTTTGATTGATGATAGTACTAGATTTTGTTACATCTATTTGTTGAAGTCAAAAGATGAAGCTTTACACTACTTTAAAATCTATAAAGCTGAAGTAGAAAACCAACTTGAGAGAAAGATCAAAAGAGTTAGGTCAGATCGTGGTGGCGAGTATTTCTCAAATTTATTTACTTTATTCTGCGAGGAACATGGTATTATTCATGAGAGGACGCCTCCCTATTCACCTCAGTCAAATGGGGTTGCCGAAAGAAAGAACCGCACTCTAACGGATTTGGTTAACGCCATGTTAGATACAGCGGGACTTTCCAAGGAATGGTGGGGTGAGGCTATATTGACTGCATGTCATGTCCTAAACCGTGTTCCTACAAAGAATAAAGAGATAACTCCATTCGAGGAATGGGAGAAGAAAAGGCCAACACTGTCATACTTACGTACATGGGGTTGTTTGGCAAAAGTGAGTGTGCCAATAACCAAGAAACGTAAGCTTGGACCTAAAACTGTGGATTGTATCTTTCTAGGTTATGCTATTCACAGCATTGGATATAGATTTTTAATAGTGAAATCTGGAGTACCTGACATGCATGTTGGTACTATAATGGAGTCCAGAGATGCTACATTTTTTGAAAACATTTTTCCCATGAGAGATGAAACAAGTTCATCTAGGCAAGAGTTCATCGAGGATGATGGCTCTGCTGAGCCGATAGAACATAATGAACATACACTTGTAGAAAATCCTGAGGAGGATAACAATGATGCTCCGAGAAAGAGCAAGAGACAAAGGACTGTAAAGTCTTTTGGTGATGATTTCATTGTATACCTCATAGATGATACACCCAGAACCATTGAAGAGGCATATTCATCTCCTGATGCTGACTATTGGAAGGAAACAGTAAGGAGTGAGATGGATTCTATTATGTCTAATGGAACCTGGGAGGTCGTTGAACGTCCTTATGGATGTAAACCGGTTGGATGCAAGTGGGTGTTCAAGAAAAAGCTTAGGCCAGATGGTACTATTGAAAAGTACAAGGCTAGGCTTGTGGCCAAGGGTTATATCCAAAAAGAAGGAGAAGATTTCTTTGACACTTATTCACCAGTTGCCCGATTGACCACAATTCGAGTGTTACTTTCCCTGGCAGCCTCTTAGTGGTCTTCTCGTTCATCAGATGGACGTTAAGACGGCTTTCCTCAATGGAGAGTTAGAAGAGGAGATCTATATGGATCAGCCGGATGGGTTTGTATCAAAGGGTCAAGAAGGAATGGTTTGTAAGTTGTTAAAATCTTTATATGGTCTCAAGCAAGCGCCTAAGCAGTGGCATGAAAAGTTTGATAGAACTTTGACCTCTGCCGGCTTTGTTGTGAACGAAGCTGACAGATGTGTGTACTATCGCTATGGTGGGGCTGAAGGAGTGATTTTGTGCTTGTATGTGGATGACATACTGATCTTTGGCACTAGCCTTAATGTGATTAAGGAATGTCAAAGAGTTTTTATCTCAAAATTTTCAGATGAAGGATCTGGGAGAAGCTGATGTTATCCTTAATATAAAACTGGTAAAAGAGATCAATGGTGGGGTGATTCTTACACAGTCTCACTATGTGGAGAAGGTGTTAAGTCGTTTTGGTTATAGTGACTATAAACCTGTCTCAACACCATATGATGCCAGTTTAATTCTTAGAAAGAACAAAAGGATAATGCGAGATCAGTTGAGATATTCTCAGATCATTGGTTCATTAATGTATTTAGCGAGCGCTACAAGACCTGACATCTCGTTTGCTGTAAGCAAACTGAGCCGGTTTGTTTCAAACCCGGGAGATGATCATTGGAAGGCTCTTGAAAGAGTAACGCGCTATCTAAAGGGGACAATGAACTATGGAATTCACTACACAGGGTACCCAAGGGTGCTAGAAGGGTATAGTGATTCAAATTGGATTTCTGATGCTGATGAGATAAAGGCCACAAGTGGATATGTGTTTACACTTGGTGGTGGAGCTGTTTCCTGGAAGTCTTGCAAGCAGACCATCTTAACGAGGTCAACTATGGAAGCAGAACTCACAGCATTAGATACCGCCACTGTTGAGGCTGAGTGGCTTCGTGAGCTCCTTATGGACTTGCCGATAGTTGAAAAAACCGTTACCGGCAATCCTAATGAACTGTGACAATCAAACGGTAATTGTCAAGGTGAATAGTTCAAAGGATAACATGAAGTCATCTAGACATGTAAAAAGGCGGTTGAAATCTGTCAGAAAATTGAGAAACTCCGGAGTTATAGCCCTGGACTATGTTCAGACGGCTAAAAATCTGGCAGATCAGTTTACAAAGGGTCTTTCACGAAATGTGATAGACAATGCATCTATGGAATTGGGCTTGAGACCCACGTGAGTCATTCTATAGTGGAAACCTGTCCTATGTGATCGGAGATCCCGTGAATTAGGATGGTGAAACAAACTAAAGTCTGACTGTGAGAAGAGAACCTTTGTGAAAAGGGCTCATTCCGTGTATAAGGTGCATTTCTCTTCTAATCTATATGGCAGGTTGGTCTATATCCTTAATGTGTGCCAGGATGGTTTCTTTTAAACAAATGAGTTGTTTTCTTGAAACAAAGATGTTGTCCTACAGAACATCTGAAAGGAACACACCTATATGAGTTTGACCACTGGTCATGGTCTATGAGAATTGGGTATTCTCTAGAAACTCATGAAGGGCCTGGAGTATGACTTATAAGCTCCAAACCGCGGGGATGCTTTTGCAGCCTAGTACCAGTGTAGGACTCTGGTCAAACTTGTTTGCACAAAACTGGCAATTCAAGGCATAGTCCATTGCACAGTTGTGAATAAGTGTAGCCTTTGTCCTAGATGGAAGTTGCAACTTAACAGTCTCTGTCGAATACTGGTATATCAATGAGGGAATGAGGGTATTTCTAGTGTGGCTTGAATTTCTTGGTGGGGATTGTTGGAGTAATGGGCTTGGCCCATTCATTCTAAAGCATTAAAATAATTTAAAGCCCACTATTAATGCTAGGGAATCAATGCTTAATTCCGTATCGGGAATTGAGGAGGATCTCAATCGACTTAAATAGTGGACCTTGTGTACACCACTTGTGAAGCCGGTAAGAGGAGGACGGTGAACCACACGCGCGCGCGCTCGCTCGCCTCGCCGAGCCGGGCCGTGGCCGTGGCCGAGGCCGAGGCACGGCGCGGCGCGGCCGGCCGGACGGGCGGTGCGGTGCGGTGCGGGTGCGCGTGCGCGGCCGAGACGTGACGTGACGTGCGTGGCGCGGTGCGATGTGATGGCTATTTTGCCATTGACAGCAATTAATTCTGCGATTAAACGTGCAATTAAATCTATAATTAATGGCCATAACCGCATCACCTAAATGACTCTGATGGTGTCCAGGTTCAACGATTCCTGAGCACCTGAGTCACTATATAAGAAGTGCCATTCCCCTCATCCATTCTGCACCAGAGCATTGAGGCAACTCGGCTCCTCTCTTCTCCTCTCTCCAGTTGCAACAACTGAGTTCCCCAACGCTAATTTCTGCGCGCACAGAATTAGCGTGAGCAGGCCTCCGAAACCTCGCTCGCCTTGAGATCCTGCACGGATAGGCGGGCAATCAGGTTTTTGGGTAACGCTTTAGCGTGACTGCTCAAAAATACAAAGGCTTTGCCCGATTGAATGACTACTTCCTGGTGGACGAGCCGAACGACTACGTCGACTACATTCTAGGTGGCCGAACGACTACGTCGACTACATCTTGGTGACCGTTCGCGAGACTGCACTGCGAACTTCTTCCTGCACCGATTTAGTTCGACTACTTCGACTGAGGACCAACCGAGTAGATGTCTACTCCAGTTGGTAACAGCGCAGCCAATGCCTCCGGCAACGGTCCCCGCTTCAGGGTACTCTCTGAAACTTTGGTTATTTATATTGTTTATGCTTATATGTGTGATAAGTATAAATATGTTCACATGTTTTATTTTACTCCTTAAAGTCATAGAAATATTGCTAGTTTATACATTTAATTTTGAAATTAAATTGTGCCCGAAATTGCCTAAATTTCTAACAAAGTGTTCACCTCCCCCTACGATTCAAGGACCGGTGTGTGTGGGGCGAGTGACCCCATCTCCAAATCATTAATGGAACCACGTTTGGTGCTCAGTCGCAGCATCCTAGTTGAAAAATCACTTTGCTAGTTGATTTATGGGGGTGGGAACAATTACATCCTTGTGTTTAATTTGGCTAAGAACAGCCTAGCTCAGATCGATACCTAGTGCACCTGCTCATTACACCAAAATCACGCCTTCATATATTGCGGGTGGAGGATAGCGGGCTTGGCCTTGTTGTTTTGTTACATATGAGGATAGAACTATGGGAGAGGAAGGCCAGTTCCAATGGTGTTGTTGGATGGACACTTTAGAAAAACATCGAACTAGACAAGCTCTTTACACTGAGGTCAGCGAGGTTAGTGATTGATCAATCATGGGCAAAAATGCAGCGTGGGTAGGATGAGGATGGCCATTTGATTTTATATCAATTTATCATGAATTCTACATGATTGAACTCAAGTCACTTAGTTCATGAATCTTTTCAGGACCAGCAACAGGGCCGGATCCAGCAGGGGGGCAGGACAGGGGGTTCAAGCCCCCTACCCCCAGGAACTCCATGGAAAGAAGAGGAGAGGAGGGAGAAGAAGAGGACTGAAGGGAGAGGAGAAGAAAAGGGGGTTGGAGGAAGGACAAGGGAAATGAGCCCCCCCTCCAAAAAAAAAATTGATCCTCCAAGAAGAGAGAGAAGAAGAAAAGGGGGCTGGACGAAGGAGAAGGAAAATGAGCCCCCCTCCCCCCCCTCCGGTGCAAATTCTAGATCCTCCACTAACCATTAATATCCTGGCCGCCTATCATCCCTACATGAGTTTCTTTACTAGAGGTAATAACTCTCTTTACTTTTTGGAAGTAACAAATTTTTCCCATCATCGGGTTCCTGCAATTTGTTGGAAGTAACAATTTTCTACCTCAATTGCTGCAGTATCCCAAGATTTGTCATATCCGCTGGTAAGCTATGGCTGAACTTGTTATTTTCTGCCCAGAATACTCTCAGCCCAACTGCCGACACTGGAACCGAACCTGAGAAAAAGTTGTTTCCCATATGGATCTCTCTAAGAGTCTGACTTAGACCCAGCGGTAACTGACTAGTAAATTGGTTGTTTTCAATCCTGATTGTGGTTAAAATGGGTAGATCCAAGCAAATTGACACTGGAAAAATCCCAGTTAATTGGTTTCTAGAGGCTACAATGCTCACCGGTGAATCACATTTGCTGAGATCGTTGGGGAATGCACCAAAAAAATTGTTATTCATAACATTTAGGTACTCTAGGTTTCCTTTTCTGCATAGAGTATCTGGGATGTCATTTGTGAGGATGTTATTTGACACATGAATTGATTGTAGTAAGGAGTGTTTTCCAACCTCTGGTGGTATAGAGCCTGACAGGAGATTAGTTGACAGGTTAATGGCCATTAGGCATGGGAGAAGGCCAATGCTTTCTCGGATATTTCCATGAAATTTGATGGAGTCCAAAGCAACTGAAACAAGCATACTCATCAGGTTTCCCATGTCTTGGATGTACCCAGAAAGGTTATTGTTTGATAAGTGTATCTGGTTCAAGTTCACAACTGTGATTTCTCCTCCAATATCTCCATTAAGATTGTTTGAATACAATTCCAGTATTTGAAGCTTCTTGTGTTTCAGAATCCAATTCGAAATTTGCGCATGAAGCTTGTTGTCTGATAGATCAAGTTCCTGGAGCTCTGTTAGGGCAGATAGGCATTGGGGAATCGAACCAGTGTAATTTGCATTTCTAGCTGAAAGTTTTTGTAACTTCTTCAGTAGACTAAATGAGGCGAGTATAGCCCCCCCTCCTCCCAAAGCACAAATTCTGGATGTCACTGACTAGTAATATCTCGGCCGCCTATCATTTCTACATGAGTTTCTGTACTAGAGGAAATAGCACTTTTTACTTTTTCAGAGTAACAAATTTTCCCCAGCATCCGTTCCTGCAATTTGTTGGAAGTAACAATTTTCTACCTCGGTTGCTGCAGTATCTTTCATGCGCTTAACTTAAGATTAACTATCAATAACCATGTATATAATTTCTTATTTGTTTCTTTGGCCAATTGGTTAGCGGATGCCAATATTTTATTTTGGTATTGCTACTGAACAGAGTAAGAAATTCATTGTTGACTGTCTATACTGTTGTATAAATAAAATTTTCAATATTTATGTTTGTGAGGATCTAGGATGAAACTTTTTCAACATAACTTACATGTGGAAATGACAAAAAAGGAATACAACCTGAACTTGAACCATCTATCATGTGAGATAAAAATATTCATTGGCACATTGGAAGCAGAAACATTGTTTTGGTGTTTAATTTGATACTTTCCTTGTGGATGCTATTAGTATCTGCTTATCTTTCTACTATTGATCTACACTGATACAAGAAGCACGCATCAAATTAAAATTGTATATCAAACACGAATCCACAGCTCTTGGTCATCCATTCATCAAAACAGATGACTACAATCCTTACCCCAAAATAGTACCTGTGCTTCATACATTCTGGGAATATTAAGAGATTTGTTTAATGCTTTACCTCCATTTTTCTGTAAATATATTTATTTGATGAACAATGTTCCTAATTTACATAGTAGTGCAGGTTCCACATCTGCATTAAGCAGTAAATCCACACAGTGAGTTATATTACATATATCTTTCCATATGAAATATATACTATTTTTCCTTTTGAAAATGTCTTGTTGCATCATGAAGGAACACACGCCTTGTTTGTAAAGCCTTAGTTTATCTCTCTTAAATAGTCTTTTTAGGCCTTTGGAAAGTTCCCTTTATTTTAATGCTTCTATTGTTTTTAATGCATGTATCACAGCAGGGGATCCTGTACTGTATTTCCCTGAAAAAAAATACTGTCTTACAAGACCATATGTTAGGTAGATATAAGCTGAACAGGTAATGGGAATCTATCATCTACTATTTGTATAAAAATATTATTTTATGTATTACTCCCTCCATTTTTTTATAGGTGTATTGCAAAAATTTAAATGTTCATAAATGATAGCTATATTTGCTATTGGCATGGGTTGTGGCAATAAATAGCACTATTAACAAGAAATTTCCAGTTAAAATATTGGAGAACCAGTAAAAAAGTCTTTGTTGCATTTATTATATGATAAGTAAAGTTATTTTCTTTAACTATCAAAATAGAATGGAGGGAGTACATCTTAGTTTAATGTTTTGAGTTAATGACACGATGCATGACTAAATTTGCCGTGTTGATTCAAGTTAATTGTTTGATTCCAATGGTGCAATCCATCCTAGTTTTCATCCACTACTCTAACTTACCCCTTGTTTAGATGCAAAATTCAAAATTTCAAAACTATCACATCGAATGTGAATCTTAAATACATGGAGTATTCAATCTAGACGAAATAAAAAACTAATTGTATAGTTTGCTTGTAAATTATGAGACGAATCTAATGAGCCTAATTAGAGCATGATTAGACACTAAATTGCTACAGTAATTGCTACAATAAACATGTGATAATGATGAATTAATTAGTCTTAATAAATTCATCTCGTAGTTTACAAACGAGTTCTGCAATTTGTTTCGTGATTAGTCTATATTTAATACTTAAAATGTGAAAAAAATTCTCTTCCAAAAAGTTTACACTGTGCATCTAAACCAGGCCTTAATTACTTAACAGCATGTTGTATTGATGGACTTACGGATACCCCCAAGACACCTAGGTGGCCAAGCACCAAATTAATTTGCTTTTCATGAACACGGGGAAGTGCAAGATATTGTATCTAGGGCCCTATTTGGAGAAATAGCTAAGAGTTATTTTGAGGGCTAAAGTTTAGAAAAAAAATCCCTTCAATGAAATAGCTCTTTGAGGTGTTTGGATCCAAGGGCTATTTGGCTCTTAAAGCACTTTTTTAATCATTTGGCTGCCACTTTTCAAAGAGAGAGTGAGAGAATCAATGAGACCCACATGAAATAGTGTAACACCCTAAATTTTATATTAGAAGAGTCTGGGTTAGTTCCACAATTTTGTGGCTTCAAAAAGAATTATTTTTACACCTTAGAAAACTCACCATAGGCTTAAATTTGATTTGTTGCATTCATGCTGGTGCATATTTTACTTTTGTATGTTTGTGCTCGAGTTTTTATAGCTCGCATAATTTTTCTGAAATTTTTTGAGTTTTTCTCCTATTTTCTACACTTTTATTTCAATTCCTGTGCAAAGGAAATACTTTTTCCCCTTTTTCTCTTTTTCTTTTCCTTACCTGGGCCGCCAGCCCATCTTTCTCTTCTCCTTTTCCTTTTCGGCCCACACCAGCCCATCCACCCTCTCCTTTTTCCTTTTTCTTTTCTCCCCTCCTTCTCTCACCGACGGGCGGGCCCCGCCCGTCATCCCTCTCCTCCAGCCCCTCTCCGAGCTCGGCTCGGTTCTGCCCGGCGTGGGCCTGCGTGGGCACACACGCCCAAGCCGAGTCGGCCCCCAGGCTGCGCCCCCTTTTACCCTGCGAGACCTGGCTCCCTTTTCCCTCACGCTCGCGCCACGCTTTTGCCCTAGATTCGCGCCTGCGCACGCAGGTGCCGCCACCGCCGCACCCAAGCTCGCTCCGCCGCCGTCGATCCACCCCACCGAAGCCCCTTCGGCCAAGTTTGAACCTGCAGCAAGCTTCATGGTGACATCCCGGTTCGATTCCACTTTTTCTCGGCTTCTTTCCGCGCGCGCTGACCAGACCACCGCCGCCGCCGATCGCCGTCGGCCGCCGTCCCCGGCCACCCCATTGTGCCCAAGTGTGCCCAGATGTGTTCCCCTCGCCACGCTCGTGCTTCCAGGGTAGGCGGCACAATTTTTCGAGCCCTATAGAGCCAGTTTGGCACTACTCCGGCGAGCGCCTGCCACGGGCAAGGCGGCGCCACCGTCCGCCGGTGTTCCGCCACTGCGCAGCCCCCAGGCGCGCTCAGGGTTGTTCGATCAAAGATCGGCAGTCCAGATCAGATCCAATTCAAGTCAACCCAGTGCACCGCCGGTCAACCATGGATCTTTTGCGTAAAACCCCCTTAGTTTTGGTCAAATTAAACTTCGGTCCACCTGTATTAAAAAATAATTATGTTTTAACCCTGTTTTCTTATTGTTTAACCCATTTTAAATGTTTTTCTCGCAAACAAGCCCTTTCAGCATTGTTTTTAGCATAACTTCACCGTTTTAGCTCCGTTCTAAGCATTCTTGGTACGCTGCGATCGTTGTAACGCGTAGAACTAGTTTCTAAGTGCTTTATCTCTGTTTTTTCATGATTGGTGTATTGTTTTAATTCGTTTCAATTGTTTGCTTGTATGTACTTGTATTGCTTGGCTTGTACGTGACGTGTAGACGAGGAGCCGTTCGAGAACTTTCAAGATCAAGATTTTGAAGACTTCGAGCAGCAGCAAGTGATTGAGGAAGGCAAGTATATTCCTTGATCATTTTTTATCCCAATAACATTTACTTAATCCTGCATCTATTAATGATGATGGGAGACTACCTATTACCCGTATTGATTACCCTTGTCCTTGATTAGCCGGACTTTTGCTATAAAAGTCTTTTAGGTAGTATGCTTAGCCGCTGAACAATGGTTACGGGTGTGTTACTACATTACTTTAGACATGAGACTTTAATATATGTGTATTCTTTGGAACAATAGCATGTTTTGGAACTTGATTAAAATCAACCATGGAGAACCATCCAGAAAAACAGCACAACCACAAGAACTACATGGCTCTGGTCTTGGCTGATTAATTAGATTTCTCTAGCTTGTTAGTAGCTTACCGAAAGGCGCAAGGATGGACTAGGTTCAAGAGGGGTACCCGGCCTGCCAATGGGGTTTGGTAAGCCTGCGGGGTACGCTCGCTTTGGAGAGGCTGCAATCGCCTAGCGGCTGAAACTTTAGCGGACTACTACTAGTTAGGGAGCCTTTGTAAATCCTTGCCACTCACCTAAGAAAGTGTTTAAGAGGCTAACTACCTCGGACACAAAGGGAGACATGACTTGTGGTAAAAACCTCTACAGAGTCAAAACTGATATATCAACCGTGCTCACGGTTAAGAGGTGCTCAGACCCTCACATGTTAACTTAATGGAAATTACTGCTTTAATTCAGTTATTTATTTTGTTCCAAGTTTTTTTTTACTCAGTTTTACTACTTCGTTTCATAAATGTGGGTTGGTTATACATGCTTACCAATTAGCTGCTTTAAATTATATGTCAACTAAAATGCTTATTGCTTTACTCAGCCAGCCATTATCATTGTTATAAGCCTTGCATGCCATTTATTTTTTCAATATACTTACTGAGTATGATATGTGCTCACCCCTACTATTACCACATCATTCAGAGCAAGATCAATTTGAGGAGTACCCAGAGGATATTCAGGACTTCTAGGCGTACGTTTCCCCTAATCAGCTACCTGTGGAGTTGGAGTATCCGCTGCTAGAATAAATGCGAACTGAAACGCTTATTTATTTATTTATATTAATGACTTTCGACTTAGTTTGTAATAAATTTAACTTCGGTACTTTAGGCATTGCTACTGTTATTCACTATTGTCGTCATATGTGTGTAATTTTGATTCTGACGCACATATAATTATTTGCTCGGTTTTATTCCTTCAAAACTGGGCGTGACAAATAGCCCCAAGCAGCACCACTTGGGAGATAGTTTTTTAGGGTGAGCTATTTACAAATAGCCTAGAAATAGTATCCCTGTTTGGCTCCTCTGAGGCTATTCGGGGAAGGCTAAAAGAACCCATGGATCCAAACACGGAAGAAAGAGTTGTTAGGATGTTACAATTCTTCAATTAATCATTTGAGCAGACCTACTGCCATCATTTTTCCCTGTTCAACTCATAAATTTCTTTGCTATTCAGAATCATGTGGCTTCTTTAATCGCATAATCACATTGATGTTTCTTGTGGAGTTTAATAAAATGCTAAGTTTTCAAGTGTAATATCCCTTTTGGTCCATTATGATGCCTTAATACCGACCAACGGGACCAAAATTAGGAGTCATTGTTCAAGAAACAAAACTACGAATAGCTTACGCATCCCAACAAGCCATGACTTCATATTTTTTGTTGTTGAATTGCCGCAAAACCAACTAGGGTCTTGTTTAGTTGCAAAATTTAAAATTCTAAAACTATCACATCGAATGAGAATCTTACATGCATCAAGTATTAAATCAAGACGAAATAAAAAACTAATTGTTTAGTTTGTTTGTAAATTACGAGAAGAATCTAATGAGCCTAATTAGATCATGATTAGACACTAAATTGCTACAGTAAATATATGCTAATGATAGATTAATTAGTTTTAATAAATTCATCTCATAGTTTACAGACGAGTTCTGTAATTAGTTTTATAATTAATATATGTTTAATACTTCAAATGTGAAAAGATTCTCTTTCAAAAAATTTACGGGTGCATCTAAACAAGGCCTAGATATTAAAAATAGCTGACATTCACTGGTGACTTGTTATTGCAAACGAAGCTGACCGATTTTGCTGTTTGTTCCAGAGAGAGCGTGCAGAGACCTGAATTGCCCCTGCCCAAGATGAAGGAATATAATCGCCACATGTTGCTGTTTTTTGTACCCTCGTTTTCATGTGGGATATAGCATTCCAATATCCGTCTAGTGTGAAGGGTTCCTACCGAATTTATGTTTCCGAGTTTGCGCGAGCTACGTTGATCGACAATTTTCGATTTCATATCGACCTACATGAACCGGATTGGATTAGAGAAAATTCCTTGTAAGGCCCTCAAACAAATAGCACTTCCTTCTGTGGCCTGAAAAATACAAACTTCCTTCTTGGCCTTAGTTTTATTTTCTGTCCCTCCTTTGGCCTTGCCGTGATCCTACCGGAGTTCTGTTAGCCATTCCATTAAAGACCGTGGAGGCCGGCTGTGAAGTTCCTTGTGCCCCAGCCACCACCGCTCGCTCTTCCTCTGCACACTTGACATCCGCCGCTCCACTACCCCGCGGTGTGCGCTGCACGCCGCTCCGGCTCCGCTATGCTGCACGGCCGCCCGCCCGCCCGCCGCCCCACGCGGCACAGCCTTCGCGCGCCGCCCGCCCGCCCGCCGCCGTTCCCAGGCATAGCCTCCGCGCGCTGGCCTCCGCGTGCCTGCTACGCCGCCGACCGCCCACCGCAGTCCCCCTCCCCCGGCATAGCCTCCGCGCAGCGGCCGAGCGCCGCCATTCACAGCCGTCGACGCCGCACACTCCCACAGTTGCCTCCGGCTCTGACAACGGCGACGCCCTGATCCTCCACTCGCGTGCCCGACGGAATGCTGCCCGAGTGCGTCGACGTCGCAGTCCTCTTGCGGACGCTGGTGCGGGCGTCCGACCGGCAGCGGCGCGGCAACGCCGGCTTGGAGCTCGTGGTGGCTGGCGAACCGCTCGCCCGCCCGTCTCGCGGTGTCGTTCCTGGAGGGCGAGGTTGTGCACAACGTTCCTGCCGGCGTTGAACCCGAGCACAAAGACACGCGCCGTGTCGCCGCGATCGTATCCCTATGGGTCGGCGGCGCTCGCGGTGGTCGCCCACAGGGGCGAAGCCAGAACCTGGAACCACCGGAGTCGGCTCTGTTAAATACTGGGGTCAAACACATATATAAACAGTAATGAACAGTATTTTTCCTTTGATTTGACGGATTTCGTCGGGGTCCGGCGACCCCAACGGCAGAGCGCAGCTTCGCCCATGCTCACAGGAGCGTTGTTGGATTCCAGATCACAATCACACATCCTTTGATTGTGGCTAACCTAGAATCGAAGATCAAGAAGAATCAGAGTGTGGGTCTCGCTCAAGCACACGCAAGAACATGAGAACTGCCGGATGGCAGAGCTCTTTTCCTCTGATAGTTGTGACGAGTACAGACACAATTACAATAAGAATTGACAACCTCTCACTAGCGTTACATACCAGCTATTAATACCACAGCTAGTCTTAACTTACACACACGCTAAAACTGCTAGAACGTGGATACAAGACGCTCCCAAACAACTGCTGTTGTCGACCACGTCGTGGGCGCGCTCTCGGCGCTCTCTTCAGTTTGAACTGAACTTCCCGCCTCCTTTCCACCTTGGCATTTGCTGATTCAGCACACACCTGCACAGCTGGATTAGTCCAACAAGCGTGGCCCAGGCATAATCGTAGCACGCCGAGATGGGGTGCTCCGCGTCGATGGTGACGTCCCTGGAGGCGACGCCGGTGGCGGCGTCCACGGAGGGCGACATTGGGTTGACGGGGAGCAGGCGCTCCACGCGCGCTCGTCCAATTAGCCTGCAGAGTGGAAGCACGAGCGGGAGCGAGAGCGACAGTAGGGGATGCCAAGGAGGAGATGGGGACAGGGCGGCGCTACTGCTGCTACTCGGCGTGCTGGTGGAGGAACAGAGGTGTAGGAGTTGCTGAAGTGCTGCGCCATGGCTGCCGAGGAGAGAAGGAGCGGAGGAGGCTGCTGTTTGCATGGATCTGGAAGAGGAGGCATGTCGTGCTGCCATGGCTGGAGAAGCAAGACAGTAGGCTTTCACGACTGCAGCCACCGTCCGTCACAGAATAAACGAAACTAACTAACAGATCTCACGGTAAGGTCAAAGGGAGGGATAGAAAATAAAACTAATTAAGACCAAAGAAGGAAGTTTGTATTTTTCAGGGCCATAGAAGGAAGTGCTATTTGTTTGAGGGCCTTACAAGGAATTTTCTCATTGGATTAAGGGGGGCCAAACAGGTTTGAGGGGGGCTAATTTTGATAATCAGTACCATTTCATTAGAGGGTATTAGGGGATATTAGTGGTGAAGGGAGATTAGGGGGGCCAGGCCCCTGCGCCCCCCGGCTCCACGCCTGCATGAACCTTTCTCTGATTTCTCTTGTTTTGTCTTCTTTCTCGCCATAACTTTGATCCTGCGAAGTGAAGAGAGACGCAAATATGAACTTGTAGCATTTTTTTCAACCAAGAACAATTTCTTAGACTGGATATGCGATTTACCCTATTATATGCGGCTTATATTTGTCTATTATAAGTTAATAGTGAGTACATTTTCTTTTAAAACTGACCTTTGTCTTTAGGACACCTATTTTTTGTTACTAGCAAAAATACGTGTGCATTGCTACGGTCGAAGGTAACATATGTGTCGTGTTTTTCATTCTCGTTGTGTTTGAGTCCACTAGTGGAGATATACGTGCCACATGCACATATCTAATTTTTCTTCCATAAAAAATACAATTTATTTTCCTTAAAAAATAATACACATCTTTCTTTTTCTTCCATAAAATAATGAAATAATGATATGAATTATTTATCCTTTCAAAATAAATAATGACCCGAATTATAGGTGAATGTATGTGCACAAAAAGTAAAGTATGTGCCAAAGAAAAGTAATACGTAGTTACAAAAGGTTGGTATAGAAAATTGCTTTCGTAAAAAGTATTAAAATTTTGGTGGAAATATTTTCTTTCTATCAGGTTTAATCCCGGTGAGAAAGAGTTTCAATTGTTTTAATTTTTATAGTATAGATAGTATAGGTATAGATTTATGTTGTATTGTATTGAGTTTGTTTAGATTATAATATAGTGGTATGTTCGATTCTGATTAGGATCAAATCAAAAATTTTGGTGAAAATGTTGCGTGCTTTAGAAATAGAAAAAAATGGCATCTGTAATATTGTATAGAGAACACACTTTTTTTATATGTTCCGATAATTTTTTTAACAATGTTCTATAGATATAATCACATTTTGTTAGTTTCCCATAGATCAATTCCAATAAAACAAAGTTGGATTGGACTACCTTTGCTTGTCGAATCTTATGAATGAGAATAAATTACTCAAGCTAAATGTTTGGTTGCTTATATTAAGGGCCCGTTTAGTACCTAAAATTTTTCACGCAAAAATTTTTAGACACTTTTTTTAATACTAATTAGAAGTATTAAATGTAGTTAAAAAATGAATCTAATTGTAGAGTTTGGATGTACATGACGAGACGAATCTTTTGAGCCTAATTAATACATAATTAGCTATAAGTGCTACAATAACCCATATGTGTTAATGATGTGGTCAAAGAACTCATAAGATTCGTCTCGCGGTTTCCTAGCGAGTTCTAAAATTAGTTTTTTAATTAGTGCCCAAAAATCCCTCCCGACATCTGGTCATTCGATGTGACATCCAAAAATTTTCATTTCACCAACTAAAAAAGGCCTAGTAAGAAAAGAAAGATTTCTTCTCCTCCAAGTGTCTTTTGTGCGATATAAACTTTTTGTAACCAATTATTTATATTTAGTAGACTTAGGGAAGATAGAAATACGTGTGAATCTATGATCAGAATTTTGCAATGAATAAATATGACATCCCAAATTTCAAAACTCTCCCTGCAAAAACAAAAAAAACGAAAACGAACGATTTCAATTTTCACTCCACTCGTGAGTTGTTTCCAGTTACCACGGCCAAATCCACACTACTCCAGCGCTGTCCACCTAGGGTTCGCATGCGGCGGATCCGCTCCAGCTCGCCGCCGCCGCCGCCACCAGCAGCGGCGTTGGCTACCTTGCCGGACGGCGATGACATACTCGTGGAGATCCTCCTCCGTCTCCCGCCGCAGCCCTCATCCCTCCCGCGTGCCTCCCTCGTCTGCAAGCGCTGGCTCCGCCTCCTCTCCGACCCTTGGTTCCACCGCCGCTTCCGCGCATTCCACCGCCGGAACCCCCAGCTCCTCGGTTTCTTTGTTGGAGGTATCGACGACGGCCTTCACTTCATGCCGACGGTGGATCCACCCGACCGCATCCCCTCCACGCGCCTCTCCCGCACGCCGCAGCACCGCGGCGAGCGCTGTAGTTTCCTCTGCTGCCGCCACTGCCTCGCCCTACTCCTCAACCGTACGCGCCTCGAGGTCACCGTGTGGGACCCTGTCACCAGAGACCAGCGCCGCGTTGCCGTCCCGCCGGAGAATTCAAACAGCGAAGGCCCCAAATTTGTCCGCCATGGTGCGCTGCTCTACGAGGACGGCAGGTGCCACTCGAAGCCTTCAAGGTAGTTTTGATGGCTGATGATTGGCTGCGGCCTCATGAGGATGCTCAAGTGTTCGCCTCCCTCTATGAATCTGAAACCAGTGTGTGGAGCAGCCTCACCTCGACACCGATCAGGGCTCCACCTCATTCGTACCGGCCCAGCATCCTGGTTGGGAATTCACTCTACTGGTTGCTTCAGGGTTTTGTGGATGGTGGCATCCTTGAGTTTAATCTGGACAGGAAATGTAACAGCCCTATGTTGATTAGCTAGTTAAACATGTTATCATGTGCATCTTAAAGCATTAAGCATAATTAGCTCACACTTAAAGAGAGATTTAAACTTTAGGCTAGTCCACTGTTTTTGATAGTGGCGGACAGTCCGCCCCTATGCGGCGGACGGTCCGCGACTATGCCACGTGGCCAACCACGGTTCACCTTGAACACATCGACTTCACTGCCACGTCACCCATCCGCGGACGGTCCGCTCCTCACTCGCAGACGGTCCGCTAGTGCATCTCTGGTGCGTGTCATGCGCGCAGAGTCTGGACGCCACGTCCCACCCTCGGGCCCCACTCGTCAGCCCGACCCCCCCTTCACTGGGAGCCTTCTCCCAGCTCTCTCTCTTCCTCCCACTCTCCCCAAACACTCTCTCTCTCTCTAGCAAAGCCATGGAGGAGCTCCCCTTCTTCCACTCTCACCATTGAAGCCCTACCTCGCTGGAGCCTCACCGGAGCATCGCCGGAGATCGACGCCGACGGGCTACACAACCTCGACTTCATCTTCTTCCTTGGGGAGGAGCTTCCCCAATAAGCTTCTTTCTCTAGTTCATCCTCTTACTCAAGCCCAAGCAAGGAGGACGAACCCGAGCTACTCCAAGCCTTCCCCGACAACTCGAAGCCCTTACCGGTGACCCACTCGACACTGGTGAGTGTTTTCCCTCCCCGATCCATCCGCATTGCCCTAGGATTCGAAGCCAAGAACACACCTAGAGCACAAATCACCATTGATGACCTAGAGCTTCGAAACCCTAATGCATGTGCGATTTAGTTACCAAAGTGAACTCCCTAGACTCCCAGGCACCTCTAGGAATAAACCCCACCCCAAACCGTGGCCGGAATTGCCGGCGGCGAACTCTCCGGTGAGCCTCGACCGTGTCGCGGACGGTCCGCCCGATATGGCCGGACGGTCTACCAGCTCCTGACCAAAACCAGCAGAGCCTCTGCATGAATTCTGGCCTTTCAAGATTTGAAAGGCGGACAGTTCGCTCAACCCACGCGGATGGTCCGCGATTTAGTCAGAGAGCATGTTTTCCACCCAGCACGGTCCGTGACTGATCGGCGGACGGTCCGCTACTCGGTCCGCCGTTCATGCCGGACGGTCCGCTTCTCCCAAGCCGGACGGTCCGCATTTAGTAGTTCTTTACCCTTACACTTAGCTATGATTAATCTACATATGTACTACATATCTAGTCTATTTTGTCATAGTTTTGCAATGTTAAATCATACCTTCTCATACCATTTGCATACCATGTCAATCATCCATGGCATATTTATTTATCATGCATCATTGCACTCGTGTAGAGACCGTGACGCCAGAGCAAGAGAAGCTTGAACCGGAGATCGTCGGAGACTCTACTCCCGTCGAGACTCAAGGCAGGCCCCTAAGCATTTCTTACACCCTATTTTGGATCAATGAAGTATATGTGTCTTGTTTGCGCATGAGTTACTATATATATATATATATATATATATATCATTGATTGCGTAGAACCTATTTGATGCATTATCAACCTTGATTAGGATATCATCCTTAGATGAGTATGCTTGAATAGGTGTCACGAACTATATGCTTAGTCATGCTTAGCTACGGTACAAGACGAGAGGTGGCAAGGTCACCACCACTCGCGAGCTATAGGATGTTTGATTAATTTACATGATTAGTCAAGAATGGATAAAAGTTGAGCAAATATGAAAGATGATTCGGACTTGAGCAAGTATGATAGGGCCATGTTGGGATGGAGCTCACATGGTTAGTCTTGCTTGAGTTGATTAAGGACCGATGCGTAATCGCTTTGATACTTGAGCACCTTTCCGTACAAACCACTTACTATATAATGGGACGGTAAGCCAACTAGCATAAGTCACACCTTGCCTTATCGGATTCGGTGCTAGTTGTGATGGAGTGTGATTGGCGTTTCCGGTGCACTTGTCCTTCTCGACCGTTTGCTCATAGTCGGTTGTGTTTGTGTGAAAGGTTGAGGCATGAATCAACACTTATCCTTGGCCGTGGGTATGGTCGTTGGTCTTGTTCTCGTGTGGGAAAAGTTGTACACCCCTGCATGGTTTTCGATCTATTGCAATAGCCGCGCTCTCAGGCATTGAGCACGCTCTTATACTTTGACTTTAACGTAGAGTTACCGAGGAAGAGGAAGTTTATGAAAGATTGAGCTTATGATTTATGAACACTTTACTTATGTAATTGTTTGGTGCATGCTTTAGAGATCATAGATGCTTTATCTTTTGCTTATTACAACTTGATCAAAGTTAGATGCTTTTATGCAAAAGTTAAATACCGTACCCTATCCTTGCTACTAACCAAATGCATTCTCCTTGAGGTCGGGATATTATATACCCATATTGGATAAGCCCTGCGAGTACCTTTTGTACTCATGGTGCTATCGTTAAAGTTGTTGTAGGTGAGGCATAGCCGGAGGCCGTGTTCGGCTACTTCTATCCCGCGGACGGAGGTGCGGGTGAGGAGTAGATGGCCGGTGGCTATGTGAAGGGCACTATCGGCATATAGTGTTACCTTCTTATTTTGCAATATGTATGGAGTGCTAGTAGTAGAACTTTCCGCTGCAAAAAAAAAACTCTGAAGACTTGTTGTATTAAACTTTGAACCGCTTTGTAATATAATCTCGTGTGTTGGACGTGCCTATGTAATAGTGTTACTGTTGTGCTCGTGGAGTGTGTTTAAATCCTGGGCGGTGCTCATGACACATTCCAAGGACTACCGGGGTTGGTTCTCGCTAATCAAGTTGATCGATGGACGATGACTCGATTAGGCGGGATCAACTTGGGCTGGTTCCTCACAGGAAAAGTCTAGCTGTGATTGAACACCCGGTAGGTGCACACGTTGCAGTATGCCCATGTCTTCAGATCTTGCGAATGGAGGCCAGTGGACTTGGCTTAGCCAGTTTGTCAGGTGCCAACATCCAGTTGTGGGAGAGGAAGGCTGATTCCGGCAGTGTAGCCAGATGGATGCTACACAAAATCATCGACCTGGGCAAGCTGCTTTCACTGAGATCACCGATGGAGACATGGCATGTGAAACTGGGGTATGATGAAGATGACCATGCCATCTTTATCAATCCCCTAAAGCATCAATTCAAATTTCGCTAGCTCTACCCTGCGATCTGCCCCCGCTGAGAGACCAAATCCATGTGCACCAAGAAAAACTACCCAGGAAATCCCCCCACACCAAAATGAAGGGTGCAGATTGGAGTCCTGCTAAATCCAACGATCCACAGCGCCAGGCTTCAACGCACCCGCGTTCCTCTCCCGCACACATCTCCTGCACGCACCGCACGGCAGCCACACATTGGGCACGGTTCGAACCCCGCCGCGGTTTCTTTTTCATCCGCCGCCGCCACCTCCAGCTCTCGGTACCCGTGGCCTCCCACCTCGCCGTGTCCTTCCTGCCGCTCCCGCTCCTCGCCTGCCTCCTCCGCGCGGTCCGCCTCTGTAGCGGAACTGCCCAATTTATCCCGGCTTAAGAGCGCTCGATCATCTTTTAAAGGGATAATCCAGCCAACGCTCTTAAAATGGAATAAATCTGGTAGTCCATCGGGTTTCACCCGAATCATCCACCGTACAACCATATCTCAGATATGCATACATGATCATTTTGCATTGGAGCATCAGATATTACACACAAACGTTCCATATAGATCATAAAACAAGATAAGAGTTATTACATAACAAGCACAACCCTTAATGCATGCCAAGACTATAGAGTTTCAAACGTGTGGATCCTACGGTCGTAGGGTTTGTTAACATGCAGGCCTTATTTCACATGAGTTTATAAAAAAACATGCGGAGGTGTATGGACTCAGCATACACTCCGGGTCTTGAGGTCTTGAAATCTTGACTTCCGGGCTCCTCCTGTAGTAGCTGAACACACACATGGACTCAGCATACACTCCGGGTCTTGAGGTCTTGAAATCTTGACTTCTGGGCTCCTCTTGTAGTAGCTGAACACACATAAGCACAAACACTGAGTACAAAAAGATACTCAGCAAGACTGACCCGACTAACCAGTATAAATATATAGGTTTCAAGGATATGCAAGGCTTGTTGAGTGGACTGGTTTGTTTGGTGGAAACATTTGGTCTTACTAGATACTAACTTTTATTCAAACAGATCCAATTACTAATTAAACCGAAAGATAAACTTTAGTTATCACATTCATCAAGATACTTCTAGGTTCAGCAAACCAAAACTTTTATCAAGGTTGCATCATACTTACTTTACGATGTTTAAGCGAGATCAAGCGGTATTCATAACCGAGAAGTGCGGCGATTCGAATCGATTATACACCCTGCAGGGGATCCCTGATCACATGTCATGTACGCATTCCCGGGGTGGACCGTATGTGGCAACCTTTGGCGAGGATGAACTAGACCCTGAACCGAGCTTACCCAGACCCGGGTTCGCACCCCCGTGAAGGATCCCTCATCAGGCCTGATCTCAACACGGGTTTCAGGCTACGACCCCGCCAACTTCCAACGCTAGGTGGGGTAAAACTCGATTCAAGAGTCTAGGTCAACCAAGTTACATCGGCTTACCGGTCCCATTTAGCCGGCATGCGAATCAGTACGTTCAAAACTTGATCAAGGTTAAACATGCTTACTTCTTTCTTTGGAAGTGAGGGCAGAATCAGAACTCCTCTTCTGTTCCACACAATGACCACCATACCTGTCCTGTATTTCCTTGATTGAATGGAGTGAACCTTTTACTAGTAACTTGACTAATATTGCTTTTAGAGTAGAATACTTTTAGACAACTTGGTTCAATCTAAACTAGTTGAAAAGGTGGCTTAGATGTCCTTAATTCAAGGAAGTTAAACATGCATAAGATGGGTATTCTAACAACTCCTAGACTCAAGCATTCAAATGCAGTACATAAGTAATAACATAAGTTAATTGAAATTAGTAGGCGTAGATGCTCTAGTGCTTGTCTTTCTCTTTCTGGAAAAGCGAAGCTTTGACTTGGAGACTCTGCACGTGATTGATCTTGATCAACTTCCTTTCTCCTCTCTTGGATCCTCGGATGATGGCTTGATGAACTCGACTCTGACGACCTCAATCTCAGGCTCTAAGCGTATGATATGCAGAGTTAGTGAATGCAGAAATATTTTAGAAAATGGATCACAACTTTCCTTCTCTATAAAGCTGCAATCCAACATCTAACTACCCTTCTAGAAACCCTATCACATTTTTATCCTATTTGGTTAAACCCTACAACAAACTTTAAACATTTAATTAGGGTTATTTGAATTATTGTACCTAAGAAAAACCTTGATTTGCTATTTATTATTATTCCTAATTATTTCTAATAATGGGTTAAGAATTATCCAAATTTTATTCAATGAAATAAGGATTTAAGTATTTATTTAAATTCCTTAAGAATAAGGAAGATAAATAAATAATAAAAATCCTTAATATTAGCCTAGAGCTTTTATGTTTTTTAATGCATAAATAAAAATCACACAAACCTAATAAAATTTCTTTGACTAATTTGGACATTTCTACAGTTTATAATGAATTAAACAAGTTAAGCATTAAAAGAAATCTAAACTAATTTACTTGCACAAACCCCCAAAAATTCTCTCTCCTTCACTTCCACCCCTTCCCTCTCCTCACAGGCCACGGCCAAGCCGAGGCACAGGGCGGTGACGCCCTAGCTCGCCAGCGGTGGACCTCGTTGGAGACCCACGCCTGCCTCCCAAGCTACCCTACCTCCCTGCGCTCCTTCTCCCCTTCCTCGTTTCTTGCTTCCCACAACAGAGACGGCTGGCGGCGGTGGCCACCAGGATAAGCTCGGGCTGTCTGTTCTGTGTCTCTGCCCCTTTCTTCTCCTCTTCTGAACCCGAGAATAGCAGCCTTCTTTTCTCCAAATTTAATTAGTAAACTTGAAAATAACCCAAGACAAAAGTTATATAGGGGATATTCCTCTACAATTTTTGTTATAAGCACTTGTCCTGAATCTTCCCCTAACACACTCAAAATTTGCTTCAAACAGGTCGGGTTCAGACAACATCCAGAGTTTTTCATGTAAGCTGCCCAAATCTGCTAGTTTGAATCTAATTATCTCCTAATTCTGAATATAAACTCCAAAATTGACCAACATAAAAGTTGTAGGCCTTTCATTTGTCCTCACTTTTTGTTCCAGGCATACCATTGAATTTTGTTTCTAACATAGCCAAAAATGCTCTCAAGTCTGCTGTTTGCTGTTTGCACTAAGGAAACTGAATCTCTGAACCTGAAAATGTAGTGCAGTTTTCTCCAATTTTTGTTAATGAACTTCAAAATTGTCCAAAACCAAAGTTTTAGAGGAGATGTTTCCCTAACATTTTCATGTTGGCACTTGCTCTGATTTTGCTTTAATCATGCTCAAACATTACTCTGAATATTGCTGTTTTACTGAAATTCAGTGTTTCAGTCTTTTGCCCAAACTGGCAGACTTTGAATTTAAATTCTAACACCTTGCCATTGTTTCCTAGTTGATCAAATGGCATATATGCAAAGCCCAAAAATCCCTCTACATGATTTGGTACTTGTCATCCCACTTTCACAAATAAAATATTATTTTGTAATCCTCTGAACGAGAGACCTTAAGGATTGGAATATCTCTGTAGAGGTAGCTTTGGATAGGAGCGCTTGGAGACTAGCTATCAGTGTGCCTGAACCGTGACCTTTGTGCCTTTTGGGTTTCATCTCTAGCCTACCCCAACTCGCTTGGGACAAAAGGTTATGTTGTTGTTGTTTGTAATCCTCTGAACGTGGCTGTTTGCACAGACCAAATGCAGCATTTTTAGCTAATTCACTCAACTGGCCATATTTGGATCCACATATCTCCAGATTCCACTACTTAAGTATGAAATCTTCCAAAAACAAAGTTGTCGGTCTAACCTTTCTCTACAACTTTCCTTACAGGCACTTCTTCTAGTTCTGCCTTTAGCTCATCCAGAAACAGCTCTGAACACGTCGGGCTCAGACACAAGTTTAGAGTTTTCAGTCAACTTATTCAGTTTGGCTGTATTTGAATTCAAAATTGAGGAATTCACCAAATGTTTATTGCGAAACAAATGGCAACTCATTACTTCCCAAACTTCCAGATTTGTATTGGTCTACTTGTCGTCCAGGTACTTCAAATGAAATCTCACTTATTTTGAACTCAAAGTTGCCCTTTCACCACTGGATAGCCCAAACTTCTAAGTGTTGAGCTGATTCATGATTTCATTCAATTTTTGAGCACTTCAAATATACCTATATTATCCTTCAAACTCTTCAATCTTGGTTCCACTATGAAGTACACACTTTGCACTGCGTTTTTCATGCTGTTCAAATGTTGACATGTTCAACAAAATTTCCAAATAAAAGATGTTGAACATCACTAAGTAGTTATTTCTGCGACCTCACAAATTCAAACTCTTTCTCATAGATTTTGAATTCCAAGCTTTAAATTTGAGTGTCTTTTATCCAAACCTACTGTTTGATACTCTTCAAATAGTTTGGCATCCAAACTTTTCAAATTTGGATGAAGTTAAACCGAATTTGATCCAGTTTGACTTTTCTTTACTCTATTTTCTTTCCTTTTCCTCTCATCTCCTTTTCTTCTTCTTAACCCTACTGGCTTAGGGTTGATCCGTGCTCATAATAAGGTGGGTTGTCACAACCTCCTCCCGTCCCCGCCACCGCGTCCGCCGCTCGCCGCCCTCCACCCTCGCCTCGGACTGCCACCGCAGCTCACAACGCACCGCAGTTCTGGCCGCCGCGCCTCCCTCCGGCCGCCGAAGCTCCACGCGCGGGACGAGCAGCGGCAGGCCCTGATGCGCCAAACCCTAGAGGTTGTGGGCGCGGGTGCGAGGCTTTGGCTCGGCCGAGGTCCGGCCCCGGGGTCGCCGCGGTGGCGCGGGCGCCACCGGCGTCGCCACCTCTTTTCCCACGAGCGAAGATTGCTTCCCCACGCACGCCTATGCTTCGCTCCGCCTCCTCTCTCCCCGCCTCTTGCCACCTAACCAACCCCACGTTGATGCCTCCTCTCCCCGCCTCTTGCTGCCTCTCCTCGCGCCCTCCGCCTCCCGCCACTGCCCGCTGCTCAAGCTCAATTCGACTTGCACCGTTGAGCTCACCGCCGGCCAGCGAGCGCCGCAGTCGCGTGTCGCGGTCGCGTGTCGCGAGGGGCCAGCCGGCCCCCTCCCTGATGATCCTCTACTCCTTCGTCTCCTCCACGTGTAGGTTTCAAAGCCTTTGGCGGACCATCCACCTGCCAACCGCGGACCATAATTAGGGGTTCGGACATCCGATCGATGAACTGCGGACCGTTTGGAGGACTGTCCGCAGGCCAACCGCGAACCATCATTAGGGGTTCAGACATCCGATCCATGAACTGCGGACAGTTTGGTGGACTGTCCGCAGGCCAACTGCGGACCATCATTAAGGGGTTCGAACATTCGATCAATGAACTGCGGACCGTATCGCAGACCGTCCACAGGCCAAACGCAGACCATCATTAGGGGTTCGGACATCCGATCGATGTACCGCAGACCGTTTGGCGGACTGTCCTCCGGCCAACCGCGGACCATATTTATGGGTTCGGACATCCGATCGATGAACTACGAACCGTTTGGCGGACTGTCCGCAGGCCAAACGCGGACCATAATTAAGGGTTCGGACATCCGATCGATGAACTGCGGACCGTTTGGGGGACTGTAAGCTGGCCAACCGCGTACCATATTTATGGGTTCGGACATCAGATCGATGAACTTTATGGGTTTGGACATCCGATCGATGAACTGTGGACCGTTTGGCGCGAGGCTCCCAATCCCCCCACCCCCGCCCGCCCCGGTTCGATTCGCGCCTCTCCTATCTCAACCCAAAAAAAAAGCCTCACTCTCTTCGTCTTCCTATCGGGACGATCCCACACGCCGCCGCCTTTGCTCCACGTCGGCCCGATCCCATGCCGCGCCGCCGTGTGAAGGTAGGTCCTCCGTGGCCCAGGCACGCTGCCGTCAGGGGTGGGTGAAGGGGCTCCGCGGCTGGCATGGGCTGCTGCCATGTGGCGCGCTGTTGACGCAGAAATCAACACACTGGAATCTGAAGGCACCGTTCGCCAAGCTTCAGAATGCAAACCAAGCGTGCCAGTCAATTTGACCTGTGAATTGACAAGGAATTGGAAAATGTTAGATCTCAGAGCGTATCGGCTGGTTTTCTGAATAACTCTCACACAGCGTATCGGCAAGATTTGCTGATGCAGTAAATGACAAGAATTAAATGAAAGTAAACGGTGCGAGCGTAAAATGGCACAAAAGAGTATACAGAAGACGACAAATCGGCCTGGACAGTCGATTTCACGAGCGTAACAGTATAAAAGCTATGAATGTGTAACTTAAGTAAAGCTACTCGAAAATACTTGAAATAGATCTAAATCGGCTCTATAATATTCTGATAATATTACAAGATTTCCTAGCCGATCACACGTGCTTCAAGGTGGATAGATCTGATAAAAGCTAAAATAATATGAAAAACTTATAACTCTAGCAAATATCGATAAATTGTGAATAAATCTAGATGAGAAAACAGCGATGCGCCAGAGATCAAAGCCTAGATGAATTCGATAACTTTTGAATAGATCTGAACGAAGCAACAGCGATGTGCCCCGAAGCTAAAGCTCAGATTTACTCGGTAAACGAAAACTTACCACCAGATCAAGTCGCTCGAATGTGATGCGTCCTTGCTCAACTCGAAAGAACTCACAGAAAAAGAAAATAGCGAAGTCGCCGACTTAAAAGTAAATTGCAAAGGAATTGTAAAGATTTGTTGTATTGGATGAGTATAAGTTTTTTCAGACCTCGCAAGGTTGCTATTTATAGCCTAAGCTAGAGAACTCCTGGCCGATCACAGCAAATATAGGACTTGACGAAAAAGAAAAAGAATTCCTAATTTAAAGATAAAACGAACTGAACCAGGACTCCACTGGAATTTGAACAAATCTGGCTATTCCACCAGCCAACAGAATCCCTGCCAGCAACAATATTACCTGCCGAGCCCCATATCAGATATGCCATCTACTTCCAAATTGGCAGCCTCCTCCGCCCATCGGCAACAACATTATCGGCCGATCTCCATACTATAGACGCCAGTACCTTCCAAATCGGAGTATCTTCTCGGCCCATCGGCAACAACAAAATCGGCCGATTTCCACATCATGTACACTGTCTCCTTCTAGATCGGCAATCCTTTTCTGCTTCAATGTTTATCTTGACGCGTGTCAAAAAACGGCGTCAACACATGCCCCCCAGTTTCGGAGTAATTTATCTTTTTGCTCTGAAATTCATTCTAGTCATGATTGCCTTTCTGAATCGATGCTTCAAACAATGTTCAAATCAACCCTCGCACCCCGTGCAGGCGGCGTATCAAATTCCCATTATGCCCTTCCAGGCAAACACTATAAATATCCCATTCCACTATTCCGCCTTCTTCTCCGCCGACATCTGTTCCACAGTATCCTCTTCCTCTCTCTCTCCTCAAGAACTCATCTGCTTTGCTGCCCTCGAGGTCTCAAGCGACGCGTCCCCTTTGGAGTCAACAACCCTTCTCCCTCCAGCATCCAGGACTCGCGTTCCTCCAGCAATGGCTTCCCTCTCTGAAATCCCCCGGGTATGGTTGTTCTTGCTTATCTGTTATTTTCCGCTTTTTCCATGTTTTCATCATTCTCGTTCTTGCATTTGTTCATTACTGTTCTTCTTCTTTCTTAGAATCTTAGGAACAATATAATCATTCCAATGGCCAATCAACCCAGTATGATCTGCTTAGGCCCCATGGGTGACCCAGACCCAACCGATTTAATCAATCTGGAAACCAATAGGATACCCTTCAAGACCGCCAATATGAATCTAGATTGGTCACAAACTTTCAGATCTTGGCCAAATCCCACCCCTGGATGGAGGAACTGGTTCCACCGTATGTCCTCACTGCACCAAACACACTGGGACACTTATGATATAGGGCAGTGCATAACTTTGTCGCTGTCAGAGATGGTCAGGAACGAGCCGATGCTAGTATCGGCCTCGTATTTCTGGTCAGATACCTTGAATGCTTTCCTTTTCGGCCATGGGCCGATGACACCAACTCTGCTGGATGCCATGATGCTGACTGGCCTCAATATCTCTGCATGTGACTGATCCTACGATCTTCTTTCCAAGACCGATTTTAAACTTGACACCAAGAATATTGGAGGTTGGAAAGGATACATAGAAAAATACTCCAAATCTGGAGCCACAGATCTTAGAGAGCATGCCGCCTTTCTGAATATGTGGCTTGAGAAGAAGTATATCTTCTGTGGTAAAACCGTCGGCCCAACGTCAAATACCCTGAAGATGGTGGAAACACTTGCAGCTGGCAACCATATCCCACTTGGGAAACATCTTCTCGGCTCAGTATATCATCTGCTTCACCAAGTGTCAATCAGTCTTAGAGCCGATCATCCAATCGGCAACCTTGGAGGACCCTGGTGGTTCATTCAATTGTGGCTGAACACATATATGCACAGAACTATGGGCTTAAATCTGAGAAAGATGTCCTTTCCATCGGAATGCTATGCAGAAGGACAGCCATTCAGGTCTGCCGATGCACCTCTTTTGGTGAAGCAGCAGCAATGATCATCAACGAGACTTTCGGCGTGACCGATTTCTTAAGATTCTTTTATAATGGTTTTGCTGATGAATCCATCATTTGGTTTGCTTATCACGATGATAATCATGACTTTGAAAACCCAGTAAAGCTTCAGCTTGACAATTGGAGGAGCGATGATTATGCAACTAACAGTCTGCGAGAAGCTATTGCTCCCAGAATCCTGCCTGCTAACTTCACATCGGGGCGAGGCCAGCCTAGTTATGAGTTTTATTATCCATCAGCAGTAGCATGGCAATTGGGATTTGGCCAAGTGCCGATTCATCCTTTCTTCGCCGATAAGGTTAAAGCGAGGGAGACTGTCAAGATCACTTTGGTTTATGGTCGCCTGAAGAACTTGGAGCCCGATGTGAGTACCATTGATCTGAGTAATTGGCAAATTGCCCCTTTCACATCGATCCCCTTCAAACATTGGTGGTCAGAATGGCAAGACCATCTCTTCTGCTTATCGGTGAGCAGTTACTGCAAAAATCTTGATGCCGATTACCAAGAACCTAAGGAGGAGGTACATGCTCCTCCACTTTCCAATAATTAATCATTTACTTTTCTTTTCCTCTTTTTTTATTTAACCCTGAAAGTTATTTGACAGACTCCCAGTGTATCTCCTCCAACGATGAGTAGGAGCGGCCAATTGATTGCACATGCTCCTTCATCGGAGAATCCCCTTATCGGCTATAATGCTCCATCTCTGGAACACATTTTGGCAGGGAGGAAACGAAAGCCCTCTAGCACCAAAGTAGTGACGCGTAAATCTCCAGTCCAAGGGTCTTCAAGCCAACAAGCTCTTTTATCGGCAACATCATCATCGGCACAGGTTGCCGATACTACAATTGTAGATGTTCCGGATACTCCGCCAGGTGATTAACTTATCCCTTTAATTCTTGCACCAGAACAACTCAGTATCTCTATTTCTAATTTTAATCATATCATTAGCTGGAGAACATGCCGAGGATACACCAATCGGAGATCAGACAGGAAGAACAGATTCCCAAGACGACTCGCCACAGTCTTCTCCTTCGGCTAGAGTAATCCCACTCTGTCACCATCCCCCTCTCTTACGTTGCCTTCCAGATTCACAAACCTGTCAACCTTTTCAGATTAAAACCTTGTCCCCAGCATTGAAGAAGGCAAGAACAACTGCTTCGTCTTCTCAGGTAAACATTCCGAACTCCTATCTTGCAAGCCTTTATCTGATTCTAGCGATCATCTCTAGGATGCTACTTTCGCACAGGTGCTAGCTGGGACTTCCAGTCAATCAACCCCTTCACATGGGACTTCTGATGCTGGGGCAGCCGCTTCTCTGCAGATGGCCACACTACTTCCCCCTCCTAGCTCCAATTTTGACGAGATGAACTTGAAGCAGATAAAAATCCTCTTCCAGCCGATTTCATAATTAAAAAATTTCATCGGCTAACCTTACTTTTCTTTCACGCACAAGACTCTCCAGACAACAGCATGTTTTCTTTTCAGATTGGGCCGCCTTGCAAGAAGAAGAGCCATCATCGGCTGAATCTGCAGCATTACCAGAAGACGTCAGGACCAAGCTCCAAGAGATTCTCTCTTTCCTGAATCAGGATATCGGTCAATTGGTTCGAGATGCCGAACCGATTCGTGCTGTCTTGAAGCTTTTGGAAGGCCAGCTCCCTGAACCGATTGAAGAAGCATTGACTCCTGTGGCATTCATCGAGAGCCACCGGGTGCAAGTCCTGAGAGCTCAGAAACGTCTTGCTGATCACCTCCAACAAGAACAGATTGCCAAGCAAAGGGATGATCTCAAAGGTCTTGTGGAGTAGACTCGTAAAGAAATTGACTCGTTGACCCTTTCTCAGGCCGATCTGCAGAAAACCAAGAGTGAGCTGGAGGCCAAGCGTGATTTCCTCCTTCAAGAACTCAATCGAGTCAACCAAGATATCGATGCCGTAGATAATGATTTGTCTCAAACCCAACCGGCCATCAAGAAGATTGAAGCAGAGAAACAGGAGCGAGCTCGCCAAGCCTATCAAATTCACAAGAGTCTTCAGCCGATTCCGGGTTCAGCCGATGATGACAATAGGGCGATCCAAGAGGCTGACGAAATCCGCCTGCGTGCGATGAATGTGATCCAAAATTCTCTTGGATCATTGTAATAGATTTATGCACTTAGCTCTGTGATGCAAACACTTTCAGCCCCATTATGATGTATGCTGTAGTGCGAATTCTTCTGGCCTCATGCTCACTGAGACACAAACAATATTTTGCTGTATATATGCAAACGATAGCTTCATCAAACAAAATATCTCCCTTTCTTGTCTATGTTTTTATTGCTCTAAGATCGATGCATATTGCATCGGCCATGTCCAACCGATATGTTTGAATAGGCTATGTAACATATCTTCTTCAATTATTTTTTGCGCTAAAGGTGATATCTTCTGTATCAGCCATGATACACAACTCAACCGATGTAATCATCCATTGGCTATGTGTCTACCCATATACTAGGGTAATATCTTTTCAAATATTTTCCAATAAGAGCTCTGGAAAATTCTTCTCCTTCTAGTGTTTCCAGAATATAAGCATTACCAGGAACACATCGATTTATTTTGTATGGTCCTTCCCAAGTTGGTGATCATTTGCCGAATTTTGAATCTTTAGACCCTATCGGCAGAATCAATTTCCACACCAAGTCTCCTTGGGCAAAGTTCTTCACCTTCACCTTTTTATCATACCATCTAGCCACTCTAGCTTTATTTGCTTCAACATTTATAAGAGCATTTAACCGATGACCAGCTAAATCTTCTAGTCCATCTTTCATCAGAGCTGAATACTCATCGGTTGTTAGCTGATCTTGAAATGTTACACGTCTAGAGCCCATTTTTAATTCCCAAGGAAGAACGGCTTCATGCCCATATACTAGCTGATACGGAGACACTTTGGTAGAGCCATGACAAGCCATCCGATATGCCCATTGAGACTCATTAAGTGTAGTGTGCCACCACCTTGGCTGCTCATCAATCTTTCTCTTGATCAACTTAATGATTCCCTTGTTAGATGCTTCTGCCTGTCCATTAGCCTGTGCATAATATGGAGAAGAATTTAACAATTTAATTCCCATACTAGTAGCAAAATTTTCAAATTCCCTAGATGGGAACATAGTTCCTTGATTGGTCGTAATGGTCTGAGGAATACCAAACCGATAAATGATATGCTCTTTGACAAATTCCACCATATCTTTAGATGTCACATTCTTCAAAGGAATTGCTTCAACCCACTTGGTGAAATAATCTGTTGCTACTAATATGAATTTGTGATTCTTACTGGACGGAGGATATATTTGACTGATCAGATCAATTCCCCATCCCCTGAACGGCCAAGGCTTAATTATAGGATTCATAGCCGATGCTAGAGCCCTTTACACATTACCAAACTTCTGACATCCTTGGCAACCTTTATAATATATAAATCAATCTTCCAGCATTGTCGGCCAAAAGTATCCATTTCTTCTAATTATCCACGTCATCTTGAAAGCCGATTGGTGAGATCCACAAAAGCCTTCATGTATTTCACCCATCAATACTTTAGAATCTTCTTTACTAAGGCATTTTAGCAATACTCTATCAATCGTGCGATAATATAATTCTCCCTCAAGCAACACATATTTAGTTGCTTGGAATCTTATCCTCCGATTCACTTTTCTACTAGGATCTTTAAGATAATCGGTAATCTCCTTCCTCCAATCATCGGCCACTAACTCCAGAGCTAGTACACTTTCTATTTGCTGATATACAGAAGCATGCTGTACCAACCGATTTGCATCACTATTATAAAATTTGGGAACATGCTCGATAGTTACCTTCTTAAATTCCCTCAACAATTGGAGGCATTCTTCATGATAAATCCGCAAAACATCATCCTTGCATTTATATTCTCTAATTAATTGATTAATCACCAGCATAGAGTCCCCAAATATCTCCACTGCATCGGCTTTAATCTCCCTGAGCAATTGAATTTGCTTAAGAATTGCACGATATTCAGCTTGATTATTAGTAGCAGATGCCTCAATCGGAAACGAAAACTCGAAAGGTGCCCCCCGAGGCGAAACCAGTACTATGCCGATGCCAGATCCAACCCCACATGAAGAACCATCAAAGAACAGGGTCCAAAAAACAAGATCCACAATTGTCAATTCTGTCCCACAATGCTGAACAACAAAATTGGCCATAACCTGCCCCTTGATTGCTTTAGCCGATTCATATGTTAAGTCGAACTCAGACAAAGCCAGGATCCACTTGCCGATCCTTCCATTTAAAATCGGCAATGATAACATATATCTAATCACTTAGGACAATCATCTGCCGATGGCAGAGTCAAGCCTTCTTCCCAGCAGTGTACGAAGAAAGGACACTTCCAATGTTCTTCCTTACGACGCATCTCCTCTTCTCTGTGTTGCTGCTTTTCACGATCACGCTCGAACTTATTCAACAACATCTGAGATGTAACTCTTCTCTGCAGCACCGTGGAACATTTAGCTTCTTCTTGCGGCTTTTTCCCTTTGACTTCATTGGCCGTTATCTGAGCCTTAGGGTCAACAGCTCCAGATTCTTTAGCCGATTGTGATGTCAGTACCTTGGTTTGGAGTGCATTTTTCTTCCCACCAATGTCCACCATGTTCGTAGCGAACGGGTGCTGATAGATCTTCATCGGCTTCTTGGGAACTTCAAACTTGAGCCTCCCCTATTCAATAGCCGATTGTATCTGTTGGCGAAAAACCTTGCACTCATTGGTATCATGAGACGTCGCATTATGCCACTTGCAGTATTTCATATGCTTGAGCACTTCATCTGATGGGATCTTGTGATAAGGCTTCAATTTGATTAACCCCTCTGACAACAACAAGTCAAAAATTGTGTCAGCTTTTGTAACGTCAAACCCAAAATTTTCGGGCTCTTTCTTCCCAAACGGACACGATACTAGCTTTTTGTTGCCCTAGACCCACTCAGCCAATGCAATCACCTCCTCTCCCTCATCAGAATCAGGGCTATCGGCAGACTCAGCAAAATTAACTTTCTTCTGAAAATTATTCCTTTTTTGTTCATAAGGTTGAACCTCTCCAGTCATCCGATGGGCCATTTGACTAATACTATCGAACTCTTGGGAAGCATATTTTTCTTTGATGTGTGGTAAGAGTCCCTAAAAAGCCATATTGGCTAGCTGCTGATCAGACAATACTAAATTGTAGCACCGATTCTTGATATCCTTGAATCTTTGTATGAATGCAGACACTGATTCATCATTCCTCTGCCTAAGACTGGTCAAATCTGTCAGTTTCATCTCACAAACACCAGAATAGAAGAATTGATGAAACTGTTTCTCCAAATTGGCCCAATATAAGATGGAATTAGCTAGAAGCATAGTGAACCATGCAAAGGCCAATCCTGACAAAGACATAGAGAACAACCAAAACCTCAGCACATCCTGATTTTTTGCGTCTCCACACTGCATTATGAATCTGTTAACGTGTTCAACTGTGGAAATGTCTCCCTATCCTGAGAACTTGGTAAATTCAGGCACTTTGTACTTGTGAGGGAATGGGAGTTGGACATAAGCAGGCGGATACGGAGTTCTGTACATGACAGACTGCTCCTTTGGTCTCAAGCCAAACTGCTCTCTAATCACCTTGCTATCTTGGAGGACCAATCAATCTACTGATTCGTAGTCTGCTCTGGTCGTAGTGAAGCTGAAGCCATCGGTTGTACAGCCGTTACTGGTTGTAGTGAAGCTGAAACCGTCGGCTGATTAGCCGATGCTATATGTGGTGTATGCTGAGCAATCTGATTGGATGGCTGTTGATACAACATAATCCCAGTGGTAGTAATTGGTTGTGATGCTGATTGATTGACTGATTGCTGGGCCAAAGGATGAGCGTATGGTACATTGACATGCCGTACAGTTCCAACCACCGAATCATGAAACACCCAGTTCACTCCATTCTGATGAGGCAGTCGTGATATAAGAACCTCTGTAGGAGTAATGGATTGGATCAGAAAAGCAGTATGCTGCTGTGGAACCATCGGCTGGGATGCTGACATGTTCTACATTATCAGCTGTGAAGCCAATGCATTCTGCTGATGACTCATCGGCTGAGAAGCCGACGTGTTATTTTGCCCCAATGTTGATGGAGAAAACGATCCTGGAGGCATGCCAAAACTAGTCACTAGGTCACACTCTACTGGTGATCTTGATGTCGATCCTCCTTGCACCGATGTGATGAACGGCGGGGAATTTGTGAAGACAGGGCCAAACTGAGGTGGTAATGTTGTGTTGATCGACTGTGGGAATGTAGAACCATTACCCCCTTCCGATTGACTAAGTGGAGCTGATGGAGGTGTTACCGTGGTTGATCCAATAGGAGCAGAATTCATCTGACCAGGTTGCTGATAGCATGGTCCTGTATAGCCTTGAAACGAACCTTCGCTTAATGTCTTGATCACGGCATTGTGCATAGTGTTGGTCATTACTGGTGCATGACTAACAAATGCTTGCCCCATAGCTTGATGCACCATATCCAACATCTTGTTTTCACGCAGTGCCTCAGTTAGCGGCTGGAGTAAGAGGAAATCAAATTTTTTGACCACTTCACCAGCCCTAGTAGCACTGAAGGATTTGAGGCATTCACGCTTGAACATCTCCGTAGCTTTGTTCAGTTCAGCTCTTTGTTCCTCTTAGAGCTTGTCTTCATCAACTGGGATATAGTTTTCTTCGCTGACACTAGCAGCATCTTTGGAATTAGTCATGTTGAAGTTGCTTCTGTCCCACCGAGCGTGCAAAAAGATGTGTTGATGCAAAAATCAACACACTGGAATCTGAAGGCACCGTTCTCCAAGCTTCAGAATGCAAACAAGTGTGCCAGTCAATTTGACCTATAAATTGACAAGGAATTAGCAAACATTAGATCTGAGAGCGTATCGGCTGGTTTTCCAAATAACTCTCACACAGCATATCGGCAAGATTTGCCGATGCAGTAAACGACAAGAATTAAATGAAAGTAAACGGTGCGAGCGTAAGATGGCACAAAAAAGTATCGACAGACTTTGCCGATACAGAAGACGACAAATCAGCCCGGACAGCCGATTGCACGAGCGTAACAGTATAAAAGCTATGAACATATAACTTAAATAAAGCTACTCGAAAACACTTGAAACAGATCTAAATCGGCTCTATAATATTCTGATAATATTACAAGATTTTCTAGCCGATCACACGTGATTCAAGGTGGATAGATCTGATAAAAGCTAAAATGATAGGAAAAACCTATAACTCTAGCAAATATCGATAAATTATGAATAAATTTAGACGAGAAAACAGCGATGCGCCAGAGATCAAAGCCTAGATGAATTCGATAACTTTCGAATAGATCTGAACAAAGCAACAACAATGCGCCCGGAAGCTAAAGCTCAGATTTACTCGGTAAACGAAAACTTACCAGCAGATCAAGTTGCTCGAATGTGATGCGTCCTTGATCAATTCGAAAGAACTCGCAAAAAAAGAAAATAGCGTAGTCGCCGAACTTGAAAGTAAATTGCAAAGGAATTGTAAATGTTTGTTGTATTAGATGTGTATCAGTTTTTCTAGACCTCGCAAGGTCGCTATTTATAGCCTAAGCTAGACAACTCCTGGCCGATCACAGCAAATACAAGACTTGACGAAAAAGAAAAAGATTTCCTAATTTAAAGATAAACCGAACTGAGCCAGGACTCCACCGGAATCTGAACAAATCTGGCTATTCCACCGGCCAACAGAATCCCTGCCAGCAACAATATCACTTACCGATCCCTATAACAGAGATGCCATCTCCTTCCAAATCAGCAGCCTCCTCCGCCCATCGACAACAACATTATCGGACGATCTCCATACTATAGACGCCAGTACCTTCCAAATCGGAGTATCTTCTCGACCCATCGGCAACAACAAAATTGGCCGATTTCCACGTCATGTACGCTGTCTCCTTCCAGATCGGCAATCCTTTTCTGCTTCAACGTTTATCTTGACGCGTGTCAAAAAATGGCATCAACACGTGCCTTGCGCGTGCGTGCGCCGTGGCCACGCCGCCGTTAGGGGTGGGGGAAGGGGCTCCGCGGCCGCCGTGCGGGACGACCGGCATGCGGCACGGCCGGTGTGCGAAGAGCCCTCCGTGGCCGGTGTACGGCGTGTGGCGCGCCCTCCATGGCCGGCATGCTGCGCGGCGTCGGGCCATGCCTTCGGTCACCGGCCACTGACGGCGTCGTGAACGGGGGAAGGGGCCCGCGGCCACCGACGACTTGGACGACTTCCTCGAGTTGGACGACTTGCAACGAAGACGAAACATGTGTGCTTAGGTTTTTTTTTGTTATCTTCATCATTATGTACTCTACATATTTGTTTTTGTTTCATTTCTAACTTGCCCTCACGATTAATTTGGTTCTGAGATCTGTAAACTGCGGCAATGTGAGACATACTCACCATGTTTCTCATGTAACAAATCATGTATGGCCCAACCTGAATTTAATCAATGGGTGATCATGTTCCTTAATTTTTGGCCCAGCCTCAATTTATGCATTGTGTGATCATCTGACTGCATTTTGGGCTGAACCTGAATTTTTGAAATGTGTGCATAATTTGGCTGAACCTGAAATTGTTCGATGTGTGGATAATTATGCATTTGCTATCTTCCTTCATATATATATATATTATATTGTGACTTTGATGGTTTTGGACAAAATTGGCATTTCCTGATACTGAATTCTTGGCCCAACCTGAATTTATGCAATGTGTGATCATGATACTGCATTTTGAGCTGAACCTGAATTTTTGCAATGTGTGCATAATTTGGCTAAACCTGAATTTGTTCGATGTGTGTATAATTGTGCATTTGCTATCTTCCTTCATATATATATTGTCTTTCATTGGTTTTGGACAAAATTGACACTTCCTGATATGTATATATATATATATATATATATATATATATATATATATATATATATATATATATATATATATATATATATATATACTCTTTTTTCGGTGTAATCACGCCAACAGTCAGGGTTGTTGGCATTGATCAAAGTATGGACACGCCGCGCCAAACACGAGCAACACTAAGTGATATCACCAACACATAGACGTCGGGTAATTTAAATACATTTATCCATCCATTATCTCTGAAAAATTAAAATAATGTCAGTTGGTTTATATGAGTTTAAATTTCATTTGCAAATCACGCCGGTGCTATAGATGATGCCGCGCGTAGGAGGCAACAACGGAACGCGCAGCAGCAGAAATGGCACGGCCAGATGAGATGTCCAATGAACAGAGAGAAGAGGTTAATAGGTTGTAACAATGCCAGTTCAGGAAAATAGTTCTAAATAGCTTCTTTTTTCTTGATCATCTAAACATTTGGTGAACATTTTCTCAGTTTGAGTCATGCTTTTCATTTTGGTAAGTTTCCATGTCACTTGGGCTTATTTCTAATTCTCTATGGTAGGCAGGGACATTGACAGGGAGTATGCTGGAGCTGAAACTTGAAACAATACATGAGCTGGCTGTCCTTCGATCTGGTAAATTGTTCTGTTGGTATAATAGTGTTGATAGCCAATTTTGGCAGTTCAGAGGCCGACCGGTCTGACCAGTCGGGCCGACCAGTCAGATCGGTCTGTCCAGTTTTAATCCGAGTAGGCTTCGTTTTATTTTGGAAATTCTTGTATAAACCGACTTGCAGAGTGGTACGACTTCCCCGGCCTATAAATATAAAGGCTAAAGCCGATTGAGGTATTCCCAATCGAATCAATCAAAATATCGCATTACTTTTTATCTCTCAAACCCTAGTCTTTTCCAACCCTAGATTGCTTTCTTCTTTCGTCTCGACGACGTTTGAAGACGTTCTGAGTAGCCTGCCGATCTCAGAGCAACCCTAGCCACGCAAGCTTTGATGGGGTCCCTCCCGAGCTCGCGTTTCTAGGTCTTCGCGGTTCTCTGCTCCACACCGATCAGACCGGTCTGTGGAACCGGTCAGACCGGTCCGCCAGGGCATCGCTGGTTCAGATCATTTTGACGACTCCTGCGCGTTCTAGCGCATTCGAGTGTATTGGCGCGATTCTGTAGAAAAGGTAGACATTGGTGATGGAACTATCCCTAGGCCGACCTTTGTAAACTAAAATTTATTGGCTGAATATAAAGCCGATTTGGTTAATTTATTGAAGGAATATGTTGATTGCTTTGCTTGGGAGTATCATGAAATGCCCGGTTTAAGACGTGATCTTGTTGAGCATTGTTTACCAATTAAAGCCGGTTTTAGACCTTATAAACAACCGGTTTGGCGTTTCAATCCCATTATTTATGACCGAATTAAAACTAAAATTAATCGTTTACTTGATGCTGGACTTATTCGGTCTTGTCGTTATGCTGATTGGATCTCTAATATTGTTCCCGTTGAGAAAAAGGATTCGGGGAAATTAGAGTGTGTATTGATTTTGGAGATCTTAATAAAGCTACTACCAATGATGAATATCCTATACCTATAGCTGATATATTGATCAATGAGGCTTCCGGATATCATGTCATTAGTTTTCTTGATGCTAACGCCGGTTACAATCAAATATTCATGGCCGAAGAAGATATATATCTAAAAACGGCATTTAGATGTCCAGAATTTGTTGGCTTGTTTGAGTGGGTTGTTATAACTTTTGGTTTAAAAAATGAGGGTGCTACTTATCAAAGAGCTATGAATTTAATCTTCCATGATTTGCTTGGTGTCATCTTGGAGGTGTACATTGATGATATTGTCATTAAATCGGCCGGTTTGGATCATCATTTAGCCGATTTGAGACTTGCTCTTGAGAGGATGCGCCAGTATGGTTTGAAGATGAATCCACTCAAATGTGCTTTTGGTGTATCGGCTGGAAAGTTTCTTGGCTTCATTATTCATGAGAAGAGAATAGAGGTTGATCCTAAAAGAATTGAAGCCATGAGGAAGGTTGAAGCCCCTACATGTAAGGATTTACAGAAGTTCTTGGGCAAGGTAAATTTCTTGAGAAGGTTTATATCTAACTTGTCCGGGAAGATCGATGCTTTTACTCCTATTCTTCGGTTAAAAGATGAAACCGAATTTACTTGGAGGGCAAAACAGCAAGAAGCGTTTGAGAAGATCAAGATTTATTTGTCTTCGCCACCCGTACTCAAAGCACCTAGAAGAGGAGTACCTTTCAGACTTTATGTGGCTGCTGAGGACAAGGTTATTGGGGCTGTTTTGACTCAAGAAACCGAAGGGAAGGAGTATATTATTACATATTTAAGCCGACGACTTATTGATGCGGAGACGAGGTATACATTTATTGAGAAGTTGTGTTTGTCTCTTTATTATGCTTGTACCAAATTAAGGCATTATCTACTATCTAGTACTTCCATAGTAGTATGTCAAACCGATATGATCAAACATATGTTACAAAAACCGATTTTGAGTGGTAGAATCGGCAAGTGAGCTTATGCATTAGTTGGATATGATTTGGCTTTTGAACCTTTAAAATCTATGAGATGCCAAATTGTAGCGGATTTTATTGTTGAGCATCGGATTAATGACAAGCATGATCTAGAAGTCGGCTATATTACTTGCACACCGTGGAAGTTGTACTTTGATGGATCGGTTTGTGATGATGGTCAAGGGATTGGTGCTGTTCTTATTTCTCCTAATGCTGCTGTTTTTGAATTTTCAAACCGATTGGAAGAAGAGTGCACAAATAACCAAGTTGAATATGAGGCTCTTCGATTTGGCTTGGAATTCTTGCAATCCATGGGTGTGAAGCATGTTGAAGCCTTTGGAGATTCTCTTTTGGTGGTGCAGCAAATATCTAAGGTATGCCAGTGCTATAATAGTTCTCTAAATGCATATCTTGATCAATGCCTCGATATTATTTCTTCAATCGATGAATTTATTATCAAACATATTCTGAGGAAAGAGAATGGAAAGGCAAATACTCTGGCTCAGCAAGCATCTGGCTATAATGTTACAAAAAAATATTTCAACATTCGCAAACCGATGCAAACGAAAGCCGAGTGTCTAGTTCTGGATGCACCGGTCCGACCGGTCAGCGAGACCGGTCTGACCGCCCCGACCGGTCTGATCGGTCCAGAGACCGGTCTGACCGGTAATGCAGCTATTGGTTCTAATTCGGCCAAGAAAGACGATTCAATTGTCTCGGCCGAAGCTCAGGATTGGAGGATCCCTCTTATATCATATTTGAGAGATCCTGGTCGTGGAGCGGAGAGAAATATTCAGCGTTTGGCTTTTAAGTATGTTTAATTGACGATGAGCTTTATCGTCGAACTACCGAAGATTTGCTTCTCAAGTGTTTAGACTCGGATCATGCCTGGGCTGCTATGGGTGAGGTTCATGAAGGTATTTGTGGTACTCATCAATCGGCTCCCAAAATGAAGTGGTTACTTAGAAGGGCCGGTTTCTATTGGCCCACCATGCTATCCGATTATTTCGAATACTATAAAGGGTGTGAAAAATGTCAGCAGTTTGGTGATTTGCAATTGGTGCCTGCTGCGTTAATGCATCCTATTATTAAACCATGGCCATTCCGAGGTTGGGGGTTGCATTTCATTGGACAAATTAATCCTCCATCTTCAAAGGGGCATCGCTTCGTGTTGGTTGCTACGGATTATTTCACTAAATGGACCGAAGTGGTTCCTTTGAAGAATATGACATATAAGGAGGTAATTGAGTTTAGTACTGAGCATATTATTCATAGATTCGGCATTCCACAAACTTTGACAACGGATCAAGATTCTTCATTTATATCAAAAGATGTGTGTGCCTTTGCCGAATCTTATAAGATTAAGTTGCTCAATTTATCTCCATACTATGCTCAGAACAATGGGCAGGCCGAGTCTAGTTATAAGATTTTGATCAAACTTATCAAGAAGAAGATAGAAGAAAATCCTAAGAGGTGGCATGAAGTGTTATCCGAAGCATTGTGGGCTCATCGTATATCTAGACATGGTGCTACTAAGGTTACTCCTTTTGAGCTTGTGTATGGTCAAGAGCCTGTTTTACCCATTGAGTTAAATCTGGACGCATATAGATTGGCAAAGCAAAATGATCTCTCCGCTGTTGATTACCATGATTTGATGATGGATAATATTGATGAGGTGACCGACAAGCGTTTGAAGGCTTTGAAGGAGATTGAGAAAGACAAGCTTCAGGTGGCCAGAGCTTACAACAAAAAGGTAAAACTTAAATCTTTTTAGGTTGGGGATCTGGTTTGGAAAACAATTTTGGCTCTTGGGATGAAAAGCAATAAGTTTGGCAAATGGTCGCCGAGTTGGGAGGGTCCATACAAGATTATCAAAGTTGTCTCCGGTAATTCGTATATGGTGGAGATGGTGCAAGGTGAGCGTCTACCAAGGGCAATCAATGGGAGGTACTTGAAGAAGTTCTATCCTAGCATATGGCAAAGTGCATAAGGACGAAGATGGCCGATATTGGATATCGCCCTTAGTTTTATTTTTTAGACTTGTATGCTCTTTGTAAAATATGTACATCAGGATAGTTCTTGCTTTTTGGCTTGTGAAACTCACCAAAAAGCAAGGGGCATATGTTGACAGCCAATTCTGGCAGTTCAGAGGCCGACCGGTCAGACCGGTCGGGCCGACTGGTCAGACCGGTCTGTCCAATTGTAATCCGAGTAGGCTTCGTTTTATTTTGGAAATTCTTGTATAAACCGACTTGGAGAGGGGTACGACTTCCCCGGCCTATAAATATAAATGCTAAGGCCGATTGAGGTATTACCAATCGAATCAATCAAAATATCGCATTACTTTTTATCTCTCAAACCCTAGTCTTTTCCAACCCTAGATTGCTTTCTTCTTTCGTCTCAACGATGTTTGAAGATGTTCTGAGTGGCCTGCCGACCTCAGAGCAACCCTAGCCGTGCAAGCTCCGACGGTGTCCCTCCCGAGCTCGCGTTTCTAGGTCTTCGCGGTTGTCTGCTCCACACCGGTCAGACCGGTCTGTGGAACCGGTCAGACCTGTCCGCCAGGGCATCGCTGGTTCAGATCGTTCTGATGATCTCCTGCACGTTCTAGCGCATTCGAGTGTGTTGGCGCGATTTTGTGTCAACAAACAGGTGTGCCAATTTACCTTCTATTATTTGTATAACAAATACCATTTTACATGTCAACATCTTGACTATATTATTTGAGTAAGACACACCATGGGTGACCAAACTTGTAAGATTGGTTCAAGTAGGTCGCCGAACTCCTATATTGTTCATTTGAGTCATCAAATTTGTTGAATGGATCATCTGACGTTATTAGAAGGCCAACAATCAGTGACCAGTGAGGTTGGACTGCCAATGCAGCTCTTAGCTAGGTGGGGTTGTATTATGTATCAACCACCATGAAAGATGTACCTTAGATCTTAATCTTCTATTTGTTTCACTCCCATCCCCACTCCATGCCTGCTTGCCTGAACCAAATCTTTGGTTCTGTTGGGTATCAAAGCAAGCACTAAAGTAGCCATGGCACCTGCTTGTGAGGAGGGAAAAAAGCTCCCCCTCCCCCCTCCTGTAATGGAGTCAAAAAATAGGGGAAAGCATGGATCGAAGCTACCATGTTCAATTGATGTGATTAGGAAGGCTCTTGCTGCTTTTCTTCTGCAGCTACAAATGATTTGCAGCCTATTCTCTGAAATGATTATTCCTATGGATCACAAAAATCAGCCATTAAGGATGGAGCTTTTAACAACCCGTGGCCGCCGGCCAGTCGCCGAGGCGTGAGAAGATCACAGATAGCACACAGATATATGTGGGAGGCCGGGCGATGAACCCTGAACCCATAACGAGTTCTCGTTTCAGAGATAATGAACAACATGTCCTCTTCAGTTATAGGATGCTTGGCTTATAAGCGCCAGCACAAACACTAACCACGCGGGCCCACACACACCTGACTAGCACTAAACTCATACGTCAATGGTGCCAAAACAACTTTACTCTTCCTCCACCGTAGCAGTTATGACAGAGCTCTGACTGCAGTCTTGGAGCAGAGCTTGTGGATAAACAGTGTGCTGTTTCACCACATAGTTTCTTGCTAGATCTATCACTACCAGACTTCCAGACTTTGCCGAGTGCCAATTACACTTGGCAAAGGCCTGTTTACACTCGGCGAAGCCTTTTCCGAGTGTAACACTCGGCAAAGCCCACTCGGCAAAGACCCTGACGGCAAAGGGGGCTTTGCCAAGTGTCTAATCTCAGGCACTCGGCAAAGAGTTTGCCGAGAGCCTTGGCGCTCGGCAAAGCCGCCACGTGGGGCAACCGTTGCCGGGGGCTTTGCTGAGTGCTTGATGGCAGACACTCGGCGAAGTTTAAAACTTTGCCGAGTGCCATGATCTGACACTCGGCAAAGCCCCCGGGCTTTGCCGAGTGCTAGATCATGGCACTCGGCAAAGCCTCGTCTATTTGCCGAGCGCCAGAGCTAGCACTCGGCAAACTTTCAAAGCGTTGCCGAGTGCCAGGAATTTAGCACTCGGCAAAGAACCTTTTCTGCTGACCCTGTGAAGGCCACTTTGCCGAGTGTTTTGGCTTATGCACTCGGCAAAGTGGCCAATTATTTTTTGTTTCACTTTTCTCTGTTTTTTTATACAAATACAACAGAAATATATCTAAATACATAGACATTACAGGCAGTTATTATAGCAAATATATAATTGATAAATACGACAATAATACCAATACAAATAACACAAGTCCATCACATATATCACAAAGTCCGATACATAACACAAGTCCATCACATAGAACGAGTCCGATACATATAATGAGTCCGATACATATAATAAGTCCGATACACTGAATGAGTCCAATACATAGAATATGTCCACGATTAATGTCACAAAGTCCACTAGTACTACAAGGCACTCACTGCTCAGGTCCATGGGACCAAGTTGGCCACTAGGCCGCCGGCGAGTTCTGGTCCGGAGGATGGTCGTTCGATGTGTTCCACGGCTGATTCTGCAAATAGGAACATATAAATTGAAGAAGCATAACAAAAATATAATAATATCTACTAACAAAGCATACTCACAGGAGTGCCAAAAGGTCCTACAGGAGAGTAAGCCTGAGCTGGTAAGGCGAAGGGAGGAGGCGGCGTCGCATAGTTCATCGACGCGCCAAGTCCTTGCATCCAGGTGACCATGCTGTGCAACATAACCGACTGCTCCTCCCTCAGCTTCCGCTCCTATTCCAGCTTGGTCTCGATCTCCATTGGGTGCCTCCTCTCCTTCTCAAACTTTGCCTCTATCTCGACCTACAAGATTTTAACCTCCATGTTACAATACGAAGCAAAGTTTCATTTTAATCATAGAACGACAACTAAATCTAAACTAACCTGTCTTTGGTGCAAGCTGGCCACTGAAGTCTCAGGCCGTGGGCGTATGGGAGGGGTCGAGTCGGTGGTACTTGCCCTAAGCTGCGAGAGACTGGGCGTACTAGCCGAGTCGACCAAGCTGTTGGCGATCCAGTACCGCCCGTGCTTCTTCCCTTGTCCCGCCCTCATGATGGCTTCTTCGGAGACTTGCGCGGTGGCCGGATCCCAAGTCTCCCCGTGGAGTGCCCTTCCCACCTTCGTGTACGCATTGATGTGCGCGTGGATGGTTGGGATTGTGTAGGCCTCTGGTGGAGCCGCCGGGTTGTAGGCCACGTCCGACGTCGCCCTGCCCATGTGAGACATGGTGTACGTCGTGAAGTCGTTGCAAGATTGGCCTAGATGAGACTCCAACTGCCAAGAAATCAACAAGATGGTTAGTAAGAATTCAAAATATAGCTTTAGAAAGAATGGAGAAATTAGTGAACTTACCCAAGTTTTCTTGTACTCGCCGAGGCTAACGCTCCCTTAATGATGTGCCAGACCCAGCATCATCAAGCGGCGCTCCCGGCATAAGGCGCGCTGGCGGGCCCAGTCCTCGCTGATCCACTTGTCCACCATCATAGACCAGTACTCGGCTTTGTTTGCACACCAGTTCTGAGGCACCTAAATGTAATGAAGTGCATGACATATTGTAATATCAAATACAAGATAAATGAGTAGATATGGCATTTATTTACCCTTAAGTATTGGTCTCACGTGAGGAAGATGTCCCTTGCGGCTGGTTTCTTGACTATCCTCTTCTCGAATTCGGCGCAACACACAACAATGGCCTGGACACGCGCCTCGTAGTGCAGGTCCTTCACCAGCTTGTAGCAAGCCGGGTGAGCCTGCTCGTTCGCCCGGGCCTCATAGCCTTCCTCGCACCTATAGAAATCCTGCATATCTACCCACAAGATAATTGCAATCATCATTTCCGAAAATTGAAACAGAATGCGATATTTCGATCATTTTAGTGCGAGGATGACTTACCCACAACTCCCCGACCACCCGCCTCGCTTTGGTGGTGAAGTTCCTTCCTTTGCGATCAGTAGCATCCGGGCTGGCCATGTAGTGGTCCCATGTGTATGCCAGCTCCAGGACCCCAGCATGCATCACGAGCCCGGGGAAGTGCAGCCGGCACAGAAGACCCAAGATACCATTGGGCTTCCGTTTGTGCTCACCAGGCTGCACAAAAAACCACCCACTGCAAGAGTATTTAAGGTAAAATTTTAGTTAGTATTGTGATTTTAAAAATATGTAATGCATAATAAATAAGTACTAACATACTTACTTAGGCTCTAGTGGTCGAATCATCGGGCGTCTCGCTAGAGGTATCGGACGTCGCGGGAGTTGCTACGGTCCACGCAACCACACCTTCTGCTCACCTCCTGCCGCCCCCTCCTCGACCTCCTCCTCGTCCTCCTCCTCCCGCTCCACGTGCTCCTCCTCCTCCGCGCTCCCCTGGTCCTCCACCCTCTGCTGCTCAACCTCCTCCTCGCTAACCTGCTCCTCCCTCTCCTCCTCCTTCTCCTCCTCCTTGTCCTCTACAGGAGAAGGGGTCCTCTCCCTCCTCCTCCTCCTCACCTTACCTCCTCCACCACTCCCACTACCTCCTCCTCCACCCCTCCCTCTCCCTCTCCCTTTCCCTCCCCCTCCTCCACCACCTTTGCGAACACTACGGCTCCCGGACCCCTCGGGTGCGTCGGACCCACTGCCGCCTCCTCCACCATTGCCCTTGTACAAGGAGCTCAGCCAAGTCATCTTGTGACTGCCTGGCATCTTTAGTTACCTGAAATCAAAAGGAGCGAACGAATTTGTCCAGATAAACAATACTTGCAAATAAATGAAAATAAAGAAAATATAACTTCAAATTAACATAATATATATTAAATATTGCGAGTCATACATGTTTTAGAAGTTGTCATCATAATCAGGATTAGCTGGATCGTAATCCTCATCATCACTATCAGCTATGTCAACATAACCAGCAGAATCCAAAGGAGGAATGTCATCTTCACTGTCTCTGCCTAAACGTAGTCGCTCTAGTAATTGTAAGTCCTGAGTATTTTGAACCTCACCTCCACCTTCCTCGTCAACTTCCCTTTCATTGTCGACTTCCATTCCGATCTCGTCGGATAAGTCTATCTCGAAACTCCCTTGTAGCCCCTCTTCTTGAAAAACCTCTCTATCATTGTTGTAATCTTCATTGTTTGGGAGAGGTAGTTTGCCGTGTGGCGATACTTTATACACAACATCCCAACCCCGAAGACGGTGGTCGCTTTGGCATGGGTATGAGAGATAATAAACTTGTGTGGCTTGTTGAGCCACAATGTACACATCATCGCCTTGTAACGTTGAATCCTGTCGAATTTTGACTAGGCCAACATTAGGGGTATGTCTTGTTAATGTTAGATCAAACCAATGGCATTTGAAAATGACTGGAGTGAGCGGTACAGAACCATGAAACTTGAGTTCGTATATTTTTTCAACTCTTCCGTAATACTCGACTCCGTCTTAACTTGGCGTAAAAACGCCGGTATTAGTGGTTCTTCGATTGGGTCGACTCTGCTCGTATGTCATTGTGTGGAAGCGATATCCGTTCACGTCATAAACGTTAAACGACTTGACCCTGTAGCTAAAACCATCGGCAACCTGTCTCAACTCGGCACTCATGGACGAATCAGTTTGGCCCTGCAAGCGTATACAGGATAGTTTGTCATATAGTTCGAGGACAACAAAATGGAATAGAACTATGAATTCAAGACTACCTTCTGTTGAAACCAATAAATGAAGTCGGGTTGTGAATTTCCCGCGCCATTTTTAAGAAGACTCTCCATTTCCATCGGGGTTGGAGCCCTTGACTGACGCCAAAATAGTTGTTGAAATTCTCTGTATCAAAAATGACAAAAGGGGTTGGATGCTAAGTAGTGGAAACTTGTGAAATGAAAACTCGTGAAGTGGGCACAATGTTGAGAACTTACGCAATAGACGGCTCCACCTCGGAAAGGTTGGTCAACACGTACAGCATGATACGGCGCCACTCTTCATGGCTCAAGGTCTTGTACTTTGCCTCACTTGCACTTCCAAGTTGTCATCGGAAGATGCTGAGACTTGATTCATTATCGCCAGCATTGGAACGAGGGGGTGGATTATGCACGTTGGGAAGATTGTCACCATAGTATTTGGTTGTGAAGTTTGACACCTCCTCCAGAATATATGACTCTACAATAGAAGCTTCAATTTTACATTTATTTTTGAATTTTGTTCGAAGGACCTTCTGACATCTCTCAATTGGATAGCACCAACGGTACTGCACAGGCCCTCCCATTCGTGCCTCGTACAGAAGGTGTAGAAGCAAATGCTGCATCAGATTGAAGAAGGCGGGTGGAAAGATCTTCTCCAGCTTACATAGCAACACAGGGGCCACTTTTTCCATGTCCAAAATGACAGCCCGAGATAACTCCTTAGCACACAGCTGGCGGAAGAAATTGCTCAACTCTGCCAGCACTCGCCATATATTATCAGGGAGATAGCCTCGAACCATCACCGGAAGAAGCCGCTCAATCCATATGTGGAAGTCATGACTCTTCAGCCCGTTGATTCGCATCGTAGTCAAATTAACTCCCCTCCTCAGATTCACTGCATGCCCATCTGGAAATTGTAACTTTTGAATCCACTCTAGTGCTTCCTTTTTTTGGGGCATCGTTAGGACGAAATCCGCCGGAGTCTTCCTCCATTGTCTCCCTGGTCTCGGAGTCTTCATTTCATATCTTGGTCTATCGCACAACATTGCCAGATCCACTCGAGCCTTGAAGTTGTCCTTCGTCTTATCAGGGATGTCCATGACAGTTCCAAAAAGAGCCGCGCCCCAATTTTTTCAGTGTGCATGGCATTAATGTTGTGTGGAAGGAGAAGATCATTAATATAGGAAAGCCTCCACAAGCCAGAGATCTGAGTCCAGGAATGTTCTTCGCCATATCCCACAAAACCACCTGCATCATTGACCTGGAGAGCATCTATCTGAGCATGAAGCACGGCACCCATCAGCATCTGCAGTGCAGGTTGTGTAACTACGACACCTTTCGTGAAGTTCTTAATGTCTCTTCTAAATGGATGGTCAGCAGGAAGGAATTGTCGATGTTTGTCAAACGAGGAATACTTGCCCCCCTTTCTCAACCAAATGAACTACAGAGTTGCCTTGCATGTTGGGCATGAGAACTTTCCATGAGTACACCATCCGCAGAAAATGCCATACGCCGGGAGGTCATGCAGAGAGTAGTGGTACCACACATACATACTGAAGTTTGTCTTTGTCGCTCGGTCGTACGTCCACACCCCCTCCTCCCATGCTTTGATCAACTCATCGATTAGAGGCTCCATGTAAATACTCATTTTATTCCCTGGGTGCTCAGGAATAATCAATGGCACAAATATGGTTTGTCATTGAAAGAGAACGCCCGGGGGGGGGGGAGATTCAAGGGAATAACGAACACTGGCCAACATGAGTACGATGCGGCCATCATACCATAAGGATTGAACCCATCGGTTGCCAGCGCAACACGTACATTATGAGCTTCTTTAGCTTTCTCATGATGAATCTCATCAAAATGAGTCCATGACTCACCGTCGGAGGGATGCACCATCTTATCTGGGTTGTATTGAACACCTTTTTGTGCCATGTCATCTATTTCGCGGTTTCCTTAGTCATATAGAGTCTTTGGATCCTCTGAATGAACGGAAGGTAACGTACGATTTTCACAGGAATCATGAGCTGCCTCTTAGGCTGACCGTTACCAGCATCCACCTCCAGGAACCTTGAGGCTTTGCATTTTGGACAGTAAGTTTCATCCTCGTGCTCTTTCCTAAATAAGATGCACCCATTAGGACAAGAGTGTATCTGCTCATATGGCATCTTCAGTGCACTAAGGATTTTCATCGCCTGATACATTGTCTTGGGCAGAATGTGATCTTCCGGAAGCATGCTGCCAAAAATGGTCAACATACTATCAAAGGCGTCACGACTCAGCCCAAACTGGGAATTCAAGGCCATTAGGCGTCCAATGCCGTCCAGCTGAGTAACCTTTGTTTGGTCATGAAGGGGCTTTTGTGCCGCCTCCAACATCTCATAAAATGCCTTTGTGGTTGTCTCTGGCTCCTCCTCCTGCGGTCCTTCACCGCAATGTGCCTCCTCATAGTCTTCTAACATGTCTCCAATCCCACCAGCAGCATCACATTCATCGATGCGTTGCCTCACGACCTTGTCCCTCATACGATGCGCTGCACCGTGAAAGATCCACCGAGTATAGTCTGGTGTAAACCCATACTTGACAAGATGTTCACCCATGACCTTCTTTGTCTTTCGTTTCTGGTTTCCACAACTACTGCAGGGACACCACATGAAACTCGACCCTTCAGCTTGCGCCCATGCCCCCTCCAAGAACTCGTTGGTCTTCTCAATCCATTCATTGGTCATGCTAGCTCGAGTTACCCGGACGGTGTACATGCACTCACAGTCATCCATCTTCCAAGATGTCAACGACTACTATCAAACTTAAATGCATGTAGACGTTCGGCTTAGAGTCTAGTAGGTAAAGATAGGTCCTAATCCTACCCGACCATGTGTAGATGTTGTCAGTTTATATGATCCACTCCTATCCGAGATAGAATTTCGGCAGCACCTCCCTGCTGTTCTCTAGATACACGTCCCGAAAGGGAGATTATGTATCCGGAGAACAACAGGGAGATGATGCCGAAACTCTGCCTCGGATCGGAGTGGACCATATAAACTAACCCCATCTACGCATCCTCGGACTATCCAAAAATATGGACAATTCGAAACAGATACGACCATCAATATACAAATATCTGCATATTTGCAACCGTATCTATTTCGAACGGGAGACGCCTAACTGGTGTACATTGATTTTCAAAATATAATTATGAACAAACTAACTAAATATATCATTTTGTTATCAATAAACTAAACCGGTCTTAAAAACTAAATAAACAATTAACATCTAAAATCAGTCTAAATAAACTAAACCAATATATGTAAGCTAAAAAGTCTAAATAAATTAAATAAACGATTAACAATTAATATGTTCCTAAACTAAACAAGTCTAACTAAACTAATTAAACAATTAATCTCTAAATTTATATCTACCTAAACTAAATAAACTAAATCATTTTAAATAAACTAAATAAACAATATGCATATCTACCTAAAAATCTATATCTACCTAAACTAAATCATTCTAAATAAACTAAATAAACAATATCTATATCTATCTAAAAACTAAATCTACCTAAAAATCTACCTAAAGAATATAATCCTAATCTAATTTACAACAAACAAATCCAACTTAATAATTTACTTAAAAAATAAACAAATTACCTTAAGGCTGACGGGGAGGCGCCTCCATGGCGGCAGGGAGGCAGCCATCGGCGCTGAATGCCGCACCCTCGGGCGCTGAGGACCGGCAGGCCCGGCGGTGGGTCGCGCCCTCCTGCGCCGGGCAGCGTGGAGGCGCGGAGGCGCGCAGCGGCAGGAGGCGGGCGGCACACGGGGCACGGGGCGGCGGCGGGGCGGGGCACGGGACTGCGGCGGCGGGAGGCCCGGCCGCGGGCAGCAAGGGGCCCGGGGCGGCGAGCGGGACGGCGGTGGCGGGAGGCGCGGCCCCGGGCGGCGAGGGGCCCGAGGTGACGAGCGGGACGGCGGCGGCCCGGGCGCGTGGGGCGGCGGCGGCCCGGGCGTGTGGGGCGGCGGCGGCGGGAGGCGGCGGGCGCTGGCGACGGCAGCGGCGGGCGCGGGTGACGGCGGTCGCGTGTGGAGGCGGCGGCGCGGGCGGTTGTGGAGGAGTGTGAGAAGTGAGAGAGAGTGGTGGGCACGGGCGCTTAAGTGCCGGGAATGCTTCTTTGCCGAGTGCTCCGATCCGGCACTCGGCAAAGCTATTAAAGAAAGAAAAATAGAACTTTTGCCGAGTGCTTAAGATACAGCACTCGGCAAAGATATTAAAAAAAAGAAAAAAAAACTTTGCCGGGTGCCCGCGATCCGGCACTCGGCAAAGTAAATAAAAAACCAAAAAAATGTTTGCCGAGTGCTTGCCCGTACGGCACATTTTTCATTATTTCATGCAAAAAAAAACTATTATTCCGTGTATTTCAAAGTTAAATTTAATTTATATCAACAAAATTGTTTTGATCAAGTGTTTTACAAAATTGTAATGAATATCAATTAAAAAACTTGCCAACATAAGTCAATAATTTATGGATCATAATTTCATGAAGAAAAATCTATTATTTAATGCGTCTAAATTTAAAATTCAAACTAAATACAATTATTTCCAATGAGTGGCAAAAAAATATAACAAACTCCAAAAAATTAACCCAAATTTCATGGGATACATACTTTTTTTATTATTTGTCTAAACAAAAAATTTCAAATTTAAATTCATATGCGACTTTCATTTTGAGTACAAATCTATCCAACTATTCTGCATCTCTCTGAAACTTCTTCAGAGATTCTCTGGTTTGTAAGCAGTGTATGTTATCACTTGTCCAAAATGCTTTGAATTTTTTTTCACACTATCCCTGCATGAAGCCATGACATCTCAACAAGTCCCATGATTTTCAGACTTTATTTGCTATTTTTAGTTTTCCCCGAACATCTGTGCGCAGTATTGCGGTCAAGTTTCGTGATAAACATGCTTCACTATTTATTTCTTTCGCTGATACGGCATCAGTTTTCATCCAGATACATGAATATAACTTTTCCTTTCAAAGATTTTGAAATTTCTAACCACTTATAATTTATACATAATTTCAAAGAATATTACCGCAAACAGAAATAAATATCAGAATATAGTAAAATAATTAATAAAAGTATCATATGCTACCAGGGATTAACTTTTCAAATTTGAGTTGATAATAAAAAAGTTTGAATAAAAAAATAAAAATAAATTTTTTTTGCCGAGTGTCAGGTGGCTGGCACTCGGCGAAACGGGCTTTGCCGAGTGCCGCCTACAGGCACTCGGCGAAGTTTCGTCTTTGCTGAGTGCCGGCCTTGCAGCACTCGGCAAAAGCTAACGGCCGTCAGCCACCCTAACGGCCGGCGCACGGCGGGCGCGCGTGCTGGGCACGTGAGCCGTCTTTGCCAAGTGCTCGCTCGCTGGCACTCGGCAATGGCGCGCTATGCCGAGTGCCTTTCTTTGCCGATGGGCCAGCACTCAGGCAAAGTTTTGGCATGCCGTGTGCCACATCTTTGCCGAGTGCCCATTGTCTGGCACTCGGCAAAGCCCATATTTGCCGAGTGCCCGTGGTCTGGCACTCGGCAAAGCCTGAGACACTCGGCATTTGTGTGTTTTCCGGTAGTGTTCTCCATAGCCTTTCTGTGTTATCCATATCTTCTCCGTGCTGTATATCTAATAGCTTTGGTTCTGTCTATCCTTTGATTGCTCTGTTTCCATGAGTGAAACATTTTACACCTACTAATCTTACAGAAAAATTGTGCTAATTGGTACACCAAGTGATGAGACTATCTATTAGCGTCACGAACACTAGAATTATAAATAGTTTTAGATAAAATAATCTAGTTCAAACGTTCTAGAAATTTAAACGATTCTGAACTCACTTTACAACTTCACACATTTCATTTGAGAGTATAAGTTGACTTATTCGAAGCTACCGTAGTCCTTAGCATCTACATCATGCACCATTCTGGCATTCTCATTTTTTGTTTTGTTCATCATGCCATCATCTAAAATCTAATTGCCCTCCATTTGTATCATTTTGTAATCACTTAGTTTTTTAATCAATCTAGCACTCATGGCAGAAATCAGTACCCCTCCTAAGCGTGCATATTTTACCTATTTATTTAAAGCAAAGGATCCTGCCCAACCCTGAAACTACTTTCATGATTGCTGACCCCTCAATTCAGTACCAGATAGGAACAAAAGTGCTTAGGTACAATGTCTAAATGCTGGAAGCAGCGCTGATTCAGGGTAGGTATAATGGTATATAGAAGATCTGGCTGTCCAAGCTCAGCTCCTATGTGAGGTTGAGCAACATCAGCGTGGGAGATGGTTAGCACCAATGTCATTTCCAAGCTGGTGCTGAGAATGAGATACTATACCATAGCTGAGGGGTCACTTCAGAAATTAGTTTTGGCTAATAGATCAAAAATGGGAGAAAGACCATCTCTTCAACTTCATTCTCATGTGTATGGCTACAGATTTGGAGCATGTCATCCAATACTGATGAGTCACTTTTTTAAGTTTTAGCTGGCATAAACAATTATTTTCCAAGAAGGGCATGGGAGAGATCGAGATGAGGCGGCGGCGGAGCCCTTGCGAGTGTGCGGGGGGTGGGTGGCTTTGCCGCCAGTTTTCCACCATCCTTCCATTGCCTTCTACAAGGCCCTCCCTGTTGTGTGCGTTGGGCTAGTCAGTCTACTCCCATCCCTGCCCTCACTACCGGAAAACCCACGTATGCCGAGTGCCAGGTTCTTTGCCGAGTGCAGAATCTCGAGCACTCGGCAAAGCTACTAATTGCCGAGTGCCAAAAAACATGCACTCGGCGAACAATTGCCACTCGACAGAATATCTTTTTGCTGAGTGCTGACCAGTTGGCACTCGGCAAAGACACACTTTGCCGAGTGCCGGCCAGTTGACACTCGGTAAATACCGTCACGTGCACTGCACCCACCCGCAGACGACCGTTACGGTGGGGGCTGTTTTTGTTTGCCGAGTGCCTACAAGAGGACACTCGGCAAATAGATCGTTGCCGAGTGCCCCACAGTTGACACTCGGCAAACTCTGTCACATGCCCCGCACACGCCAGTTCCCAAGGCTGTTACGCCGTTGCCACGAACGTTCCCATTTTTCCACGGCCGTTACCGTTATTGTTTGCCAAGTGCCAGCTAGGTAACACTCGGCAAAAACATGCTTTGCCGAGAGTCAGCTTGGGGCACTCGGCAAAGATATTGTAATGCCGAGTGCAATAGACCAGGCACTCGGCATTTACTAAACTTTGCCGAGTGTCTGCTTTGGCACTCGGCAAACAAATACAAAAACTTTCTCCAACACCCTCCAAACTTTTTCCAACGTTCGCATACTATTAGAAAGATATCATATTTAAATTTGGCAAATTATCCTTTATGTTTACTATATTTAGATTATTTATTACATTACAAGAATATTTTGTGGATAATTCAAATTTAAACTGCAAAATGTTGTCAAACGTGTGGATAATTAATGGAAAAATTATATTCATGTTATTGAGTCAAATTTGAGGTTTTGTACAAGAATTTAAAGAAAAAAATCAAACATCTTATTTAGAAAACATAGCAACAAATTTGTGGCCGAATAGATTTTAAATTCCATAAAACACAAATGAAGTCAGAAAATTATGAAATTTGTAGTGAAATCATGATATCATAAGTCGTGGCTGTGGAAAAAGTTTAAGAAGATTTTGAAAAAGTTATCACATACGTTGGTTACAGGATGAGGAATCCCGAAGAAGTTCCAGAGACATTTGAATGAGTCAGTTAAGTTTTTGAGTCCAACAGACCATCAAATTGAGTTATGACTTAAAAACTTTTTGTGTAGGCAATGGTCATGATGGATAGGTTTATGGTAAATATTCATTATTTTTTTAGGCTATTTGATAATATTAAAGTTTTTTTATTACTATGTAAATTGAATTTGAACTTCTACTGCATGAAATAATGGATTTTTTTTGGCTAAAGTATGATGGAATTTTTTTGGCTAAAGTATGTTAAATTTTTTATATACGCAATAGACCTCATAAATTGGTTTATGTTAATTTTAGTTATTTTTTGAAATGTTTTCGTATTTTTTAATTTTTTTGTCAAATATAGAGAATTAGTTCATACAAATTAAAATATAGCTAAAAGTGATTAAAATAATATAATTTTTTTCAATGAAGCATGATATATTTGTCTGAAATATAAGTTTAGTAATGAAATATTGAATTATATTCAAACAAATATGTTTAAGCACTCGGCAAAGATGGGCTTTGCCGAGTGCCCTGATCTAGCACTCGGCAAAGTCTCTGCCCCCCCCCCCCCCGCCCCCAGCACTTAGCTGTGCCAGCCACACACACACCTCACTCACGCACATACCCGCACCCGCGCGCGCACGTCCGCCGCCGGCCGCCGCCTCCACTCCGGCCCGCCCCCTGAGCGCCGCCCCGCCCCCGGAGCACCGCCGCCTCCACGCCGCCGCCAAGCCGGAGGAGGAGGACCTCGGCACGGCCCCGGCGCCCCGCCCAGCCCCCGGAGCGCCGCCACCGCCAAGCCGGAGGAGGAGGAGCTCGGCCCGGCCCCCGGCGCCCCGGTGCCCGCCCCCGGCGCGAGCCGCCCCCGAGCGCCCCGGTGCCCGTTCCCAGCGCGAACCGCCCCCGAGCGCCGCCGCCTCGACGCCGCCGGAGGAGGAGGAGCTCGACCGGCCCCCGTGCGCCCCTCCCCGCCCTCGAAGCACCGCGTCTCGCCACCGGCGCGCAACCCCTCCCCCGGAGCGCCCCGTTGCCCATCCCCGACGCGCGTCCCCGCCCCCGAAGTGCCGCGCCGTGCCCCCAGCGCCCGACCCCGCCCCGGGAGTGCCCCGGTGCCCATCCTCGGCACGCGTCCCCGCCCCCGCCCCCGGTGCGCCGCGACCCCGCCCTGGTGCGACCGTTCCCGCCCCCGGTGCCGCCCGTGACGTGTTCGGCGAGAAGCCGGAACCGCGAGTCCACTCCATGCCAGCCATGACTACACCGCCGACCCTCGGTAAGCAATGCAACCACCCCCGTTATTGATAATGTTCATAGATTATGGAACCGCAACCTAGTTAGGCGTCTCCCGTTCGGAAGAAATACAATTGAGATATGCGGATCTTTGCATATCTATAATTGTATCTATTTCAAATTGCCCACATTATTTGGACAGCCCGAGGATGCGTAAATACGGTTAGTTTTCATGGTCCACTCCTATCCGAGACAGAGTCTCGGCATCACCTCCCCATTGTTCCCCAGATACACAATCTCCCTTTCGGGACGTATATCTGGAGAACAGCGGGGAGGTGCTGCCGAAATTTTGTCTCGGATGGTAGTGGACCATGAAAAATGACCGTATGTATGCATCCTCGGGTGGGATTAGGACCTACCTTCACCTATTAGAATGTAGGGACAACACGTAGTTGCATTTGATTTTTATTCTCACTCCGGTCTAAAGGATGGATGACCGTCATTGGATGTACACGGGCCGTCCAAGTCAGGCTACCATGATCGATGAATGGATTTGAAAGACCAATGATTTTTTGGAAGCCGCGTGAAGTCAGGCTGAAGGATCGAGTTTCTTGTGGTGTACGTGCAACAGATGTGGAAATAAGAAACGGAAAACGAAGAAGGTTATGGGGCAACATCTTTGCAAGTATGGATTTACGCCGAACTATACCCAGTGGATCTTTCATGGTGAAGGCCACCGTATGAGGGACGAGGTCGTGAGGCAACGCATCAATGATTGTGATGCTGATGGTGGGGTTGGAGACATGTTATATGACTATCATGAAGCACATTTCGGTGAAGGACCGTAGGAGGAGGAGCCAGAGGCATCCGCAAAGGCGTATTTCGAGATGTTGGAGGCTGCACAGAAACCACTTCACGGTCATACAAAGGTTTCTCAGCTGGACGGCATCGGACGGCTAATGGCCTTGAAGTCTCAGTTTAGCCTGAGTCGAGACGCCTTCGACAGTCTGTTGACCGTGTTTGGAAGCATGCTTCCAGAAAATCACATTCTGCCAAAGTCAATGTATCAGGCACAGAAAATTCTCGGTGCACTTAAGATGCCATATGAGCAGACACATTTTTGTCCAAATGGGTGTATCTTATTTAGGAAGAAGCATGAGAAAGATGCTTACTGTCCAAAATGTAAAGCCTCTAGGTTCCTCGAAGTGGACTCTGGTGATGGTCAGCCTAAGAAGCAGCTCACAATTCCCGTGAAAATCCTACGCTACCTTCCTTTCATTCCGAGGATCCAACGACTATTCATGACCAAGGAATCCGCGCAACAGATGACCTGGCACAAGAAAGGTGTTCGATACAACCCTGACAAGATGGTGCATCCATCCGATGGTGAGTCATGGAAGAATTTTGATAGGATTCATCGTGACAAGGCTAATGAAACTCGTAATGTACGTATTGCGCTTGCAACAGATGGGTTCAATCCTTATGGGATGGTAGCCGCCTCGTACTCATGCTGGCCTGTGTTTGTTATCCCTCTGAATCTCCCTCCAGGGGTCCTATTTCAACGACAGTCCATATTCGTGTCGTTGATTATTCCAGAGCACCCGGGGAATAAAATGAGTGTTTACATGGAGCCTCTGATTGATGATTTGGTCAAGGCATGGGACGAAGGGGTGTGGACCTATGACCGAGCAACAAAGACAAATTTTAGAATGTATGTTTGGTACCAATTCTCCCTGCATGACTTACCCGCGTATGGCATATTCTGCGGCTGGTGTACTCACGGGAAGTTCCCATGTCCAACATGCAAGGCAGCTCTGCAGTCCATCTGGTTGAGGATGGGGGGTAAGTATTCGTCGTTTGACAAACATTGACAATTCCTCCCCACTAACCATCCTTTTAGACAAGACGTTAAGAGCTTCACGAAAGGTGTAAAAGTTATAGAAATTGCATCGCCGATCATGACGGGTGCTGCGATTCATGCTCAGATAGATGCTCTCCGAGTCAACGATGGCAGTGGTTTTGTTGGGTACGGTGAGGAACATGCTTGGACTCAGAAGTTAGGGCTGTGGAGGCTCCCTTATATTGATGATATTCTGCTTCCACACAACATTGATGTGATGCATACTGAAAAGAATTGGGGAGAGGCACTTTTTGGAGCAGTCATGGACATTTCTGATAAGACGAAGGACAACGTAAATGCAAGAGTGGATCTAGCAATGTTGTGCGATAGACCAAGATACGAAATGAGGACTCCTGGACCCGGGAGGAAATGGAAGAAGACACAGACCGACTTCGTCCTCACGAGGGCCCAGAAGAAAGAAGCACTAGAGTGGATCCAAAAGAGGAAATGGAGCCGGCATACACATGGGACCACTACATCGCCGTCCCAGATGCAGAAGATCGGGAAGGGAGGTCCTTCGGCAACAAGGCGAGACGGGTGGTGGGAGAATTCTGGGTAAGTCGTCGCACTATATTGGTGAATAGTTACCATATATTTGAAACTTTTTGAATATTGACTGCAATTATCGAGTCTATATGCAGGATTTCTACAGGTGCGAGCTAGGATATGAGGCCATAGCAGCTCAGGTGGCTGACACAGCATGTCGCAAACTAGTGAAGGACATGCACTACGAGGCGCGTGTTCAGGCCGTAATTACCTACTGCGCCGATGTGGAAAAAAGGAAGGTCGGCAAGGACGTAGCAAGAAATATGTTCCTCACGCGGGAACAATACTTGAGGGTAAATGACGAAATCACTACTCATTTCTTTTGAATTTCATTTTCGGAAATATCATCCACTTTGCTTCCATTACGTGTAGGTGCCTCCGAACTGATGCGCCGGCAAGGGCGTGTGCTGGGAAATGATGGTGGACATGTGGCTTAGCGAGTAGTAGATTCAGCGACACAACTTATGCCGGGAGCACCGCTTGTTGATGTAAGGTGCGCCACACCATCAAGGCAGCCGAGGCCTTCCCGAGTACAGGGATGTTTGGGTAAGTCATTACACTTTTTGGTACTTTCAAACTCTAAATTCTGCATTCTCACTAATCATTGTATTCTTTCGCTTTGCTTGCAGTCGGAGTCACATGAAGACCAGGAATGCAATGACTTCCAGGCATACTGTATGGCGCACAAGGGCAGGGTGACGTCCAATGTCTCCTACAACCCGGCGGATCCACTCGAGGCGTACAGCAACCCGAGCGTCCACACGCGCATCACTGAGTACACGGAGATGGGAAAGACGCTCCCTGGGGACACATGGGATCCGGCCACCCAGCCCCTTTCTGGAGAAGCCATCATGAGGGCAGGAGGAGGGAAGAAGCACGGCCGTTACTGGATCGCCAATAGCCTTGTCGACACAGCCAGTATGCCAACTCTCTCCTAGCTTCGGGCAAGGACCACCGACTCAACCACGCCAATACGCCCACGGCCTGAGACTTTAGTGGCCAGCGTGCGTGCAATCCAGGTTATTTCTGCTCCATTTGTCATTTGTTGCTTTTAGTTATCTTTTGTTCACATTGTAACATTTGGGTGAAATCTTATAGGCCCGGATGGACGAAGAGACGAAGAGGCGGGAGGCGAGGCTGGAGGAGGAGCGGACGCTAAGGCAGGAGCAAGAGCGCAAGTGGCAGGAAGAGCGGATGCAGGAGTGGCAGAGGATGGAGTAGGCGCTTCTTGCTGAGCGACAGGCCGCGCAACAACAGATGCAGACCATGTTCTCATACCTCCAAGGCCTTGGCGCGACAATCAACTATCAACCGCCGCCAACGATGCCCTGGCCTCCACCACCGCTGCCACCGCTAGGCCTTCCTTCTATCTTTGCTCCATGTGTCGCTACAGGCACTCCTGTGAGTATGATATATAGATTTACTTTGCTTGCACATACATATTCAAATTTTGAGATACTTTATGTCAATATATCATGTGTTATATCTGAAAGAACATCTAGACTCACTTAGTGGTTGGTTGATTAATGACATATGCTTTAATAAGAATGATTAGAAGGTATCACAGTTGATATATACATGAGCTAAGTCAAGGATATGAAAAGTTGAAAAGCGACTATTCATTTAATATTTTATCTTTTCAAATTGAGTTTAGAAATGTCATACTATCAAGAGGGACATGAACTCTTACAATTTTCTCAAGATGTAATCCTATGTCAATTTTTTTTGCAGAACCAATCGATTGGGGGTCAAATGAGCCTCCAGACGAGCATTCACCGGCACCGGCAGCGTCGCAGTGGCCACCTAGCTGATTTAGAGTTGTTTATGATATTTGTTCTACAGACTTGTTGTTGTTGGACTAGACTTGTTTAATTAGTTGGACTTGTGCTTGTTGAATGTTACACTTATGGCATCGATGTTGGACTTATGCTATTTGTGATATTCGTGCGACGTAGCATGAGATATTTCTGTTATTATATGATATTTGTGATGGATGTGCCTTATATATACTATATCGCTTGTCTGGAATGTATATATGCTTTCTTTGTGATGATGAATATGGTTATTACATAAAAAATACAAAAAATACAAAAAAAACAGCAAACTTTGCCGAGTGTTTTTAGCCTGACACTCGGCAAAGCAACCATTTTTCTATTTACTGGAAAACTGATTTGCCGAGTGTAATTACCTAGGCACTCAGCGAAGTTTGAAACTTCGCCGAGTGCCAGACTCGTGGCACTCGGCAAAGATCCAAACTTCGCCGAGTGCCACGCGTTTGGCACTCGGCCCGTGGCACTCGGCGAAGTTTCAAAGTTCGCCAAGTGCTGCAGATCTGGCACTCGGCGAACTTTGGATATTTGCCGAGTGCCACGAGTCCGGCACTCGGCAAAGTTCCCCTCCCCGTCCCGTCCCGTTCGCCCGTTCGGCCGTCCCGTTTCATTTTTTTTGCCGAGTGCCCGAGAAAAGTCACTTGGCATAGCCGGCTTCGCCGGTAGAAGAAAGGCCGTGTGCGCTTCGCCGAGTGCTACACTCGGCGACTTCTTTGCCGAGTGTTTTCCTGCCTTTGCCTTGTGTCTCTGGCACTCGGCAAAGTAGGCGAGTCCGGTAGTGCCTTTCACTTCTTGCACATATGTATGTTCCTGTTCATCAATAAGATTGCTGCTTTCACTCTTTACAACACCATGTACACCCTCCATTCTCTAATATTTGATGTTGGTTTACTTCAATTTTGGACTAACCAATGTCAAATATTAAACGGCGGATGTAGTACTTTTCATTGACTGTGCTTAGTCTGCCGATGCTTACATGGACACTTGATTCAAACAATCCACATCAGTTTCTACAACTTTGTAACTTTGTTATTCACATCGGTTTTTTTGTTGTGGAGCTGAAGCAAATGCACCAATTTTCACGTGTTTATTATTCCTTTATCAGAAATAGGGGTGATGTTCGGGGAAAAAAACTAGGGGTGATGATTTTCGAAAACAAAAATAGTTATGGCTTACACTTCCCAGCAAGCTATGTTGCACCGATTCCGACACGCGTATCGGACACGATACGTGTCGGACACGGCGATTCGCCATTTTCCTAGAAACAGCGACACGGCATATACTTGTTCCTCTAACTTCTTCGGCCAGCGATTAAACATGGAAGTTCTAAAATTTGGCCCAACAGCCCACAATGCCAAGGCCCATTACATTAACCTCATCAATTCCTGCTGCTCCTCCCTCAGCTTGCCCCCACCCCCCGCACACTCGCAAGGGCTCCACCGCCGCCTCATCTCGATCTCTCCCATGCCGGCAGCAAGTCATGGGCCTGTTTTACTACTGAATTGCTGAAAAATGAAAAATCAGAAATCAATAGATGCTAGATATTACCTTCCTACTGTTGGGTGCAAGCTGACCGTTGATGCTGTTTTCTTCACAGATTCGCAGAGGCCCGAGGTGCCCAAGCCCAAGATGAAGATTGAAAAAACTACTGTGGTGCGATTTCATAGCTTTTGTGTGCTGTTCATGTTACCTGTTATCTTCCACATGGGATTGGCGTTCCAGGACTCGCCAACTATTATTTGGAACTGTCAAATTTATCTGACCTCTTGAATTTATTGGTTCCAGAGTTGTTACTTGCTAGTAGTGTTATTTTGAGCGGTTCTGATTTGATGAGTCACCCAAACACGCTTGTATATACTCATGCAACAATGTTGGTGGAGACCAGTGCTGCCGCCAGGGACAGAAACGATCGGCACAAAAATGAACGCGTTCTCACTGAAGTCCCAAACGTAGTCGTAATGGAGAAATGGAGGCCGTGACATGCTTGAGGAATGAGGAATGAGAGATGGGGTTGCCACGCGTGGCGAAACGGTCTTACTATAAAGGTCGAACACGAACATGTCGGATTGCACAACTACATAAATGATTTCTTTTAGAAGCGTCTCTGTTTTTTCTAGAGGTGGATGAAAATTCCCACGCTTCTGAAAAAACTACGGTACTTAGTTTTTGTTTTTGTCCGTACCTGGACATGTATTTTTAGGATGGATCGAGGGGTGAACTGTCCCTGGAAATAAGTGCAGAGATGGATGGTCACATCATCCGATCCTGAAAATAAGCATTACCAAGGGCAGAAGTGGGGTGAACCACCTCTGTAAATAGGATAATTTCCCTTAAAAGTGATTTTTTAGGGACTGGTGATGAGGTTGTATGCTCCTAGAAATAGTCCCGGGCAAATAAATTCATAACTTTTTCATATGATCTTAAAGGAAAACAAACTTTATATCAAAATTATAGGGATCGATGAGATCTAAAACTTTGTTGATGATTTTTTTTTCATTTGAGATCATTTAGTGGTCCAACAAGATTATCTGGGAGCAGCTGGGCGAGAACGCGAAGATCAGCAGGGAGCAGATCCGGCGACGGGCGACTGGGTGAGGACGCGTGGCCTCATTCTGTCAGCAGCTCGAGTGCCTCGGAGTCGGGACGCGGGCCGCGGGTGGTGGCAGGTGGTGGCGGCCGCAATCGGGGCACGCTAGCACGGGCTCCAGGAAGTGGTGGTGGGCGCCCAATGTGGTGCGGCTGGAGGGGTGGGAAGGGGAGGAATGAGAGGGTACGCAGGGTACGGGTAGAATTTTTTCAAGAGAAAAGTCCATTTTGCCCTCCTGAATTTGTCACCAAGTTTTAAAAACCTCTCTAACTCTAAAACCGGATATTATACACCATCATCAACTCAAAACCAGACAAACTACCCCCTTGACCACCATTCCGGAGAGGTTTGTCAAGCAATTTTACAGACGTGGCACATGTGGGTTCCACATGTCACTATATTTTTTACCACATCACCTCCCCTTCTCTCTATCTCTCCAATGATGTGGCCTCCTCGGCCGGCGCTGCCCCCTCCCTCTCCCTCCACAAGTGTTGGCGTCCCACACTCCCTCCCCTGCCTCCCATGGCGGCCACCACCACCACCTCTGCCTCCAACCCCTTCCCGTTCCCCTCCCGCCACCCGCCGGATGACACCCACTTCTATGTCGTCTACCCGCTTCCACTCCCTACCAAGCTCTTCGCGCCCGCGCTCCTTGCCTCGCTGCAGTCCCTGCACCTCTCCCTCCTCTCCCACCTCGCTCCCTTCCTCTCCTCCCACCTCTTCCACCGGGACCCCTTCATGCTCTCCATCCCGGCCGACCCGGCTGCCCCCTATGCAGTCTGCGCCTCACCACTAGTGCCCCACCTCCACGGCGTGCTTCGCATCGGTGACTCCCTCCCCGACGAGTGGCTCACCATCTCCCTCCTCTTCGCGCTCACCCGCACCTTCCCCGACATTGCCGCCCGCACCTAGGACTCCTACGGGGAGTTCCTCCTCATCGAGGCCGCCTTCACGCTCCCGCGGTGGCTCGACCCACCCGAAGTCCACCCCCAACCGTGTGTTCATCTTCCGCGCGCGAGCTCCACATCCTGCCGCCCTCCCTCTTCCCAGAGACGCCATCCCTGGAGGCCACGCTAGCCGCCGTCCACGAGGATTCCATCGACACCCACGCCCCCGACGCCGTCCAGGCGGCGATACAGTGCCGCAGTGCCAGGCTACCTGAGCGGATGGCGGAGAACCTCTATGCGGTGACAGTCGGCCCATAGATGAATGTGCTCTACTCCGTGTGCGAGGCGGTGGAGGTGCGCGTGCTCTGCTGCGCCAACAAGGCCGGCGATTGGGGAGGGAGAGGGAGAGAGTCGCGCTGGAGATAGGGATGTGAGGTAGGGGAGGGAGTGGGGGACGTCGACGCTTGTGGAGGCGACCCCGCGTAGCTCCCTGCCGCTCCGCCTCGGCTCACCGTGCACCAAAGCACCTTCTCACCGACGAGCCCGAGCTTCCGGCACCGCTGTGACCACCTCTTTGGTGAGGACCCCTCCGCCATCTCTTTCTTCACCAACAAACCACAAAAGTGGGTTCACCATGGCCTAGCCTAGCTGGTGCTCGCACTGCGGTGGCCGGCGGTGAGGCAGAGGCGGGGGAGGCGCCGCCATCGCCGCAAGAAGGGAAGGGCGGCCGCCGCGGAAGGGAAAGGGCACTGCCGTCAGTCGGGAGGCATGGTCGCCGCAGGAAGGGAGGGCCGCAGCTGCCGGCGTGGGAGACGCGTGGCCGGCAGTGCGGGAGGCGTGGTCGCAGCGGGAGGAGAGGGGCAGCATGTGTAGTTCGGCTGCGGTGGCTGTGGAGTCCGGCTGCGGTGGCAGTGGGAGGGGAGGGGTGGCTTGGCGGTGGTGAATGACAGCGACAGGCAGCGTGGCTTGCAGGCGAGAAGCAACTCCAGTGCACGGGCGGCAGGCAATGGGCGGCAGTGGAGCTTAGCCCTTTTGGCAATGGCAGTGCTCGGCTGTGGCTGCGCGATGCGTGCGGGCGAGCGCATGGTGCGAGCATATCAACTAGACAGGGCAGCGTGCAGCATTGCTGCGGAGGCAGAGCGGCGCGGACGAGGCCGCCATCCGCGGGGCTGTGGCGCAGGGCGACGGCGTATCCAGCTTAGGCCAGTGTTTTCCTTACCGATCGGTAACCGTCGGTTACCGCCGATTTTTACCGATACCGCTACTAGGCGGCAACCCATACCGGCGGTAAATTTCGAAAAATTTCGCCCGAATTTAAAATTTTCAAAAATATTTGAAATAAAAAAGGAAAAAATATGGTAAGAAAGTAGAGATGACATACATCATTCTAATATAAAACATGTTCAAATATTTGACTATTTGGGCACTCAAAAAAATAAAAAAACTTTCGGACCGGTAATCCCGAGCGGTATCCTCTAATCCCGAGCGGTATTCGGCGTTTTCCGAGCGGAAATCGGCGTGTTTGGACCGGAAACCACTGCATTGTGAGTATTTCTTGTTTTTACATTGATTTTTAGATGTTTGTTGTGTAGCTATATTCAAAAACATGTGTTCATATTAGCTATATGGATCCATTTGTTCATGGTAGTTGGATGTTAATTTGTTCATTTTAGCTATATGTATATATGTGTGTTCATATTTCAAATATGTACATATATTTTCATTTGTTCATTTGTTCATTTGGACCGGAAACCACTACTATGTATTATATATATTGACGATGATGGTTTGTGAGGACTATGGTTGTGATGATTTGCATGGACTATTGTTGTGATGATGTATATGGACTATGGATGTGAATTTCTATTTTTATGGATATGAACTTCTATTCTATGTATGTGTAAATGTTATATAATTGTTTGATATATACCATCAGTAATGATATTTACAAAATTACGGTGAAATGCTGCCAAAATTTTTAATTTTCCAAAGTCATACGGTGTTTACCGGTTAAAAACGACGGTTACCGGTCGGTAAACATCGATTACCGGTCGGTAAGCAACGGTTACCGGTTTTTTGAATTTGAATTGTCATTTCGAGCGGTTTCCGGCGATTTACCGCCGGTTTACCGATACCGCTAGTTGGCGAAAATCGCTTTACCGTCGGTAAGGTGAACCCTGGCTTAGGCTCGGTCTGGAGGAGGGAGAAGGGCGCTGACGCACGGGCCCAGCTATGCCCGCGCGGGCCCAGCTATGCCAAGTCCGCGCATGTGACATGTGGGAGGTGATGTGGTAAAAAATGTAGTGATACGTGGGATCCATATGTGGCACGTCAGTAAAACCGCTTGATGTACAAACCTCTCTGGAATGGTCAATGGGGGTAGTTTGCCTAGTTTTGAGTAGATGACGGTGGGGGGGGGGGGGGCAAAATGGACTCTTCTCTTTTTTAAAACCTGTTAAGTTTTGCCTATCGCGTACAAATAGAAATTCGGGCACGTGGGTAATTTGTACCCTTGCCATCCATACACAAGGAGGGAGGATGGAAGCGATGGGAGACCAAGAGTGGCGGTGCCACAAACGCATCGAACTCTGGGTCATTTGGACGGGAGTTGAAATGGGTCATGTCATGTCTCATGTTCTCGGTCATCCCATATTAAGAAAAGTAATTTATACTCGGCCAAAGTTAAAGAAAAGTAATATTGTAATTTATGAATATTACAAAAGGTAACTTTTGTGATCCATACTTACATTAAAAAAATAACTCTGTACTCTATGAAAGTTAATAAAACGTAACATTGTAATCCATACTTGTGATTAAATTATATGACAGAGAGTTGATTGATTTTTTAAAACGTAACTTCACCATTTTGACTAAAACATCCTCAAGCGAGATCTTGTTGTTCTAAAAAATGTAATGGTGTAATTATATTTTGATTTGGACATACATTTATAAAATTATAGATTTGTCATTGATTTGCATGTGACCACACGGGCGGAGCCAGGAATTAATCATGAAGGGGGCCAGACACATATCATTAAGGGGTCAGACACATATCATTAACATAAGTATTGATTGTCAAGACATATAAAGATAAAGGTATGGTAGACTATTAGTTTACTTAAGATGGTATTAAATTTAACTCATACAAAATTACCCATAAAAAGTTACAAAAAAATGAATGATAATAGATTATCTGATGATAAGTGGTCCTTTGGTTCCTCTTGAAAAAAGAATTAATTGTCTTTTTATTAAGTCTACACATGCAAATTAGTAGGACCATAGATACTTGATTTGCATGCTATTTACGCCAAACAATATTACAAGACGTATCCGAACTTACAAGACGTATCGGAACGTATATGAGAATTCGGAAGGGTGCTAATCATGCAAAGAAAGTACATCTAAACTTAGCCAAGGTGCAACCAATAGTCATGCAGCACATCACCCTAACACCTTTAACCCGGGGGTTTAAAAATTTTGTGCAGCAATTTAGGGGTGGCCGTGGCCCTGCTGGCCACCCCTTAGCTCCCCCACTGCGTGACCATATGTCCATATCTCTCACATGCAATATACAGCAATAGTGGGGTGGGGGGCTCTCATCACCGATGGTTTTGTTGCACTTTTTTTTTTGAAGGAAACAGGAGGGGGGCGCCTCTACTGAGATTTATTCAAATAAAGAGAAGCAAAGTTTTATATACAACAAATGCGAAAAGAAAGGAAAGAAAAGAAACCAAACGGAAGAGAATTACAACAAATGCAACCAAGAATCCAAAGCTGCTGCCATCTCCAGTTTTACCCTGTGGAAGAGCAAAGACATCTCAGCCATGAAATGTCTCTTGCAGTGATCTACTGTTGGATCAGTGTCCTTAAAAATCCAATCATTCCTGGTTGTCCAGATGCTCCATGCCATGATGATGATTTCCATGTAAAAGGAGACCTGTAGTTTCTCTTTTATTTGTCTGAAAATGTTCAGTAAGGCACTACCGGAAACGGCTTGTTTGCCGTGTGTCCCGCTGTTTGCCGTGAGCAATATCACAGGCACACGTTAAAAAACAATTATGCCGAGTGTTGGCAAATAAACACACGGCAAACAAATGGCACATGGCAAAGGTGATGTTTGCCGTGTGCTTTATTTTGGCACACGGCAAAGTCATGCTTTGCCATGTGCTTTTTTTGGCACATGACAAAGTAAGCACATGTCAAAGTAATAAATTTATCGTGTACTTTTTTTTTGCACATGGCAAAGTAATAAATTTCTTTTCTCTTCTCACCTCAAACTTTTTCTACTCTTCACATACGACATGTGGTACTCCATGTTAAAATTTGGTATACTTTTGTATTTATTTGCTATATTTAAATAATTAATTACATTTCAAGCAATTTTATGAATCAAGTCAAATTTGAACAGCAAGTGATTCAAGTAATAGAATAAAATGAGTGGAAAAATGATATTCATGTTATTTAACCTGAGGCCTTACCCATCAAATGAAAAGAAATTTCGAACATCTTGGTCAGGAAACATGACCATTAACATGTGGCCGAATTATTTTTAAATTCTATAAAAAGCAAACGAAGTCTGAAAATCATAAGATTTGTCATGATATCATGATTTCATACATGGGGCTAAGGTAAAAAATTAAGAAGGTTTCGCACAAGTTATCACGTACGCTCCTTACAAATCGAAGCATCTTTGGAGAAGATCCATGGAGTTGTGAATGAGTCATTCAGATTTCGAGTCAAAGTGACGGTCGAATTGGAGTTTGACTATAAAACCTTTTGTATATTCAATAGACAATTTAGATTGTTTCATGCTAAATTTTGGAGATTGTTTCATGCTAAATTTTGGTTATTTTTCGAATGTGTTTGATAATATTAAATTTTTTTCACTACTACACAAAAACATTTGTAGGGGCGGGTAAAAACGTATTTTTAGGGGCGGACCGTCTGCGATGCATAGGCGGACCATCCGCCTTTCAAGACGTTCGGACATCTGAATGTCTGCATGTAAGTTTTCGGACGTCCGAAAAACACTGCGGGTGGACGGTCTGCGGGCCCTGGGCGGACCGTTGTAGGGTCGAGATGGCGGACTAGAGGGGGGTGAATAGTCCTTTCTAAAACTAATTGTGCCGGCTAACCGAAACTTTTGCGGAATTAAAACTATTCGCTTAGCCAAGACTTCACCCCTCTAACTATGACTCTAAGGCACCTCCAAAAAGATCCTATACAAAGCAAATGGAGTGCCTAGCTAGTAAGAGCTCTCCTAACAATTATAATGCCAAGCCACACAACGCTAAGCACTAGTACTTCACAAACCGGAGGAGCTCCTACACAATTCTAATGAGCAAAAGCACAAAGCCAAACCTAAGCTCACTAGATGCTCAAGGACAAGGATACACAATCCAAATCCAAGAGCTCAACTTGCTTAGCTACACAATCTAAGCAAGAGCAACTAATTAAGCTACACAAGCTAACTAGTTACACTAGGATCTCTACTTCTAACTACACAAGCAAGAAGATGATTAGCAAGCTACACAAGCTAACTAATCACTAGAGAGCAACTACACAAGCACAAGATATAGATGAATATAAATACAAGGCTTGTGATTTGGAGAATGCAAACCACCGAGAAGAGTAGACAAGATTGACACGGTGATTTTTATCCCGAGGTTCACTTGGTTGCCACCAAACTAATCCCCGTTGAGACAAGCTCCAAGGTTGCCGCCGATCCTTTTGCTAGTGGTGACTCTCAAGTCACACTCTCCCACGTGGAGTGCTCACACCGAGCTCTAGCACATGATCCGGCCGGACCACTTGTTGCTCTTCACGTCTCGCTCAACTAGAGTTGCTCTTCGCGGCTCCCGCGGGGTGAGCACAATACCCCTCACAAACTCTACTCCGGAGCACCGCACAATCTCCTTGCGGGCTTCAACGGAGCCTCTTGCCACCAAGCCGTCTAGGAGGTGGCAACCTCCAAGAGTAACAAGCACACCGGCTTGCAACACGATCACCTAGTGCCACTCGATGCAATCTCTCAAAGCAATCGCACTAGAATCGCTCTCTCACTCGATCGGATGATTACTATCAAGTTAGAGTGAGTAGAGGGCTCTCAAGCACTCTCACACATGGACACCAAGTCCCCAAGGTGCTCAGCCACCTCAAAAGGCCGTCCACACCCTCTATTTATAGAGGGAGGCCCCAAACTAGCCGTTACACTCTTTTCTGCGAAGTCGCGGACCGTCCGCATTTCAAAAACTGGACTGTCCGCCGTTATAAACCAGTGAGTCAGAGTGCATTTAAAACGTGTCAGAACTAGCCGTTAAGCCCTGGCGGACTGTCCGCGCCCCAGTGGCGGACCGTCCGCAGTTAAGAGTTCCACACCACCAGAGACTAACATCGTCTCTGGAACAACTTTGAGATTAGCCTGCGAACCGTCCGCGCCTCAGGAGCGGACCGTCCGCAGTTCACTTTTCAGCCCAAACCAGAGAAACAACCTCTCTGGTACAAATCTGAGATTAGCCTGCGGACCGTCCGCGCCCCATGGGCGGACTGTCCGCCGTTCAACTTTGAAGCCCACACCAGAGAGACACCCTTTCTGGTACAAATTTGAAATCCAGTGGTGGACCGTCCACCGACCTGGGCCGGACTGTCCGCCAGCCCACCAGAGCCTCTGCAAGCTCTCTGGAACGGTCACGAACTATCCACCCCTCTGGTGCGGACTGTCCGTCGTTACTCAGTCAGCTCTCAAACTAAGTCTTTTTCAAATCTTTTCAAAGGATTTTCACTTGATCTCACCACACCACTCGATCCTAGCAACATCGCAATGTTAGATCGCTCAAGTGGCACTAGATGACCGATATGCAAACAAGTTTGCCCCTCTTGATAGTACGGCCATCTATATTAAATCCGGTCATGCACTTCTCTACACAACCTTTGACCGGTGAAATGAAATGCCCTACAAGTCATACCTTTGCCTTGCGCATTTCATTTCATCTTCCCAATTGTTGATGCCACACAAGCACCAACCTCCATCAAGCCTTTTGATCATCTTCATGAGTCAACACTTGGCTTGATCTTCCTTGAATGATATGATCCACTCCATATCATCACATGACCTCTTTGGTCCATCGATCTTGACCTTGCTCGCTCTTCACCGTTGCCTCGGTCCATCGGCGCCAAATCTTGCCCAAGCTTCACCGCCTCGCGGTCCCTCGCTTTAAAGCCTTAACTTGCCCTTCTCCATTGCAACCGGTCCATCAAACCAAGCCTTGTCTTGATCTTCTCCACTTTGGTCACATAACTCCATGTCATGTCTCATATGCAATGAGCTCCTTGATAACACTATATGAGCATAGCATCAACCCTTAGCCATTTCTCATCCATGGCACATGTTGCTCATACTAGTGTCTTTGTGTGGACTAATCTCCTGTGTATCTCGACATAAACACTTATTAGTCCACCTAAGTTGTCACTCAATTACCAAAACCAAATAAGGGCCTTTCAACCGTCCACTGTTCAAGACATTCGGATGTCCGAACATCTTGAACAGCAGACAGTCCGCCCAAGGGGTGCTGATACTCTGCTCGCAGTGCTTTTCGGACGTCCAGGCAGTTTGCCGTGTGCCAGATCAAGGCACACGACAAACGACTAGGAAAGTGAAATTCAAATTTTGTAAACGACCTTGGATGAGGAAACAGCCAAAATGAAAGTTATAGATCTCGAAAAGTTATGAAACTTTGTAGTTGACAACTTTTTTATTTGAATTTGTTTAGGGCCTCAAACAAGCAATTTACACTTGGTTTAGGATAATACGTGGGGAAAGAAAACTGAGTATAGACAAAAGTGAGAGTATGGTGCAGTGGTAGAGGCTACTTTGCCTTTGCCGTGTGCTATTTTGGCCCACGGTAAAATAAAACACTCGGCAATATGTAAACAGCAACAACCCCCAAAAAATAGCAAAGAATTTTTAATAGGGGGAGGTCCCCACCAGTCAGTCACGGCATTTTTCGCGTGCTACACGACCGGTGGGATTCGAACCCGCGACCTCCCCCCAAAAAATTGCCCACAACAAGCAAACGTGGCTTTGCCGGCCATTGATTGCCATGAGCCCTTTGCAAAACCTTTGCCGTGTGCAAAAGAGGCTTTGCCGTGTGCCTGTGGCACACGGTAAAGTAGCTGAATCCCGTAGTGATGGCCTGGTGGTTATAACCGAAACACCAATAGAGGACCAGCAGGCTTTAGAAAAATTGCAGCGTACAAATAGGTGAGCAACCGATTCTAGTTTCTATAGGATGCATAGATCACAAGTGTACTAGTCTAGCTTCATATTCCTTCATCTAAGAAGTTCTCTCATGCTTAATCTGTCTTTTAATAGTAACCAAAAGAATACCTTATGCTTCATTTAACACTTAGATTTCCAGATCGCAAGGAACAGAGAATGAACTGCTCTGTGTCCCATAATTTCTTTATAAGCCCAAGAAGCCGTGAAGACCGGGCTTCCCCAAACATAAAGCCATTGATCTCTATCCCCCTGTGGTTGTAATTGATGTAGGTTGATTATTAGCCCTTGAAACTGCTGGTGAGCTTGTATTGTCAACGGCAGGTGAAAGTTTTGGATCAATTGTGGGCGAGAAAGTGCCTTTTTGAATGAGATTCCTTTGTTCTTGGCAAAGGAATATAGTTCCGGGCATGCTGAGGCCAAAGTTTGTCCATTCCAGGAATCAGTCCAAAATAAAACCGTTGTGCCTTCTGCCACTTTCACACTTCCTAGGCTCTTGTATGTATCTAAAAGCTTTACTATGTCTCTCCACCAAAAGGAACTCCTCTTCTTCTGCCCAGGGAGGGAATCATCATTATAGTAGGCATCCCAAATGAGCTTGATCCAAGGAAGGTTCATCCTCATGTAGAATTTGTGCAGGAACTTGAGGAGTAGAGCATTGTTATGTGTTGTAAGGTCAATGACTCCCAAACCTCCGTCCTTTGGGAGGCAGACCATTGGCCAAGCAGCTTTAGGGAGTTTTCTGGAGTTTAAGTCAGCACCTCGCCATAGACAATGCTTTCTGTATTTGTCTAGTTGTTTTATGACTCCTTTATGCAGTTTCATAGAGGAAATGTAGAAGACCATGGAGGAGGAGTCTGTGTTTACCATTTCCAATTTCCCTCCTTGGGAGAGGAAGGCAAAGGTGCAGGTCAGCCTTCTTTCAATCCTTTGGATAAGTGGTAAGAAATCCTCTATGTTTGGCTTAGTTGTTCTAAGGGGCAGGCCAAGGTAGGTGAAGGGTAGAGTCCCTTTCTGATAGTTGAGCAGTGTTGCTATCTGATCAAGTTTTGCTTCAGAAATATTAAGGGGGACCATGACATATTTATTATAGTTGACTCTTAAGCCAGTTGACTGCGCAAAAATAAAGAGTAGATCCTTCAGAATGACTAGTTGTGTGGGGCAAGCCTCCATGATGAGGAGTGTGTCGTTTGCATATTGGATGATCGGGTAGTCAAAACTGGCATTTGTAGAGATTGGAAGGTTCAACAGGCCTTGATCTTTAGCATTGTTGATAACTGTCTGCAATAGATCTGTAGCTAGGATGAAGAGAAGTAGAGAGAGGGGATCTCCCTGTCTTAGACCTCTTCTGCAATGGAATGTTTTCCTGGTACTCCATTTAAAAGCATTGAAGAAGTTCTAGAATTGAGAATGTCCTGAATCCAACCTATCCATTTGTCCCCAAAGCCTTTATGTTTCAGAATTTGAAGTATTGCTTGGTGCTCTACCATGTCAAAGGCTTTTTCAAAGTCATGTTTAAGATTGATCAGCTCCTTCTTAGACTAGTAAGGTGCCCGTGCTAACGCTACGGGTTAATTTCAAACGTACACCAAACAACACATAAAGTGTACTTAAGCATGCTTACGTCCATAAAGTGATGACTGCTGAGGAGCTTCCCACTGCGGCGAATAGGCTCTCCTCCTCCTCTCTCTCTTGGAGACCGCCACCCTCGGCGGCATGGTGGGGTTAGCGCTCCGGTTGTCAGCACCGTGGTCGCGAGTCGTGCGGCCTGAGGAATGATGGGTAGCACCAGTCAAGGTCGAGCACCAAGAGAAGTGGGGACCCGCGACTACGGATGGGCCGGTGGATAGGAAGCCGAAGACTGAAGCCAACCTCTGCTTCTCAATGATGCATTCATTACAAAGCCCTGCATCAAATTTGTTCTTAGAGATTGAAAAAGCTACAATATGAATAAATTGTACAAATCAAAGGCACAAGTAAGTTTTGAGCAGGCTGTTGAAGACCAGTGCAAATCGAATAACCAAAAGGCATGTTCAAGTTATGAAGCATCCAATGAAATATATTATGATTCACACAAAAAAAGGGAAACAGAAAAGGAAGCCTATCTTAATTGAATCAAAATATCAATAACATTTTTTCAACATCAATGGTCACATCTATAACCAAGCATTTGCATCTTTCTAAAATTTTATATTCATTTAACAATAATATCACAAGAATTTGCCTGCCATCTATCTAAGAGAATTACAGTCTTGAGTCCACCCAATAAGAGAATACAAACATCAGCTGCTATTTTTAGTTGTAGAAACTAAATTGCTCGAGTTATGTAAATACAAAGCAACATCTATATGCTTTTTCCCCCACAAAGATCAAGACTATATACGTCAAGCACCAGATATAGTTAACTCAAACAAAATTATTAAGAACTCCAGCTATGTGGTTGGTGGCATGGGGACCATAAAGAACTCATCTGACACTTTCGAGAAGAGGTGCAGTAAATTTTCTAACAAAATTTATTCATCTGAACAACTGATCAAGTGCATCCACAAATTTTAATGACCAGAGCTATTGCAAACAATTGCATCACATAGATGACATCAGGCATTGCCTGTTTTAGGACAGCTAAAAATTATTGAAATTTAAAATAATGCAGGATAGGCATAGCCAAAGGTCACATATTAGTTCACAGCCATACATGTTCATGGAAGCCAATGTTGTGACTGTGACCACACAATTATTGATCCGCCTTACCAATATTGACATCAATAAGCTGCTGAATCTCTGGCTTGTTCAATTCGACGGACTTGTAGCATTCATAGGCAGGATAGGCATAGCCAAAGGCCCCACAGACAATTACTTCTAAGATGTAGAGCCAAGATACAAAACAACACTGGAAAAATTTAGAATTTAAATGCTTGATGCGCTAACAAATTGAGCATAAACAAACTAATTCATCCCAACAATCTAATTTGAGCCACCCATACGTAATAGATAACTAAATTTAAAAAGCTTTGTAGCATGACTTTGGCATTTGAGTCTGAATATTATGTGTGGTTTTGGACATACAGTCATATATATCTAGGGCATGTTTGGTTCAGGGCCACAGTTTGCCACGCCTAAGGTTAGGTACAAGCCACACTTGTGGCTAGCCACAATCTGTGGCAAATTTAGCTCAACAGGAACGATGAGAGGGGAGAGGCGCATGAATCGGATCTTCACCTAGCGCACTGGTGCTGCGTCGTGCCCTGGCCGCGCGGTGCCGCGCCCCTCAGCGTGGCGGCCTAGCCCTTAGCCGCCGCGGCGCTGCCCCTGGGCGCGCAGTGCTCCAGGCGCAGCGGCTGTGAGGGGCGGCTAGTTTGACGGAGGAAGCGAGGTCGAGCAGGAAAGGCTGTGGCGCGCCACGGGTGTTGTGGCGGCAGAAACGTCCGCCACACTTTCGTTCACAAAATCTGTGGCAGGATGGTTTTGTGGCGGTGGCGTGCCATATTTTAACTGTGAACCAAACGCCTGCCAAAATTAGCGTGGCGAGCCTAACATTAGGCGTGGCAATCTGTGGCGTTGAACCAAACAGGCCTCTAGTCTTCCATATAAACTCAAATGAATTAAACATGAATTCTCTATACTTCTAAGACTGAACTCGACTCAGGGTTCCATGTATGTATGTTCTCCATGCAGTACAGCATTTGCTTTGAAGCCAAAGTTCAGTCTTACCTTTGTTTTAATCATAACTGAATGGCTATCAACTTAAAACTTATAAATGTTTTAATCATAACAAATAATATCAGATATTTAGATTTACAAAATATAGTAGTATATTCTCAAAAAAATAGTGCGATCCAACATATCGATAGTGAATGGCACAACAAATGGTCTTAAATGTTATATCACATTTCCATCTCTGTGGTAGTACAATTACTCAATTAGCACATCAGACTTAATGAGAAATAATAGTATATCAAATCACAAAATAACACAAGACCCAGTTATCTATATCATAAACACATGATGCACAAAATAACGCCGAGGGCTGCACGCACTATACCACATCCCCAATTTGGCGTTACACATGGGTCGGTAAAAGTCAGTTATCGCCGATACACTATCGGTCGGTAAAAATGCACGTTGCACCATCAGACGGTGATGCGAGTTTCTACATCTAACAATCAGTTGCTATTTCTATTTACATTCATCGTCGGACGATTTGTCGGTAAAAAAAGTAATATAGGATCTCATCAGCAGTCGGCAAATGTATCTTTAATTTTGGGCTGCACGAAGTCCACTCGGAGCTGCACAAAATTTTGAAGGCCTAGCCCAATTTCCTCTTCTCGTATAGAAGGCCCGAGCTAAACCCTAGCTAACCATTCCTTCCCCAAATCCGGTGGCTGCCGCGAGCTCGCCTACGCCCCGCTGACGCCTCCCCTGCAGCTCCGCCCCACGCTCTCCCACGCCGCTGCCGCCGCTGCATCCTACTGCCGGAGCTCCGTCCCACGCTCTCCCGTGGTGCGTTTGCCGACACTGTTGGGGGAAAGGCCCAGCCCATATAAAAATGGGCCTCATTTAAAGGTCTAAGTGTCTATTTCTAAATATTGTACCTACCGGAAGCTTAGGTGCAATGTGGCATCCCTCCCTCTTCTTCTATATAAAGAACTCAAGGGGTATGAGGTGGATGCTCTCTCACTTGAGCACTCCTCGCTCACTTGTGTTGTACCTCTGTCATCTCTCACTCTCATATGTACCTTCGGAGTTCTCTTTCTCTCTCTCGACTGCTTGGCGGAATCTCGTCCCCAACACAACAGACACCTCCCTGCCGCAGCTCTGGCCACGCTCGCCTGTGCCGCCGTCGCGACTCATCGCTGCCAGAGCTCCGTCCCATGTTCACCCGTGGCACGGCCGCCGACGCCTCCTTGCTGCAGCTCCGGCCCGCGTGCGTTTGCACCGCCGTCGAGACCTCCCCGCCGCCGCCGATGCCTTCCTGCCCCCGCCCATGACGCCTCCCTGTCGCACTTGCACGGCCCTCTGCTGCTTCCCGTGGCTGGCACTCTACTTCCACCTCGCCGGGGGCTCGGCCTCAATCCCGCCACGCTGCAGCTCGTCGTGCAGAACGCCGGGAACCTCCCGCTCGTCTGGGTCCTCTCTGATGCCGTCTACATTTGGAACTGCACACTGCCTCCCCTACATCTCCATTGGAGGTACAGTACAGGTACAGCTGATCCGCCTTTCTTCTTCCCCATTCAGCAGTTCATCTCCTTTTAGTCAATTTTCGTTCCTTGTGTTCTTGTGGCAAAACACAAATTGCAGTTAGCAATGTGCGAAATTGACCCAGTATCGCTGGAGGACATACAGTTTCTTTCCTCGTATTTTCACCTTGCTTCATAATCCAATGTCCCTTCTATGTGTCATGAGAAATAAGAATGAGTTTAACCAATTAGCTATGAAAAATTCTGAACCACTAAACACATTGAAAGGGACTGCTATTTCATGTCTTCGTAGGATTGCTCTGTGACAATCTATGAACTGTGATCTTTTTACAAACTAGCAAAATGCAGCAAAGTTAGTTAATACCTTGAACACTGAATTTCTACTAATTATAGAAAGCTAGTGTTACTTGCAGTCATTAATTAGATTCAAAATCTAACTGAATGTAGTGTCACTAGTGCATATTGATTGACCTGTGAATCAACATCCCTGCTTTTAACTTCTTACTGTAACTAGTATGTGTTCTCAAGTTATTTTGATACTGTGTTTATTGCTGCTAAAGTTTGAGTAAATAACCCTTCTGTTTCCCCTCTGTCAGTTTGTTTTGTCATTCTATGATATAGAAATAATAACTGCACTTTAGATAGATAAGTATTGGTATTACTGTTTTTCTATTTTATCCATTGACTTGACCACTTAGATATACTAAAGGCAACTCTGTTCTATCTCATTGCATTGCAAGGGAAGTGACATTGTTAAGACTAGTATTAACTATTAACAATTTCAACTCTTAAGACTAGTAAGAGTTGAAATTGTTAATACTCATTTCTGATTCACACCCTGCATATTTTATCTTTGTTTCTATGCATTAAGAATGGAGCTTTGTAGGAGGTCGCTGATTGTATGTCAGTTTTGATTTTCAGGAATTTCTAGGAGAGGTGCTAGGTAGAAGTAAGCTAATCAAAGTGCTGAGCTGCTGATGGATGCCAATATGAGCTATGTTCAGCTAGGATGTTGTATAATGTAGTATCTAGTGTGATCCTGATTAATGCGACATTTTGGGCTTGTACTGTGTATAAATGAATCAATGTCATGACGAATGTTTGTATGATTAATGTGGTCCGTGATATGCACTACGTCAAAAACTCACAAAGGTGACACCAAACCAGTGACGCGAAGATGAAACACGTCACTAATATCAGATTAGTGACGAATAAAGTTGTAGCACGTCACTAATGTGTTTGCTGTGAGAAAAATATACCTCTAGCATGCACATATATGAGACGTTCTTGACTAAACGCATCACCATTAATATCTGATCTGTTATCGGTGACTGTCTCCTTCACGCGCGTCTCAGGCCTTGTTTGGTTTATCGTAGCACAAGTAACACAAAAATTTTGACCAATAATTAAAGCCTTGTTTGGTTTATCGTAGCATAAGTAGCACAAAATTTTTGACTAATAATTAAGGGTACTAAATAAAGGCAATTTACAAAACTAACTCCACAACCCTGCGCTACTTCGCGAGACGAACCTAATGAGGCCTTCGGCCGTGCGATTAGAGTATGGCTACTGTAGCTTTACTGTAGCCAATCATCGATTAATTACTGTCATTAGATTCGTTGTGAAAAATTACCTCCATCCGTGAAAAGGTTTTGCAAATAAACTTTGTTTAGTATTCTATGCCTATGAGATTCTTTACTCGGAAATTGTGTAGGCTACTCGTGCTATTGAAACAGGGCCTCAGCATCCGGACCCGAAATTTTCCTCCAATTGGTTGAAACCGGACCTCGCGTCCACCTGCCTCCGAGACGGAAAGGGATCCGCTGCAGTTCGGCAGCCTGCAGTTGGGCCACTGACAGGTGGGCCTGCATGTGTGGGGCCCACGTGTCAGGGACACCACTGCAGGCACTCAACTGCAGCGGATCTCGTTCCCTCCGAGTCCCCGACCCATTCTATCTCTCTCCTCCCTTTCTCTTTCGCATTCACATCCACATGTAGCAGCAGCTCGACGCCCCGGCAAACTAGTCCTCCTCAGTGTGCCGCCGCCGGGTGTTCTCCGCGGCGCTGTCGTAGGGAGAGGATCTTCCACTCGCGCCGCCGGAGAGACGGGATCCTGCTCGCGCCCCGCCGCTGGGGACGGGGTCATGCGAGCGCGCCACAAGTTAGGGTCCAAACCCTAGATCCGGTGCTGCCTTCCTCAGCCCTCTTCTGATCTCGTGGCGCTCCGAAGCGCCTCCCTTCGGTTCCAGTCAGGTGCCATGCCATGCGCCTCCTCCCTCTTGGCCACTCATGGCTAGACATGGCCGACGAGATCCATGGACCTCCCTGTTCCGCTCTTCCACTACCCTCTAGCAGCATAGGCCGTCTCGCCATGTTCTCCGTCGAGCAGCAGCAGCCACTTCCTCCATCGAGTAGCAAAGGCCCCCTCCTCCTCCCTCCATCAGGAGCGAGAAGTAGCTAGCAGGTATTTGATGCTCTGCTGTGTATTTTACTACTTGGTCTTGCCCCCATGTCTCCCCCCTCGAATCTGTAGTTTATTTGCCAACTGGAGTGATGCTTCTGCTTTGTGTATTGTGCCTGGATGGTGGATGCTAATTTGTTTAGAATTACTCAGCTCAGTGCTCAATGCTTTATTTCCCTGAAGTATTTGATAGAATGCCTCTAAGGTGAATTTGCTTGTGAATAAAAGTATGTGGTGTTCCGTGTCTCTCTCTTGCTTCCAATAATATCAAATGGATTACTATTCCTTGCTGTTTGCTAGGTCTGACAATTCTGTCATCGCAGAGCACATGCGACTACTTAAAAGCCTGATGTACTCCGACAGAACCTCTTACTTTCTCACTCACCATATATTACATCCAAACACCTTTAGCTTCTCAAAACCAAAGTATTTGTAAAATTGTAGTGTTTTCCCAAACTTCAAAAGAATTTGTATCCAAACAAGTCCTTCTTAAGGGTAACTCTCTTAACTCTGTATGCACTTTATTCAGATTTAGTTTACTAACAAGTAATTCCAATGTGACATCATGGGGACTCCACACATATTTGATTTGGCATCTCAGCATTCCTGAATTTTCATATGCCTCAAAAATATTTCTATGTTCCTGCTTTTTTTTCCTGAGAATTATAGGGCCTGGTGGAGTTACTTGCTTGCTATAGATGCTGTTCTGATCTTTAATTAAGTTTACAATATGCTCTCTGAAGTTTTGTTACTTTAATCTCACCTCTACTGTTTCAGGTAGTAAAATGGTACGTGACATGACTCTTTTTCCTAGTTCTCACTGCTTATTTTAGTAAAATGGTATGTGCTTGCTGTGTGCTACTAACTAGTTTACATATTAAACTGGTTAATGTATAAATGACTGTGTGCTGCATAATATACGTTTGCCTTTGTTTTTTTTTACTTCCTTTTATGGAATGGCTCTGCTCTTAATATATTATCATGGTACTGAAACTTAGTATAATTACCACTTGTACTACATTATGCTCTTTATATTATATGCTTCTGGCTCTTGGAATAGGATATTTATGACAGATATCCTATATTGGCTAACAAATTTAATTTGTGTTGCAATCTACGGCATTTTCCCTCATAATTTTGTTGCAATTCTTTCACAAATGTTTTTGGCATGGTTTTGCCATTTTCAGTGGCTGTTCCATGTGTAAGCCTGAAAAAACAGATTGGTTTGATGAGGATCTAATGAATGGTGAGCTTGGCAAGCTGTCTACTGCCTTGATACAAGGGGCAGCGATGTGCTCATCTATCTTGTATCTGTCAGCTGGGTGTGATGAGGCTCTAATAAAATTGTTTTATTGTTTTTTTTGGAACAGGGAGTCAGGGATCCCCTTTGTCCAAAAGCATGTGAACGGACCAAAGTGGTTGCTTGCTTTTTGGGGTAAGTGTCTTGGCTTTTCTTTAGTGATGTAGATTGCGAGGATGAGATTTTAGAAATTGCCGTTGTAGTTGGCACTGTATTTTAAATTACTTTGGAAATTATATCATGCTACTTTTGAATAGATGCATTTTTAATAGATTGTAGGGATTGCCATGGGCGACAGAAACATGAAGTATGCACCTCCCTTGCAATCATTGAACAGTTTGTTTTATGAAGTTGTCATTTGCCCATGCTCTGCTGTCATTTGTCAATTATACCTTTTTTGCATCAATGTCTATGAATATTTTGGAGTACAAGCTCTGCTCAGCAAAAGACACTCCATATTAGCAACAATGCACTTTTAGAATATAAAGGAGCATTGTGGGGATTTTTTATTTTATTTTTTCTTGCTAATCTGAGTGAATGGTGTGTTCATATGAAGCAGATCGTCAGTCTATGCAAAGAATCTGGATGAGTTGGAAATGGCACAACAGTTAAAGATTTAGAAGTGCAGATGCAACAATAATAGGAATTGATTAAAAATGATTGGAAGTAGAGCAGCAAGCTGGTTTAGGATCTAGACATTGGTAGTATCATCTGTTATATGGTGTTGTACTGTGTTCATGTGGATGGAAAATGCTCTGTGCAGTATTGTTTTCATTAGGGATTATAGAAAAATTGTAATGCTTGTTTATTTTATACTTCAGAATGTAAGTGGCGTGCAATGGGCGTCTCCAGTCTTTTTTTTTATTTTCCTGTTCATCGCCAGGGACGGGTGCTGGGCAAATCCGTCACTGATAATGGACAGTAGTGACGGGTAAACACTAGAGACGTCACCATTATTTGTCATCAGTGGTGCGTACTCCTAGAGCCGTCACCTTTATTTGTTGTCAGTGATGGGTAAATTGTATAGCCGTCATCTTTATGTATCATTAGTGACGTGTATATTTTGCAGCCGTCACTTTTTTGAGTCATTAGTGACGGATTTTTTCGTGTCACCGATGTGTTCACATTAGTATCGGTGTTCACATTAGTGACGAAAATTTAGTGACACGGATTTTAACTGTCACTAATATTAGTTTATAGCAGTCACTAATATGTGTTTCTGACATAGTGATGGTTTAATCAGGTGTATCTTTTTTTTTGTCTACTTGAATGGCGTTGACCATCAGTTGGTAATATCTTCATATAGCGTCGGATGGTTGGTCGGTATAACCTTGTCGGTTGGCAAAAACTTATTCCGACGCCACTTCTACTGATAAATAGTTAGGGTCGGCATAAGTTATGCCGACTAATGATTCGTCGCTAAAAACTTATAGCGATCATAATGTAGTCGCTATCTTGGGGTTGTGGTATAGTGGCGAGCATACACCTTATTTGGCACACCAATTGATCGAGCATACACCTTATTTGGCACGCCAATTGATCGAGCGGCTGGGCGCCTGAACCAGACGGCCAAAATCGCGAGTTGGCAGGCCGATGGTTTTAACGGGGGAACGGGGTTGGCTGTCGCCATCTAGCGATTATTAGTAGTAGAGAAAAAGTTTAGATAGTTTCGTCAGGTTTGGGAGAGCAGAGCAAGGAGAGGATGATTTCCAAGCAAATCACAAAGCTAGGAGAGAGTGATGATTTGATTTGCAGCCTCTGAGGCTCAGATTGTTTTGATAACCAAAGGGATGATGCAACAAAATACGTATCAATCTGGACTTGGTTCGACCTTCCCCAAACTGCCATCTATCAAAATCAAAATGTCGATTCCAATCCGCTCTCCGAACATCAGAAGAGGTCAAGCAAAGTAGGAAAATTAATTATTATACATATCAATTCACAGGCAACATTAATGTAATGCTCTTTCAGGGTAGGAGTAGTGGTTACTGATACATATGCATGCACGTGTGCCTTCTATATATCAGTTATATATATGGCAGGAGTCTTGAGGAAGGGTAGCATGACAACAGATACAGCTATAATCATATATCCGTCCCCATCGAACGGAATTAATGATGAAACACTTGCTTAATAGATATGAATGAATGAAGCTTGTGTATTGTCATATACTCCCTCCGTCCCAAGTTATTAGTTATTTTGGATTTTCTAGATGCATAGTTTTTGTTATGCAACTTGATATATATTATGTCTATGTGCATAGTAAAATTTATGTACTTGTATCCGGAAAAACTAAAATGACTAATAATTTAGAACGGAAAGAGTAACCGATAAACACTGTATACTTTCTGAAAAGATGGAGCTTAAACTAACCATAGACTAGTGCTGGAAGTACCAGTCATCTTCAATTTTCATGACAATTACCCATCCTCACATCCCAACTTCTTTAACAAAACAGCCCATGCTCTTTACTTAAGTAACAAGAACGAAAACAATATTAATATCATCAGGACCAGAAACAAGTACATTTTCATGATGATGACTATATAATAATCCCTGAAATCCAGTTTTTCTCTCTCTCTCTTTTTTTTTGGTCAAGACAGAAGATTTACGGTTTCTACAAGTACAAAGAGCGCAGGTGGACAGATGCGCGATGCTGAATATGCGGTTGACCGTGAGTTTCCAAACTCACGGTCGATCCCACCCACTCGTTAGACTCCACGCCCGCCCTCTTCCTCACGCGCCCCACCTTTTTCCTCTGCTCCCCTTTCCGCTTTCCCCTCTTTCTTCCTCACGCGCCTCCCCTCCACGGATCCCCCCTCCCCTCTTCACTTTCTCTTTGTGCATGTCCACGGCGACGACCCCATCTAGCGCCTGCACCACCTGCTCCATCGTCGGTCGGCGCGCCTCGTCGTCCTGCACGCACCAGCAGGCCACCCTGCACGCGCGCTCCAGCTCCCGCAGGTCCGCGTCGCCGCGCAGCCGCTCGTCCAGCAGCCCGTCGAGCGCCTCCCCTTGGCTGACCTTCCTTGCGGCCACCAGCGGGAAGTTCCCCGACAGCGACGGGTCCTGCTCCGTGGCCGGCCAGCACCGCGCGTTCCGGCGGCCAGAGACGATCTCCAGCCGACTACGTCTGGATCCACGACTACCACCTCCTCGCCCTCCCCTCCTTCCTGCGCCGCCGGTTCAGCAGGCGAGGAGCGGTGGCGGCGCGAAGAAGCGCAGGCAGAAGCAAGTGGCGGCGGGGCGCGGCGGGAGGCGCGGTGCGCCAGCAGGGGCGGCGGCGCTCGCCACCAGCGCCGCCCCTGCCCAGATCCAGTTTTTTTTGTTCTTTCCATACAATTTTTTTTTAAAAAAATAATAGCCAAGTTTTTTTTTGGATGTACATTTTTTGTTTCTTCCATTTGATAAATTTGTCTTTGTCAAAATTTTTCTCGTAAAATTTTTTTATCTCACCAATTTGTTTTTTGAAATTTTTTCTACCCACTAATTTTTCACTTTGAAAAATTATTTGACTCATAAAAAAATGTCTGAATTTATTTTTCTCAAAAACGACAAAAAAATTTCTAAAAATAGAAAAAAAAATGCTGTTGGAAAATCGACCGTACGGGAGCCTCCCGTACGGTTGACCGTAAATTAGCGGTACCCGGACAGATGTCCTATATTGTGTGTAGGTGAAACTTATGTCCACTGTTCTTTCAGCACCAAAGTAGTCCGCTGCTTGCAGCGTTCCGGCCCGCATATTAACAGCAAGCACAAATGCTTTGTCATCCCATTGGTCAACCTTGGCCAAGAAGTATACAATACAACATCATCTTCATCCAAGCTTAGTGTAGGATGGCCTGTGTGCATCCTCTGCAATGGTGGCAGAGGAGAAGGAGATGCAGCCTCCTCCTCCTCCTCATGTCCTGGCAGCAGCTCGGATAGTGACCCTGACATGTGAGAAGCATCGCGCTCGAATTCCCTTTCCCAGCGCCCCTCCCAACAATCCGGGGTAAAACTCCGGCTCCATGTGGTGGCCATCCAATTCTTGGAGACGTATGTTAGGAATAAACCTGACTCATGTTGTACAGGCGTGCGTGTGTGCTCATCTTGTTTTTGTTTAGTCCGTTGAGTCGATGGTCGTGTTTACGTGGGAGTCGAACCTTGCAGGATAGCTGCAAGGATCTAGTTCCAGTTGGTTCGAGTGGTGGGGTGTCTGGCCTAGTCCACGTGCAGGAGAGCCCGAGGTGTGCGTAGGAAGTGAGCGGCTCACACGACATCGTCGAGGCCCTGGTGCATTTCCCCAAGGATGTCCTAAGATTCTTCCACCAAATTGTAATACGGAATCGTCTCCAAAGATTTTGGTCAGAGCTGGCATATGCCAAACATAAATACCCCCTGAAGCCACTGGTATAACACCTGGCATGGGTACCCAGTCCTGAGTGAAAAAGATACCGCAAGAACGATCTTTTTCAATGAAATCATCGCGCAATAAATCAACAAAACCCAAAGTTATTTTGCATTCCCCTTCTAACTTACCTACTACTGTACTAGCGTGGATATGATCTCCCCCCGACATACACAATGCTTTAGCTAATACACGAAAATGCATACCATGATTTTTCTGTCTATCAATAACTGCATGCATTGCTCGGTGAATGTGAAGAAGTAGCCCACTGTCGCAGCAATAATGAGCCAAACTAGTACGACTAATTAAATGGAAATGATAATTGGATGTAAGAAATGGTGACAAAACCTTTCATCAGCCTAACTAGCTAGCCAAATAACGAGAAACTCCAAGTAAAAATACCCTCTGAATACAGACAGCCCTACCTCAAGCATGCAATTTTCCACTAGATAAACAATACACATGCAGAATTATAATTCGGTCTGATAATAATGAGCAACCTAGTTTCAGTCAATCAATAGTAGTAGGGGTAGCAATTTTCTTCCCTCGGCTTACAGAATTGGGGAATAAAAAATACCACCCCTTCCATTGACGTCTAATTTATCAATAACAATTTCACCAATTAAATTCAAAAGAGCATAATTCTTTTTATTCTACTGTGCTTAATTTCGCCAAACAAGTATCAATTTAGCCCAGTGACATCAATTTCCTACTGAGCTCATTTTATTTTAATCAAAGAGCTCTCACATGAAAAACACTCCAAACTGAAAAGACTATTATACAGATAAGAAAGTAATCAACATTGCAAATAGGCTAACCACTAAACTCTTGCAGCTTAACATTAAATCACGCCAAGTTAAAGATTTGACATCACTCCAAACTGTTGTTACCATTCCCATAATTGCATATCACGTACCCAGTCCACATGAACAACCTATAGATTTCTTAGATGTTGAGAAGCATTCTAGCGTTGACTTGGTATGGTCTGCGCGGTAGGAGGAGGTACACATCAGTAATCTGACAATTCATTGCTTCTGTGAAGACAATTCAGAAGCCCTGAAAATATGAAATACATCCTATCATTGGTTTCCCAAAGACAAATTGATCAGTTGGTTGTACACGCATCTACTAGAACAGTATGATACCAGAAGCGTGCAATGAAACAGGTAAAAGAAATGAAACTTCTAGTTCCGGTGTTGGTCCCTAAGTATCCCTATGCATATTTCCTCTGGCAAGCAGCCATACAAGATACAACTGATCATTTTTGCATTGCCACAATACCTATTACCATACTATGAAGAATAACATATAGGGTGTATTTGTATTTATATGAGAATCCCAAATGCATAGTTGGCTAGAGGAACCAAAAGCGTGTATAGCTAATAAAGCTTGGTCTGCCTCGGACAGCAAGTCTTTTGATTAGTTACTAATTGGTAATTACGGGTCCTGGATACGTATAAGAGGTGCGCCCATGGAGGTCACAACCCAAGAATTGATGAGAGACACATTTTGGTTGACCAAATTTACTAATCACTCAACATCAATGATAGGAAATTAGAATACAAAGCATAAGAACCTGCTGTGCCTCTTCCATGGAGGAGGCTTGTTCGAGCCTTGGCGTTGTGCTCCCTTCAGGCATGATGGGTTACGCCCCGCGTCGACGAAGCTGGCCGGCTCGTGGGTTGATGCAAGTCCGTGAGTCGGCGCGGGTGCGCCATCGCCGGCAAGCGGTGCTCCTTGTTCTAGTCAGAGGGGAACCACGACGTCTCAAAGACGGCAGTCCTTGGAGTGATAGGCATCGTACACCAACCTCTGACCCCAAAACATACTGCAGACTGAAATTGAATATGGAAGAATCAGATGTGAATTAATCAAACAGGGAACATGGAAAAAGATCCCTCAACTACAAGATTGCAACAATCTACGGCCAAGAATGCTCTACTACCTGCATAAATCATTAGTACTGATACAGGAAATCAAAAGAAGTCATATGGGAGAAGAATAGAGGACACCTTAAGCCGGGGAATCAGAGATCATCATTCCGAAGATATCCACAGGTGAGGGGAGCGATAGGATGCAGTCACCACCGAGGAAGAAAGCGGCAAATGTGATTCCTTTCTAGTGGACGGGAATCGGGCTGTGGAACTAGCGAGGAAAGGAAATTGGAGCCTTTCACAGGGTAGGGACTAGGGGTATAAAGCTGCTGCCGCCGCCGCCGCGCTTCAGCGAGCTAGTCGAGGAGGGGCGGTGGACCACACCAGCACCTAGCTAGCGGGAAGGGTCTCGCCAGCAGCGCAGTGTCTCACCGGAGCGGCAGGATGGGGAGAAGAGGACGGGGCGGAGGGCTGCAGCTCGCCGGGGCAGCACGGACGGGAAGTCGGCGCGTCGCCGGGATCGTCGCCAGCTGCGGCTCCACGAGGCAGAATGGGGCGCGTCGCCGGTGAGGGTCTCGCCGGGGCGCGTCGCCCGTGAGGGTCTCGCCGGGGCGCGTCGCCCGTGAGGGTCTCGCTGGGGCGGCAGGATGCGGAGAAGAGCCCGGGGCAGACGTCTGCAAGTCGCCGGGGCGACGCGCGGACGTCGCCGGCTGCAGCTCGCCGGGGCAGAACAAGACGGGGAGGACCTCGCCGGGGCGGAACAGGACAGGGAGGGTATCGCCGGCGGCGCATGGCCTCGCCGGGCCAGCAGGATGGTGAGAACAGGAGCCCGCGGCGCCGGTAGTGTCGCCGGCGGAGGTTGGGCGTAGCGATGATTTGGAAACCGAACAGAAGACGAAGCCCACGATATATCCCCCAGCTGGAGAGAGAGGAGACACTACTACAAAACAGGCCTTTGTTCCTGGTCATTTGTCCCGGCAGCCTTTGGGCCCGGGACAATAGGTGGCTTTTGTCCCGGGTCCAACGGCTAGCCGGGCCAGCGGGGGGGACGGGGGCCTTTTGTCCCGGTTGGAGACACCAACCGGGACAAAATGGGAGCCTTTTGTCCCGGTTGGTGGTTCCAACCGGGACAAAAGGCCCGCGTAGCCTTTTGTCCCGGTTGGAACCATCAACCGGGACAAAAGTCCCCCCTTTTGTCCCGGTTCGTGCCTCCAACCGGGACAAAAGGCCTTGCGCCCCTTATCCCCTTCCCTCTCCCCCCCGCCCAAGCCATTCAGCTCACTTGTTTTCTCTGTTCTTGGCTCGGGATAGAGGAGTTCTTGCTCATTTCTTCACCACATTTGTGAAGATCTTTGATTCCCCGTCCATCCATCTGCTCTAAAGGTTTGGGGCTTGTTTTTCTCTTCTTCCTTGGCTTGTATAGCTCATTTCATACTTTAGAAATAGAGAAAATGTGTAGCTAGCTCATTTCTTGGACATTTAGCTAGCTAGATTGCATATGTAGGTGTAATTTTCTTTTAGATTTAGATGAGTATATGGATAGTAGAAATTTTTAGAATGAGTGTAGATACTTCATGTGATGTACTTGTATATATGACCATATTGTGGATAGTTGATTTTTTTATTCGTGAATGAATTAATGAAATGAGTATATTATAGAATTTTTTGTATTATGAATGGATTATTTTGACACTCTAGTGATGTATTTAATCAGGCTCACATTGAAACCATCTAGAAGCTAAAAAAATCTTTATTTCGAAACAAGTATACGTCGTTAATCTCCATCTAACGGTGATGGCACTACCTTTCAGGGATACACGATGCGCTATAAGGACGTCGCAAATCGGTTGGTCGCATCACCAGCACTTCCGATTGATAAGAAGACAGCATTTGACGCAGTCAGCATGCCGTTGTTGTACTGAGAGCATATGAACGAGCATGCTGCCTGTGCCAAGTGTTGTGCCTATTAATCGTAAATGTTGGTGCTGCGACTAGCCGATTGGTGACATCCTTGTACCGCACCGTGTCCCCCCGAAAGGCAGTGTCATCACCGCAGGGTTGAGGTTACTGACATATACATTTTCAGAAATAAAGATTTATTTTTCTTCTAGAGGGTTTCTGGATATTGAAAAGAGTGTACTCCTGGAACTGAAGGGTGTCAAAGTAATTAGAAGTTATAGAGATTTCTTTCAATTAATTAGAGATTTCTTGAGGATTAATGATACATTTCGTCTTTTTTATATAATTTCATTGTTATTTGCAAGAGTTATTAATCTAATCATTGTAATTGTAATAGTAAATAATTTTTGCTTTGTAATGGTAAGAATTTATAATTTTGTGGAAAATAAAGGTATTTTTCAGTAAAATATGGCTTCAACAGCTGGAGGGAGTGGCGCCGGTGGGGGTGATCGTTGTCGTTCTGGAGAGAAGGGCACAACTCGAGTAGGTCGTCGGTCCAAAAAACCTAGTGCTTTTCATAGGGCAGCGCTCCGTTATTTGGAAAAAGAATATAGAGAATGCATGGCAAGGGGCGAGGAACCTCCGTTTGATCTTGAGGATTTATTGCGGCGTTACGGTTCGTCACCACCAAACTCGGAGGTTTCAGCTCCGCCATCTTATTCTGCGCCAGCAAGAAATCCGTTAGAACATTCTGCGTTCCAACGCAAGGACGGTTGAAAACCTATGTGTTGTTGACCGAATTTTTAAATTTCATGTATAGTACTCCTTTGTTAAGTTCTGTAATGGATTAAGTACCCCTTTTAATTAATCAAGATGTATGATAGATATTGCATATCTTTTAATTATTCATGTTATGTTACATTTAGTTTAATTTAGGTTTGATATATTTTATTTATTCGATACGTGTAAAGAATTCAAATCGATTTATTTAAAATGCAGATGGACCGGCAATGGATGTACAATGCTGACCGACGTTCGAAAGAATTCATTGATGGCCTGCATTATTTTTTGTCTGTGGCTGAGGCAAACAAGCAGAATGGTTTTATGTGCTGCCCGTGTGTTCATTGCAACAATAACAAGGATTACTCATCTTCAAGAATCCTACACAGCCACATTTTCGCAAATGGTTTCATGAAAAAGTATGTTTGTTGGACGAAGCACGGAGAACAGGGGGTTACCATGGAAGACAATGAAGAAGAAGATTTTGACGACCACTTTCCCGGGAATACTGGAATCGGTGCATTCGATGACGATATTCCCATGGAAGAGCCCGAAGTAGATGTAGCAGAAAATGATCCCAGCGACGATCTGGGGCAAGCATTGCACAATGTGCAGGCAGACTGTGAGAGTGAAACGGAGAGGTTGAAGTTCCAGAAGTTGTTAGAGGACCACCATAAGTTGTTGTACCCAGATTGTCAAAATGAATTTAAGAAACTTGGCACCACCTTGGAGTTGCTGCAATGGAAGGCGACAAATGGTGTATCCGACAAGGGATTTGGTGAATTACTCAAACTTGTTAAAAAAATGCTTCCTAAGGACAATGAATTGCCTGCCACAACGTATGAAGCCAAACAACTTGTTTGCCCTTTGGGACTGGAAGTGCAAAAGATACATGCATGCCCCAACGACTGCATCCTCTACCGAGGCGAGTACGAGAATTTGGATGCATGTCCCGTATGCAGTGCATTGCGTTACAAGATTAGAAAAGATGATCCTGGAGATGTCGAGGGAGAGCCTCCCCGGAAGAGAGTTCCTGCGAAGGTCATGTGGTATTTGCCTATAATACCACGTTTGAAGCGTCTGTTTAGAAATAAAGATAATGCTAAGTTGATGCGATGGCACAAAGAGGAACGCAAGAAAGACTTGATGTTGAGACACCCCGCTGATGGGTCGCAGTGGAGAAAAATAGATAGAACGTACCCTAAATTTGATTTGGATGCGAGAAACATAAGGTTCGGTTTGAGTACGGATGGCATGAATCCTTTTGGTGAGATGAGCAGTGGTCATAGCACTTGGCCTGTGACTCTTTGTCTGTACAATCTTCCACCATGGCTCTGCATGAAACGAAAGTTCATCATGATGCCAGTGCTTATCCCGGGTCCAAAGCAGCCCGGAAATGACATTGATGTGTACCTAAGACCATTGGTCGAAGAACTCTTATTGCTCTGGGGCGATGAAGGTGTACGGATGTGGGATGAATACAAACAGGAAAACTTCAACCTACGAGCATTGCTGTTCGTAACGATCAATGACTGGCCTGCTCTTAGTAACTTGTCAGGACATTCGAACAAGGGATACAAAGCATGCACACACTGTTTAGATGATACCGATAATATATGGTTGACTCACTGTAAGAAGGTTGTATACATGGGTCATCGTCGGTTTCTTCCCATCAGGCATGCGGTACGAAAGAAGGGCAAGCATTTCAAAGGCCAAGCGGACCACCGAACAAAACCGATGCACCTTAGTGGTAAAGACGTCTTCAACATGGTAAAAGATCTAGAAGTTGTTTTTGGAAAGGGATCTGGTAGCCAACCTGTTCCGAACGAAAATGGAATGGCGCCCATGTGGAAGAAGAAATCTATATTTTGGGAGCTACCATATTGGGAAGTCTTAGATGTTCGTCATGCAATTGATGTGATGCACCTCACGAAGAATTTTTGCGTCAACCTGATAGCATTCTTGGGAGTGTACGGAAAGACAAAAGATACAGTAGAAGCACGTCAAGAATTGCAACGTATGGAAGAACGAGATGCCTTACATCCACAACAGCGAGATAATGGACGACAATACTTAAGTCCTGCCAGCTATACTCTTAGCAAGGAAGAGAAAGAAACCATGTTTGACTGCTTGAGCAGTATAAAGGTTCCATCTGGATACTCATCCAATATAAAAGGAATCTTAAATTTGGCAGAGAAGAAATTTACAAATCTCAAGTCCCATGACTGCCATGTGCTTATGACCGAACTTCTTCCGGTTGTGCTGCGGGGGATTCTGCCTGATAATGTCCGGTTAACCATCGTGAAGATATGTGCCTTCCTCAACGCAGTTTCTCAGAAGATAATTGACCCGGAGAATTTGATAAAGCTGCAAAACGATGTGGTGCAATGTCTTGTTGGCTTTGAGCTGATATTTCCACCATCTTTCTTCAACATCATGACACATCTTCTAGTGCACCTTGTCAAAGAGATTGATATTCTCGGACCAGTATTTCTACACAACATGTTCCCATTCGAAAGGTTCATGGGGGTACTCAAGAAATGTGTTCGTAATAGAGCTCGTCCAGAAGGAAGCATCGCCAGTGCCTACGGAACTGAGGAGGTCATTGACTTTTGTGTTGACTTTATTGATGACCTTAAACTGATTGGAGTCCCTGAATCGCGATATGAGGGGAGACTAACTGGAAAGGGTACATTAGGAAAGAAATCTTATGTCTGCACAGATGATTTCTCATTCAAGAAAGCGCATTATACGGTTCTTCAACAATCATCCTTGGTTGACCCATATATCGAGGAACACAAGATAGAAGAGTCATTAAGCACTATTTTTTATGTCGCTTTGGAATTTGATATTATTGTTCTGTAAACTGATATCACCTTATTATGTGATTCCTGGCACCAAATCCAACAAGAGCTCTCCATTGATGTTCATTTACAGTTGGTGGTTTCCCTTTTATGATTTCATCTAGAGACCTGTCTTCACGATTGAAATACTGTTTCTTCAACTTAGATTTGTAGGCTCTCCATCTATTGTTAACAGTCCTTAGGATCCAATCCCTTGAGAGCTGTTAATTCGTCTAGTGGATACTTCTGTCTTACTACACATGCCGATCTGTGATGTCCTCATCTCTAGAATTTGTCTCATACTCTTATGGTGTCACTTGACAGTGTTACCTACTCTAGCACTTCGCCTGCTCTATCAATGTCGGCTGTATTTTGTTATAGGAGAAAGTCTCGGTAGATTTTGACCCTTAATTCATCATTATATATTCTTAGTTGCTAGTTACAGAATCTTCATCATTAAATTCCTTTGATTTGAGTATGAATATAGTGATGTAACTTTTGTGCACTAAATATATATGTATATAATTTGACTAATTATTGGTCAAAAAATTGGTAAAGTTTGGCTTTTTAAAATCGAAATACGTCTTACAACCGAGCCCTAACCTTTAATTGATGATAATTTCCTTTTTGACCACAGATATTATAATTTCTACTCAACAAATGATTCAAATTAAAATTGAGAATCTTTTGGCTTGGACTTAACAAAAAAGTGATAAAAAACCACATGTCAATAAGAACATAAGACCCCGATGACTCTCTTGCGCTGCACGTAGATTGAAAGATCTTAGAATTTTGTGGCAAACTAAATGGACCACCTAAAATATCATGTGGACAGGGCCAAACTTGATGGAAGCACCCCATCCATCACAATTACCTACAGCCAAGTAGTCATTAGATAGTGACACTTATATCTAGATGTGATCTTCCAGAAAGAAAATCAAACAAAAAAATCATATAGGAAAAAAACTATACTTATTTTGACATGGAGAGAGTATAATTAGTATTGCTTTAATTAGATGAATCTCATTACAAGCTAAAACTACATTCTTTGTGGGACAAAATTTGGATGCAAAAAACTATACTTATTTTGACATGGAGAGAGTATCATATATGGACCCAATTCAATAAAGCCTAGCAAGGAAGCCCCAAATGCAAAAGAATCATTCTCTCCGTCTCTGCTCATAGCTCGCCCTGAGCCCACGTCCCCCCCGGCTCCGCGTTCGCCCCAGTGTGCCTCCGGCCCTCGGCTTTGAGCCCTTCGCCTTTGGCCCTCGGCCCTCCGCCTATCCCTAGCCGCAAATTTCTGGAGTGGATTATTTAGATAATTTTTAAGGGTTTTATTTGTATTCATATTTTAGTTACGATGGACCCGCGACACACAGACGCGGAAGACGAACAGTTCCTGTTGAATATGATTGGCGAAGGTCAAGGAGATGTCGCTGAACAAGCTGATGATGGCAGCAATACCGACATATATTTGAATATGTCCGGTGATGGAATTGAGGCACCATCTATTCAGGATGACGCTGCTGCTGAACAAAGTGCTAATGTACATATCAAAACTATACTTATTTGTAGTGACAATCATATTTTCATCTGAATCTATATGAATACTATGAATGTTTTTTTTATAGCCGTCTGGATCATCGTCGCAGCAGAAAAAGACTAAGCGAGGCCCAACAAAAAAACTGGAAGGGCGGTTCATTATAACGGAAGTTGGTCCAGATGGCGAACCGATCGCTCCAGAAGCTGCCGCCAAAAAATTCATAAGACAATCCGGATGTATTGTCAGGGACCACATCCCGATCAGCTTTAGGCTCTGGAAAGCTTCCAATCCAAGCGAGGAACGGGATGCGGTACCCGAAAGAGAAAAAGAATGGTGCTGGCGGGAGCTTAAGAAAAACTTCACGGTTCCAGCTGAATCCGAAAAGATATGCAAGCGCTGGACCCTAAGTAAGATGGCCGAACAACTGCGATCATTCAAGAAAATTTTGACGAAGAAATATATCAAGACCGGGACCACACCCGTATTTACCGGCGAGCTCGAAAAGCTCAGGGGTCACTGGGATGCATTTGTGGAATACAAGTCTTCAGAGCTTGGGCTTCAGAAGGTGCAGAAGGCCAAAGACAACGCCTCGAAGAAAGTGTACCATCACACTCTAGGCCAAGGAGGCTACAAGCTTGCAGTACCCAAATGGGAGAAGATGGAGCAGGATCTGCTTGACAGAGGCATCCGACCTGCGACCATGAACTGGCCTGAAAGGTCAAGGACCTGGTTTTATGGTCACGGGGGAAGCTTGGACCCATTGACTGGTGACTGCATCTATGGGCCAAACATCCAGCGAGCAGCCCAGAAACTACAGGAGGCCATACAAGCAGCGGCCGAGGGAACATTCCAGCCGGATAGAGAGAGGGACGAGCTGACTTACGCCCTTGGGAATCCAGAGCATCCGGGCCGCACAAGAGGCAAAGGCGTGGTTCCGTGGAAGTATGGGTTCAGGGATTACATTGATTCATATAGAAGCCGGCAAAGAAGAAAGAATGATGAGCGGGAGCACCTGCGAAGGCTAGAGGAACGGCTCATGTCACACGATCAAAGACTGGAGGAAGAGGTTCAACGCCAAGTGGCCGTAGCAATGAGCCAGCAACAGCAAGCGCAAACATTGCCTCCAGAGCCTAGTGTCGCAGCCGATCACCTGTCTCAGCGGAAAAGCAGCTGCGCTTCCACAGACGTCGCCGCTGCCGAGCCCACGGGGATCCAGGCCGCAGTTGAAGCGTCGGCCCCGCAGCGATTTCCAGTGGATGAGATCACCCACCGGACACCTTGTGACCTGCAGACTGCCGTTAAGAACTTAATGTTCACTGTTGCGTAGGGTACCGCCATGCCAACCGAACCAGGCGACGTGTACCACGGGCAGCAAATTCCGCCTAGATACACAAGAGTTGGCGTGGAGCAGGTGTGCCAGGGTTGGGAGACGCTCGAGCTTGATATTCCTGGAGGCGATGGGGAGAGGACACTAGCAGAAGCCATTCATGGCTACATCCTATGGGATAAGCGCTACATTGTCCTAAAGTCGGATGATCAAACACCAAGACTGGCATCTCAGCATGCCTCTCCAAGACTGGCATCTCCGCAAAACTCCCCAAGGGCAGCACTGTCTCGGCAAGGTTCACCGGCACATTCTCCATCACCATCATCTCATGCGCCGATGAACACTCAAGCGTCACTGTCGCCTCCATGGTCACCCCCTCCGCCGCCGGCAAAGAAGCAGAAACGGCCGCCGGCAAAGAAGGTAGCTGCACCGGCTAGGGAGCCTCCAAAGAAGAAGGAAAAGAAGAAGAAAACCAAGGAGGCTCCTATTAAACCCTGGGACATGAGCCTTGAAGAATGCGATCGGATAACTCAAGAAAGAGTTAAAGAGCACTTCAAGCCGAAGCCGAAGCCGGAGCCCGAGAAAGTGATAAATCCGATAGATTTGAAATTTTTTAAGGGAATGTGCGAAGCAAATAAGAGAAAATTCATTCCGAGAGACCCCCCTTCAGACTACGAACGCACAATTATCAAAACTACTGAGAAAAAGAAGAGACAATCAAAGTTGTCGTCGTCCGACGTTCCACAGCTCGGAGCCCAAAAGAAACAATCAATAGAGCCTCTCGTAGTGGGACAGACGACGCAAGAACAAGACTTTGTTACATTTCTGAAAGAATCAAACCTGACGGCCGCTCAGATTGCAGGGGGAGAAGATATTCCAAAGGCCGATGTGGTCGTCAAATGGACGTTTGAGATCGGCAAAACTCTTGTACCCCCCGAAGTAGTGTCTGTGCTTCCAACGCAAATGTATAAGCTGCACCAGCACTACATGCGTGCGATGGCCGATTGCATCTTCATGCAGGGCGCAAAGATTAAAGATGACGATTTCTTACGGGGGGAGGCCATTATATGGATAAACTGGGAAGAAATTTACCAACTATTCCATCAGGAGGCCCTCGACATCTCTATGGTCGGCTTGTGGGTTCTGTAAGTATTTTACTCTCCTTACGTATTGTTTTGCATGATCTCAACATACTGATCTCTTGATTTATTCGGTATCATGTAGAATGGAGATACATACTTACAGAAGAAAGGGATACTCTCACCTCGGCTTCATCGACCCAATTACTTGTAATTGGAGGCTTCTACGGGACAATCCCGATGACATATTCCAAAACTTGTTCAAGTACATAAGCGTTCATCACAACAAGCAAATGATATTGTTTCCTTACAACTTTGCGTGAGTGATTCCTTCCGTCTAACTCTTCCTATTCTATAATCGAATTGTTTAAACCTTAACTACCAAGAACTGCCTCCGTATAATCTTGCAGTGAACACTTTGTCCTAATTGTCATAATTCCCGAGAAGAGCCTACTCGTGGTTATGGACTCATTGAGGAGACCTCCAGAACAATACGAAAATCTTCTTAACATGATGAAAAAGTAATTCTACCACTACTCTGTCCATGACCGATAATTTGAATCACTTTGTTACTTGACTATAATTGTTCTAATCATGCACAGGGTTTGGAAAGAATTCGCTAAAAATCATCCAGGCAAATTTGACAAGGAATTGAAGATCAAGACAGATTTTCCGGTACGCGCTTGGATGATTCGTTGCATGATTCATTAGTTTTATTATATATTCATGTAAATACCTGATAATTTCTTCTCTCTTAAAGTGTATGAGGCAGAAACCAGACACTGTATTGTGCGCATACTATGTATGCGAGAACATCCATGGTCTGGTAGGTCCTCCAAAGGGCTGGACAGATTGGGAGGAGGAAGTAAGTAAAAAAACTTGTTAATATTTGAACTCGTATTTTAATTAGTCGAAATTAATTATCCTCTTTTTCCATAGGTCGGGGAGATGCGCGATAAACTCATATCGGAGGAAAAGATTATGGCGATTCAAGAACAATTCTCCGGATTTATTGTTGAGCAAATCCTCGACCCAAAAGGCGAATTCTACTATGATGGAATATCTAATATTGACAATCACAGCAAATATGACAATATACGCGTATATATGTAATTAAGAACGAATATAACTATGTAAATATATATGTGACTCATAGATATTAAATTTCTATTTATGAGTATGTATTTATGTATTAAATTTCCAAAAGGCGAATTCTACTATGTAATTAAGAACGAATATACCTATGCAAATATGATGGAGTATGTATTATATATATAAGCACTCCAATAATATATATGTGTATATATATATTTATATAATATTGGTCCTAAACATTTTCATATGTAAAAGAATTCACATGTATAGATATGTGTATACATATATTAGGTGAATTAATTTATATATGAAAACTATCTAGGACAAATATTATATAAGTAACTATATATATGTATATATTAGTGGAGATCATACACACTGAATTCCAATACATAAGTTTAATTGAAATGCAAAAGTATAATTGAAATAGAAAAAGAATTGAGAAAAGAAAAACATGAAAAAAAAGAGACCTTTTGTCCCGGTTGGTAACACCAACCGGGACAAAAGGGTGTGCCAGCCACGTGGGCGCTGGCTGCACCTTTTGTCCCGGTTGGTGTTACCAACCGGGACAAAAGGTCCTCTTTTTGTCCCGGTTGCCACACCCGGGACAAAAGGGCACCCCTTTTGTCCCGGACAGGCGTTCCCGGTTGGGAAACCGGGACAACAGCGGTTTCCCAACCGGGACAAATCAACGTTTTTGTAGTAGTGAGAGCAAAAACCGCATAAAAAACAGATTGGACGTGGGGACTGCCGGACTGGAGGGAGACGGGCTCGGCGCGGAGAGCGAAGAAAAAAAACGGATGCGGCGGGGCGTGGGGAGGCGCGCTCGGTACGCGATGAACCGGCTGCGAGTGGGGGGAGGGGCGCTCGGCGCGGGGTGTCCGGTCGGGGGGAGGGTGGCGGAGCGTGAGGTAAAGTCAAGAAGGGGCCAAATCCTAATTGTTCGAGCTTAAGGAGCTAACTTACGATGACATGCTATGCATCGGAGGCAAGCTCAGAAACTAACCAAAGAAGTCATGCATGCTTGAGGCATTAATAAAATTACTTAGTCTGATGAGAAAAAATTAAAATACCGAACAATGTACGATGGTGTGAAACAGAAGAATCAACAAATATACTAGCTGCAGGTCACCCTCATAGCAAGCATGTGCTGTTCTTGAAAGTAATCGGGGCTCTAGTATAAGAGGGAGAGAGGGTGAATTAGGCAACTTAAAACTTTAATCTATGGCTCCAACTAGAATGCACAAAACTTAAACTAAATTAATCTATCTAGATGTGAAACTACGGTTCACCTTAGTGTGAAACCCTCATCCCAAAAAAAGTTTTGCAACCTACAGCCAATCCTAGCAAGATACTACACTAAGAAAATAAAGTCACACAAGTTGCAATATAAAATACGAAAGCTTAAATAGAAGGGATGAGAGAAAGCAAACTCTTGACACGAGAATTTATCCCGTAGTTTGGATTGCCACAAAGGCGCCCCTACATCCACATTGTTGAAGCACTCACCAACAATATCGCTTCCGGCAATCAAGTCTCTTCCGTGAACACAATCACGGTCATCTTGATCCCAATCTTCACTAAAGGAGATTGCCCACGAAGGAGGGGTCTCCGTCGCCTGCACAAAGTTGTCGACGCCGCTCCACACCAAGCCGGAGGGTCGTTGACGTGCCGGCGAGCCATCAATGCTCCAAGGATGGCCGGCGCACCAAGATACAATGTTGGTTCACTCTAGAACCATAGCGCAAGGATCTCAAACTTGCTTGATCACTCACTAAGGAGCTAACCTAGTATTAACACTCACAAAGCTTGTACTAAGAACTAAGGTTTGATCTCTATGCTCTTGGATGCCTTGGATGTATTTTTGGGTGTGTGTGATGTCTTGGAACTCTAGCAAACTTCAAATGGCCGGGGGTGAGACGTATATATAGGCCATCAACTCAATAGAGCCATTACTAGCCGTTGTCCAGTTTTCTGTGTAGGCATCGGAGCATCCGGTGCATAGGGCATCGGTTCTTCCGATCACTCTACGCTCTGAAGTAGCCGTTGGCATCTCTGATACTTCTACAGCAGTTTCTGGAATCATCGGTTGAACCGATACTTGGGCGTCCGTTAAACCGGTGACACTGGATCTTCTTCTGCCATTGCACCTTGCTGACGTCATTGCACCGATACATTGCTCCGGTGGGCATCGGTTCTTCCGATGCTGAAGGCTTGGCTGCTGCACGCTTGATATCGTCTCTGGATAATAGTATGTTGATTACACCTATGCTTGACTTGACACCGTCGGTTCAATCGGTGCTACTGAGTTTTCCTCACTTGACTCAGTTGGCACACCCAATTGCACTGATGCATAGGGCGTCGGTTCTTCCGACAACCATCGGATGCACCGATGCTTCAGGCATCGGTTAAACCGGTGCTACTGATTTTAGTAGAACTCGTCCAATTCAACGTTTCTTTGAGTTCTTTCTTCGTGTTTTATTTTGTATGGCCTTTTTACTTTATCTCTGGGATATAGAAATATTCACTCAACAAAACCATTAGTCCCATTGATTGTGTTGTCATACGATCACCAAAATCACTCGAAATGGCATAAATGGTGCCATGTTCGTTACAGTTCTCCTGGGCTCTGAGAGTCTAGGTGATGCGTGATGGTGTCCCTAGCGAGTGCCGCAGCCAGCGAGATAGCCGCGGGCCAGCAGCTAGCGAACACAGCGAGAAGAGAGCAACGCGATGCACCAAGCCAGCAAGCAGTTGTGTGATGCAAGCTGCGAGCAAGAAAAGGAACCAGACGATGGGACGGTGCGTGCATGGTCCTCTCTGCTTCTCAGCGGAAGATTTAGGCGATATATAGCAAAGTATACTACCTGAGCTTTAGAAATCCTTTCGGACCAAGGGGGCCCGGAGCCCAGCTTCGCCTCCACGAGGCTCCGTGGGTTCGGGTCGCGGGGGTCGTTCGGGTACCGAATAACTATTCTACCTAGGCTTATATATATATATATATATATATATATATATATATATATATATATATATATATACACACACACACTAGTATAGTGTCCGTACGTTGCTACGGTAAATTAAATAGATCTACGTAATACCATCAACTTACTGTGTTCATTCACTTCATGTACAGGTCGTGCCGTTATCGTATGAGATATTGATTGTTTGTGTTCCGATTGGTATTCTGATTAATTTATCCGGATTCCAATTAGAATTCAGATTGATTTATCCGGACTCCGATTAGGTTCGGATTGACAGATCAAGGAAACATTGATTGGTTTAGAAATATATAGTGACAGAGATAAAGATAAAGAAAAACTATTTTGATTTTTTAGATATATATAGTAACCAACAAGCCATGCTAGTGAACGTGAAATCAGTATTTGCTCTTCTACCAACGAAAACATCAATGTACTTTCAAGTTGTTTGGATTTTATTATTATGTTTATGCCGGCTGATGAGGAATTCTTCTTGACCCGTGCCTCTGCGCGTACGTTGCCATCATGGAGGATTGGAGGTAAATAACTATCGGAAGATGAGCGTGTGTGGTCCGTCGAGCGACAGCGCGGCGTGCCGCAAGCGCCAGCTCCCGGCCCAGCGACCCAACGATTGTGGCAGCGTGCGTGAGGCCGGCGTGCTGCATTACGACAGGTACATGCGCGACGCGGCGTCTCTGCTCCCACCTTTTACGCGTGCACGCGTGTTTGGACTCCACTCCAGCGACGTGCTGCGCTAGGACTGTTGTTAAGCTCAGAAAGAGACCTATTGTAACGAACATGGCACCATTTATGCCATTTCGAATGATTTTAGTGATCGAATGACAACGAAATCAATGGGACTAATGCTTTGGTTAAGTGAACATTTCTAGATCTCAAGGATGAAGTAAAAAGACCATGCAAAGCAAAACACGAAGAAAGAACTCAAAGAAACGGTGAATTGGATGAGTTCTACTGAAATCAGTAGCAACGGATGAACCGACGCTATAGGCATCGGTGCATCCAATGGTTGTCGGATGATCCGACGCCATGGTGTTTGATGCAAGTCTGAGCACCTCTGAAGATCAAGTGAAGATCATGTGAGGCACCGGTTGAACCGACGGCATCAAGTCAAGGCATCGGTGCATTGGGCATACTGTGTTCCAGAGACGATGTCAAGTACCCAAGAGAAGATCCTTCAGCACCGGTTCAACCGACGGAGCATCGGAGTAAAGCGTCGGAGCAATGATGTCAGCAGAAGAGAAAAGTGCAATGGCTGGATCAGCTGCTGTGTGTGACCGGTTGAACCAACGCCCTAATCATCGGTTTAACCGATGGTCCCTAGAGTGCTGCAACTGTGTCAGAGAAGCCAACAGCTATTTCAGTTGTTTAGAGTGACCGGATGAACCGACGCTACCCCTGCCAGAGGCATCAGTTCATCCGATGATACGCAGTTTTCTGCTGACCATTGAAGCAACGGCTACAAGATTTGGTGGCCTATATATATGCCTCACCCCGGCCATTTGAAGATTGCTGGAGTCCAAGGAAGTCACATACACACCCAAGATCAACTCCAAGCTATCCGTGAGCTTAGTGATCATATCTTTAGCCCTTTGTATACTTTGAGAGTGTTGTGTAAAGTATTAGCCCTTAGTGAGTGAGTTTGCAAGGTCTTGAGCCTTTGTGCTGTGGTTCCCTAGTGAACCAAAACAAGAGCTTGGTGCGCCGGCACCTTGGAGCTTGAAGGCTCGCCGGCAACGTCATCGACCCTCCGACTAGGTGTGGAGCGGCGACGACAACCTTTGTGCGGGGGACGTGGAGACCCCCATTCTTTGTGGAGAAGCTCCATAATGGAACCCGGGGCCAAGGTGACGTGATTGTATTCACGGAAGAGACTTGGTGGCCGAGTAGCAATACTCTTAGTGAGTGCTACAACAACATGGATGTAGGTGTGCCTTTGTGGCTAACCGAACCACGGGATAAACACCCACGCAAAGAGTTTGCTGTCTCCTATCCCGCACTTTAAGCTTCCGTATTTAATACTAGCAATTTGTGTGTCTTTACTTTAATAGATTAGTTTCTTGGTAGAAAAGGCTATAGGTTGCTAAACTCTTTTGGGATAGGGATTTCACTCTAAAACAATCTAGTTGCACATTTATATAGCTTGAAATAGTTTAAGTTTTGTGCAAACTAGTTGGAACCATAGGTTTAGGTTTTTAGATTGCCTAATTCACCCCCTCCCCCTCTTAGGCTAGAGCACCCGATTCTTTCAAGTGGTATCAGAGCCGGGACTCACTTGTCTCACAAACAAAGCCAATTCCATTGGCAATTTGTGTTTACCGGCTCATTAGATCGGTTAGGCTTCACCGCCTAGTGAGTTAGCTCTTTTAGGGGAAGGGATGGATTCTCTAGGACCTCCTCCACGTTTCGATGGCACGGGCTTCCAACGATGGAAGATTTTGATGCAATCTCACCTCCAAGCAAAGGGCCTAAATGTTTGGGAAGTAACGAGTGAAGGGACTAAAAATAATAGTCAACAAGAGAAGCAATTTGATGCTATAGCCAAGTGTCCTATTTTAAATTCGCTTGGTGAAAATATCTTCAACCGTGTGTTTGCTCGCGAAAATGCTCAAGTTTTATGGAAAACTATTATTTAGAACTACGAAGGCACAAAAGATGTTGTAAATGAAAGATATCATGTTCTCATTGATAAACTTAATAGCTTCAAACAACTTGATGATGAAAATACCGAAACTATGTACTCATGGTTGAATATTCTTGTGAATGAGATTAACTCTTTAGATGTGAAGAAAATTGAAGATTTGGAACTCATTCGCAAGATCCTTCACTTACTCCGAAGGCCGGACTATGATTTGGTGACATCAATACTATATGAAAAAGATCTCACAACAATGGCACCAAATTAAGTCCTCAACAAGCTGATCGCCCATGAGCTACGACATGACATCAAGCCAAGAGCACCACCTTCTTCACCAACACATATTGCACTTGCATGCAAGCAAGTCAAAAAGTTGAAGAAGATGGCCATCCAAGGTAGCTCAAGTGATGAGGAAGAAGAGGATACAAGAAGCTCCTCAAGTGATGATAGAGAGCCAATGCACCCCAACCTCTACACGCAAGTAAAGAAGATGAACAAATGCTTGAAGGAAATCAACTCAATGGGGTATATGGTCTTCCTCAAAGATGGGGCTCACCATCAACTTATGAAGGTTGAGAAGAAGTTCAACAAGAAAAAATAAAAGAAGGAAAAGAAACCCAAGCATGAATCATTTGCCATAATGGGTGAATGGGTTAGTGGTGGTGAACAATCAAGTGATAGCTCAAGCGATGAATCAAGCAAGAGATTCAGCACCCGCACCAATTTCGGATCATCATCAAACACTTGTCTTATGGCCAAAGGTATAGATAGCGATGTAAGTGATGATGACTCCGATTCTCCTTCAATTGATGAACTTCTTGATCTTGTTAATGAGCACCAAAAAGTCATTAAAAAGCAATCAAAAGAAATTAAAAACATTAATGCTCTTAAGGATCTAAATGCTTCTCTTGCTACAAATCTTGAAGATTTATTGTGCAAATTCAAATTGCTTAGCAAGGAGTATGAAGAGCTCAAATTAAAATTTGAGAGCATTAATGATACTAATGACTTTTTGGAAATGAAGCAAACTATCCCTTGTGCAATTCCTATCTCTAGGGTAGATGCTTCAACTTCTTGCATTGATTTAATTGATGAATCTTGCTCTAACCCTTGCAATGATAAATGCTATGAGAATGTCATTGTAGAATTATGTGATGATCTCATTGCCAAGAAGAATGATGAGCTCAAGTAAGAAGTGGAAAGGCTCATGAAGGACTTGTATAGATTGAAGGGCAAAGGCATAGAGAGCAATGTCCAACATTCTCAAGATAACTGTGAAGACATGGTGAAGAAGCTTGAGAAGGGGTCCACCGCGACTTGCTCAAAGTGCCACAAAGAAGACCACAAGTCCAACAAGTGCCCTCAACAAAGAAAGAAGATTTCGGATGAGAAGAACAAGAAGAAACTTACAATCAAGAATTCTCTCATCTACACCAAGCCCAACCGGAGGAACAAGAGCAATAGCACCACCTATGTGATCAATAAGAAAATAAATGGCAAAGTAGTTGCTCATAAGGTTGGGAAACAAGAAAGGAGTTTGAACCGTCCCATTTGGATGCCCAAGGACATCATCACCAACATGAAGGGGCCTCAAATGGTGTGGATTCCAAAGGAGATTTGAAACCCAAGAATGGCTTCGGGGAATTTGAAGGCTTGACAAGGTTTGGGTTGCATGAGTAGGGATGCATCTTGCAAAGATGAATTAGAGCCAAGTTGTGGACTAAAGATTAGTGACTCAAGTTTCCCTCCCCAACACATAAGGTAATGGAAGCAAGAATTCAATTCAAGCATCATGTAGCTCCATTGCTTTTTGTTAGGTTGTTTGCATCGCATCACCTAGTGTTATATATGGTGGGTTGCTTGTGCCATGACTCTAACCCATGAGCAACCTACATGTTTTGATAAGTATGTAGAAAGCTATACAAGATCAGTCTTCATGGTACATGGACTTCTTGAGGTATGTGTTTCATATGTGTACCATGAGCACAAGCTATATGGTAAATTTCCCAATTGTGTCAAAATTAATGTGCATACATTTGCTTGGTGATTCAAACACTAAATGCACACATTTAGGGGGAGTTCATCCTATGGCTTGTGATTTTGATACTAACATGGTTGCTAGTGTATCTTTTGTAGTCTCACGTGGAGTTAACACTCTAAGAGAATGTTATTCACGCTCAATGTGAACAAACAACTCTATAAGAATGATTAGATAAATTGTGCTTTCATGCATATTGAGCCATGCTCTATTGAACTTAAATGCTCATATCTAAGTTCATAAGCTATGTGCTCATACATTTGCTCAACCTTGGTGTATCAAGTGCTTTTCTTCAAAATGACTTTCAAGTGGTATTCAACTTCATTTGGTATCATTTGCAAGTCACTTTCAATTGGTACATGCAAGGTAAAGAAGAAGCATCCGGAGGTATGCAAGGTTCTAATTTCTAACAATTGGTATCTTTGTCATATTCTATTTATTTTAGAGCTACCTCTGTGTATGATATGATCTAAGCTTTCTAGTCATAACATCTAGTTGTGCACTTGATTTTCACATTATCATTTTGTGCACACACTTATGAAAAGCTTAGCTCATGTCATACTAGTTTCGTGATTTTGTGACCCACCATAGTGAAATTTTCAATTGGTATCTTTATTGATATCATACAATTGGATCATGAGTCATGGAACTAACTCCCTAGGCTACTAACCCTCTCTTGAGATACATTGTTTTGGAAGACCTTTTAGGTGCAAGACCTTTTTAGGTGATTTGATTCCCAAGGGGGAGAGATGCGGATCAAAGCAAGGCATGTTCCCAATAATGGGGGAGAAATATTCCCAAGAAGGAAAAGTATATTCCAACCAAAAGGGGAGACATGCCAAGTGAATCCAGTCATGAGGGAGAAGTAGTGAGATAAGGGAGGAACAAAAGGGGGAATCATGGAGAAGTAGTGAGATAAGGGAGGAACAAAAGGGGAATCATGGTGTTAGAGGGAGGCCAAGCCATCATTAGATGGTGATAAGAATCCAAGCAAGTGTAAGCGGTTTAAATTGCTTTCAATTGGTATCAAGTGGTTAAATTTGTCAATTATTGCAAATTTTATGCTTGCTTTGATTGTGTTCTCATCAATCACCAAAAAGGGGGAGATTGTAACGAACATGTCACCATTTATGCCATTTCGAGTGATTTTGGTGATCGAATGACAACGAAATCAATGGAACTAATGCTTTGGTTAAGTGAACATTTTTAGATCCCAAGGATGAAGTAATAAGGTCATGCAAAGCAAAACACGAAGAAAGAACTCAAAGAAACACTGAATTGGACGAGTTCTACTGAAATCAGTAGCACCGGATGAACCGACGCTATACGCATCGGTGCATCCGATGGTTGTCCGATGATCCGACACCCTGGTGTTTGATGCAAGTCTGAGCGCCTCTGAAGATCAAGTGAAGATCATGTGAGGCACCGGTTGAACCGACGGCATCAAGTCAAGGCATCAGTGCATTGGGCATACTGTGTTCCAGAGACGATGTCAAGTGCCCAAGAGAAGATCCTTCAGCACCGGTTCAACCGACGGAGCATCGGAGTAAAGCGTCGGAGAATGACGTTAGCAGAAGAGAAGAGTGCAACGACTGGATCAGCTGCTGTGTGTGACCGGTTGAACCGATGCACTAATCATCGGTTTAACCGATGGTCCCTGGAGTGCTGCAACTGTGTTAGAGAAGCCAACGGCTACTTCAGTTGCTTAGAGTGACCGGATGAACCGACGCTACCCCTGCCAGAGGCATCGGTTCATCCGATGATACGCAGTTTTCTGCTGACCGTTAAAGCAACGGCTACAAGACTTGGTGGCCTATATATACGCCTCACCCCGGCCATTTGAAGATTGCTGGAATCCAAGGAAGTCACATACACACCTAAGATCAACTCCAAGCCATCCATGAGCTTAGTGATCATATCCTTAGCCCTTTGCACACTTTGAGAGTGTTGTGTAAAGGATTAGCTCTTACTGAGTGAGTTTGCAAGGCCTTGAGCCTTTGTGCAGTGGTTCTCTAGTGAACCAAAATAAGAGTTTGGTGCGCCGGCACCTTGGAGCTTGAAGGCTCGCCGGCAACGTCATCGACCCTCCGACTTGGTGTGGAGCGGCGACGACAACCTTTGCGCGGGGGACGTGGAGGCCCCCATCCTTTGTGGAGAAGCTCCTTAGTCGAACCCGGGGCCAAGGTGACCGTGATTATGTTTACGGAAGAGACTTGGTGGCCGAGTAGCAATACTCTTAGTGAGTGCTACAACAACATGGATGTAGGTGTGCCTTTGTGGCTAACCGAACCATGGGATAAACACCCGCGTCAAGAGTTTGCTATCTCCTATCCCGCTCTTTAAGTTTCCGCATTTAATACTAGCAATTTGTGTGTCTTTACTTTCATAAATTAGTTTCTTGGTAGGAAAGGCTATAGGTTGCTAAACTCTTTTGGGATAGGGGTTTCACTCTAAAACAACCTAGTTGCACATCTAGATAGCTTGAAATAGTTTAAGTTTTGTGCAAACTAGTTGGAGCCATAGGTTTAGGTTTTTAGATTGCCTAATTCACCCCCTCTCCCTCTTAGACTAGAGCACCCGATTCTTTCACCCACCTGTCGGGCAAGGAGAGCAACGACGGACAACGGAATCAATCCATGCTTTAGTAATATATATATATGTATATATATGTATATATGTGTGTGTGTATATATATATTCAACTCGCTGGGACTTGAATAACTATTTAGCGCCCGCGGCGGAGCGGCACCAGCACTCCGGCGAGAGCTTTTTACGCTTCCAGTTTGAGGGTAGTAAAATCCAGGGCAATGTGTGATTTTAATACGTAATTGGCCTTGGAGACCCTGGTTTGTCACAGTTATGGACTATATTATTGTCACCCTGTTCATGGTCCGGTTTTGCTGGCTTTTGGTTAAAACCCAATCCAAACCGTGAGGGAGTCACCTGGACGGTTTAAAAACCAGCGGGTTGACAGTTTTCACGGGTTGCTGTTGAGCGTGGCGCTCTCCTCGTGGGGCAGACTGGAGTCGGACGACGGCGTGCATGAGGAAGTAGCACACGGGGACGTCATGGGGCTTGCTTGCTGTGAGCAAGGTGCCACCGCCGTCTGTAAGCATTACGCAACTCCATCATTGCCGATTATTGCTTCCTCTCTCATCCCTCATCATTGTTGATTAGATCGGCTGTCAAATTAGATATTTAGCTGCTTGGGAACGGGTTTGTCGGTAGGGGCCGGAGCCAGACCAACCCGTGCATGCCCTGCTAACACGGTTTCATCCGGGCCGGTTAACCGGGTTAGGTGGGTTGTAACCAGACCACGTACAGGGTGATATTATTGCATGTTTGACTGTCGCATATTATTAAAGCTCTGCGGTACCAGTAAAAATGGGCGCCATGCACGGGTCGTTGAGCTTGGGCTACATCAGCAACTCCATAGTTGTGGGAATTATGCGGATGGAGTATAAAGTGGGATGTGTCGAAGTAAAAAATTAGTGTTTCGTCGGTGTCAGCGATGTGTAAGTTAAAAGGTACCATTATGGTTCCCTTTGGTGATTTGGAGGCAGGTAGCATGGCTGTAAAAAGCTATGTTTGATTTGTGTGGATGGTGTTAGAAAAAAAGGAATATGATTTATACAAATATGGCTCTGGTGCTGCCTTGTCTGTATCCGGGTGGAGTATAAAGTGGACGGTGTAGAAGTAAAAAGTAGTACCAAAGTTGACAGATTGGAAGTGTTAAATCGCAGCCGGCAGGTGGAGTACAAAGTGGAATGTACAGAAGTAAATTTACAAAAAGCTTCCTAGAGTAATTATTCATACAAAAAGTATTTAAATATGGAGTAATTAATCTAACTCAATTTTATTTTGTAAAGTGAATGGACTATATAGCTGAAGGAGAGGAGTAATTAGTCATTGAATAAAAATTAGTTTGTAAACCAAGGAGTAATTATCGATGTGAAACGAGGAGTACTTACTCCTTTTTTCCTTTAAGGGAGTAATTTTAAACGTACTGACAAGTAATACTTATACAATTAACAATAGTTACTCCTAGATATCTCCATATACACAGATGAACAAAATCGACTACACACATTCCAAGAACAGAAAGAAAGCCAATAAACATCCATGCATCCATCTGTCCCCCTGCATCTATCCTTCGAGCTCGCTGCTTCTCCAATGGAATGCATGCAAGGTTATCTGCACGATATTAGAAACAAAAAGGTCAGGCTGCTACACAGATACTTTGGCAAACAAAAATATCAGCAATTAACATACTAATGAAGTTGTAAATTACTCCTAAGAGTATTTAAAATTACTTATGTGTTGGGATTTTCCAAATATCCACGTGAAACAAAAGTTCAGAAGTGTGGTTGATTAAAATTGGAGATTAAATTTTAACACAAAAGAATTATTCTGGAACAGGTCCCAAAAGAAATTGAGATTTGCTTTCAGATCTAGGAAAAAAGTATGTTACTTGCTTTCCATTGGATGTTGTAGCATCCAATTTCCTCGCAGGCTCCGTAATGCTATTTCTATAAAAAATTGATTTCACCGTATCCTAATTTCCGAAGCTCGGATAATCATCTCCCAGATCGATCCTAAATGGGTGAGAGATGAAATTGGGAATGGGAAGGAAAAAACTACCGGATCAACAACAATTGCTTGGTGTTTGATAAGAGATTTCTACATGGTGATCCTTCATGTGTGAGAAGAACGGGATCGTCCTAGATTGGAATGCCAAAGCAGATCATAGCCCGGACGCCTCCGCAGATGACGATGCGTGGCCCCAGCAGAAGAGAATTGCTCGTGTCATGCCTGCCCATTGTGGAGGAAGAAGAACAGCGATCGCTGAGTTGCCGCAGCACCGCTGCTGGTTCATGCGAGCAAGATCCAATCGATTGGGGCCTGCTGCTCTAGGCCTATGTAGGTGCCGGCGGCTTGGGTGCTTGTATTGCATCCCGCCGCGAGGCTGTGCCGATCGTGACTGGAGCCGTCGCACGCTGCTGCCGCCGCCGTCTGGCTCATTAGCCCGCCGCACTCAGCTCTGTGATAGAAAGAAGGGGAGCATTGAACATGAAATTATTGTGTGGTATTTATTGTCCCACGACCTTTAGTTGTGGTAGTAAATATGTTGACAATTTTACTCTTTCATGATTTTACCCTCCATGCATGTTGCAGTTTTGCGTGGGTTCATGGGCATTGATTGGTGCGAATTTAATATAGTCGTGGTTGACTCGTCGGAGTGGTGGGCAGTAATTATCAGCAGCGTGGGCTACGAATTTTACTCGTCGGAGCAAGCCAGCGCCGTCGGGGCGTTGAATAATATTCAACACCCTATGTGTTGAATAGACAATAGGGTCACAATAGGACTACCGATAATTACTACCTACCAGCGGTCATTAATGCAATTACAAATTATACATCCCGTAATACTCTGGCCTCCATTTTACGGTACAGCAAGGAGCTTATTTACGGTGCACAACAGGATTGTTCAAATCTCGGGAATCGCGCCATCTATTGATGTCGGCTCATCCTCCCCGAATCCCATCCCCCTTTCCTTCCCACCGCGCATGTAGTTCGTCGCCACACCCCCCCCCCCTCACGCCGCCACTGCCGCCCCGCGCCCCCCATCACGCCGCCGCCTTGATGTCGGCCCATCCTCCCCAAATCCGGCCCCTCCCCTTCCCACTCGCCCCTGTAGTTCTCCGCCACCCTCCCATTACGCCACCACCGCCGCCCCCCACCTCCTCCACCATGCCGCCGCCGACGGCCACGTGGAAGAGCAGGGTCAGCCGCTAGCGCCGCCGTGGAAGACCCGCCGCGCGCCGCGCACCGACCCGTTCCCCACACGACTAGCCCCACACCCACTCCTAGATGCGATTCCTTTGATTCCCGACCAGACGGCACTCGCCCCGCTTGCCTTCGCCGCCGCCATCGAAATACGCTAGCACCAATTTCTGTAGGCAGCAGGAAGCAGCAGCGCAAGACACCAAAGCAGCAACGAACGGATACAGCAGGTCAGTCAACCAACCACATCTGTTCATCTTCTCCCTGTACTTGTTCAAACAATACTGCCTAGATGCAAGCCGCGAACGTGAGTTCACCAAAAAAAAAGATTAGGAATCATAGATAGACAATAAACCCAATTTCTTTTGGCAATTACGGTTGTTAGGATTTTTTACGGCAGCCATAAAAAGATTCAGGCAAAAGCTTTATTCACCTGTGCGTATAAGCCTTTTTAAGTACAGTCTTTCTGCATAGCACTTCACCTAGTATTCAGGGTATCATATTCCCGCAAGGAACGAAGGTGTAAGAAGTCTCAAAACTAGTTCTCCCAGATAGATGAGATGAAGAGTAGCTCGAGTAGTGAGGTTTTCTAAGGATAGAGATCCTAAGTGAAGATAACCTTGCCACTATCACTACAAGAAAATAGCCGTGTAGATACGTTTTGTCCATTACTTTGATACACTTTATTTCATCTTTAGCATAGTGTAGATGCACTTTGCTAAAGCGCGTCTGGAGCGTTTCCACATGGACTGTGTCAAGGACTGCAAACTATGTTGCCCGGATACGCGGATATGGATACCGGTACGCGATACGGGGATACTCCGATACGCCATTTTTCCAAAAGCAAGGATACAGGGATACGCCAATACATATAAAAAATAAAAATAAAAAAAAGTTTCAGGAACTAGAATGTGAGAAAATAAAAGTTCCAGGGACTATAATGCGTCATAAACTCATATATTCATATGTTCTATAATTATTAGAAAAGGGAAGGCGCAAAGGAAAAAAGAACCAACATTATCTTATCTGTTTGTCGTCTTCTTCCCCAACCTCCGGCTCTCTCTCTTTCTCTGTGTAGCGGCCAACTCCGGCGGCCGCGGCTTATCTTCTCCCTCTCTAGCGGCCGCGCGGGCCGTCCAGAGGCGTGCTCCGGCGGCCGTGGCGGCCCGCCAGCGGCGAGCTCCAGCAGCGCAGCACCACCCTAAATAGTGCTTTAACATATGTGCGGGCCTCTGTTTGGACAGGCCGCGCAGCCACTGGAGCAGTAGGAGGCACGGACGGGTGGGCGGGTGGAAGTGACGGCAAGGGAGCGACGAGCGATGGGGAAGGAGCAGGAGGAGGCACGGGCGGGTGGCCGGGCGGCGGTGATGGCAAGGGAGCGATGAGCAGCGGGGAAGGAGCAGGAGGAGGCGTGGGCGGGTGGCCGAGCGGCGGTGACAGCAAGGGAGCCGTGCGAGGCTGCTGCGGGCCTGCGGCTGCGCGAGTGGGGATGAGAGGGTGGCACAACTGAACGGAGGACCTTTATACGAAGCGATTGAGTGGTGTTGTTAGGGTTTGAAGGTATTGGACAGGTATCCACAGGTATCCCACGAGTATCCGATTTATTTTTATTATTTGAAAATACCTAAATAGTCCGATACTTACGGGATACCTATCCGGGAGTATCTGTGGAGTATGAGTATCCGATACGGTATCCGATACCGGTACGTGAGTTTTGCGAAGTATCCACGTATCATAGACTGCAGATACGTTTTGCTAAGCGTATCTAAAAGATATGAGATGCTTTTCTAGAGACAGTGAATGACGTGTCTATGCTTGCATTTCGATTCAGGGCTGTAAGTACATTTTTTTCCTTTCTTATTTTTGAGTGTTGCCCTTTTCTTTTTCTTTTTCTTTTTCCTTTTTCCTTTTGATCGCATTAGTTTATAATAAAGTCATGCAGGACATTCCTTCGCATCATTTTTTTCTCATCTAGCATAATCATATTTCATTTTGGGCATACCGGAGTATAGCTAGAGAAATCACTCCTAGCCAGAGCAAGTATTCATTTAATATTAGAGCTCCTCTCAACAAACCAATCAATTATCCATTTATGCAATATGATGATCTTACATATGTACTACCCTAAATTTTATAGATTGAGAATCTATCTAAAATACTTCATGCATGCAAATACTTGTATTTCACTTCTCCACATTGCTTCATTTGGCAGATTTTCTTTATGGACATTCATGATCCTGCAGATTAAATAAATAAATTCATTGGTATATGGTATGAAAAATGTAAACACAGATTTAAAGAGATGCAACTACAAAAAAAAATCCAATTGGAGATAAAAGTAAAGGTATTTTTCTCTTAAATAATCATGAAAAACTTAGCAGGGAATCAACATGTGAACAAAATTCTACCAAGTAGTCTTATTCAGAAAGTAATTATACTGAGACAAGTCTAGTTAATTTGAACTACCAGACTATTCTCTTTGATTCAAGGTCAAATGTTCTATGATATCACCATTGACGAAAAAGGCTTCTCTATAAAAACCTATAATGAGAAATCACATATATACTTTACATGGTGATTATAGATTCTATAGTACAACACTGTAATGCTGAAAGAAATTGGATTTTTTTACCCACTGAACAATTATCCCTTGCATATTAAGCATTGAACACTTACTTGGAACACATATATATATGACCTACAGCGTCTGATACTTCCGTGACTTGCTCAAAAAGCTTATGATGGAGATCATCAAGCACTCCCAAATGTCCTGTCTTGTAGTTTCAAAAATGAAAGATCACCTACCATTAGTCTAGGAACTTAGAACTCTGAACCCATGAAAGCTCAAATATTTGATTGTCAAACAACTCAATATAGATGAGATAACAAAATTGCAATGAAGGGCCCCGCAGGGCAGGAGTTCTTGCGTCCACTGCATCTCATGCCAAGTATGAAGTGAGCTACAGCGGAAGGGATTCAAATATTGCATCTCATCTCATCTGCATGCAGCCAATGCTCAAATGCAAACAGGAAACATCTCCTCTGCATCACATGGGAATTTTATTGGGCAAGAGAAAAAGCTTGAATATGAAACATCTCACTAAAAAATTCTATAAAAAGTAGGCATTCTGCATACAACATAGTAATGACGAATGCTGTTACCTGAATATCTGATCATAGCTAAGAGGCAGAGCAATTCATTCACTATGTGCCACAAGAAAAAACTTATTATCTCTGTTACATATGATGTTTGATAAGAAAAGGTCATAAAAAACTACAGTACGAGGTAGTAATCAAGAGTCCATCTGTGTCTATAAATGAAACAGAGGCACATATTAGGTAGTTAGAATTAATCTTAACTGCAACTTGCAAGTACCATATAGGATCTAGTCCTTGATCTGAAAATAAACAAGAGAAAAAAAATGAACCTGACGTGCTCGCTGAAAGACAGACCATGCCGCTCCCCTCTTCGCTGAATCTCTATCGTAATTGAAAGAAAAAAAGCAAATCTGTAGACCAGAACATACTGCAACGTACCAAACCAGTGATGGATCCAGCAACAGTAAAATGCACAGGCCAGTAGCAAGGTTGGAGGAGAAGGCATGAGGTCATTGCAGCATCGGAACTGCACCAGATGCATGGAGATTGGCTGATTGCTGGGACGAGCGGAACTGGGAGGACGCCGTGGGGAGATGTGTTGTTGGAGTGGCGGAGCATGGGAATAGCAACGGAGGGAGGTGCCGCTGGGGATAGTGATGGTGATGGGCATGGCTGGGAGGCGGCCGGCGCATGGATTAGCGACGCCGCAGCCCGCAGCGGAACGGCGGCAGATGGAGCAGCGGATCGAACAGCGGTGGAGGGAGCAGGGGAACGGCGGCGTCGTGTAAACCTACAGGATTGGGAGTGGTTGGATAAAATAGACTTGGGGGATGTGACTTAAAGATAGATTATGGACTAATCTTGTCACATTTTCTATAAATGTATCAAGGTTCGTATCTACATGGTATAGTGTGCCGAGCGTAGATACGTTACATAAAGTGTTAAAAGCAAAGCGTATTTATATGGCTGTTTTGTTGTAGTGTATAGACTTACTTTGGGCACCGGAGCGCACCTGGTCTACCAGGCGATACCGGCTTACGGCTCTACGCCGAACCCGGACGTGGGGGGTTACAAGGGATGGATAGGGCTGTCACCACCTGCCACCTACCACCTCAACCGTACGAGAACGAGGCAAACGAAGGTAGGCAATAGCATAGACACCACGTCTATGCTACGACTACTACTCTAGCGTGAGCTCAAGGGTTACCTTGCTAGTGGCTAGCAGGGCCCTTCTACTAGAGCACTCGTCACAAGGACGAACGACGATCCCGCAAGTGTATAATGAACAAAGGTAACTTACTTAAGAACTTAATACCCAAAGATAAACACGAACTTCTTACTCCAAGTAGCAAGATGTCCGTTGAGGTACAAGTGTAGAGGGAGCCGACAGGTCTGGCACTCCATCCACCCGATGTACAAGGCTCGCCGAGTACAAGAAGTAGAGGAAGCTGGCACTCCGCGATTCCTTCCAACTCTCCTCACTCACTCCCTATACTAATCTAGCTAGAAGATAATGAGAATGTGGCTTGCTCCTCCTCTCTTCTCTCTTGTGTATGATGATTTCTTGAAATGTGAAGAGAGGGCATCCTTTTATAGCTTGAAGAGGTCGGTTCGGGTGGAGATAAATATGGAAACCACCAAATACCGCCTTAGGATACCGCCTACGAACCACCATTCGAAGGTGGGCCCAAGAGGCGGTGCTGGGGGTGCGGGCGCACCCCAGGGTGCGGCCGCACCCGGGATGGCCCCACCTGCCACCGTCCTTCGCGTGGTTGGTTGCTTGATGGGCTTGGACCTCTCCTACGTCGGTGTCTTGGTCCAGTTTGGAGTTTGAATTACACTTTTGCATTATTTGGGCCAAATACGCCTGCTGGAAAGCGTATTCTGATGTTTTCCGAGTTTGTCCCTGCAAAATATATATACCAAAACTCGTGGAAATATTAGTTATAAGGCCCTATTTTATTAATATGTTGGCGGTTTGGATTGTGTGTTAAGGACCGCCAACAGCTGGCGCCCAGGAAATCAACATCAACGAGCTTCCGCCTTCCAATGACTCGATGGCCGTTGTTCCCATTCCGGCGAAGGAGCTCGCCATTGTTGAAACCAAGCCTCTCGCCGTCATTCCATCCAAGGAGATCGTCATCGCGCCGTCGAAGGAGATCGAGCCAGTTCATCATCAACAATCCTACTTCGCCCGTGCTGTGCCAACTCTCAACCTTGCACCACCACCATCCCGTCTTGCCATTGAAGGACCAAGCCAGCCAGAGCTCTCCAAGTTTCACATACCTAAGGAGCTCAACCTGCTGCACCCAAGCCTAATGAGACATTGACCAAGCTGAAGACCAACAAGTTTGGAGATGTCACCTGCATGAAGTACAAGACCACTCAGCGAGTCACTCTGGATGGAGTCCGGGCTACGCCGGAGCAGATCCAAGTGGTTCCTCCTAGGAAGAGATCCCCATCTACCTCTCCTGAATCCAGCGAACCTAAGCGTAAGAAGACCACCATAGCTGATTTCGAGAAGAGGATTGATGAGCTCACCTATGCCAACACTAGGACTCAACAAGACTTAGCTTTCCTAGTTGGGGCCATTGAGAGGTTGACTAAGAGATTGGATAAGATCGACGTCAAGCACATGGGATTGAAGTCCCATGTCAACATCATCTCGTGCACTGATGCTCGTAGGCTTGAGGATTGAGAGAAAGAGAGCGGTAGTCAATTGATAAGGCACGTGTGATTTTGTTTAGAGAGTCACTTTAAGAGTCAGAGTCAGTTTGAGAGTCTAAGTTAGAGTCTTTTCAATATTAGTTCGTTTGCTTGAAAGTGTAATAAAGTGCCTTAGATGATATCAATAAAGTTTTGTTAGAGTCATCTATTCTCTCTCTATTATTTTTGGATATGTGTTTTGTCTTCACATGCTGTGCTTGAAGGTAAACAGAAAACAAGTGTGGGGGAAGGACACAATCACAACCAGAGAAATCCCATCGCAAAGTTTTGAGAAAACAGAAGTAATCAATGTCAAGATCACGTATGATGAAATGGGCATGTCGGGCCACTAGGCCAGGCTGCCCGGCCTCAAGGCCAGGCCGCCCAGCCTATCACTCCCCTCTTCTCGCTCCTTCGTTCGTCCACAGTCAGGTACGCATCTCATACACTCTATTCATATATATTGCTCTCTGTTTTGAATTAAATTGAAGATCCATTGAATAAACAACTTCTGAACAAGTCTCGATTAAAGAAAGATTGCTTTGCCATAACTTAAAGATAGATTCGCACAACACTTTTCCTAGAAGTCTTGCTACTGTTGGGAACTTTTATTAGGGACCCCATATCACTTAAGTTGTTGAGGAATGTGAGATAGTAGAATAATGTGGACTTTTTTCTCTAAGTTTGTCATTAGAGAATTTTATTTTAAACTATAAAATAATAACTTCACTTTTCCTCTGTGGTAAATGCAATGTCCTACCAAAGCCTCACATGATAAACATTTTCAAACCAGCTCGTAAGCTATTTGCTTTGTGTTGAGTCTAGTCAACCCGTGTATGACCCCTGTTGAGAGGTATGTCATGCTCCCAAGATCAAGATCACATACACTCCACATATATATCTGCTGCTCCTTCACTGGGAGTACGCAACAACACGTTTTTCGCCCCAAAATCTATTCCTACCCTGGGACTCTGGGAGTAGAACCAAAAAGATTTATAGGAAGAATAAATGCACCAAGTCTTTGATTAATTTTCTCTCCAAATTTATGTATTGCAGGCAAGAGACATGAGGCTATATAAAGGATTGGAAAAAAAAAGACAAGTGTCCATGTATTCAGTAAAAAAAAAGAAAATGATAGCTCATGACCTCTATGCCTAGCAGAAGTTTTTAAGTTTCTAAAAGAGAGAAACCTGTTCAAGGAGCAAAAGTAGAATTAGGTTAGCCACCAAATATTCCACACACATGCACATCTTGATCTAAGGGTATCACACTCCCCTCCTCGGATCCCGTTTTGACTCGACAACATATGCAAGGTGAATATGCTATTCCTTGAAATACCTATAACCCCAGATACAGCTTTTTAGAGATAGGAGATTTTGAAGGCAACAGACATATGCCTCAGTGAGGATCCACAAATACTACATATTGAGTGATCTGAATGTGCCACAAGAAGGAGAAGGTAAGCTATGAATTGTTTTCAAAGACCGATGCAAAAAACTCCAATTGACTTGACTGATAGGAAAAAGGTGATCTGTTTCAAGCTGTTCCGTTCTTCAACAGCCCAAAGTCTTGTGGTAGACACTTTGAATCCCGCAGAGTAGGTATGACTAGGAATGGTTCAGTGCTGATGTCTTGTCTTATAGTTATGTGTGAAGTAATCCAACCTTTTCTCGAGGACGAGTAAAAGCCTAAGTGTGGGGGAACTTGTTGATTGTAATTAACTCCCATTATAAACCATCAATAAATCATGAAAAAAGGGCATAATTGCAATCACCACCATAGAATAGGGTTTCGACTAACGATATTCCACGAGTTTTGGTGTTCTCACTTGTTTTGCAGGATATTCATGATTTCACCCATAAAAATGTTTCAAGTGATGAATTAAAGTGCACCATTGTGAAGAGCTCATCGAGACAATCAAAACGGACCTATCATTTGTTATACTTAGCCACAATGAGGAAGATATCAATCTCGCTACGGAATTCAACTTAGGAAGACTCTAGAACACACTAGAACCAACATAAATTAAGGGTTTAAACAGATAGAATTCCATAGCTTTGGTGAAACTGTATTTTCCAGGGACTTAAACAGGATCTGGAAGGAAGGAATCCCACCACGACACATCTCGCGCAAACGGATCGGAAACTGGCACTAGAAGGACGTGGAAGACTCCAGAAGACACTGGAAAGAAGCGGGAGCCCGACGGCTGACAAGTGGGGCCGGCCGAACTGGTCCCACCTTGAAGTGACCTCTCCTTCACGTGACGGCTTACAACCGACCTCTACTTCGCATCTCCACCATTGTTCAACGTCTGTTTGATCCAAGGGCTGCGGTTCCCACTCCAGGCAGATCCTCAGTTCATAATTCATATTCTCCGGTTAGGATCAGGGTTAGCTATCAAGAAGAAGACTAGTTCTCCTCTAGTTTAGGTTTATAATCTAGTCTTGAATTAGAACTAGAAGAGAGAGAGAGAGAGAGAGGAAGCGCCGGCCTGTCGGATCTTCTTCGACGCTTTGTACCTGCGGATTCGAGTTCTTCGTGATCTTGAGTCTGAGATTTCTCTGGTGATCAACTTCTATTTTTCAGTGAGTAAAATTGTTATTATTGTTCTTTTGGTTTGCAACTCTCTTTTGAGTACTTTAATTCTAGTAGCCCTAGAGTTAGAGTAGCCGTCGTAGTGTAGGCGTGGTGCTTAGACTCGATTGCTTGTATAATGTACTCTATATTCCGGATCGGTGGTAGCTCACAGGGGTGACTCTTATAGCCTTGTTGAATCTTCTATAGTCCACCTCCCGTCTATAGGCCAAGCAGGACCTGTTACGTAGTAGATCATACTCTGCTTGTGTTCTTCTACAGTAATTCTCCAACTAAACCGTAATCACATATCTTACTTGAGAATAAGAACTAGACGGCCTTAGTAGTCCCCTTTATCTTCTATTTTCTCAGTCCTTGACTGCTACTCAGGGATTAAAGCTTAAGACTCTAACCACATCACAACCGTTCTTTGGGTTCGATATTAAAACTGGGTCATCCTAGTGAAGTGCTACAGCGGTAGTAGATTATCTGTGCGCTTGTGGATAACTAGAGTGTGCATAATTTATACCAACAAACATCAGGGGTTTGGGCGGTGCTTTAGGAGCTATTCAAGGCCTCAGCAGAGCGGCGGTGAGGCGTGGTGGCCAGCGGCCTTGGCGCGGCGACGGCACAAGCCGTTCCAGCGAGGGCATGCCGGTAGCAACTAAATGTGTGAGAGCCGCCCAATTTGCACTCGGTTTAAAAGTCATAAAATCTTGCAAAAAAAATTTTAAATCAACCTTTGAAATCTAGTATTTAAATAAAATTTTTGGAGGCCAAGTTGCATAGTAAAATTTGAACTTTCTTAACAAGCACAAAATCAAACGTACACAAAATTAAATCCAAAACAAGCACACATGCACTTGATGCTTTATTATGCACTAAAGATGCTCATGATGATGTGGTTAACAGGTTAAGCATGTTTTTACATTTGGGGTCGTGACAATTCTCCCCCCTTAAGAAAATCTCGTCCCGAGATTTTGTAGGTAGAAAGGAAGGGTTAAATCTCCAGTTGTATTGTGGCCATATTCACCTAGACAAGAATAACATCCAAAGATTGATGTACAAAATCATGAGTGGATTGGTGTGATAGGATATTTCTAGAGTTTCTTTGGTGGTGATTGTGTACACATATGAGGAAGTAGAGATTTGTTTTTCATAAAGAGGGCATGATGCGGTTTTTCTTGATGGTGATTGGGTACACATATGAAAGAATAGAAAGATGAACTTCATATGAGTAAGTGGGGGGTGGTTTTGTGAACAAAAGGGTGAGAAAATTGTCACAATTATATTCCAATACTATTATAAATGTATGAGTGCATGCATGCAAAATATGAATGCAACATGACATCTCCTCACATCGTGAGCACGCCTTAACATTCTAGCACTTACTCACGATCCAAAAAATCGCATTGTCCAGCAGCGCTACAACCCTCCTACTAGCGCTCAGGACAATGGGTGATTCTCACCCTCTCAACCCCGGTAAAAGGTTCAAAAGGTTTCTAGAGGGTGAAAGGGTGTTCCTACGCGCCACTACCCATAAAGACAAGAGGAGTTAAACATATTTTAATTAAACAAGTGAAGCAATAAGAAAGAATTAAGCTCTAAGACAAAGGAAGGAGGATAGCAATTAACCTTAAGTTCAATTTTTAACAAAAGTAAACATTAGTGCAAGTAATCAAATTTTATTTGACTCTCAACCCACTAAGCAAATTTCCTACAAATCAAGTTATGGCCAAAAATTATGGCCAAGAATGAAGTCAATCGAAATTTCCTATAAGAAGTTATGGCCAAAACATCGAAGGTCGTGCACTCTGAAATTTTCTGGACAGCACGCAGCGCTAAAGTAAAACAGTCATAACTCTCTCGTTTGAACTCCGTTTAAAGCGAATGACCACTTGTTGGAAAGGTAATTTCATAAAATTTTCAATAGTGCTATATTTTGGTATATGTTCTGTTGAGTATACAGGAGAGATTCCATGAAGAAGAGGCAGGAGCAACGCGATGAGAACAAGATAGAGAAGATGACGATGACAACAATGAAGGGGAGCTTGGGCGATGCTTTCATCAAGCGTACATGATAAAATTCAGAGGCTTGGAGCAGAGGAAGAACCCCAATGACATTGGCAAATGAAGGCACAAGCGGTCGACTTTCGACAAATGAAGATGTTGCAAGCAAACCACGATGGATTACAAGAGGCGACATCAAGCTGCATGGACACTTCGGATTCTCGCTTGAAGGACCATGGCTTCGTATCAATTAGAAGGTATGTGAGAAAGTCGAGCTCTTTGAATTTAAATAAAGCGCTTTGCGGGAGGCAACCCGTTTATTTTATATATATTAATATGACCGTCTGCATTGCACTCTTTAATCGGAATATCAAGTAACATTGTACTGTTGCTCTAACAAAAACCACAACTTCTTGTTATTTGAGGGAGCACTTTGTTATTTGATCTTGGGAAACTTGTAGACCTTTTTATGTGCCTATTAGTGTTTAGAGTCTTTTTATTTGTGTCCTTTTAGAGGGAAATATGAAGTGTTGCACCACTCTTTGATTCTAAACTTGTGGCTAGTTAACTTAGCCTAACTTTTTGTTTTGTTTTAGACCACCTCATCATGTCATATCATTTTGTTCACCCATCCCGTGTTGCATTGCATATCATGTTGTTCATCTCACCCTTGCATTGCATTGCATGTTGCATTTAAAAAAAACTTTTTTCTAAAAACATTGACTAGCCTCGCTTTTGAGATCCTAAAACTCTTAGGAAAACCACTCATAGAGCAATCCCAAAACCATAGGGTATGTTTTTCATTCAAAAAAAATCTAACTTTTGTTTCTCTCTAGTTTTTTTTTGAAACCACCTTAGATATAATTTCTATACCCATCACTCTCTCTTCAAAATTTTTGTTTTAATCCAAAAAATATAGGAAACCCATAAACCTACCTCTAAAACCTTGTTTGCTCGGTTGCTTGTGCCTTTTTCGATAAATAATTTTTTCATTGACAAAAGCCTCACTTCTTATGAAGCGTTGCGAAGGCTTTTTGTCACTCTTAGCAATTGTTTTTTAATAAGCTAGTTGCGGAACAGCATCGAAAGGTCCTTTCAACCTTGCTAACACTTGTTTTTTTCCAACTTTGCATTTGCACTTTGCATCCATTCCATTGTTCATGCACTCATTTTGCTAGCTTGGTCTCAACTTTATTGACGAAAGCTTTCATATCCATGTTAATGCTTAACGTTAGCATTTTCCTTTTTGCAATCTTGTGTAAACATGGTGTTTAGATATGATTGAAGACCATCATCATTTAGTTACCAAGCTATGAGATTGCATTTGGTTGGTTTATAAGCTTTGCAATGCGCTTTATTTTTTCTTGTGCTATGAAGGCCTATTGATCTTCGGATAGACATGGTGTTTTGACCTTGGTTAAATAAGTCTTTATGGCTATGGAGAAGTTCGGCAACCTAGTTGTAAACATGGCGTTTAGAACTAGGTGTAAACATTGTCTTTGTTTATATACCTTCCTCTCATTTGCATTTACACTAGCACACACGTATACTCACTAGTTTCGCTAAGCTAGCTATGCACAAATTGAGATCTTAGGAATGGTAGGTTTGTTGGCATTTGTTTCTACTCCCGACCGTCACCCCGGAGGTAGTGTGTGTTAAAATATTTTGCAGGCATGAAGAAGCGCTCCCATGAGTTCAAGACCAAAAGAATTTCAATAAAGATCGTCAACATCGTCGAAACCCGAGAAGGACGCAGCTGTTTTAATCAATTTGAGAACATGTTCAGAGCTGTACCAGAAGCAAAAAGTTGATATTCAGAAGCTCCATCAAATTCTCATTCCAACGCAACCAAGATCAATGAATTTGATGACCCATACAAGGAGATATGGCAAAAGCTTTGGACGCTGCACGTTCTGAAATTCGTCGGGACAGATTGCAGCGCTGTGATGAAATGGATACAACTCTCTTGTTCGGAATCAATTTTGGGCGAATGAGGACTCGTTGGAAAGGAAAATTCATGCACTTCGCAATGGAGCAATGTTTCAGTACATGTTCTGTTCTAGAAATTGAAAGAAAAATTCGTGAAGATGAGGCAGCAATGGGACAATGAGGAATTGAAGGAGGCGACGACGATGTGAAGCAATGATTGGGATCATGACTTAGTACAAGAGGAAGTTGAAGGAAATTGAGGCAACAAATGTGAAGACACATTGAAGATGATATTCATACACATGAGGGAAGAACTTCAAGACCTTGTTTTGTTTAATTTGAAAACTTAATTCCTATGCTATCTACATTTGTGAATCTCTTGCAAAGTTCTACCTACCAAAGCCTATACATACATATTCTTTCATGATGAAACTTTTAGATTGCAAACTTATATTTTGATGAGTTGGATTAAGATTGATTTCTTTGGTACGAGACTAAGAAGCTGGTCATTCCATTTTTTTGTGTAACCGTCTTTCTGTTAGCCTATTTATCCTTGCATTGTGAGTTTCTACTTCGGGAATTTTGCAAACCTCGCCGGATATCCACCCTAAACCAAAAATATCTTTTTGTGATTACCGCCTTGACCACAACCCAATTTGAGTATAGATTATCATTTCGACGGAATCAAAAGAATCAAGGGCACTATATAAAGAAAAGTTTTTGGAGACAAGGCTCCCCGGAGATTCAAGAGGTTCTACGAAGAAGAAGGTGAATTTGAGATACTTACCCTAACGAGTTTGTTCTCCCACTATTCATACTCGAGGACAAGCATTCGTTCAAGCATGGGGGATGGCTGGGTAAGTATTCTATGTTATCAAATGTTCTAAGGAGAAAAAAGAAAGAAAGAGGAAAATAGAAAAATGAAAAAAAGGAGAAAAGAAAAGAAAAATGAAAAAAAGAGAAGAATAAAATGCTCCTTAGTTCTTTCCGGCTTCACTAATTTTCCAAGTTACCTTGAAGAACTATTCTATACTCAAATCTTCCAACCATGTGCAATCCGATAACGAGAACTTCATTTGTGTCTCGGGATCATCCATTTGCCACTTGCACATGTCCACCTATCTAAATGTGTGTGTTTCATCTTTCTCCCTCTCCAACATTATTTTCCAATGGCCTTTTTTTGACTAGTCTCGGTAATTCCATTAGATCTCTCTCTTAGTTTGATAATATTTCAAGTATAATGTTTTGCTATGATTGTTTTTACCTACCAAGCTCCACATAAGCCTTCCACTTTTATATATGAGTAGAATAGGTTGAAGACAATCTAATGTAGGCTTGAGTGACTTGATGAGATGAGTATTTCCATGATCTTTTGCAAGAGAATCTCACTTATGTTTGATATGCATTCTTTTGAAAACTCTTCATGATGAAACAAGGTAAAGGTTTGAAGTTCGCTTAAGTTTGAGAGCATTGCATTTATTTATTATTGTGGCTTGTTCTTTAATTGCTAATCTATCTTCCATAATGAAAAAGTAACCGGTCACAACATGAACTTGAATGCTAAATACTTGAGAGAGCAATATGTCTTGTTATGTATGACTAAATGCAGAGAGGATAGTGTGGGGCAATGCTGATTTCTTTATAATCAAAGCTCCTGGACTTACTCGAGGACGAGCAAGGTTTAAACATGGGAGGAATGTTGGCGCTCCTTAAGTACCCATTTTATCCCTTGTTTATCCTATATAATGGCATGAATTTAATATCAAAGTCACTAACCGTCCTAACCCCAGCCTAATTATTGGTCATTTTCATACTTGCACATATATTTTGGAGGAACTTCGTTTTTGTAGGTTTTTGGCCTATTTTGGAGCATGAAATAACGAGGCCCATGATCGAGCGCTAACACGGAGAAAGACGAAGGCCAAAGCCCAAAGGAAGGACCAAAGCCCATGTTGATTCGAAACCCATTCATGCACATCCATCCTCCAAGAGAGCCCAAAGAACCAAGCCCACGAAGATGAGATCAAGATACTTCGGGATTAAGCAAAGCAAATGAAAATTTAAGGAAGGATTCCCTATCCCATCCTTTCCTCGAAGATATCTTCAAGATAACGACGTCCAAAGGGGTGCAATCGTGAAGGACATAAACTCTAGAAGATGCGAGGAGTCTACACGTGAAAAATGAGACCAAGGCGAGCCCGAAAGGGGGTAGGCCGGCCGGCCTAGGCCCATGGGGCCGGCCGGCCCAGCCCGTTTCTGAGGCGGTTCGGCCTCCCCTTCGACTGGTGGCTTCCTCGGGGTATCCATCCACCCAGAACTCAACGGAAACCTAGGGCCAAGACCAGAGGGAGACGACGGCCACTGCAAGTCTTCGAAGTTGTCTAGGAGATGGCTTAGGCCACCCCTAGAAGCCATGGCCTCCCTGCGTGGTCGTGCCATGGTGGAGTTCATGAGCTAGTTGGAGTCGTCAATGGTATGTACTCGGTGGTGATGATCCAAACGAATCTATTATGTGAGTAATGATAATCATGTCTTCCGAATCTTTTAGCAACCATGTTCTCTCTTTCGATTTCGTTCTTTTCTTTGGGTTTGCTTCATCCTAGATCTATTATCGATATAGATCTCTTAGCATGATCTTGTAGTCATGGTGGCTAGAGGTTCATGGCGGAACTACCAAAGGGGGTTCGACTTGCTTCAGGGTATTTCGTTCAAAGGGGGGTGTCGTGACAGGCCGTTCCCACTGAGTAGGCGGAGTATCGAGGGATCGGATTGGAGATTTTGGGTTTAATGACGCTTTTGATTGAGTTGCATGACTTATTTGCTTGTTAGCTTTAACTACAACTAGATGACGATAGGCCTAGTCATGTCTCTAGTTTTGCTATGGTTACGCCTATATTCATGGATGAGATCAACCTTTACATATCACTCATATCTATTAAAGGTTTACCCTTTATATGCAATCAATGCTTCATGTTAGGATAGATCTGTTAGATTAGATGGAAAACCTTAGGTAGTTCTTTGTCGATCCACGGATTGATAAACCTTGGGGGAATACTCTAAGGGAAAAGCTACACGAACCGTGCGCTTGCGGTATACAAATCGGGGCGCTAAGGAGCGTCAACAGCTGTCAAGTGAAGAAACAGATGAGGAGAAGAAGGGGGAGAAGAGGAGGGGCTCTACGCCATCGGCCGCAAGGAGCAGAGCTGCCGCTGCAGCCTCCAAGCGCTGAGGAGGAGGTCCCATCGCCACTGGGGACGCCATCGCCGGAGCTCCGTCACGCCGGCGCCCACGATCGACTACGCTGCCGTTCCCGCACTGCCTGCACAGCAATGGCTCGTCACGGCCGCACCTCACCACCACATCGCGCACACGCCCTTGAGCCCGACCGGCGAGCCGCCGCCGTACCCACTCGCTCCCTCTTCTTGCTTTGCTATCCAGCCGCTGTGTGTGCGCTGAGGAACCTCCATAGTCGCCGTAGGCCCCCGACCTACCTTTTCTGCAAGAGCCGACGTCTGTGCACATCCAAAACCCCGGCCGCCGTCACCTGTTTCATGCCGCCAAGCCATCGCCGCGGCCCAAAGCACAAGTGCCCGTGCGCGGCGCGGCCACGCTGCGACCCTGGGGTGCCAGGAGGTTGCGCGTGAGTGCGTTCCCAACCTAGCCGAGCCCCGGCCCTGACTCCTGCTCGCCGCCGGCATGCCACGGCCACGCACCGACGCGCGGGCATGGATCGCCGGCCAAAGGCAACCTTTACCTTTGTAGCCCGACCGTGACCTCACTTTAGCCATGCCCACCTTGGCGCTACTCTTGGCGTGCCTCGTCGCGCACACGCCCCCGCCAACAGAAGGCCAAGCCTTTCGGCTCGGCTGCACGCACGCCGCACCATGACCACACTACAACGTGCACAAGTGCTTGCTCAGGCCGAAAGCCCCACTTTTCCGGCTGACCGCGCGCTCACCGCCTTGCCACCTCTCGGCCCTGCCGTTGCCCGTGAACCCTTGCTGCAGCTGAGCGCCGCCGCGGACCGGCCTCGCCGGAGCACCGCGCATTCATTGTGTCCGTGCCGCGGCTTTCTGTGCATGAGCACGCTGTTGTCTAGGCCAGCCACAAAGTTGCCTTGCCGTGCCCGTGACCTGCGCCACGTCTTGCTGTGTTGCTGTTGAGCTGCGCCCTTGGGCCTTGCTCGCCGCCGCCGCGGCCTCGATGTGCATGCATGCGCACGCGTGTTGGTGCTCTGGGCCAGGCCTTTGCCCTACCCTGGCACTGACCGAGCCACCGCCACCTAGGCCAAGTCGTCTTGTGCTTCGTGTCGCCTTGACCTCACCACGGACCCGGTCGCCGTGCGTGTCGCGCGACTTCGCGGTGTGGCACTCTGTGGGTGCACGTGCACACCGGCCAGGTCCTTGGCCTAGCCGACACACCACCTCGCCGCCGTAGTCGTGACCACACCCTGGGCTCCGGCGCTGTGCCCTTTGGCCGTCACCGTTGCCCTGCTCCGCCGCCACCTTGTCGTCTCCCCGCTGTCGCCCAATCTAGCTGCCACCATGGCCCTAGCTCCCCAGACACCCACGCGTACGCGCTTGTGCTTGGACTTGCCCTACCTCTGCTCGCCGAAGGACCACTCCGCCGTCGTCGTCACCACCGGAAGAACCCCGCAGTCGTCGCCGCCGCCAGGTACCGTCGCCGTTAGCCGCGGGAGGAAAAGAATAAGAGAGGAGGAAAGGAGATGGGCCCTGGACCAGACTGAGCCAGGCCGAATCCGGCCCAAACCGGGCCAGCCTTTTTCTTTTTTTAGCTAAGCTGAACCCAGCTCGTTTTGGGCGAAAACAAAACCACCTCAAGCTTTCGACCCGTTTAACCCAAGGTGCGCAGTAGCCCCTTTTCTTTTCCGAACTTGACACATGGGTCCCACCTGTCGGTGAGACACAGTCACTGACATGTGGGGCTCACTGACCCGTGGACCCATTGACCAGTCAACGGTCAATGTTGACTAGTCAACGCTGACGTCAGCATGGGCCCAGCTGACGTCAGCAAGACCCGACCCCCTGGGTGACATAATGATGATGTCATGCTGACGTCATCATGCCACGTGGCGCTCCCTAGTGCTGCCACATGGCGTGCTGTGTGTTTTTCTTTTTCCAAAAATCATTTATTAATTCTAGAAAATTGTTTTAATCTTCGAAAATTCATAATAAATCAACCGGAGCTCCGAAAATTATGAAACTAGTTTCATAATTCTTCTAAAATCATGATCTATACGTTAGAGTAGGTTTTGTTGAGAGTTGGATCTCATTTGTATAGTTTTGTGCATTCTTGCACTTTGGTCCCTATAGTTATATGTAATTACGATTAGGTCCCTATGAGGAGAAGTCGACCGACGTCCCAGATGATCAGAGGATCCAGAAGGACGTACCTGGAGACCAGAAGCCCCAGGAGACTCAGGAGTACTATGGAAAGATACCAGGTTCACGCCCATCTATAACTTGAATTCCTATTAGGCATTGCTTGCTAGAATTGCTATTGCTTTAATTATGTATGTGAGATGAGCCTGCATGGCCTACTTGTTTACTGTATTCCTTGCATACCTATGATACCTTGATTGATTCTTTAATGCTTTGGCTACTATGAGAGTGATTGGGTATGGGATTCCGTGATATGATAGTCTTGGCATGCTTGAAGATTCACCATGTGAGGAGCCAGTGATAGGGCTTTTCAGCGGGGGTGAGCGACTGGCCAGGGATGTGGATTGGGCACACCCTATGGGCCACCTGTGGAGGACTACGTAAGAAGATGCTTGCCCCGGCTCATGAGGACATATGTCGTAACTATGATTTGTGGGACTTTGTAAACGTGCACGCCACTTAACCACTATGCGGGTAGACCCGGTCCGAGCTGGCTATTCACGACACCAGACCTATTAGTAGGATGGGATCATTGTGCGGGGGAGGCCAGGGTGCTGGGGTGGCACTGGCCTTGGTAGAACTCTGAATGGCAAGGGGAGAGCCTCACAACTCCAGGGCGACCGCTTGCGTGAGGATGCATCCCAACCTGGGGGAACAGGATGGTGCCATAGCGGTTAGTCTCGTTCTCAGTAGACCGGTGCCTCGAGGTCAGTCAGGTCGCTCCTGGTGGGCGTCGGGGCGAGTGGGTACAGGTGTACAACCCCTGCAGGGTAAAAACTATATGTATAGCCGTGTACTCGGTCATGTACATTCCTACTCTTCTGTTACTTCATCTAGTTTAGTGTACCCTGAGATTTCTACCTCCCTCTAGTCCACTTCCCCCTGTGGAGTCAGATGAGGTGTAGGGAGCAGGATTTTCTTGCACCGACCTGGGATGGGTTTTGAGAGACAAAAGCTGGCTGGGTGTCCGGGATGTCGAAATGGCCCGCGTCAAGGGATTGTATACTTGCTAGCATAGGAAAAACCATAGCCTATCCATTGGCTACTTTTATACCTTTTTGCATCCACTTAAAGCTTGCATACGGATGGTAACGTGAACCTATCCCGTCCTTGGGGATAGTCTGGTAGATGCTGGTTCTGACTCGCGGATCAAGCTCGAAGACGAAGGATGAAGCTAAGGACGGTTCGTGCTACGCTCGAGTTTTGCCTGTGGAGAGAAGACATCAAGATAAAGACATCAAGATGAAGGATGCCTAGAAGACTAGCTACTGCTTCTGACTTCTGTTTGTTTTCCTTTAGCCCAAATGGCTTGTACTCTGATTTTCGTACCACAACCCTCTGGGCTATGTAATAAATAAATCCATGTAATGATTTTCAACATTGTATGTCTGTGATATCCAATTGAAATGAGTTCTGTATGTGATAGCTACTGATCTAGGAACTATCAAGATGATACATGGATTCGGGTTCTCCTCTCGGGAATTCGGGTCGTTACATCAGGATCATACTCCCAGGACCGGATAGAGCCATCTAGATTGTAATGAAGCAATGATTGAACCCTACTAGCATGGCAAGCTTTCTTCCAACAAGAGTCTGCATGCCAAGACAAGTGGCTAGTGCCAGCATTGCCCTTACCAGACAATTCCTTATGACACACATTGCATTTAGCATCATACCTCACTTTCTTACCATTCTCACTGCGGTAGAAGGGTTCAAAGTGCTGCCAAACACCAGATCTGCAAGACCTCGCACCGCCTTTACCAGTGCTGCTAGTGCTCGCTGCCGGACTCGGTGAACGCGCCGCACTGCCTTCCTCACCTGCATTGCCATCGCCGACCTCGACAGGAGCATCTCTGCTCCCGCCAAAGCCCAAGGCTTCGGCGTCCTCGCGGACGTCGTCGTCATCCGCGCCGGGAAGCCCATAGAGGTATAGCTCATGGTTCGTGGACGTCGGGTCGTCATCCATCACCGACGGCACCATTCCTCACGTGCTACAAAGACAATACACAGTTCAAGAATACCTAGATCTAGAGGCTAGAGCGAGAGGGGAAGCCGGGAAGGAAAGATGAATACCTTGCGTGTGGAGCCCGGAGCCGGAGTTGATGACGATGCCGACGAGCCGGGGATGAAGAGGATGATGAGCGCACGGCGAGGAAGCGAGTACTCCAGCGATGATGAGGAAGCAAGGAAGGCGAGTGTGGTGCGTTCACCAACATGGTGAGAAGGCGAGGAGACTCTGAGCCAAGAGAGGCTCGCCGAGTCACCGTCGCCGGAGACGGACAGCTGGAGAGGTGGAGAGGGGAGGGATGAGCCGGCGACGGGTGGAGCGCCGCAGCACCGGAGAGGTGGAGAGGGGAGGGGGCAAGCGGCAGAGCGCCGCTGCGTCAGAGCCATGGAGGCCGGTGGGCGGCGGCGAGGCCGGAGGGCGGAGGGAGAGGCGAGAGGCGAGAGGCCGAGAGCCGAGAGGGTGAGAGGCGGCGGGGCGGAGGGAAAATGATTAGGGTTAAGGTTTCGCCCGTCGGGGGAGGGTGCGGCGGCTTATATACAGGCCTCGTGTCGGGCCGCTGCCGAGCCGGGCCATCCGGGCCGCGTCGGACCGACCGTTTATCGGGCCGTGCCGTGCCACCCGACGCCCCCCCTGGCCCAGGCACGGCACGAGATACTAGGCTGTGCTTCGTTCCGGGCCATAGTCACGGGCTTCAGGCCGGCCCAGTAGGCCCGGCCTGTTTGGCCATCTATAAGTCCATACTTATCTTTTCCCATTTCCATCCGGGAATAGCTAAAGGTTGGAGTTGTCCAGCGGGTCGTAGATGATCAGCTTTTACTCCCACAGACATCACAATGAGCAACATATCACGCTATCTCCGTCTTCATCTTAGACTGAATTTGAAAATTTGAATTTGAATTTTTTTAAACGACCTCAGACTGAGAAAAACTCTAAACAAAAGTTGTAAATCTCAAAAAATTATGCAACTTTGTAGTTGATAACTTTTTTATTTAAAATCATCTAGTTGAGGATAATTACTTCTAAATTTCGAACATTTGAAATTTGAATTTTTCAAACGGTCTCGGACAGAGAAACACTCTAAACAGAAGTTGTAGATCTCAAAAACTTATACAACTTTATAGTTGATCACTTGTTCATTTGAAATCATTTAGACCCTCAAACATTTATTTTTCCATCAGTTTTGTAAAATACATGGAGAAAAGAAATCTAATATGGACATAAGTGAGAGTGAGGTGGACTGGTTAAAGGAGGAGGTTATAGCGAAAATGGCCTCTCATGCCATATTTCAATATAATGTTTTGGCGATTGATGACACACACAACACTTGGACTAATATCATTGTTAAATAAACATTCCCAGGCTTTTAGGTTCAAGTGATGACAAAGAGAAGATAGGCGAAGCTAGGCCCGAAGGGCCGCCCCTATGGGGGTTCCGCTACCCGGTTAGCAGACGGGGGTCGAGGGGGAGCCGCCCCTCGCGGGTCTCAGGGCAGCGCCCTGAAAGCTCTTCGGTCCAAAAGACAAGAATTGAGGCATTTTGCTATCATCGGTTAAACCGACGTAGGGCAAAATGAACTCACCGGTGCAATCACAGAGAAGGTCTGCGGGCTAGGGTTTTACACCGGATGAACCGACGCTACGGAAGTTATATACGTCGATGCATTGGCAGATGAAGACCGAGGAAATTACATACACCGGTTGAACCGACGATGCATCGGTTCAGTTGTCCAGAGAGGTGATTTTTGGAGGAACGTGAAGAAGTTACAATCACCGGTTAAACCGACGCAAATTTTACATACACCGGTTGATTGCATCGGTTAAACCGGCGATACACCGGTTAATTGCTAACGGCTAGTTTTTCAAGTGGCAGTTTACATACACCGGTTGAACCGATGATGACTTTTGGGGCACGTCGGATTAACCGGCGTTAAGCACATTTCTGGCAGCTTTTCTCCAACGGCTATATTTGCTTGTGCTGCCTATATATACCCCCAAGGCCGGGTCATTTGATAGTGCTGGAGTTCAAGAAAGTATACAAGAGCTAAAGATCATCTCCAACCACCATAGAGCTTCATTGTACATCATATAGGCTTAAGCACACTTGTGAGAGTGCATAGTGCTTGTTTAGGCTTAGTTCTTGAGAGAACTAGCTTGAGAGAAAGCCTTACTGCGGCAAGCACCTTGTGTACTCGTCGTGTGACCCTCCGACTTGGTGTGGAGTGGCAACGACACTTTGTGCGGGGAAGGAGGCCCCTACTTGGTGTTAAAGCTCCAAGATAGTGAAGACGGTGCCGTGGTGATGCTTCGAGATAGACGGTGGCGGTGACCTCGTCTTTGTGACTTAGCGTCACTTAGCCTTTGCTTGTCGGGAGCCTTGGAGGCGTGGCAAGACAGTGATCGAGCGAACAGACTCGGTATCACACTTGTTCATGTTGGACAAGTGGCCGTGGACGTAGGGAGGGACTTTGGTGTCCTAACCGAACCATGTTAAATCGTGTGTCTTGGTGTCTTCACGGGAGTTTGCATATCCTCTCCCTTACCGCTTTACTTACCGCATTACGTTTCCGCATTTACTCTTTCTTGCTTACCTTTACTTTCCTAGTTAGTTTGATTAGGTTTGGCTATAGGTTGCAAGTCTTTTGGGGTAAGTAGAGGGTAGTATAGATAAACCTTAGTCATAACTAGTATGTGTAGGACGGGTTAGGTTTGTCTTATGCAATTAGATTGAGCCCTAGGTTAAAAAGCGATTAGCGACCCTATTCACCCCCTCCCCCTCTAGGGTCGGACACCCCGGTGATCCTTACAGAGGTGCGTGAGGGAGAGGTTATAGGTCCAAATCATGGCGGCAGCGAAGCGCGCAAAAAATTGAAAAATCGCGCGAAGGAGAGGTTAGAGATTTGAGAAATTGACCTTGTGGCTCGTTGTTTGGATTTCTAAAAACCACATCACTGTCGGTTTATAAGAAATTGACTTTGTGCCTCGTTGTTTGGATTTCTAAAAACCACATCACTGTCAGTTTAAAAAAACCAGCAATGATGTGTATTTGGTTTATAAAAACGGTCAGTGATGTGTATTTTTCAACACTGCTGGCTGTAACGAACATGGCACCATTTATGCCATTTCGAGTGATTTTGGTGATCGAATGACAACACAACACTTGGACTAACATGATTATTAAGATGACCATTCTCAGGGTTTTAGGTTCAAATGATGACAAAGAGAAAGAGAAGATAGGCATAGCAAGGCCCAAAGGTATCGGTGCATCCGATGGTAGTCGGAAGAACCGACGCCATGACAAAAGGGAATCGAAGCCAAGTCAGCTTATGAGCACCGGATGAACCGACGGGTCAAAAAGGGGCATCGGTGCATTGGGCGTCCTATGTTCCAGAGACAATGTCAAGTGCCCAGGAGAAGTTTCTTCAGCACCTGGTTCAACCGACGGTGCATTGGAGTATTGCGTCGGTGCAATGACGTCAGCGTCCAGGAGAAGATTCTTAAGCACTGGATGTACCGGTGATGCATCGGAACAAAGCATCGGTTCAACCGGTGGTCACTGCATCAGCTGTCAGGACCTCAACGACTACTTCGGTTTATGAGTGACCGGAAGAACCGATGCTACCCCTGCCAGAGGCATCGGTTCTTCCGGTGATACGCAGATTTTCAGCTAACCATTGGAGCAACGGCTACAAGACTTGGTGGCCTATATATACGCCTCACCCCGGCCATTTGAAGTGAGCTGGAGTTGCTGGACATCCCACACATACCCAAGAACATCTCCAAGCCATACAAAAGCATCAAGATCATATCCTTAGCCCTTAGCACACTTTGATAGTGTTGTGTAAAGGATTAGCTCTTAGTGAGTGAGTTTGCAAGGCTTAGAGCCTTTGTGCTGTGGTTCATTAGCGAACCAAAATAAGAGCTTGGTACGCCAGGCACCTTCGAGCGTGAAGCTCGCCGGCAACAGTCATCGACCCTCCGACTTGGTGTGGAGCGGCGACGACATCTTTGTGCGGGGGACGTGGAGACCCCCATCCTTTGTGGAGAAGCTCCTTAGTGGAACCCGGGGCCAAGGTGACCGTAATTGTGTTCACGGAAGAGACTTGGTGACCGAGTAGAAATACTCTTAGTGAGTGCTACAACAACGTGGATGTAGGTGTGCCTTTGTGGCTAACCGAACCACGGGATAAACACCCGCGTCAAGAGTTTGCTATTTCCTATCCCGCTCTTTAAGCTTCCGCATTTCATACTAGCAATTTGTGTGTCATTACTTTCATAGAATAGTTTCTTGATAGGAAATGCTATAAGTTGCTAAACTCTTTTGGGATAGGGGTTTTCACACTAGAACAACCTAGTTGCACATCTAGATAGCATGTTTTAATTTAAGTTTTGTGCAAACTAGTTGGAGCCAAAAGTCTAAGTTTTTAGAGTGTCTAATTCACCCCCTCCCCCTCATAGGCTAGAGCACCCGATCACTTTCACTGGCTTGTAACCGTTGGTTCAAAATCCGGATGTGAAGATGTGGGGTGGTGCCTCTACCATTGCTGTAGCTTTCTTAAGACATTTTGGTTGACTTGGGCCGCAAAGCCGACTCTTTCTTTTGTAGTTTAAGGCATCTTGATTGACTTGGGCTGAAAGCCCACTCACCCATTTGACGAGTATTGTGGTCTGATACGTGACAAAGTTCTCCATTCCAGTTTTATTTCTACAGCATTAAAAAAGTTTCGGAAATCTGATCCTTAAACATGTGTTATCTATCCAGACATCATCCTCCTAAAACCGAACCATTTCTCCACTATTGATCAACTTTGAACACAGCTCCACATCTAAAATCCTCTTTGACCTTCAGAATGCCCCTATAGAACTGAGATATGGTGCCCTCTTTACAAAGCAAGAGTGGTTTTGAAAGACTATAAGAGTACTTAAGGATGGATGGATGGACCAATTATTAATGCATATGAATGGATTATGGAAGGATGCATGTAGCACACAAGCAAGCAACAACAAGATGAAAAAGGAAAAAAAACGATCAGGTGACGCACACCCGGTTTATTATTCAGACATTTATAAGCAAGCAGGGATCGATCTAGTTAGTTGAGCGACCAGGTGACGGACACCTCGAGGTCGCCGCCGCCGAATGGACAGAAACACAGCCACAGGCCCGGATGAGATCCGGTCGTCAGCCGACATGTCCGCGACTTGGGCCCTGGTCCACAGATCGGCGCATATCGTGAGAGCCGAACGGAGCGGCACGACGACGACGTTCCTCAGCAGCGGGACGTCGTCGTTGGTCCCCACGGAGACGGCGTCCTTCCACTGCCTGTCGAAGAGGGTGACCTTATCCTGTGGGCCGAACATGGCCGTGGCGGCGGAGACGGTGCCGTAGACGTCGATTTTGTGTCCGCTGCTGGTGCCGGTGCGCCTCCTGAGCACCACGGTGGCCACAACGGCGTTGGTGATGACGGCGCAGCGGACGTTGACATTGCCCGACACCCCCACGAACACGTACTCCACCTCGTCGTAGACCATCGCCGGCGTGTCGTACGTGTTCCATACCAGCTTCCCCGAGCCGATCTCGTCGTCGGGCGTCATGTCGGCGACGAAGCCCGGGATGGCGTCCATGAGGTCGACGCGCATGACGATCTCACCGTATCCCCACACCGCCCTCGCCGGGCCGGTGAGCTGGACGCGGCCGTCAGCACTCGGCAGGGCGTTGGAGCGGCCACGCATAAAGAGCAGCTGAGAAGAACCCGAGCCGAGGCCGTCGTCGATGGCGATGTGCCCGTACAGCTGTAGGTTCCTGTTCATCAACGTGCTGCTGCTGCTGTGTTGGGATTAGTCTCACATTGGTTGTGGGGGGAGAGTTGAACCAACTTAAAAAGTGGGGGGAGTCACTCACCTCTTGGGCTAACTTTTGGGGTGTAGTAGGATTTCCCCGGGTGTGTGCCCGGTTGGGCCGACTCTCCTGGTTTTGGGCCGACAATTGGTATCAGAACTGGGTCCGCAATCTCCTGTGCCCGTGCACACTCGGGTGGTGTAGACCCGAAGCTCAGTGGACCCGTAGGTGTGAGGCCCGTGTGTGCTCGTGTGTCGAGCCGGTCAGTGGTGGACCTGCGGGTGTGAGGCCCGTGTGTCGGACTGGTCACTGGTGGGCTGTGTGAGTGTGGGAGTGTGGGACCCCGTCGGTGCTGAGGGTGGCATCAATGTGTGACGAGGGAGATTGTTGGGATTAGTCTCACATTAGTTGTGGGGGGAGAGTTGAACCAACTTAAAAAGTGGGGGGAGTCACTCACCTTTTGGACTAACTTTTGGGGTGTAGTAGGATTTTCCCGGGTGTGTGCCCGGTTGGGCCGACTCTCCTGGTTTTGGACCGACATTCTGCCCCGGAGTTGCACGACCGCCGAGAAGATCTCGACGAAGGTTAGCCCCCGCAGGCCGGGGACGTCTCCGTCGACGGCGGCGGCCTCACGCTTGGGACGGCGGTGGCTCGGGCCTGGCTTGTCCTTGTCGTCTTCGTCGGGATCAGTACCAGTTTTGAGGATGGCCACAAGCGTACAAGCCTCGTCGGTGTTTTCACAGATGTGACTCAGTTGGCTGTACCGCCCACGAGCGTCGCCTTCCGGATCGGTGGCGCTAGCAATCACACACGCCGAGAGATCGTCCCAGTCATGGATGCAGTCGATCAAGCGTTGGGTCAGCCACCCGCTCGTGTAATCCCGCAGAAGCTGGCCGATATGCTGGCAGACGTTGTGTAGCCTGAGGGACTCGCTCACGGTGACGACGATGGTTCGAAGCCAGCGTCGAACATTCCCGGGCGCCTCCCGCGTGTACGTGGCCAAACCGCGGATGGCATCCGCCAGCTGCTGCCACCCAAACTCCTGTGATGGCCTGCTACTGCTACCCGGCGTCGGATCCTCCTGGGGAGGTGTTGCATCTCATGTAAGTGCTGCCATCTCAGCCAGCCTCTCAAACAAGACAAGCATGAAAGAAATTAACTTACCAACGACTGCAGCTCACCGAGGTCGCCGTACCCGCCACCAAATCCGAGGAATGTCGCACCCGGTATCAGTGGCTGGCGTTGCTGTTGCGCCTGGCCCCCTTTTTCTTTCTTCTTTTTGGCTTTCTTCTCTTTATCCCTTTTGTTCTCCTCCTTAGAATCATCGTCGGGGTTCGTCTCGTACCTCCTTCCCCCTCGCACCTGCTCGAAGCCGACGACGTAGAGGTTGTCGGTGCGGATCCACACAATGATCTCGTCGTTGTCGGTCACCATCCTAAGGTGAAGCCACCGCCTGGGCTCCCGTCTTGTGGTCCGCCGGAGCAGGTGGAGGTTCGGATGGTTCGCTAATGGCGGATCTTGGTTATCAGGGTCCGTCAGTTGATCTCGCTGCAAACGAATGTACTCCTCAAAGTCTTCGGAGTGTTCTCCGACATTAAAGGTCCACTCCAGCGGCGGCGGCAGCTTCTCCCCCTTGAAGGTCGTACGTCCTATTTACATGCGTATGTGTACCAAAACGAAACAAATCAAATCAAAAGAAAACTAATTTTTTTTACAAAAAATCAAAAGAAACCATACATATAAATTCGCAGGAACAAGGTAAATATTAATTAATGTCCATATTCTGTGGCCTGGATGGTATGAATGCGTGTGCCAGATAATTACAATATTGACAAGTATATTTATTGACGTACAAAACAAGTCATAAACCTATATTAAATGGCAATTCCTGACTAACTAGGCACGGTTAAAGTACTGTTGTTATTATATCAGAAAACATAAATAAACAGATAAAACATACGGGCTTATTACCACTGATCTTGCTAGTATTGGGTGGAGGCCGCCGGCCGGTTTCAGCTCAGGCACTGACGATTCCTTGACTAGCTGGATTGCATATGTTAACTGAACTGCGTGCCATCTTATATAGATGCCTGTTGGATGAGTTGTGTGTGTGTGTGGGTGGGTGGGTAGGGTGGTGGGTGCTAGATTATTAAATATACTGCTTCCTGATTCTTTTACATAAATATAAGGTATCGAAATATTTAAAATTTGTCCTAGATTATATGGTATTCTAGGTGAATTAACTCTCTGAAACCACCTATCACTACCAGAGACGGCCTCAATGCCGAGTGCCGGACTCTTTGTCGAGGGTCAAAAGTTGGGCACTCGACAAAGAGCTCATTTGCTGAGTGCCGGCTCTCGGCAAAGAATAGCTCTCGGCAAAAGCTTCTTTGCCGAGTGCCTAACACTCAGCAAAGCTACACACTCGGCAAAATTCCTCTTGCCGAGTGTCGAAGACTCGGCAAAGGATAGCACTCAGCAAATAAATTCTTTATCGAGTGCTGGACACTCGGCAAAGATTCACTCTCGGCAAACTTCGGACCTAGGGTAACGGCCGTCACCAGCCGTCTTCTTTGCCGAGAGCCAGAAACTGACACTCGGTAAAGCGAAGCTTTGCTGAGTGTCAGAATCTGGCTCTCCGCAAAGAATTTTGATTTTCTTTTTCTTTTTTCTCCAAAATTTTTCCGGTAGTCCTCTTACATTACCTTGAACCACATGTTCAAATTTGGCACATTTCTCACACCTTTTGCTATATTTTCTTAATTAATTTCATTTAGTTGAATTTTTTATACAACTCAAATTTGAACTGCAGATGCATGAAATCATGGAATTTCGTGATTCGAAAAATGATATTCATATTATTTCATGTACGGTGAGGCCGTATCCTGGGACAGACCCGAAATTTCGAATATCTTGTTCACCAGACACGACCAAGAAATTAAATAAAAAGGAAACGAAGTTTGAAAATCACGAAACTTGTCGAGATGCCATGTTATCGTATGCCGAGGCTGTGGTAAAAAATTCGAAAGGTCACAAACATCTCCACATGTGATGACTGCACTACGAGGCGCACTCGGCCCATCTAGAAGCTGCCTGTGGCCAGGTGATCCATCATCTGCCGTAATAAAATAACAAAAGGTAGTCGTCGTCCGTACTCATTGGCCTTGTTTGGCAGCGCGCTAGAATCCTAGCGGTACAAAAGAATCTTTCCCGCATTAAGGACTGAATGAAAACTATTTGTAAAATTCTTTTAGGGATGGGTGTAACTTTTCGCGACGAATCTAATGACGATAATTAATCGATGATTAGCTACAGTGATGCTACAGCAACCATCCTCTAATCGCGTGGTCAAATGCCTCATTATATTCTTTAGGATAACTAGCGCGGGGGTTCTGAAATTGGTTTTGTAAACTGACTTTGTTTGACACCGTAATTAGTGGTCAAAATTGTTACTATTCCTAGCACGCTATACAACCAAACAAGACCATTCAGCCTCAGTCCAGCACTGTAAGCTGACATCCATGAGGGTATTATGGTAATTTTCCACGCGTCTTGGTTGCCCCCAATCTTAGAAGTTCAATTATTTGTGGGACGGAGGGAGGAGGGAGTACGCTGCACACAGATGAGGTCCGCGGAGCATGGGCGACCTCCGCGCCGTTTTTGCGAACTAAACGCGGCCTAATTGCCGTTTTCGTTTACCGAGAGACTAACTTTGATGCGAGATGCAGCAGGTGGGTCTGGCCGACGTGCAGCAGCGCATGGCGTCAACGGCTGTTTGGTTCTAGGTAGCACAAGTAGCACAAAAATTTTAATCAATAATTAGGGGTATTAAATGAAGGTAGTTTGCAAAACTAACTCCACAACACTGCTCTACTTCGCGAGACGAACCTAATGAGGTCTTTGATCGCATGATTAGAGGTTGGTTACTATAGCATTATTGTAGCCAATCATCGATTAATTACCGTCATTAGATTCGTTTCGAAAAGTTACACCTATCCGTGAAAAAATTTTACAAATAAACTTTATTTAATACTCTATGCATGTAAAATTCTTTTCTCGAATATCGTATACTATTTGTGCTACTAAACCAAACAACTCCAACAGCGGCAGCAGCGCATGGCCAAGCGCAACAGCTGCGTGCGTGCGAGGCATCAGGAGCTGCACGCAACCGATATGAGCATGCGAAATAATATACGTAGTACTCGCTCCGTCTCAGAATATAAGTATTTTTAGATTTAATCAAAATTAATTTTATTCACTTTTAATTATAAATAGTAAATAATTTATAAAGATTTGTAAGATAAAAATAATATTACTAGATTTGTTATGAAAGTAATTATCATAATATATAATTGTTTATATTTAAAATAATTTATTTATAAAAATATTGATGATAAAAGTTGAATCAGTTTGATTTTGACCAAATCTAGAAATACTTATATTTTGGAAGGAAGTAATATATCAATGGGACCATAGTGTGCCAAATTAATTGGTACGGATAAAAGAGCAGGCAGCGGGCGGAGGCGCGGGGCGTCCGCGCGCGTGTCGCACGCCGGACGTCCAGGCGCTACTAAAATCTACTCCCTCCGTTCTAACATATTTGTATTTCTCTGATCGCGTACGCAAACTAAGACGTGTAAAATGATGTTTCTGCCTCTATAAAGAGCCTGACATCATCTGCCACAATTTCAGAGGAGAGAAAAACAAACACAATTTTACAGCGAGAAAAAAAACAAAGATCGATCTTGTGGTGCGGGGGTGCCAAGGGAGCCTCGGTGGGAAATGGATAAACGAGTCGACGAGAACAATCGAGAGCTCTGTCGGGTTTTCTTTCTTTTTTTAATATATACCATTGTTGGACTCTTTCACGGAAAGATAAAATAAAATAATAAAAATCTTTGCACTGTTGTACGCCTCTGCCACGTTCAGACCAATGTGATCGATTGATTCGGGATAAATTTTAAACTAGAAAAGTGCAATTAAACTGGGACGAGGGAGTATAGTGCAAACAACTTTAAGGCTCCGCTCATCGACACCAGCTGCCCGCCTCCTCAGTACCACGGGCCTAGCGACTGCTAAGGCGACTAATTTCAGATTCTTAAAACAAACCTAGGTTTTGCCTCTGGTTTGTAAATTTTGGATTCTGAGCAAAATCTGGTGGGACGTTTCGATCCATGAGTTTTTAAGAATCTGACTTTATTTATTGCTCTATGGATCACAAGAAACAGGTAAAAACTGAGTATCAACAGCTTTCTAGTTTTTAAAAATCTGGCAAAAAAATGACAGTAAAAACCGGAGGTGTTTGTTTTGAAAAAGCCAGATTCTTAAAAACTGGCAAAAAAATGAAGAGATCCAAACGGGCCTAGTTCAAGGCTCCGCTAATCACAGACAACTACTTTCTCCATTCCAAATTACCTCATGTTTGACCACTCGTCTTATTCAAAAATTTTATTCAAACATAATTAAATTTAAGTCATTCTTCAAGAACTTTTATCAATAAAGTAAGCAACGATAAAAGAAGTGATATTTTGTACAAATGTTTAAATAAGATAAGTGGTTAAACTTAGATTAAAAAAGTTAAAGGTCTTATAATTTAGGATCGGTGAGACCAGCCTAGTGGTAGCTAGCATTAAACTTGTAGTAACAACAAAAGGAGCGAACAGGGCAAACAGCAATTAGCATTAATCTCATTTGCTCCCTTTGTCCAATTAAAAATATTATTCTCATTTTTTTAGAAGTAAAATATTTTTAATCTTGATAAAATATATATTAAAAATATTAACTTTTCTGATATATAATTAATATTATTAGATAGATCGTTAAATATATTTTATAATAATTATTTGAAGATATAAACATTGCACGAGATGTGAATATTAATTCTATCGCAACTCTGGATCTAAACACCATCTAATTCTATCCGCGTGAGTTCTATAACGACTCTTTTTATGGGTGTTTAAATCTTGGAGAAAAAATTTTAGGGTGTCACATCTGATGTTGTGATATTAATATAGAATATTAAAAATAGACTATAAACAAAACTAAATACATAAATAGAAAATATTTCGCTAGACAAATTTTTTAAGCCTAATTTATCTATGATTAGCAAAAGTTTACTGTAGCACTACATTGTCAAAAAATAAGTTAATTAGGCTTAGAAAATTCGTCTCGTAAATTAGTTGCATAATTAGTTTTTTAGTCTATATTTAATATTTCATGTATCCAAACATTTATTCCGTATATGATAGGAGCAAAACTGTACAAGGCCTAACACACCTTCCGCCGTGACGCCGGCGCCGTCACCTCGCCATCGCCGTCTGGAAGCCAAACCTAGAAAACCTAGGACCTAACCTACCATCCCCATCGCCAGCCGGCCGGAGGCCAACAGCCTCCGCCACCTCGCGACGCCCCGAGGGCCGTCGGAGGCGGAGGAGACTGCCGGCACCGCCGGCGGGGACGCGCACCTCTCGATTCGCCTCTCTCAACTGTAGCAGACAAGAGAGTCCAAGAGAAGATTTTCCTACCAGTGATAGTAGTTGAACTTTGCATCTACAGTAACTTTCACATTTGAATTGTAGAAGTAAAGTTATTATGTGATGGAGGGAGTACGTTTCTGCCACGTTCAAGCTTATGTGATTGATTAATTCGGGACAAATTTTAAACTACAAATGTGAAATTAAACTAGGACGGAGGGAGTATATTTTAACAATATGGTGCTACAACAAATATTTGCTAATTATAGATTAATTATGCTTAAAAAAATTAGTCTCTATTTCTGTAACTAATTTGGTTGCTAGTCTATTTTTTAAGATTTTAAATTAGGGTCGTAATATTCGATGTGACACTCTAAAATTTTACCCTAGATTTAAACACCCGTACCTTGTTTTAAACGACACGTAATGTATCACGTCACGTATTTTTTGCGTTTTGTCACGTACTATTGCACAAGTATATTATGCAATACTACGTTATAATAGTACGGAGTAGAAATCATACTGATAAATTTTTGGGCAGCGTTAATTACGAACCCTACGTACCCTGCGGATAGTGCAACCCTACGTACCCAGCCGGCCGGACGGGATGGACCCGCCTGCCCCGCGCCTCGCGCTTCGCGCGCCTGCGCCTCGTGCTTGGTGTGCCCCGCGTCTCGTGCCCACCTGCGTCTCGTGCTTCGTGCCTCCACGGCCCACATGCGCCTCATGCCTTGCGCTGCACGATGCTCGCCACCTGTGCTGTGTGCCAGTCGTGCCTCGTGCCTTGCGCAGGGCAACGTTGCATCAGAGCAGTGCAGCGCGTGGCAGTGCCAACGTGTCCGTCCAAAAAATATAAAAGAAAATGAACACAGGCTCACTCGGCCCATCTAGAAGCTGCCTGTGGCCACGTGATCCATCATCTGCCATAATAAAATAACAAAAGGCGTCCGTACTCATTCAGCCTCAGTCCAGCGCTGTACTCCCTCCATCTCAGTTTAAATGCAATTTAAAAATTGAGAAATTTGTCTACGGCACACCCCGAAAATGTGATTTTATGTGCTGCACACCGCACTCTCCAAATTAGTGTGTAGCACATTCTGAATATTTGATTTTATGCGTGTCACATTAACTATATTAAACAACTCTTTTACAACATGAGAGGTGAGAGAACGTCGAGTAGAAAGACCAAAATGCCCCTGGAACCTTATCACCTTACCCTATCCATTCACGGGTGCTCTGCCTTTGCTCATTCTGGTGTGCCCGCCGCCGGAGGCTCGCTGCAAGCCACCCGCCGCCGGATTGCCTCCAACCGCCGGGAGCTCCCACCAACAGATTAGTGTTTGCTCCATCCGTTTGATTTGGTTGCTTCCCAGGTGAATTCCTCATCAATTTGCTTTAAATTTTGCGAGGAACTTCGAAGGGGATCATGGGCGGGCGGCGCCAGCACTCCGGCAGCGGGCGGCGCTGCTGCAGCGGATGCTCCGGCGGCGGCCACTGCGGCGGCGGGTGGCTTGTAGCTGGTGCTACAGCGGCGACTCGGGCACTGCGCATGAGCACGCGCGCTGGCTTGGTGCCCGTGCCAGTGGCCGCGTTGGCCGCCATTGCCAATGGGAGGGAGTCTCCTCTAATGGGCAGCTCGGAGTTCTACCACTTCCGCTACGCCGAAGACCTACTCGACCACCACCGCTTCAGCACGAGCTCCCTCGTCGAGGACTTCTCCGCCAACCTTGACGCCGCGTTCCACGGCCCTGCGAAGAAACCACAGTGGTGGCGCAAGGCGTGGAGCCTCTGGGGCCTGATCCACCGCCGGGCCGCCGGGCGCCGCTCCGGCGCGGCGGACCGCACGTTCTCGGAGCCCTTGCCGGAGCTGCGGGGCCGTGGGTACAACGGCCGGATGCAGCGGTGCAACAGCAACGCGAGCGCGCGGAGCTCGTTCAGCAGCAACAGCGGCGGGCTTGGCAGCTCGCGGCGCAGCTACGTGGACGCCTACGGCAACGTGAAGTGGTGGCGCGAGGAGCGCGCGGCGCTGGAGCGGAACCGCGTGCGACGACCCCATCCTTCGCGCGCGACGGCGGCGCCCCGCCGGCAGCGCGTCCGCTCCATCCTCCGGCGCTTTGCCGGCCGCGCGTCCGGCCCAGCCCCCGCTGCGCGAAGACGGCGGCCCGCCAACAGCGCGTCTGCGCCACCCTCGGCGCGCGACGGCGGCGCTTCGCCGGTTGCGCGTTCGAGACCACGTTGCCCCCCGCTCCACCGCTCGGAGTTTCGGGACGGCGTCGCCACCCGCGCCGCTGGCCCGCGGCTCGCCGCCGGTCTGTGCCGCCGCTGGCCCGCGGCTCGCGGCAGACCCTCGCCGCCGCTAGCCCGCGCCTCGCCACCGGTCTCCTCCGCCGCTGGCCCGCCCTCGCGCCGGACCCTCACTCTTCCAGGGGCATTTTAGTCTTTTCAAGACACGTTCTCTCCCCTTCTAGATTGCAAATGAGTAGTTTAATAGGACCAATGTGCAGCGCACAAAATTTACAACTCATGGTGGTCTGCAGACAATTTCAACGAGTAGAGTGTGCAGCGCACAAGATAGCTTTTTCGAAGTGTCCTGTAGACAAAAAACCCTTAAAAATTTGAAGTGCAACCTTAGTATGGATAGGAAATGATGTTTCTACCTCTATATAAATGTGACTAGAAATATTTTTAATTGATAGGTGGACTGCGGAAGAAGTCAGAACCTGCCGGAGAGGAAGCAGTGATTTTTTTAATTGGTAGGAGGGGTGCTGAGTTGTTTTCTAAAATGAATGGGCCCGTGTATCCTGCTCCACCAGCTGTAACATCTAGAACCTCGTATCGTGCATTTATTTGGGACATTTTTTAAATTCTTCAAATGCACTTAAACCGGGACGGAGGGGGTAAGCTGACATCCATGAGGGTATTATGGTAATTTTCCACGTATCTTGGTTGCCGTGCCCAATCTTGGAGGTTCCATTATTTGTGGGATGGAGGGAGTACGCTGCACACAGTATTGCGGTCAAATGGAAAGGCTGCACCAATTGTTGGTGCATCAGTGCATACTATCTACCGGATATGTAGACATCGAATGTGATTTTTTTTCTTTTCCTTGTTATTTTAGTAATTTAATTATTTAATAAATCTCCAAAAATCAATAGCTATGACTTGTTTGAGCTATTACCTTCTAGTAGGTAATAGGCATGCTGTAGCAAAACTATCCTTGCAAAGTTTACTCCGAATCAAGATATAGCTTGCTACCCTCAAGTTGCCTTGAGCTCGGCAGCGTGGTATTTACCAACGAACACGAGAATAGTTTGGTAGATGCGGAGGTGAGGGGATGAAGCATCGCTATCATGTGGGCAACAAAATGCTGGCGGAGGTGGACTCACGTGCAGAGACGGAGGTGAAACTGCGGTTAGAGTGATGCATTGTCTAATTACCTTGATGAAAACAACCACGTCTAACTCTGTTCGCAACAAGTGTTGTTTTTAGTTGTGCTCTTGCAAATGGCAATGGCTTCATCTCCGAGGTTGCATTTCAACTTCATTTCAAACACAAACTTGCATATAATTTGAGTAATATATAACAGTGTCACCTTTATACTTAACCATAGAAGGTTTTAGGTCATCAGTTATTAGATTCCGATCATATGGCCGTATGGGGCATCGAAGCACGGAACCCTGACATGAGACGGGCCAGGGACATGGGCCCTGTTTGGTTTAGTTTAACACAAGTAGCACAAAAATTTTGACCAATAATTAGAGGTACTAAATAAAGGTAATTTACAAAACTAACTCCACAGCCCTGCGCTACTTCACGAGACGAACATAATGAGGCATTTGACCGCACGATTAGAAGATGGTTACTGTAGCATAACTGTAGCCAATCATCGATTAATTACTATCATTAGATTCATCGTGAAAAATTACATCCATCCGTAAAAAGGTTTTACAAATAAACTTCGTTTAGTACTCCATGCATGTGAGAGTTTTTTCTCGAAAATTGTGTGATATGTTATGATAGGATAAACCAAACAGGCCATGATAACTTTGATGGATGTACTGGTAGAGTCATCAGTACCCTGGCCAGGAGGCGTAGCTTATGCATGACCCATGGATCTTGTTTGTGGACTTTTTTTTTTTGATAGGGATCTTGTTTGTGGACTTGATCAACCCAACTCTGGTCCTCCCTTACTGATGCTGCGACCTTTTGTATGTGATGTATGAAGTGCACCGCCTTCACGCATTCTGCATGGATCTATAGATTGGGCTGATCAGTGAGTAGAGGCTATAATTATTTTCCATAAAAATGATTAATAGAATTTTACTATCTGAAAATGGTTGTGCAGGATAACGAATCAAAGATTCTGGAGGCCTAAAAAATAATTAGGAGGGCCATCTATATGTTCTCGTGGTGCTTGGCCCGTTTAGGAAGCTAATCTGCTCCACTCAGCTGTCATCTTAAATCTGTTGCTTCAAACATTTAGTCCCTTAAAAAGGTGACATGCCCAATGTGACAGACCTGCTGAGTTAAAACGCTTAATTAAGCGTAATCGCCATCATCTAAACGCATCAGGCGTATTAGCTTAATTAAGTGTAACTTGACAGGCTGTTTCCAACCCACAGGCCGATCGAAACACACCAGAAGTCTCACACGAAGGCGAGTGCAGAAAGTACCAGCATGATAAAATCTTACAAAAATAGTAATTAAAACTAAGACTTTTACAAAACAGCTTTAAATTTAAAATTTACAAAAGAAATGACAGCACGAAAGAGAATCTAACTTACAGAGCATTTTTATTAGAGAATAAATAAAACAAACTAAATAATTCGAGAACTACCGAGACGTGAAGATAAGGCGCCACATCGAGCCCACCGATATGACACCTAATTAGCTCCTAAACCTGAAACAGGGTAAACAACAAACTCTAAGCAACTAATACTAAGCAAGACATACCCGACTATTGGGTATACTTAGCCCACATATCTAGACATGCAAGGCATTTGGCTGGTGGTTTATTTTGCAGAAAAAACATCTAAAAGGTGGATCCTTATTTTCAATATTTTAGCTCCAGGTTCTATATAGATTAACTATAATATAATATTTGCCTAAACCAACTAGATCACACCTGATAGAGCAAATATATTATAATTCAATGTAACCATCATCACAAATGTATAATCCATTGTCGCGGGTTTTTAGGAGTACCCACAGCCGGGTGGCGGAACGCACCCGCCTATTCCCAGAGAGGGAGTACTCGGGGAAGTACTAGGCGATTGGGCTAGTCTAACTCTGAAGGCAAGAACTCAAGAACACAACGATCTAGAGTGGTTCGGGCCGCCGGAGCGTAATACCCTACATTCACTGGGAGTAGTATTGCTCTTGGTAGTATAAGAGTCTATCCTCTGCCTCAACTTGGCCTGAGTTTGCTTCTAGCGGGCGCCCCCCTTTTATAGACAAGGGGAACGGATACATGGACGTTGAGGCCCCAACAGGTGGGCCTAATGTGATTGTGTAGTACACTGCGCAGGGTGCTTCAATGGCTACAGTGGTTAAGAATCTCTTCTTCGATACGCTTCTTTGCCCTGCTGACCCTCTGACCGAGAGGGGTCTTCTCTTGTCCCATCAGCAAGGCGCCCGTTGGGGCAACGTAGCTTGCGGCGTAGCCTGTTGAGGCTATCGTGTAGGCATCATAATGGGCGAAGTCGAGCCGTCGTATCCAATTGGCATAGCAGACTGACGTGCACGGCGTGGGCGGCGCCAGCAGTTCTACTATGCGTCTCGGTAACACGCGATCAATAGTGCATCCTGGTCAAAGAATCGCCTCGGTTCCTGCTATAGCAATGCACACGTCCACCTACCGCAATGAATACAGTAGGCAGGTGAGCCTTATCGTGGAAGCCAAGCGGCCTCGTATACGTGTCTATGCTTGCAGACACGTGGCGGCTCCGAACCACTCCCAGGCGGGCTGTCGGGATAATATATATGGGGGGTCCGGGACCCTGCGAGGGGTCCGGGATCCCGCGGGGGTCTGGATCTCCGTGGGAGGTCCGGAGCCCCCGGTTGTTTTGGCTGAGCGCCTCCTTTTCCGGGACACGTGGCGTCACCGGACCTTTCCCAGGCTGGGACGGGTCCGGTGACGTTGCCAGGTGAGTAGGGCTCCGGACCACAGGGATCCGGCTACTTGGCTGTCAGAGCGTAGTCAAGGATAACTACGAGGCTCTTGCCTAGACACAGCAAGAAGGAGTACCCCAGCCCTGGGGTACCGACAGTGGCCCCTGGGCCCACCTCGGGAGAGGTACGAACCCGCGGGTGGGGCCACTATCGTGATGTGTTTCCACACTTGTCAGGTCCTGGGACTAGAGTGCTCTCCACAGGGCGACGAAGGTGTAGGCTTAGGGTACGGAACCAAGCTAAGCGGCTACACGGACCTTAGATCGCCCAGGGAGCGAGCACCACCTCCCCGGACCCGGCACTTGGCGAACGTGGCGAGCGGTCTCCGCCGGAGCGGGCCACCGGAGTGGACTTGAGTCGACCGTGGCGAGCGGTCTCCGCCGGAGCGGGCCACCGGAGTGGACTTGAGTCGACCTTGGCGAGCGGTCTCCGCCGGAGCGGGCCACCGGAGTGGACTTGAGTCGACCGTGGCGAGCGGTCTCCGCCGGAGTGGGCCACCGGAGTGGACTTGAGTCGACCGTGGCGAGCGGTCTCCGCCGGAGCGGGCCACCGGAGTGGACTTGAGTTGTTGCTGACGAACCCATGAAATATGTCACCGGTCCTCGCAGTAAGGTGTAAGAAACCAGGCCTTAAACTAGAAAGGAGCCCGGGACCTCTAAGGACAGCAGTCTCGGATACTAGAGTACTTGTAACAGGGCAGTGAAGTACGTAGGCTTAGGGTACATTACCAGGCTAAGCTACGCGGAGCTTCTCTACCCCAGGATATGAGTACCACTTCTCTAGAGTAGGTCCCTAGGGGTCCAGACTACCTTCTGGCTAGACACAGGATATGAGTAGGGCTCCGGACCACAGGGGTCCGGCTGCTTGGCTGTCAGACTGTAGTCAAGGATAACTACGAGGCTCTTGCCTAGACACAGCAAGAAGGGGTACCCCAGCCCTGGGGTACCGACATCCATACTCCATATTGTATCACTACGATGCGGTGCTGCGATCAAGGTGCTCATATCCGAGAGTGACTGACGGCGAATCAATCCGATTTAACCTTGCAAGGTGGACCTAACCAACACGGCACGTAAAAGCCCCGTCGGACCACACGCACCGACCCTTCCCCTCCCCGCCTCGAACTACAGAACCACCCCACCTTCATATAGTCAGCCGAGCTCAATGTGAGACCACCAAAAGTAAACATATGCATCCCGTTTCTCCGCGACTACTCGACTCACCCTACGGAGTGGTGATGCGGTTCTGTACTTTCGAAGCGAGGCAGTACTAGTCTTACCGGTTTCGATTACCTCCTACTCCCGGCATGCGGTTAGTACAATTCAAACTCGATCACAGGGCCAGACAACAAACGGTCCTTAACCGACACAGACGGGGCTAACCATTCCCCGCCCGGTCTCCAATTCCTTTTCTTTCCTGCATCTTTCAATATTCTATATATTCAATTTATAGAGACATCCTATATCTCGCGAGTAACAGAAAATTACTCGACTCTAAAATATCATGTATCTCGCGAGTAACAGGATATCACTCGACTTCTACCGAGACCTATTAAGCATAGCAGTGCTACCGACCTACACATACTAGTATAAGGCCCAGGAAAACTTAGGGATCCTGTAACTAATGTTTCAAACAACTCCTGAAACGTAGTGCACAAGTAATAAACATACATAGTGATTCATAAATTGAAATAGTAGGACATGCACCGGGGCTTGGCTGAGGGTAACACTAAATTAGTGTAAATTTTAGTAAGGCCTTGGGCCCTTCCGACCATTGGGCCGGGTCTTCACGAATTCCTTCTCAATTCTGCTTCGCCGATCCTGGCTTCACGATCCATCTGTAGTTGATGTTGTCACCACGTGTTCTACATGAATGCATATAAACTGCCAATTAATGCACATAAAATAAGTAATGCAAATAAAATTTTATAACCACAAAGTAACTATTGACCGAGTATAAACACTACGATTTACATACAATTACGTCTTTCAGTCCTAACGCTACCGGTCAGACCGGTATACCAAACCGGTTAGACCGGTCCTTGCACCGGTCAGATTGGCTAACCGAGCAAAATAGCAACGACTCATCTTGTATGTAACATTTTCTCGATTGACTCCATAAAATGGTACAACCCAGCACACTATATGACTTATCATGAACCCTAGCATTATATTTTCACTATAACTAGCTAGCTTCGCCTTGAGCAAAATAATTTCACTAACGTAGATTATGAATACATTCTAGGGATGAGCAAAAATCCGGTATGGTGTAACTACTGATATAGTGTTCTAATTTAATTTACAAGATTCTTCTCCAATATAAACTAACACTTAACTCCAAGATGTACTAACATATAAAGAAATCACTAACATATCAAATTACGTTTTCTGGACATAAAATTCTTACAACGGACTACACATGCCTAAACTAAACTACTGCCTAAATCTCATAATTTTTGGACCAACAAATTTGCCTAAACAAATTAAATGAGTCTAAACATAACTTAAATTTTTGACGGGGAAAAAGGTCATCTCACAAGAATTAATATTTTCCCCTGGAGATTTAGATCTAAGCATTCAAACAAAACAAATTTTGTATTTTTAGGATTTTTTTTCTTGAATTGTTATGCAACCTACAAGTTTTCGTCAAATGAATAAATGGGTCCCCACCGGTTAGACCGGTTGTTATAACCGGTTAGACCGGCCCCTGATCGAGCCATGGCACCGAGCCACAGCCGACAACGCGGCGAGCGGCGGCGCTCCGCTGGCGGCAAGGCCGACCAGCAGCGGGGCTCGGCGGCGTGGCACCCAGCAGACCCAGGCGATGCTTGTGCGCGCGGCGGCACGGCCCAAGGCAGCACAGGCATGGCCCGTGGCGTGCAGCACAGGCACGGCCCGTGGCGTGCAGCAACCCGGCAGTGGCGGCAACGCCGTGATCGAGCGCGGAAACTTGCGGAACACGCGAGAACGAGGCTCACCTAGGTTCGATTTGAGCTGCTGGATGAAGAAAACGGTGGCCGGAGCTAGGAGTTCGTCGTCGAGGTGGAGCTCAATGGCCATGGATGGCCGGCGGCCGGAGAATCCTCGTTTCCCGGCCGTGCGGCGGTCGGGGCTCGTGTCGGAGGGGCTGAGGAGGAAGCTAGGGAGATGAGGGAGCTTCGGTTGGCGGCGATTTGAAGATGGTGGGGCGGAGGTCGGGGATTTGGCCGGCGGGAGCGAGCTGCTCGAGCTCGTTCGAGCTCTGCTCGAGGAAGAAGAAGGAGGGCGGGGAGCCGAGCGTGAGAGGGGGGGGATATCAGGCGGCCGACTCGGAATAGGGACGAGGACGTTCGACGCCGGGGATGGCCGACGCGTGGCGTCGCACGCCGGCGACGATGCTCGACACGCAGCCACCGGCGCAACCGGTCTGACCGGCCGGCGACACCGGTCGGACCGGTAGGACATGGGGTGTTACACCCAAAGTTTTTAAACTTTCTTGTGTGGCATTGTTCGTTGATTCTCTTTAGAAATCATTAATGTGTATGGATCGACACTTTGCTAGCTTGTGCTAATTTTTCCGTGGTCGGGAGCGCAGTTGTAGTTGGAGCTCTTATAGCTGCAACAACTTTACAGGTATGTATATTCAATTGTTTAGACTTTTGAGTTAGGCATTTCTTAGTGACCAAGAGTTTCATAGTGTTGTTTTGAAGGACATGGAAAGTAATGAAACATGGATGAAACAATCACTCTTATGCAAAGTTTAACTGTTTTGATTCATAGACAATAATTTCTATAACTCATCTTGAGTTGGTAACCGAGCTAAGAGAGTTTCATTCCTCTCACTCTTTTTAAAAAAACTTGTCACGTCATCAAAAAGGTTTATATGGCACCTTACTAATTGCAAATAAAATTCTGATGAAACTCCTACTCAGAATGACCTTATTCAATAGTACCTTGATGCATAAACCAATGGAAATTATTGGAAACTTTTTTCTGCATTACCACTTAACGTTTTCTTCTTATTGTCAAAATCCTTACCTGGATCATGGTAAAATACCATCTTCTTGTAGTCATTAATATTCATAAATAAATGTTTCTGAATATGTAACGGAGAGTAGGGACAGAGCAGCAGTGGATTGGTACACTACACTCCGGTACCGGCATTTTTAGGCTGAAATTTTTGGGTTATGTTTAGACACATGCATGAAGTATCAAATATAGACAAAAAAATAATTAATTGCACAGATTGGGAGGATTTTATGAGACGAATCTAATGAGGCTAACTAGTCCAAAATTTTACGATGTTGTGCTACAGTAAAAGTTGCTAATGATGGATTAATTGGTATCACTGGATTCGTTTCGCAGTTTCCTCACGGGATTTGTAATTTTTTTATTAGACAAAAAAAAACCATATGACATTCCACGAAATATCCGATGTGACATCAAAAATTTTTATTTTCAGACTCCAACTGTAACAGGGCCTTATAGAGACAGAGCCGCAGCTAGCACGTGGAGGGTGGAGCCTTCAGTTGTTTGCACTATCCCTGGGCTAGCACGTGGAGGGTGGAGCCCAAAGAGACAGAGTAGCAGCAGCTAGCACGTGGACCACTGAGAATAGTTTGGTACTCCCTTCGTCCCAAAATATTTATATTTTTACATACAAATCAAAATACTCTCTCCGCCTTAAGTTTATTTGTACTCCCTCCATACTGGTATTAGAAGTCGTTTAGAACAACATTTAGCATACCAAGGAGTCATTAATTAGGGAAAAGTTTTCCCTGTTTGCCCTTATTAAATACGATTGCGGATGTTCCCGGCAGAACTGTCTCTCCCACTTAAGTTGGCTAGCGCAGCGGGTTAGCAAACCAAACGAGCGCCGGTTCGACTCCTTGCTGGTCCAACATTTTTTGGTTTTAGCTGATTTTGCATGGTACTGTGTGTCTGGTGCACTGCATGGCGCGCTGGTTGGTTTCGACGGTGGGCGCGCTTGGTGGCTGGCGTCCGCGCGCTTTTTTTCGCGTTTCCGTTTCATGGTGCGGAGGATGGCCGCAAAATTTTTTCGAAAATCTGCTGGTGCGCGCTCGCAACATTCCGCTAGCGCTTTTTTTTCCGTTCTTATTTAAAGGCCCGGCCGCTAGGACTCTTCGTTCAGTCGCTTGAGCTTCCTTCTCCAATTCAAGCCGTGTATCGCACACATGGACGGCGACCTGAACGAGCCTGCAGTGGAGGAAGCCGATGGGCTCGACCTCAACGCTGTTGTACTGGAGGAAGCACATGGGCTCGACCTCAACCAGCCTATTATGGTGGATGACAACGACAATGGTGAGTTTATTTCCATATCAACAGCATATTATTTCGTTAGTTTCCTTTCTCATATGGACCTTGCTTTTTTTATAGGCTTTGATTTGAACCTTCCATTGGATGAATATGGTGCGGTTGATTTCAGTTTTCTACAGAATCTCGCTGGTAAGATTGAGTGCTTCTTTGACAGTAAGATAAACCTTGCTGGTTGCTTTCCTCTTTTTTTTACAGTAGCATCCGGTTCACACATTCCTTTCTTCTATGTTTTTTTAGAATCTGCTGTTGAGGCTCCCATTCAAGCAAACCACCGAAGGAAAGAGATGACAGAGGAACTCAGGAAACAAGTTTATCAAGCTTTGTTGGCTAGAAGCAAGAATGGAAAACTAGGCAAGCAAGATACTGCAAGTGTTGCCGATCAGTTTGGCCTCCACATCCGAACAGTTCAACGTTTATGGAAGCGAGGTAAAATTCAACTTGCAAACTCTGTCCCGGTTGTGGTTTCTAGTCTAAAGAAGGGTAGAGTTGGCCGTAAGGCAGTCCCTGTTGATTTAGAACCATTGCGCAACATTCCTCTAAAGGAAAGTGTCGGTACCCTGTAGCAGGGATACCCACTCTTACTGCAGCAAGGCAGGACCCGCGTAGTTGTCCATAGCTGCGCGGGAAAGGCGGAGTAGCCAGGCCCCACAGGTCAGGCTCTTCCCTCACTAGGCCAACGGCCCCGGACCCGCTCCCCGCCTGGGGAAGGGTCCGGAGACGCCACGTATCCCTAAAGAAGGGAAGTTCCGTGCTGATCGCCGAGGCCCGGACCCCCATAGGGGTTCGGGACCTCCTGCGCCCGTCCAGACTACCCTCACCATGTAGGGGTCCGGAACCGCCACGTGTCCCGAGGACGCGGGATCGTGCGCGAGTCTTCCGCAGGGGGACTCGCCCACCCACCGCATTTAATGTGGTGGACAAGGCGTGCTCTGTCGCCGCGGTACGTGAGACAGCCTTTGTCAGGCCTCGCTGAGCACCGCGTATTACCAAGAAGCACAGTGCAGCCGCCTGTGCCGCACCCACGCAGAGCCCGCCTGCAGCATTAAATGGATACGACAGCACGGCACTTTTCCATCATGCCGCCTACGCCGCAAGCTACACCACCCGCTTAAGCAATGTGACGGGCGGTGCTACTAGCTACGACAGGCCCGACCTGACAAGACGACGCTAGGGCATGATGGACGAAGGGCTCCGGGAGCAGGCAAGGGAATCCAAGAGAGAGATCTCCTTTGCCTGCGACGCCATAATGTATGAACAGTACGATAGTTTATATTGCATCGTTGGACCCACCTGTCGGGGATCCAACAGCCGTGTACGCACCCCCTTGAGATATAAAAGGGAGGTGCCCGCTGTGCACGGGACAATCAAGACAGACTCAAGCTCTCGCACCTTTTCACTCTCGTGGGAAGGCAATACAACACACAGTGGACGTAGGGTATTACGCTCCGGCGGCCCGAACCACTCTAAATCCTGCTGTGTTCCTTGTGTTCTTGAGTGAGATCGATCTAAGACTAGCTACCCCCTGAGTACACACCCTCTGGGCTAGGGCGGGTGCCTTCCGCCACCCGGCCGTGGTTTGCAGCACCACGACATTTGGCGCGCCAGGTAGGGGACTAGCTGGTCGCATTTCATCATCTTCTTCGTCCCCATGGTTCGCGTGGACGACGTGGAGATGACGGAGGGGGTGGCGTCCTCCACGCCACATGCCTCTCGCATTCCTGCTCCAGGGGCAACTGTGCCTGTGGAGCAGCCACCGTTGGCGGCGGCGCGCGCCGCCCGCCGGCAAGAGTCAGGGCGCCCATCAAGGGCCCCCTCACAGGCTGCGAGCGGCGGAGCGCTGGCAGCGGCTAGGGAGTTGCTTCGCAACCCCCCGGCTGAGGCAGCCTCGCCAGACGCCCTGAGGCAGTGGCGGGACGACGTCGATCGTCTCCTCCATCTGGCACAGGGCTCCCCCAGTTCTACAAAGACTGGGCAACGACCTCCGCCTGGCGACGCGGTGGTACCTTACCACCAGCGTCAGGGCGGTGCGTCGGCATCTGTGCGCTCCCCTACCGTGAGGGGTGCACGAACAGAAGACTTGCGGGCGGAGCTCAATCGCCGGCGCGCGGGGGAGGATGCCCGCATCGCTGTCGAGAGGGCGCGAGAGCGCCGTCTCAACATTGAGGGACGCAACCTCAATGTCGATCTGGACGCGGCGGCACCCAGGCCTCCGGTGAACGCCCGGATTCAGTCAGGTGCACCGGTGGCCGGGGTGGGCTGTGCTGCGCTTGCGGAGCACCTCCGCGCCGTGGCGTGGCCACCCAAGTTCCGCCCCCACCTGCCGGAAAAGTACGACGGTACTACTAACCCGTCGGAATTCCTGCAGGTGTACGTTACCGCCATCACAGCGGCTGGTGGCAACGGCGCCGTCAGGGCAAGCTACTTTCATGTAGCCTTGTCTGGGCCAGCCCGGACCTGGCTCATGAACCTCACACCTGGGACAATCCAGTCCTGGGAAGAGCTCTGTGCGAGGTTCACAGCGAACTTCGCCAGCGCCTACCAGCAACATGGTGTGGAGGCACACCTTCACGCCGTGAGGCAAAAACCCGGGGAAACGCTTCGGGCCTTCATCTCGCGCTTCACCAAGGTACGGGGTACCATTCCTCGTATCTCAGATGCATCTATTATTACTGCTTTCCGCCAGGGGTGCGTGATGAGAAGATGCTCGAGAAGCTGGCGACGCACGAGGTGGAAAGCGTCACTACGCTTTTCTCCCTGGCAGACAAGTGTGCCAAGGCCGCTGAGGGCCATGCATGGCACTCAGCCCCCCAAGACGGAGACACCAAGGCTGGTGGCTCCAGTGCTACCGCTCAAGGCGGTGGCAAGAAGAAGAAGAAGAACCGGGGTCGCGGGGAGCCGCATTCTAGCGGACCAGTCGTTGCAGCAGCAGCGCCAGCAGCGGCGCCGGCTGCGGCTGCAGCGGCTGGGGGCCAGAATACACACGGCAAACGCCCTCGCCCGCATGGTGGAAACGGAGGTTCATGCCCAGTGCATCCCACCGCTCGCCACAGCGCCGCCGACTGCCGCGAGATCCAAAAGCTCGCGAAACGGGTCAGTGGGCGGCGTGAGCAGTCCTCTAAGGATGGCTCACCCCCTCCTCGCCAGCGGGCCGGCAAGGAGAAGGCCTCTGACAGTGGGGCCACGGCCAGGGAGAAGGAGCTGGGGTACCAATCCCCCGCTCGAGAGCTGAAGGGCGTCTATCACGGCGACGACTCCGATTCCGACAACGGCAACCGCCGCAAGAAGCTGTACGTAATGTATGGCGGGAGCTGGGAGCTTGTCTCCCGGCGGGACGTGAAGACCCTTCGCCGGGAGGTCCTTTCGGTGAAGCCGGGGGTCCCGAGGGCGGCGCCGCATCAGAGGTGGATGAACACCACCATCTCTTTCGGGCCATCCGACTGCCCGGAGAATATGGCCGGAGCTGGTGTGCTACCTTTAGTCACCGCTCCTGTCATATCCAACGTGAGGCTCTACCACGTGCAGATTGACGGTGGGGCTGGCCTCAACGTCATCAGTTATGCAGCATTTAAGCAGCTGCAGATCCCAGAGTCCAAGCTGACTCCCTCTCGCCCATTCTCCGGAGTGGGCCCACACCCGGTGTTCACCCTGGGGAGCATCACATTGCCGGTCACGTTCGGGACCGAGGAGAACTTCCGCACAGAAAGCGTCATGTTCGATGTTGCGGAGGTGAACCTCCCGTTCAACGCCATCATTGGCCGACCGGCACTCTACCGCTTCATGGCCATTGCCCACTATGGGTATTTGGTCTTGAAGATGCCTTCCCCTGCCGGAGTCCTCACCGTGCAGGGCGACCGCACCGCTGCCGTCGCTGCAGTTGAGAGACTGCATACCCTGGCGGCAGAGGCTGCACGCTCCGAGGAGGTTCTGTCCACCTCGCAACCCAGGGCGCATGCAAAGGCTCCCAAGGTCCAACCATCTGATCCGGACCACGTTCCCGTGAAGTCGGTACAGATTGGAGCAGACTCCACCAGGACCACCCGCATTGCGGGGAACCTGGAGGAGAAATAGGAAGACGCGCTCATCGCTTTCCTCCGGGCAAATGTCGACGTGTTCGCCTGGGAACCGTCACAGATGCCCGGGATCCCCAGGGAAGTGATCGAGCACAATCTGAGGATCTACCCCGACGCCACGCCGGTGCGCCAGAAGCCTCGGAAGCAGTCCGTGGAGCGGCAGAACTTCATCCGCGAGGAAGTCCACAAGCTCCTACATGCCGGCTTCATCGAGGAGGTCCATCATCCCGAGTGGTTGGCCAATCCGGTCGTCGTCCCAAAGGCCAACGGGAAGCTCCGGATGTGCATCGACTACACCAGCCTCAACAAGGCATGTCCAAGAGACCCCTATCCTCTTCCGCGTATCGATCAGATCGTGGACTCCACCTCCGGGTGTGATCTTTTGTCTTTCCTAGATGCATACTCTGGTTTCCACCAGATTCAGATGTCTAGAGAGGATAGGAAGCATACTGCCTTTGTAACAGTAGATGGGCTTTATTGCTACATTGTCATGCCGTATGGTCTAAGGAATGCCTTACCCACGTTTGTACGAGCTATGAACAAAACCTTCTGTAATCTAGTTAGAGATATCATTGAGGTTTATGTCGACGACATTGTGGTCAAGACTAAGGTAGGGTCAACACTAGTGGAGGACCTGTCCCTCGTCTTCGACTGTCTTTGCGCCACGCGCACGAAGCTGAACCCAGAGAAGTGCATCTTCGGCGTCTCAGCAGGGAAGCTGTTGGGTTTCCTGGTCTCGCATCGAGGCATCGAGGCAAACCCAGCCAAGATCAAGGCGATCGAAGCAATGAGGCCTCCTGGCCGCATCAAGGACGTCCAGAAGCTTACTGGATCTCTCGCTGCTCTTAGCCGCTTCATATCGAGGCTGGCTGAGAGGGCCCTTCCCTTCTTCAAGCTGTTGAGGAGGTCCGGTCCATTTTCATGGACCGAAGAGGCTGAACAGGCCTTCCAGGAGCTGAAGCAGCACCTCACCTCGCTGCCAGTATTGGTGGCCCCAGAACCCGGTGAGCCGTTGTTTCTGTATCTTGCTGCATCTGCGGAGGCGGTCAGCATGGTGCTGGTCGCCGAAAGGATGGAGCAAACTTGCCAGGGGAGCACCAAGGTCCTCTTGGCCAAGGATGGTGAGCCGGACCCCGGACACGGGGGCCCGTCAGCCTCACCCCAGCTTGAAGGTCCGGATCCTGCACAGGCAGGTCCGGAGGAGCCTCATTCCAGTGGGAACCCAGAACCACTGGGGGCCCCAGGGACAGATGTGGTGGACAAGGGCGAGCCGGACCCAGGAACTAGGGTCCGGACCGTCCAAAGGCCAGTCTACTACGTCAGTGAAGTCCTCCACGAGGCAAAGGCCAGGTATCTTGAGACGCATAAGCTTATCTATGCAATACTTATTGCGTCCAGGAAACTGCGCCACTGCTTTCAAGCACACCGAGTTGTTGTAGTGACCTCTTACCCATTAAGAGCGATCCTACACAACTCCAACGCCACAGGCAATATCGCCAAGTGGGCAGCAGAGCTGGCAGAGTTCCAACTGGATTTCCAGCCACGCCATGCGGTCAAGAGCCAGATCCTGGCTGATTTCATAGCGGAGTGGACTCCTTCCCCAAGCAACCCTGGGGTCCGGTCATAAATGTTGGACCCCCGGAGCCGGAAATCAGGACACCAGTCTTTACCGAGCCTCACTGGACACTCTTCTTTGATGGGTCCGCCCGTGAGAAGTGGGCCGGGGCTGGTGTGGTCCTCATCGACCCAAACGGAGATCAGCTGAAGTACATGGTGCACCTTGAGTTCAAGGCCACCAACAACATGGCGGAATACGAGGCTTTGATCTTCGGCCTGACGCAAGCCCTCTCATTGGGGGTCCGGCAGCTTCTGGTGAAGGGGGACTCCCAGCTAATCATCAAGCAGGTCCGAGGGGATTGCAGCTGCAACAATCCCCAGCTCGCGGCATACCTCATACACGTGAGGAAGCTCGAGAAGGACTTCGACGCCTTGGAACTCCAACACGTTCCCCGCGAGCACAACTCAGCAGCAGATGATCTCTCTGCGAGAGCATCTACCTGGGCATCTGTGCCTGGGGGTGTCTTTGAAAGACGGCTGCTGAAACCTACCGCCCAGCCTCCCAAACCGGGTGAGGGGGATCAAGCTGGCACCTCGAAGCTAGCGGTCCCGGCAGCATTCCACCTATGGTGCCCAACCGGGGCTGTGTGTTCTGTTGAGGAACCTGATGTCCTCACAGAGCCACCCCCACCTGCTTTGGGAGCTCCCGATGCATGGATCTCCGAGATCCGGGACTACCTGAAGGATAACATCCTCCCTGATGACGATGTGTCCGCTGAGCGCATAGTCCGATTGGCTAAACGCTACACGGTGGTAGAAGGGGATCTCTACCGCCGTGGCGCCAACGGAATCCTCATGCGATGCATTTCCCAGGGAGAGGGCCGCGAACTGCTCGCAGAGATCCATGGAGGCGAGTGCGGAAGCCATTCCTCCTCTCGCACGCTTGTTGGCAAGGCCTTTCGGCATGGCTTCTACTGGCCAACAGCACTCCAGGATGCGGCTGAGCTGGTAAGGTCTTGCAAAGCATGCCAGTTCCATGCAAAGCAAATATACACCCCAGCTCAAGCTCTGCAGATGATTCCACCCTCATGGCCATTCGCTGTGTGGGGTGTGGATATCCTGGGGCCTTTCCCCCGGGCTGTCGGCGGATACCGGTTCCTCTATGTCGCCATCGACAAGTTCACCAAGTGGCCGGAAGTTACTCCTGTGGTGAATATTACTAAGAAATCAGCAGTCACATTCCTCAGGTCCATTGTGTGCAGATTTGGCGTCCCAAACCGCATCATCGCGGACAACGGGACCCAATTCAAAAGCAGACTCTTCCAAGAGTACTGTGAGGACATCGGCATCCAGCTATGCTTTGCGTCCGTGGCACATCCCCGCAGCAATGGACAGGTTGAGAGAGCGAATGCAGAGATCCTCAGGGGACTCAAGACCCGCACCTACAACTGCTTGAAAAAGCATGGTGCCAAATGGGTTGACGAGCTTCCGTGTGTACTATGGGGCAACCGGACCACACCCAGCCGAGCTACCGGGGAGACTCCGTTCTTCCTGGTCTACGGGGCTGAAGCATGCCTTCCCCCAGAAATTCACCTGGGCTCACCACGAGTCCAGGCCTTTGACGAATCCATGCAGGAGCAGCTGTAGTGCGACGACGTGGACTTCGTTGACGAGCGAAGGTGGCGAGCAGCAATCCGAAATGCACGCTACAACCAGGCACTCCGGCGCTATCATCAACGGTTCGTGCACAGTAGGGAGCTCCGGGCTGGCGACCTCGTCCTCAGACGGATCCTGAACCGAGCGGGGCTCCACAAACTCTCCCCCAGCTGGGAGGGGCCTTTCAAGGTTACAGAGGTATGCCGGCCCGGATGCGTTCGCCTCGCCACAGAAGACGGAGTGCCGCTGCCCAACCCGTGGAACATAGAGCATCTGCGTAAGTTTTACACCTAGGCAGAGCAGGGAAATAACTTTTCCTTTGTAATAAGATAGAGTTAGCGTGCGGCCGGAGCGGTTGAGGGCCACCCTCGTAAACCCGACCTCTGGCATCCATCGCACTAGCGGCTAACGCGCGGCTCAGAGCGGTAGAGGTCCGACCTCATAAACCCGGCCTCTGGCATCCATCGCGCAAGCCATGTACATCAAGATTGCAAAGGAAAGATTTTCTCCTAGTTCTGTCTTTGTGTCAAAGTTAAATTACGCATTTCGATTCTCGGAATTTTCGCTTTTTTCTAACCCCCGCGGGACCTCTGCCCTTGTTGCTGCAACTAAGATCTGCATTGAGCTGCTGGACTACCGTACAGGTCCGGACCCTCTTGCTGCTGGAGAGGGGTCCGGACCCCTAGGAACCTACTCTGGGGAGCGGGTACTTGTTTCCTGGGGTGGTTCGGAGCCCAGTGTAGCCGCTTAGCTGGTTCCGTACCCAAAAGCCTGCACTCTCCACCACCCTGTAACGAGTGCTCTAGTACCTAGAGCCGGGTAATTGGGGGCCCGGACCTCGTCCCAGCTCAAGAGCTGGCTTCCTAAGTCCAACACGGCGTGTCCAGCACTATATCTCAAAGGATCGAGCACAGCAAAGTGACCTCACCCACTGCTGCGAAGGGTCTGGGACGATGAAGCCAGGTCCGGAAAGATCGTGCTGTTTCCTGGAGTGGTCCGGAGCCCTGCGTAGCGCCTTAGCCTGGTTCCGACCCTAAGCCTATGCACTCCCCCACTCTATAACAAGCACAGAGCTACCTGGGCCTGCGCATCTAGAGTCCTGGACCTGGTACCAGCCTGGGATTGGTCAGGAATGAGCCCCGCGGGTCTGCTACTAAGCTATAACTTTGAAGTGGTACACAGGTTAAAACTTGGCCAGTGGTAGACAGTCTCAAACCATTGAGCCTACCTACCAGGGGGTCCGAGTATCTGCTTCAAAGCTTTCATGCAGGATAAGAGCCAATCTTGATGGTAGACAGACTCATAGCGACTGAGTCTCTCTCCCAGGGGGCCCGGGGCATCCGCTTTGTCCCAGACATCGTGGATGAATTCTGCATGCGTCAAATAGCTAAGTTGCAGTATCGATGCTACTATATAAGCAAATTTGATTATTCTATCTGTACTCCTGTATACTACACAGGGAACAAGGCGCTTGCTCGTCTTACAGGCTATGCAGCCCTATGCCAAGGAGGTCCGGAGTATCTTCTACGGCTCAGATGGCAGACAGGTCCAAGCAACTGAACCTGTCTGCCAGGGGGCCAGGGCGCCGGGGTGCTGCATATTGCAAATCAACAACTGACAAACAGCTAAGTTGAAGTTTTTTCTGCTTCAAAAATTTCAGCTAGTACAAGTTTGTTACATAATGCAAAAGGAAAAAGATACGATGCCCAGCTCAAGAGTCTGCAGGTTCTCGCTTGAAGTAGGCAGCGACGAAGTCAACGACCTCCTGCACGCTGTCCCGAGCGGCGGCCTCCGTCTCCGCTACAGGGCCATCGATCACGGGCGCCAGCGAGATGGTCGGGTCGTGGCTCCGGAGGCAGGTCAGGATGTGCTCCGCTACCAGCCGGATCAGCTCGCGGCCCTCGGACTCAAGCTGTCCGGCAAGGACTGGCCCCAGGCGCTGGAGCCTATCCGAAGCAGAACTCAGCACCAGGAGGGCGTCAGCTACCGAAGCTGGCGGCACCGCCACCTGGATCGGGCTCAGACCAAGTGGCACCAGCGCCAGGCTTGCTTCGCTTGCCCAGTCAGCGATCCGCTGGGCCTCGACGCGCTAGTCTTCCTGATGCTTCCGGACCGCCTCCCGGACAGCCTCCTGCACCCGGGTGTCCAAGGCCGCCATGGCCACCTCCACCTCGCGGGACCTCTCCTCGAGCTCGCGGGATCTCTTCTCGAGTTCGCGGGACCGCTCCTCCAGCTTGGCCTCCTTCTGCTCCGCATATACCTTCCGCTTCTTGAGCGACTCTCGCTGGCGCCCAAGCTCTTTCTCTATGCCGGTGGCGTGAGCCTCCCGCTTGGCGAGAGATTTCCGGTCCTCCTCCAAATCCGCCTCGTCGGCAGCCAGCTGGCAGGCTCTTTCCTGCAGTTGTTCACGCCATCCCTGCAGAGTCGTAGAGAAGACGTCGAGCTCCTGCCTCCAGACCTCGAGGTCCTCGCTGCGAGTCTCCAGCTCTGACTGCTGCGCTGCGAGGTGGGCCTCGAGGTCGGACCGTTGAGCAGCGAAGCCAACAACCTCCAGGGTGAAGTCCTGCTCCCGCTGCGCCAAGGATTTCTCTCGGTTTGACACTGCGAGCTCTCAGTCAAACACCTTCTTAAGGTTGACTCGGTAGGCCTCTTGGTCCGCCTTGAGCTTTGACCGAGTTTCCGCGGCGTGGGAGGCTTCAGCCTTTGTGAGCGCCTCCAGGCGGGTGTGCCAGTCGGAGAGGCGCTGACGCTCGCTCTCCAGCGCAGACCACTCCCGCCGGAAGGCCACCTCGGCGGAGGAGGTTGCCTCCTCGATCGAACGCCGAACTCGCAACAGCACTTGAGGAAGCGGAGTCGCATCCTCCTCCGGGGATTGGAGCTGCAGGAGCCGCCTGCCAAAGACCACCTCCAACTCTTCCTCCGCAACAGGACCGGAGCTGGAGGTAGGGGCTTCCGTTGCGGCACTTGTCCCTGGTGCCTCCGCTGCTGCCGAGTCGGGCGCGGCCGGGCCCAGCTCCGGCGCCCCCGCTGCTGCCGAGTCGGGCGCGGCCGGGCCCCAGCTCCGGCGCCCCCCGCTGCTGCCGAGTCGGGCGCGGCCGGGCCCAACTCCGGCGCCCCCGCTGCCGCCGAGTCGGGAGCGGCAGGGGGCCCAGCTCCGGCGCCCCCGCTGCCGCCGAGTCGGGCGCGGCCGAGCCTAACTCCGGCGTCCGCTGCCGCCGTGGCGGACGCGGGCCGCGGGTGCCCCGCCACCGATACGTCAGGAGCTGCGCCCTGCACTGGCACCTCCACCACCGTGTCGGATGCGGCTGCACCCAGCACCGGCGCCACGCCGCCGCCGCTGCTGCACTGAGCACTGCGGAGTCTGGAAATGGCATGACAGTCAGCATCGCGTCATGTGCCACGGAGTAAGCAGCAGGACGCCGTACCTGAGGGTCCCGCACCTGCTGCCACCGTTGCTATCGATGCCGAGGTCGCCGCCGCCCGGGCACCTGCTGATGTGCCAACGGTGGTAGAAGAACCGCTGGGGCGGGAAGCCCTGGTAGCAAAGCAGAAAAGCCATCAACAAAAAAAACCAACAAACAGAACACCAGCGCAAGGGAGGAGAGCAGGATGACACTAACCCAGCAGTACCGGGTACCCAGCGTCCCCGGAGCCCAGGCCTCTTCTCTTGCGGCTGCTGCTGTTGCTGTTGCTGTTGCTGTTGTTGCCCCTGCAGCTGCGATGCGGGCGCAACCCGGGCCTGCACCCGTTGCTACTGTTCCTGCGGCTGCGGCATGGGCGCAACCCGGGGTCGCACCTGTTGCTGCTGCTGCCATCCGCGTGCCTCCTGCCGCTGCTCTTGCGGCTGCTCCTGCTGCGGCTGCTCTTGCTGCCGGCGGGATGAATTCCTCGGCGGCGATGGTGGTGGTCCAGTTACGCCAGAGGACCCGTGGGGGCCGGCAGCCCGGGAGCTACCCTGGCCTGCGCCCTCAGAAGACCTCTGGCGCTTCGCGGCGGGCTCCGAGACCAGGGTCCCGTCGCCCCGGAGTAGCCTCCGCCGGCCTACGTCCCCCGACGACGCACCGGAGCTGCTCTAGCCCGGCTGGAGCCGGCCGCGGCCGCGTTGCTAGCCGCGGCCTGTTTTCGTAGTGGCGCCGGACCCCGCAGCGCTCAGCGTAGCCTGATCCCCGGACAATGCCAGGGATCCGGAGCCCACGGTTCGGGTCACCCCCGGTCTGCCGTGGGGCCAGTCCCCCGTCGTCCAGGGTTGGCAGGGTGGCCAGCACCGCCACCTCGCCGGGTCCCTCGCAGAGGGGGACTATGCTCTGCGGGAGGATCAGGTTCTCTGGGATGAAGGCGTCTCCCGTCACGTTCCGCACCAGGACCTCCAAGACCTTCCTGGGTCAGATCGCTTCCTCCCCGCGGTGGGTCCTGCTGCAATCGTTTGAGGGCCGGTGAAGCTCCACGCCGGTCGCGGCCGCTGCTTTAGGGGGGGCGATCCGGCGCTTCACGAAGTCGCCGGAGCACGTGCCATGAGGTGAGGCCGCTCCCTGCCAGCGACCTGATCTTATCCAGCACGGAGTCGAACTCCGGCTGCAAGCGATGGCTTGGCCCTCCAGGATGCTTTATCGGAGGCAGAGGCCCCGGGGGGTCGGCAGGACAATGCGCTCGTTGGCTTCGGTGGTGGCGATCACCCAATCCCTGCGCCACTCCTCCCACCTTCCGCCAGCAAGGCCCGGAATGTAAGGAGTCGGCAGGTCACTCCTTATCTGGAAGTAGTACCCTCCCACTTCGTCCCTGCTCCTTCCGGACCTCACCAGGATGAAGAAGTAGCGGAAGAGGATGACGCAGGGACGCACTCCCACGAACATCTCGCATAGATGCACAAAGATGGACGCCAGGAGGAGGGAGTGGGGCGTCAGATGCTGAAGCTGGAGGCCGAAGTCTTCCAGCAGCAGCAGCAAGAATGAAGAAATCGGCAGTCCCACACCGGCGGAGACGTGCGAGGTGAATAGCACGAACTCCCCGGTGCGGAGGTTGCCAAGGGGAACCGAGCCTGCTCGCACCCCCCAGCCGGTCTCCTGAGCGCTCCACCCAAGCAGGCGGCGCACTGTGTTCAGCTCTCCCTCAGTCTGGAAGCGACGGGGATGAACAAGGGAAGCCATCTCTTGGTGGGTGAGGAAGGAGCCTGTGTAGGAGGGGGAGAGAAGGGCGAGGGAAGCTCGGAGGCAAAGGGGCGCAAAGGCTGGAGGAAGAAGACGAATGCGGGAAAGCAACCGTGGAATGCGGTATGCCCCGTTATAAAGCCTGACTCAACCGGCGCGCCCCGGAACCATCGCTGGAACCCAAGCGACGTCCGCACCTAGTGTTAACCGCCCATTCCATGGCAATGGGGGCCCAGGCCCACCTGTCAGGGAGAGCGGTAACCAACAGAGGTGTGAAAAGGCGGGATCTGAACCGTCGCCCGCGCTCGTGAAGCAAGGTAAGCTGAGACGTGCGCGCATTAATCGCAGGCGTGGCCGAGCTTTTCGGGAGCTGCGCCGGTGGTAATGATCCGTTTGCTCCGGCCGCAACAAAAGCCGAACGTCGCGCGTGTGACTAGGTGAACCACTGATCATGGGGCCCATAGTCAGTAATCCGTTGCGACGTGATGAGGCAGCAACCCAACCCGACGGGTGGTCAAAGCCGGTCGAGACCCCTGCAGAAAGGAGCTTCAAGCCATACAGAGCCAAATCGCAGAACTGGCCCCACCTGTGGGTTCGTACCTTCCCCAAGGTGGGCCCGGGGGCCACTCTCGGTACCCTGTAGCAGGGATACCCACTCTTACTGCAGCAAGGCAGGACCCGCGTAGTTGTCCATAGCTGCGCGGGAAAGGCGGAGTAGCCAGGCCCCACAGGTCAGGCTCTTCCCTCTTAGGCCAACGGCCCCGGACCCGCTCCCCGCCTGGGGAAGGGTCCGGAGACGCCACGTATCCCTAAAGAAGGGAAGTTCCGTGCTGATCGCCGAGGCCCGGACCCCCATAGGGGTCCGGGACCTCCTCGCCCGTCCAGACTACCCTCACCATGTAGGGGTCCGGAACCGCCACGTGTCCCGAGGACGCGGGATCGTGCGCGAGTCTTCCGCAGGGGACTCGCCCACCCACCGCATTTAATGTGGTGGACAAGGCGTGCTCTGTCGCCGCGGTACGTGAGACAGCCTTTGTCAGGCCTCGCTGAGCACCGCGTATTACCAAGAAGCACAGTGCAGCCGCCTGTGCCGCACCCACGCAGAGCCCGCCTGCAGCATTAAATGGATACGACAGCACGGCACTTTTCCATCATGCCGCCTACGCCGCAAGCTACACCACCCGCTTAAGCAATGTGACGGGCGGTGCTACTAGCTACGACAGGCCCGACCTGACACAGACGACGCTAGGGCATGATGGACGAAGGCTCCGGAGCAGGCAAGGGAATCCAAGAGAGAGATCTCCTTTGCCTGCGACGCCATAATGTATGAACATACGATAGTTTATATTGCATCGTTGGACCCACCTGTCGGGGATCCAACAGCCGTGTACGCACCCCCTTGAGATATAAAAGGGAGGTGCCCGCTGTGCACGGGACAATCAGACAGACTCAAGCTCTCGCACCTTTTCACTCTCGTGGGAAGGCAATACAACACACAGTGGACGTAGGGTATTACGCTCCGGCGGCCCGAACCACTC